>NC_072856.1:36030000-36630000 GCF_028858705.1 Grus americana | reverse complement strand
GTCAGCTCAGATGAAATGTATAACCTCTCTATTACAACCTTAAGAAAGATCAAAACACAGGTACTGTACATTCCCCTTACTGTCATACCCTTTTTACCAACTGACCAAATCAATAAGAAAAAGAATCTCTCTCTTTTTTTTTTTTTTTTTTTTTTTCCAGTTTTGCATGTTTGTGGGTGTCTCAGATCTGGAAAAATCATTGAGAAAAAGCTTTGCTCTTTTTTATTATTATTATTTGTTATTATTCGCATCATTGTGGTGTCTGGCAAAAAATGTTGGAGTATTTTTAGCTGAGTTTCATGTGGTTTAGCAGAGGCATATAAGACAGATGACCTGATAAGACATTGTTCTTTTTATTGGTTTTTTTTAATATATTTTATCATCTGCATTAAATTTATATTTAAAATTATATGCACAGTCAGAATTTATTTATATAATTAATAAAAGGCATATTCTATTGCTTTGCATATTTAGGTCTAGAAACCACACACAATGAGTTCACAGCAAGTGCACCACCCTGGCAAATGACTAGCTTAGCCACCCTTTTCACTCCACATCCCAAAACCCCATTTAAATGCTTATTTGAAACCTTAAGTGGAATTGAAATCTAGCATAAGCTTTGGTCTGTCTCAACAGTGGCAGCAAATTTTATGCATATTGCACCAGGTGGTGCTAATAACTGTAAGGTTCTGCCCAAGGATTAAGCATGGTCTATAAAAAGATTAATTTGCTATTTAAAGTTAATATTGCTCATCTTGAACTGTCATCTAGGTGGTACAAAGCTGCTCCTCACTTTCTTGAGCACTGAAAAGGGGCCTTTATGTAATGAATAATTACAGCCTCTGGCTAAGGTCACTTGAAATCTGTCCTACAGGAAACTTGTGCAAATGCATGGAATTATGATATCTTTTGGAAATATTCTTTTATGAATTGGTTTGGAGGGCAATAGTCATTGCTGGCTGACATCTTAGGAGGTACTGCAGAGGGCTGTGATTACCCTGCTTTATTAATCTACTCCTGGAGAGGTACTGCAGGCTCCTTTTCTTTCCAAGGTCAAGGTAAGAATTTGGTCAGTGGTACTTGGTAAGAAAGTAATAACAGCATATACTTGGGCCAAGTAGTCAAATCAGTTGAGCAACTGTTACAGAATCACAGAGTGGCTGAGGCGGGAGGTGACCTCTGGAGGTCATTTGGTCCAATCCCCTTGCTCAAGCTGGTTACCCAGGACCATGTCCAGACAGCTTTTGAATATCTCCAAGGATGGAGATACATCCACAATCTCCCTGGGAAACCTGTGCCAGTGCTCAGGCACCCTCACGGTAAAAAAGTGGTTCCTGATGTTCAGGAGGAAAGTCCAGGTTGTGACCTGGTTTCAGGTTGTGCCCGCTGCCTCTGATCCTGTCACTGGGCACCACTCAGTCATTATCTTTTATCTCTTTTGCTTTCTATCTAGAAACAGTAAGTATGGGAAATCTTACAAGACAAGTCACTTTATTATGAATTCCTTTTTGTTTCACAATCAAAGTGATTCAACTGTTGAAGGAAATTTCAGATTAACATCAGGGGTGAAATCCTGGCTACATTGACATTGAGGGTAGTGAGACTGTTGCCAAGGCTTCCCTAGGGCTGAAAAACTTTGTATCACCAGATCAGTCCTGCTTATCATTTGCTCAACAACATCTGACTTCCTCACAGGAATGAGGATATGGTGACCCGAGATTAAATTTTGAATGTATCCAAATATTTAAAGTCCTTCCAGTAAAGCAAAAGGCAATCATTATTTTGTATGATTATTGTAAATAGAAGATAAAATAGATAACAATATTTTCATTATGATAATTTATAGGGAAAATTTTATAGGAAAATGATAGTGTATGTTACATACTGCAGCTGTTTACGGTGGAGGAGGGGGAGAGAGTGACAAAGTTAGTTACCATTAAATAGGCAGAAAGCTGGATGAGTAGATGGATGGATGGTGAAATAACCATGTCAGGAATCTTGAGCAAAAATAAGGGCAGATTCCTTACCAGGTGTTGTATGAGTTACTGGATGTGGTGGTGTGGCCTGTGCTAGGCAGAAGTCAGAGCAGGCTGGACTTAATGACTGTGTGTCTATTAAACTCTGAAGTTTGCACTAAAGATTCCTTTTTACTGTTTATTCATGGATGGGTCATAACAGCTAACTCTTCTGCTGAATAGTAACTCTCATTATTAAATGTATTCATTTTCTCCAGCACCTCTATAGTGAAGGCAGCTCAAACTGAGGGAAATTTCTGTGAAGTATAGTAATTTCTGCAGTCGCTTGCACAGTAAAGCTCTGGCTATTAAATTAAGGGAGTTAATAGATGATGGCAACTTTTACTAAGTAAAATTACATGGGAAAAGCGAGGCTACTAGATAGAAGCTGATACCTGCTAATATTAGAGCCTTAAGATAGACTTAAAAAAAAAAAAAAAAGATAAAGATAAAAAGATGTGCAAGATTAGAACTCCTCACAATGTAGCAAACACTTGCCTGCTTGTTACGTGATATCTCTGGTAGATGGAAGACCGCAATTAAAGACCTTCTTCTTAATTAGTCTGACTAGGTCACCTACATTCTATGTAGGTGCAACAGTATAATGAATCTTTAATTTTTTACAAAATTGAGCTAATTGGACAAGCTTTGTTCTACTCAGATATACAGCTGGGTAGTTAAAAAACTCATCTAGAAAATCAGAGCCTAAGGTTATTCGAGAGTTTGAACCAGCAACTCTCACACCCTACATGGATATATTCGACACTGTCTTACTGGTATTTGGAAGTTGGTGGTCTTTTCCTCCTTGTTTTTTTTGTTGGTTTTG
Organism: Grus americana; assembly: GCF_028858705.1. Lineage (NCBI taxonomy): Eukaryota > Metazoa > Chordata > Aves > Gruiformes > Gruidae > Grus > Grus americana. Next base: position 36,627,159 of record NC_072856.1, on the reverse strand, counting down.
TTTTGGTTTGGTTTGGTTTGGTTTTTTTCTTTTTTTTTTCCCCTTTCTTTCCATGAAAGTCTATGAAAAGTATTAGATTCTTCCTGTAGTGTACTAGTGGGGAGAACTGTTAAATACAGAAAAAGTGTCTATCCAGCTCTCCAACTATAGATCCAGTTAAGAACCATGGGGGCTAGAACTGGTTTGAAATTTTAAGAGTTGTGCTCTGCTTGCTTATTTGTTGCCTTACCCTTCCATAAAAAATCAAATCAGAAAGAAGACTTTTCTTTTCAGCCTTGGTTGAACACTGGATTAATGTGTCTAGAAGAGCAGCTCTGAAAATCCAAAGTGGATGTTCAAGCTTAAAATAGCTTTGACTAGTAAGAATTGACCTCCAAAGTGTCAGATTTGAATAGTATGCCCTAAATATTACACGGCAGATTTTGAAATCCATATTTTGAAACCATATCTGTATGGTTTGCAGTTGCATTCTTCTCTGTTCATGGTAAGCCTGCTATTGTAGGACATGTCAGGGTTAAATGGAAGAAAATTCCTGTTTGAGGCCCAATACCTGTTCGGCAGCAATGTCCTTTATGCTTTGGTTAAGGTGGTCTCATTAGAAACTGCTCATTTTTCAAAGTTTCTTTGCTTGGCCATTAAAATTCACTGTGTGCTGGAATGAATTTGCTTTTGTAGCAATGATTGAATGATAATACAGATTGACCGTTTTGGATTCCAAAGTGGAAAAGAGTGTTCTTAGTTATTTGTTTTTCTTTTATTGCTACATATATATACTGTGTTTAAAACATCTTTCTCTCTTTGTTTTCATTTTATACTCCCTGTCTAGGACCCCCCTACCTCCTCTTTTTAGGCCATTCCTCAGAGAGAACTCTACAGGCAATCCTTCTGGAAAAGCAAGAAGAGTACCAAATAGTCTTTCTGTATCATCAGGATATAGGAATGTATATGGTGTTTGAAATGGAGAGAGGGCTATTGAACTATAGGTTCATAATTTTACTACATAAAGCAGTAACCGTAGTGGTTTAAAAAAAAAAACAACTCTTACAAGAAGATGCTCTTTATTTTTATTCTTTTCTACAAGTATTAAAAAAAAAATAATTGTCCTGGATATTGTCAGATCTTTAAAACTTTGTATTTCATCTATGAAAAGTACATTAATTGGTACTCTCCTAGTATAACAGCAATTCCAATACTGAAAGTAAAAAGACAAAATTATCTGTATGTTGTAGGACACCAGCCTATCAGAAAACAGAAGTGGTCACACTACATTAGTGTTTTGTTTTGGATAAGAAGCATGTGAACATCTCAGTAGTCTCCACTTATGCTTTGGCTCACATTTTGGCATGGTTTCTGAGTGTGCCAGCTAGACTCTTTTAAGGTGAAGGTTAAATAATCTGTGCTCCCTAAGTGCTCCCACTGCACTCGGATTACTAATGAGCGGTAAGTCCAAGGGAGCAGGCTAGAGATAGCTGGTGTGAACTCACCTGATACACATTTAGTGTACGTAGTGGGTCCTTGGCACAGACTGTTCTGCTCCAAAGATCCATTCTGACTTGATCACTCCACTTAACACAGGCTTAGGCACTGGGTCCACAACCTTTTCTCTGTTGGTAGCCAATGGCAGAGGTGTCCAGAGGGGATGCTAAGAGAAAGATGAATATAGCAGTGCTTCTGTAATGTGCTCTCCCAGCCACCAGCAGTCCATGTCCCACTGATTTTCTAATCCTCACCCTGATAGTCTCATTCATGTTCAGTGCAAAAGAAGGAGTTTAGGACCTGTGATACCAAAGTCAAGTTCTTGGTTCAAGTGCTTAACCTAGAAGATTGTGGAATTGAGGTGCCTAAGAGATGCTGCGAGAGATCTCAGATGAGAGTCTCAAAAAATGTGCAGCCAGAATGGACAGAAACCTTGAACAAGCACACTCAATCCAGCAGTGGCTGGCGCTGGGCTGAAGTCACACTCCTCAGACTGCCTTCTCCAGGCTAAGAGTGGCACTTCCTTCATTTGAATCCCACACCGCTGCACCACCTCCTCTAGCTAGGTGCCCAGGCCTTCACTTTCAAAGAAGTAAACGAGGTTTGTTTTTTCTTTAAAAATGGCACGAATGGAGAATATGGCACTTCTTAATGTAGTAGTGCAGTGGTTACAACATGCACACAGGGGGTGAATGTCTTGGTTCAGTTTCTTAACCTGAGACTGTTAACCAACAACTGATACGGAGGGAGGGTTACTCAGCAAGTCAAGGGAGATACTCGAGTTGATATCAGTGGGATTTATACCTAGAATCTAAAGAAACAAATGCACGCCCTAGCTGCACTGAATGAAGAACAACTCTGAGCATTTAATATTTACCAGACCTGCCCACTCTCCCAGCTAGATCCCCAAAATTAGGTGCTTAATAGCCTGTTTGTAATATATGAATAGGAAGAGTAAGTAAAGTTCTCAAATAAGCTATTTGCCCATCTGTAATGAGCATATCTGGGACTATTATGACAATACCTTTACACGACATTGAAAAAGAATAAAAATTAAATTGATGAATGCTGGGGTATATAAGACTATAGAAATTAGCTGATGTTGCTGGAGAAACAGTAGATATTCAAGCACTTATAGACTGTATTGTAATGAAACATCAAGAAAATTCAGTGCAAAGCTGTGATTTGGACACTAGATTTTTTTGAATTTTTTTTGGTCAACTGGTTGTTGACTTTGTGGTCAGGAAATATTAGTTTTCTAACATAGTACTATAATATCAAATATTAAAAATTTGATGATACATGTTTCCCCAGAATGTATGTATAATACACACACCAAGATAACTGTTAAGCACTCAGTTGAAGCACTGAGTGTAGAAGCACACTTACCCCAGGCTCTGTCTATGGAAAATGGAGGCAGAAGGCACCCCAAAGGGTAATTCCATTCATCTGAGATCTGAATTGCCTTTTGGCAGTGCCTATCAGTCTTCATTGACAGAATAGAGAGCTTCGGGACAAATGTGCATCTAAATCCATCCACCTAACTTAGGTGCTCCAGTTAAAGACTGAATGTTAAGTGGCATAAACCTGAGTACAGTGAATTGTGTAAATTCTCACTGATATTTAATTCAGTCCTGTCACAGACCAAGGTCATTATAATAATAAAAGTGAATTACAATCATTTTTCCATAGACACCCATATCAGATAGCCTCAAGCAGTATTACGTATAATAATTAAACAGATACTAACCAAAATAGCGTATTCAGTTGGACAAACAAGTAATGCAATGTATTAATATTGTTGTTGGCATCAGAAGATTTTACATGCATATTTATTTTTTAATTAAGGGAATAAGAAATACATAAAAATTTTAAAATGAAGGAGTGTTTTTATTTCTGGCCTTTCCACAAAAGATTTTTTTTTAATCAAATGATAGAAATTGCTTCTAGCTCCCCTTCCTATTTTCTGTTACAATTTGGTTTTAATCAACTAACAATAAACCTTCCTATATTTCATCTTTGATTCAGCTTCTTTCAGTAGCCTGTTCTTTATTGTTGTGTGACATAAGACTAGATAATGGATTTAGGATTTTAGCACTGGACCAGTGCTGAAAAATGCACAGTACAGCATGTTCAGCCTCTGGGAGACAGGCACTGACTTAAAATAATTGATAAACTATCTCTGCTGGGTGATCCTCGTTTGAGGTAGACTTGCTGCTGTGTTCTCACAGAGAAGGTGGAAGATGGTGAAAAAAGTACTTGAAAAATGGCTTGGATTTCCATATGACACCCAAGAACAATATGACTTCCAATAGTCAGTAATGCAGTAAGAATTCTGTAGCTTGCTTTCTGTAAAAAATATCAATCACTTGTGACTGAAAAATGAATCTGTAAAGTTAACCTACTCTGTCAAATTTGATTTATTCAGAGGTAAACAACATTCCAAGAGGATTTAGTGAGCCTGTGTTTGGCAAAGGGGTATGTTCAGGTTGTGGCACTACATAGATTGAATGTCCAAACATTTAAAAACTCTTTTATCATTGGCCTGAATACAAAAACGACAGCCTTCATTTGGTGACCTTAGAATGTCCCTGCTATTTGTTATGGGCTTTCTGTATTTAGTTTAACCTTCCATCATGCTGGGGTTAAATAAATGACAAGTTGTTATTTTTCTGATTTTTAGATTAATATTGAGCCATTAAGCTATAAACATATTGAGCAAGATCTCAAGCCAGTGTAAATCAGCGTAGCTTCATTGTTTCCAGTGGAGCTTTGCTGAATTGCATCAGCTGAAGAGCTATCCTGTTATTTGGAAGAGTGCTGTATCTTGCTTTCCTACACAGCTTCTGGCTGGAATCTTTGATCTGTAAATCACAATGTTGTCACTATATTTCTTATCCTAAGCTCTGCCTGCTCCTTCAAACATGTCTTTATTCTTACTTACAGCTGTTCTCCCCTTCTCCTTTCCTTCACTTCTGAATATTTGGAAATCAAATAACCACTCTGATATATACTGATATTTATGAGGAGCAGAATTTTGGAGTGGTAAATCTAACTGTGCTCTTATAAATGTGGACCACATTTAAAAAAAAAAAAAAAAATCAAGGCCTGAGGTCAATTTCCCCACTATATTTACATTTGCAATTACCATAAGTGTGCATGCAAATGGGGTGACTGAATGCAAAACCAGTGAGATAGGTGTCTGTCTAAAATAGACGGATGGTAATTACATGCAGAAATGTCAGGGAGCAATTGCACGCCGACCTTTAGCCTCCCTTTCAGCTGACTTTAGCCTTTGAACCATTTCCCTTCTTTCGCAGGCCACAGTACTCCCTTATGATATAACTTGTTGTCTTGAGGAAAGCAAGCAGACACACAGATTCTGTAGTCCTTCATAGTTTATTTTTATTTGCAACAGGCGTGCAGTAGCTGTTGCTGACAGCAGAAAAGTAGCAAAAAAAATTTACATACAGATATACTTTTCCAAATCTCTGGCACAATGTATTTCTGTGTTCAGTATCTCCAAGCTTGTAGGTACTGTTTCCAACTAACCTGGCGTTGTCTCCGATCACACAGAACCCATTACACTCCGATTGTATAAAAGCGTATGCCTCGCCTGCTACTCTGAAATTACAAAACTCACGTGGCTTTGGCCTTATGGTTCAGAGAATGGTGAAAGTGGGGTGTTTCCATCAGACGAGTGGCAGTAGTCTGTGGTTGTGCTGCTATAAAAGCCATTTAAAACAATTACATCTAAAAATGAAATTGCCTTTGAAAGAACAGATAAGAAAATGTGGCGATTATTGTATAAATTTCATATTTGTGTGCTTTAAGTCATTAATATCAACCTATAAAGAAAGAGAGCAAGTTAAATTGATGTATTACCATTTATTTTTTTCTATATTTTTACAATTATGTTACAGTATTTTGGATAAATGATACATGTTTATGCTAAATTTAATTTTATCATATTTATAAGCCTGTCTTAATACATAAAACCAATTTCCCTCTCGGAGAAGCATGTTACAAGTTTCTGGTTTATTGTATTCCCTCTTTCCCTTTTTAGCTTTATTACCAAACACAGCCTTAGCTCCTTTTTGAATACTGTATATGTTGAGTGTCCAATACAAATCTCTAAATCTAATAGGAAATACTTATCACAACGTAAACATTTTTTTAATGCGAAAGGCTTTCATAGTTAAAATACACTAATACTGCTACTGTAAAAAACCAGTTATTTCAAGGAAACTGTTGGACATGAGTATAACACAGGTGTATGGCAGAAAAAAATACTACATAATTCTGAGTGTGTTTCTGTGAGCTTTAAAGAGCGCATGAAACAGATGAATGCTTATGCTTGTGTGTAAAAGAAAAAAAATTGAAAAATTAGAAATCACACGTTTATCACCTTTCTTACTTCTACATTTTTTTATCTGAGTGGATGTGGTCCTGCATCTGCCAAGCACTGTTCAGTAGTGAACGTGATTCACTGTATGTTTTCCACCACCATTCAAGCATGTGACAGGGCTTGGTCTCTGGACGTTCTGGAAATCCTCCTTTTAGATGTTAATCCCAACCAGAAGCAGTTGCCAGACATCTCTGTGCCACCTGCCTGCTTCCCTGGGCAACACATAAACCTACATTTCTGTTTTCTCAGTCAATGCACTCATTTTATTTATTTTTCATCCAGTCCAACACTCCCACTCCTGAGCTGCCTACTGGGCAGCGTGGTGGCCAGCACTCAGTAGTGGTTACCGTGCTCCTAACCCCCACAGACCTCTAAAATACTTCAAAGATAGCAAAATGCTTTTTGCAGAGTTTCCATATGCTGGAGTTGACCTTACGGTTGTCTATTCTAAAATGCCTTTACTCATGCAGCCCAATGCCAGATGCTTCCGACTAGAAGTCGCCAGGCGCGGACAGAAGGTCCCATGGGGCAGCGTGCTGCCTGCCTCTAGGAGCTGACCCCGGTTTCCTAAGAATATGCTTAGTTTGCACATTGGTACAGTGTCATGTTATAGTTGTCATATCATCTGGGGAAGAGAATACATTTGAAAAAGTCACTAATTTTTTATTATTATTATTATTATATTTTTGTTCAACGGAGTGACAAAAAATATGCTTGCCATTAACATGACATTTCCCTCAGGTTTAGTTGTTCAGAGTTTTCTTCATTGTTGTTTAAAAAAATACTACATGTCAATGTGCTGTTTATGAAAACTGTAGGATTGGTTATAGACAAGCATTGCAAGAAGATGGGTCCCTGAAAAGTATGTAGCTTGTGATCTGCGATACCATTGCTGTTCATTTCCTGGGCCTTTCATATGAAAAAATAAGAAGAGACATCAAAACTCAATTTCAATGTGACCTGAGAAAGGATTTGTGTTGCAGTATTTCTTAAACAATGAATGGATACCGTACTAATTTATTCTGCCACCAAGTCCCTCGACTCATTCTCTCATGTAAAATTATGCACAGGAATTCAGTCATGGTGCCATTTCCTTTACCAGCTTCACTGTAGGTGGCTGAGTTGAGCTGAGAGCCTGAACCATTCCAGGTACAACACTTGCTCCAACATCACACGTGGTGATATGGCCTGTTGAAGTTGTGTCCCTGGGAGCACTAAGGAACTGGCCACCCACTCACCTTGGAAACCCACATACCCAGGAAGCTCACATCAAGATACTTTTCTGTTGGAACCTCCAGTCCCGTTCAGCCACTGTTTTCCAACACGCAATTAGTTTCTTATTCTGAATGTTTATTTCTTGTTCTTCAGTGTATAGCTTTGCATGTAGTTATGGTGATATTTTGCATGGAGGGACCCAACATACTATACCATCTTGACTACTAACTGTGGCTTTCCTGATCTCTGTGTTACCTGACAATTTTACCAGCCTTGATTGTTTATTTACTGTCATACAGCGGATGCAAATTTTCAATAGGGTCAGGCTCAATGCCAGTTTAACGCAACAGAAACACCCTCATTCAGTGGTAATTCTCCACTGAAACTGCCTGCGGGATCTGCCGGCTGGTCAGTTCTTAGTCCACTTAACCGCATAGCTCACCCTGCCCTAAACCAAGTTTACTGGACAAAGCTGATTTGGATTACTATGTGTATGTCAGTGCTGTAATATCTGTTTTTCATGTAACAGTTGTGAAAACGTCTCAAGCCTAGTTTCCTTTTGAAAACTGGTGTACTCGTCTCCATTTTTCTGTCTGTGTCTTCTGCTCATCACTTCTGAAACCAGTTGCTGATTTCCACTGCATTTCATAGACAGTAGATATTGGATAGGATACCAAATAAATTAAAAAATACATTTGAGGTCCCAAGTGAAGGAGAAGGCTGCTCTGATCATTCACACCTTAAAAGACACCAGAAAACCCATCTGGAAGAGATGCTTATGCAGTGGTCCCAATGCAATTGGGGTCTTCACTTTCTTTGGTAGCAGAATCAACACTAAAGAAATTCATAGAAAAGTGAGTTTCATTGGTTCAGATGGTGAATAGATTATAGGGATTTTTACCACTGTTCACAAATACAAAAATAAAGACATTCCATAAATTATTCTTTGGAATGCCCCAGAGAGAGGGTGAAACAAATGTTGATATGGGAATGTAGGGTTCTGTAGAAAAATCTTTTCAAATCAGTCTGGGAAGCACAGACAGTTTGCCCACACTTGGCCCACACTTGACAGACTTGACAGATTTTTTGGCAAAGATACGGGTGGATCCATAGACAAGGGGAGAATCTTATCTATAGCAAACATTGCCACATTCTGCTAATACGGTTTGTATCTTCTGTAGTTTAGATTGCAAGTAGGATGCTTCTGCAATGCAGAATAAGCCTGAGAGCTATAAAGGCAGAAATACTAAGAAGAAACTGCAGATTTCAGAATAGGCAGAAGAGCTTGTTGCCCATAAACCAGATCAGGCAGACTAAAGGGAGAACTGCTGGGTTTATACATGGTGATATATCTACCTGCTTCTTTTTATGGTGTCTTAAGGTGCTTGGAAGAATGTGCTTAGTGATTTAGATGTTTTGATTCTTTAAGTTGCTGTTTGTTTCTACAAGAATCATTTAAAATAGAAGTGAAATTACAAAGCAGGTTGTTGCTTACCTTAGCTTGGATCATGTATGGGGTGTACAAAGACCCATCGCACGCTGGCCTTGTTGCAGTTTCTCTGGCTTTCTGAATTCTCATCTGCAACAGAACTTTCCATGAGGTAGTGTTGATGCAGAGCAGCCTTCTCCTCTATCTCCTGAAGAAGTAAGGGCAAGTGCTGAAAAGTCCCACAGAGCACTTCAACACATGACTTGCTACAGGAGACAAAAAGGAAGGGGAACATAACTTTTGAAATGCCTGCACCAGCCTGTGTGAATATCTATGTTGTCTATAAAATTGCTCATTTTAGCTCTTATTCTGTGGTCTTCCTATTTGGACTGCACATAAGCTGCATACTGCAGAGTATTTTAAAACAACTTTTTAAAATTTTCCTGAAATTGCTTAAGGTTGTCAGAGTACAAGACCAATCAGGGCCATAGTACTGGAGTCTCATTTCATTGTAACTTTTCCAGAATTGATCTTTTTTTGTTGGTTTTATTTGAACATATGTCCATAAATTTTGAAGGGATTATTTTCAACATTGGTTCTGCATTTTCAGTATTATCTATCTTACTTTTACGATAATAAACTATCACATAATATCTAAATGGAATGAAGTGTCAGAAATTGAGGTACTAAATCTTGTTACACCAAAGAGAAATTATTAAAAATTTTATTTTCACACAAAAGAGAACCTAGAAATATTTAATGATGTTCAAATTCACTTCAGCTCATCAGAACTAACCACCCAGCCAGATTCCATCTCCCATATTTTGGATTTTTTTCTGACATTTGAGGAAAAAAAAAGCATTAAGAATTGATGAATAATCTTGGTTAAAGAGACCCAGCTGGCTAAAACAGAAAGAAAACTCTGCTTCATTTTAGAGTAGAGCACTGTTTCTTAGCTTCTGACTCTATCTATAAAACACTGTAAGAGTCAAAAATGGAATTCAGTGTTTCAGTATAAGAAATAACTACAAACTCAGACCTGGAGTCCAGTAATCTAAAATGCAGCTACTCTACTGTTTTAATGGTCTTATTGAGACAGTTTTTATGACAGTATAGATCTCTTAATTTATAGTTAACTTTATCACATAATCTATATGTGCATACACAATGAGTTCAGTGTTTTCAACCAAGTCCCTCATGGACAGTAATCTACATCACAAAGCCACCACACATAATTCACCCAAATTGGCAGTCTTTCCTCAAAAGAGTTTTGCTCAGACTTGACCTGTAGCAGCAGAGGAGCTGAACTGCTTTCGCTTCACCCCTGTTGCTCCTTGTTTAAAGTATGGTGTGCCCTGATTGAAGTTGAGGTCAGTGACAGGGCAGAGCTGGAGTAAGTGCTGTTACTCCAAGCTTGTCCATTTCCTCCCTCTTGGGTTTGAGGCTGGATGTGCAACCTTCCACGTTGACAGACCCTGTCAATGCATAGACATTGCACGTGTTAAGAAATATAAAATATTTTTTCTGTTTATTACGAGTAACTGTGCATTGCAGTTGTAAAGCAGGAGAATGGTGAGCATTACACAACAGTTGTGCTGTAGGTATTTTGTAGTTAATGGAGTCAATCAATGAACAAAATCCTTGTCCTTCACTGCTCAGTCTGCACCCTATTATTCTATATGTAGGAATGCGTACGGCGCAATAACCTGCCAAACACTGACACACCAGTATGTCATACGTTCTACTAGATGGTTTCTACTGAATATGCCAAGTCTTAATCTCCCTCCTTCACACTTTCTTCTTCATCTGACATTGCACAGACTGTAAGCAGGACTCCAGAGTCTCTTTGCCTGCTTCATGTACGTGGTGCAGGATAATGTGCTGGACAGGAGGGAGCAAAAGGCCAGTGTGGTACCCAGGGGCCATGTTTCTTAGGCACGCCCAGGGCTGAGGCAGCATTAGGAGCCACTGTCCCCCATATATTCGTATGCAATTGCCCTTCTACATTTGCATGAATGGATGGGGTACATCCCTTGCATCCCACCCCGTGTGGCTATGGTTCATATTTACCCCTACTCGTGTGACGTGGGGTCTCATGCCTTGGCATGTTATAAAGTTAAAAAGCCTCCTGCTGGACTGTGGAAAACCATAGTTACGCAATTTCCAAAACACCACTGTAGAGTAACTAACCACACTGGAGTGAGAGAAAGCCTCAGGTTTCAAGAGGAGATGGGACTGAATGTTGAATACAAAGCAGTTGGTCTGCTGCTGGGGGACAGGCTGCAGAGCCAAGCACAGAGTACAGGCTCCTCAGCATGTCTGATAAAGCTCTGGTTAACACAACTCTGCTTGCTTGTCATGTCACCTAGGGCAGTAATGAAAGACATATGAAGCCCCCAAACCTGCAGGCAGACCTGGAACTATAACAGTAGATGACAGAGTGCTCACCCCACCATGCTGCTTTGGAGACCTCTTTCAAATGCTAACACGTCTACCAAGGAAGCCATGCTGTAATTTAAATGTTGTCCTCTTCAGGGCTCTTTGGTAAGGGACTAGAAAAGATGTGAAGAAGTTAACAGTGGTTTTAGCTGAAATAGCTTCAGTAGAGAGTTTTGGTGGAGAATATCAAGGAAAATGCACAGAGGAAATCATATCCATCACAGATAACCTACAGACTAAAGGCATAAAGGAAACATCATGTTTGCTGGGTGCTGATTTTCACTCCTTTTTGCTTTTTTTTCTATGTTAATATAGTAGAACAGAATATGGCCTTTAAAGGAGTCTACTTTGGTTTAGCTTCTATTTCAACAGAAATTTCTGTTATGCTGTTTGGAAACTATGTACGTTACAACTTTCATAGTACAATGCTTGCACACTGAAGTGAATAGTAAATCTCTCATTGGCTTCAATAGAGCCACAACTCCAGTTCTATTTAGCTTGTGGTGTTTGTCAGGTTGTAGGCTTTGTTGGGGTTTTTTTGCAGAATATGCAAAATGGATCAAAACTATGATTTGATCAAAGTAAAAATGTTATGCAGACCTTTTGTGGGTAAAATAAATGTGGACTGACATCATCTGACTTTTTCCACATATAGACCACACCACCACTCTATAGAATATTTACAAAACACTCCTTGATCAATATTGTAACAATTACAGAAAATGCATTGTAAATATACTAGGGAAAGAGGCAACCAGATCATAAATTGAATGACTTTGTTTACTTGAATAGTCCCTGAGCAAATTGTAGTCCATGAGAAAAAAATCCATAATTTCAAGCCATTTTGCACAATTGACAGCCCCAGGAGAGGAAAAGATTAAGGAACAGAAAGATTCCCTACCCTGATAGTAGAGAAGACTCACTTGTTTTCCCTTTGCTTACCGTCATTAGCTTGGAGCTGCAGACTGTATTATTCAATTATTGTATATCTCTGGTAAATTACCTTAAAATGTCTTGATGTTTCAAAGCACTGTACAAACTGGATTTTGTGTTGCACAAGATAGTTGCTTATTATTGTACTTACCAAGTTTATGTGTGGCAGGACCCAATGTGCAGTACTTAGGAAAAATTATAGACTTAGCCTGACACTTAATCTCCTGAGTGCATGGCGTAAGGTACGTGGTGCAGGTGCATTCTGTATCGTCTTGCGAATGGGCAGCATGAGCTGAGGCATTCTGGTTTTCTATTAATAGGACTTTCTAAAAGAAATATTCTATAATTTTCTTTGTTCTGGTAGTGGTTTCTTCTCAAGCAGATCTATACTTTTTAATCAAAACAGGGAATATCTTTTTTAATACAAGAAACAGGTCCTTTCCTTTCAGATGTAGTATATTCTCCAACACTTTCTATTTTCAAGTCTATAGAAACAAATCTACTTATACTCTAATAGAAAAAACAAAGGTCTACTTGTATAATAGAAAATGATTTTTGAATCTTCCAGATTTTGTTGCTGTTGGAATGTATATACATTGTCATTATGTTTATATTTTTATATAAATAACTGGCTGAATATTGAATGTGTCTGAAGATGTGACTAAAGTCTGAAACTTATGGAATTGTAAAATTCACTTGTACTAGGGCATCTTATTTGCAATTTTTGGGAAATGGAAAAAAATTGCAAAACACTTTATTGCTTAAAAAAATACTTGATTTCCTCACTTGTAAGCAGTGCAAAACAAACATGGAACAAATGTCAGTCATGTTTCTTAATACACAGTAGAAGAGACCACTTAATACACATTCAGGGACTACTTTGGTGAATACAGTATAACAGGAAACACAGAATGGGAGAGAATTTCATGAATAACTGCATTTATATGGGGAAAATGCAGGTACAAACAAGCACACAGATTGTTGGGTGTACACTGCTCATAACTTGCTAGTCTTATGTCCAAAATATTTGAGTCATCAAAAGGAGCTGCAGAAAAAGAAAAAAAAAAAAAAGTTTACTTGGATGACCAGTCACACTGAAGAATACACTGTGAGAGTCAAAATTAATATACTCCAAATAATCTGTAACCAGATATACATTTAAATTTAAAAATAGCTACAGATGAGGAAGTGGGTAGCAGAAACCAGCTTCTTCTTTAGGGCTAGTATAAAGGCATGTGTTGCACTGATTATACACAGTGAATAGTTCAACCCAAGTCTCATTTTTAAACCCCTTTAATGCTTTCTGGTCCAGACAATTTCATAAGGTAGCCATGTCACGTGATGAGTGGCAATGATGTGTTATCGTAGTATTTCTGTAGCAATGAGCAGACAAAGGCAGCATTCTTACTAGCTAGTTGGGATTTTTGACCATACCCTCTTGGAGAAGCCCGGTGGATACAACGTTGTGACCTCAGCCGTGAAAAACAAACAGAAAAGGTCTACATTTTTTCCTGGTGTTGGGCAAGTCATGGAGGTTCCCTCTGTGCTGGAAGCATCATTGCTCTCAGTTGAGAAAGACACAGAGAGTCTCCACAGAGTGGCAGCTACCTGCTAGGGGAAACACAGGACATGTGTGCACCCAAATTAGATGCCCAAAGAGAGGTCTGATGAATCTAGGACAAAATCCTCATAAAATATAAACATTTTGGAAGAACTGTTTGCACCTGGTAGGCTTTCTTAAAGTCAAAGTCAAGTTGCACAAATCAGATGTACTGACCTCAGGGGCGATACACAAGTTTATAGCAGCTGAGAATCTGACCCTTTGTATGATAAAAATGGAATTAGATTAAGTTCATTATTCTAAATGTCACTTTTATAATAAAAGAACTTGAGAGTGACTGCATGACAAAACCTGCTATGAAAGGGTAACGAGGGGTAAAAGATAAAGGAAGTCTAAATAACTCCATTTACCAAAAAACCCGAGAAGAATAAGCAGAAATTCTAATGTATGTAGAGGAGAAAGAGAAAACTATATTGGACAGTTTTTCTGCTTGGGAAAGATTTATTTAATTTAACAAGGATTAAACCCAGTACATTTCTATGTAATCTGTGTAGGGTTCTTTAAAGTCGTTGCAGGGGAAAAAAACCACCTTAACACAAAGCACGTAAGTTGACAATTGCCACTCATCAGTGCGGTAGCTTCGCTTTGCTTGCGCGTTGCTTCTCTTCCTCCACTCTTAACAGTATATTTACAGAAGCGGTAGGGGAATTTATTTCAGGACAGATAGGCTTCTTCAGCTAGCTTTAATCTCACTAGTGTGGCTGACGGGAGCTAAGAAGCAGTGGCTGCACTTTGTTTCACAGGGTAGCCACCTAAATAAATATGTTATATTTTTGGTATGCTGGAATGTTCCCCATGACTCCTGCACCCCTTGTCACTTTTATTTTTCCTTTTTAATGAAGAATGTCTTGTCTCCTACCTGCTATCCTCAACACCTATGAGTTGTGTTGTTGTTTATTGTTACACTGTCTCGTACCATCTGTGGGAACCTGTGAATAGTGACAGAATAAAATAATTATAATGATATTTACCATTATAATTTATCTCACTTTCCCATCCTTAAAAATATTATTAATGAAACCTAAACCAGGATTCCACGCTACTGTGTCAAACTGAGAAAATTGCCATATTAGGTTTCTGGGTAGTAGTGAAGGATGCTTTGCATCTGGCTATTTATTACAATATGCCCCAAACAATAGCTTAACAATATTTGCACATTGTTAAGAGCAAACGGGGAAACCTAGGTGAGGGGAATATTATTTTCTGTTATTTGTATTTATTAGTTCCATATAGTTTCCATCATTCTGTGGAAAGGTGATCAGTTAAGATTAGAGGACTATTAAGCACCAGTGTACAAAAAGGGTAATACGGATTCCCCTTTGAGAAATAATGATTCCCATGATAAGTTCTTTATTTTAAGCCAGATGCTTAGATTATGGGCAACGCATCGCTCATTGTAATGCCTATGGCATGGTTTGCATATAATGCTGATAGAAAAGCCTACCATATCGCTCTGATGAAACCACCCTACAAATCAGTTTCCCAGAAATGAGAATTAATAGAACAAGCAATAACATCCTAATTTCTACACGACAGCTAGAGTAACACTTAAAAACATTCTGCATTACCAGATAAATACACCATTCATTTTCACAAATGGAGTCTGTTTCAATTCTCAGCTGTTGGATGATGATTTGACTTGGAGCAAAGGCAGCATAATTGGGTAACAGCTGAAATGTGCTTCATTGAAAAGGGTTGAAAGATCCATTGCTGGATTTCCAGGAGTGTGAATTACAATTCCAATAATATCAGAAGCAACTAATTCTATTCTTTAGAAGTGAGGACATAAAAGAAGTTTTAGGTTTTCTTATTTCAAGCTTTAATTGAGGACTAGGTTGTAACTCATTTTCATCCCTGAATGGGTGGTAAAAACATACACAGTAGGTAATTCACACTACCTCAAAAACTGTTAGTGCCATAAGAAGACTAATCAGGGTAAGCTTCCAGTAGCAAATTATCAGCTACAAATTAAAACCTTGCCGCATGTCTGCTAAAAGCAACCTTTTTTTCCCCCCACTAACATACATTTGTCTAGATTAGTAACTGTTGGATTACTACAGGATATGAAGAATAGGGAGTGATCTGAGCAAGCCTTCAAAACATTATGTTTCAGAAGTGATCAGGGAACAGTTTTAAACTGTTACTTTTGTTTCAGTGCCACATTTACTACCTTTTGAATTTTTTTTTTAAATGACACATTTGAAAATAAGTCAATTTTGCAATTAATGTATTTGTTTCATTTAATCTGTAGTGCATCATTCTGGGCTGTGAACTAAAGGAAAATATACATGCATTTGATAAAGCACCTACACTTTTATGGATACATATTCAGGAAGAGACCTATCCTGTCCACCATTTAAGCCCTTTGCCCTTTCCAGGTGCACATTAACCAAAAGACTGCAGTCTATCATCAGGAGCCCTGAATTCCCTGACATTTTCTGACAGTTTCCATACCTAGCAGAGAGTTTCATTCCCTTTGTGATAAACCGTTGGGTAGATTTGGCCCCTGAATCTTCATTTCTAGTTTTCTGTTGTGTTTGTCATTGCATTGTGGTTTTATATCAGATTTGAAGTTGAAAATATAATTCCTCAGACTCATCAATAAGGGAATGAAACGTAGAAGAGCAGGAAGTGATCAAGTTAAGGATCATGAGTCATGTGTAATATCAAATGTTGTCATTTTGATCTACCTCTGAAAATCTTTTCTGAAAGCATCCTGTTTAATAAAAAAAAAGGGGTGGGGGGACATGACTATTTGAATGTTCTTTTTCGGGTTAGTTTTAACTGTCCTTTTTCCTAGCTCACGAGTTGTTTAAATGTGTTAGAAATATTTGCACGCTGTGTTTGTGTTGGTAGAGGAGGTTTTTTGATATTGAGGGCAGGGTTTTTTACAAATCACAGGAGACTTGCTCTCTGCCTTAATCTCTCCAAGTAGAGTCAATTTATTGTGTGTGTGTGTTTGGTATTGGTGTTTAGGTTAAAAGAACAGTGATCTCTGAAAGAAAGGATTATCTTGTACTCTTTGCAAGCACCTTTTTTTATGGATTGCTATATACATAGTGTGAACAAACAAGTTACAATCAGAGAGAGTCCTAAATATCTTTCCCAAATGCTCATTTCGTCCTCTGAATTCTGTTTCATAGACCCAAATTCCTCAAAGCACTAAAGCCTACGCTTAACTGCAAATGGTCTGCTCACTCTTTAGCTTTAACTGGGGCCATGTGCTGGTAGTCACGACGAACCTTTTTGGACGCTGCTGATAAAAGTAATGTAATGTAGCTCGTTCGTGCCAGGTGAATTCTTATCAGTGGCCAACATGACAGCAATGCGAGCGCATACAGCACCATCGTTATGGAGGGTGTTTTTCAGCCGAATGTAGCTTGTGTGCAAAAATTGCAACCTTTGCCCTTTGTCCAAAGCCTAAGCAGAAAAAAATAATGCTTATTTATATATGTATCACACGTGGAGGCTTTCTGTTGTGTATTTTATAGTTTCAAGTGCTTTATGTTATCCTGATAGGAAAAAAAAAAAAAATCCAGGATACAGCATAGTCTCCTGCTGGTTCCTCTTTGTCTGGGAGGAGGTAGCACTGCGTAATTCCATGACAGTGAAGTGTACAGTATATTTAATCAAGTCAAAGAGACTCTGAGCCAAATTAAATGAATTTGTTACGTCTCTATACTTCCAGATGCTTCTCTTCATTAAGCTTCATAAGTGTTAGGACTTTTCATCAAACTAGTCATCATCTTGCATCGGGGTCTGGGTGAGTCCCAGTCAACCAAGGTAATACACAATACTTTTATTTTTGAGGTTTCTGACTGTTCCTCATATGTGTTAAGTTATACATGAATGCTCATTAAATCTACTAAGATAAGTGTTTGATGTGTTACTCAATAGATGAAACATAAAACTGTTCTTTAAAAAATCAGCAAAATTACTTGGAGGAACAACAAATTCATACATCAGCCCATTCTTTATGTTCTAAAGTGCAATTTACAGGACTGAACTAAAGCAAATGTCATACCTTTAATTTCGTAAAAAGTTATGTACAAGTCTATTATTCAAAATAATCACATAACTGGGAAATTCACTGAACAGCTACCTTTCTGCTCAGCAGGGTGCCATTTTATAGACTTTAAAATTCACTAAGTTCAAGCAGCTTTCGTACTCAATAATACATGTGCTAAATATGTCACATTAAAAGTGCTTTTGGCATGTAAATGATCCGTTTTCACATAGAAATGCTTTTAAAAGAATCTGAGCTCACTTTTTTGGAAATTATAAGTGCATTGAATTTCATTGTCCTACAGAACCATGTAGAGTTGATCGAAGTGAACTACAATGACAAACCAACCCTTGTCAGCCCTTATATTTATGTATCATTTGAGCTGTCAGAAGTATATATAGTTGCATTTTCTTCTACATATTTTCTACTCAGTTCAAAAAAAATAAAAAGAAAAAAATTTGGTGTAAGGAGGGGGAGGTGGGTTTACTTTTCTAGGCCTAAGTGCTCACAAGCACTTCTGTGTATAAAAAGTTAGCATTTCACTGGAAGACTTGCAGCACGTTAAACTGATTTCCTAAGCTTGTTAATTTTTTCTTAGAACTCAGCAGTACTTCTACTACTGCTTTAATGTTGAAAGATAAGGCAAATGTTTTACAGGTGATTTAGGATGCTTATCCTCCAAAGAACGAATTCTGAATTCTTATGCATAATATGAATAAAACTGAAAGCATAATCTCTGTCTCTCACTGCTTCATTATACTGCTGCATACTGAACAAATTCTCCACACTCTGTATACTGCAGAGCGAGATTCTTTCATGATAAATTGATTGTACCTATTCCCATTCTCTGTAACTCCATGTAAGGGACCTTGATAATGTCAGACACATCCTGCTTTTAAAAATCTTTTGTTCTTTCTTATTAGAATAAGTAAAGCATCTTGAATGCTGTTTGGAAGTCATTACGTTATTATTCTGGTTACCTATAATACAGTACATGGCTCCAGGGTTCTCACAGATACTTGTTTAAGAAAACAAACTGTCAAAAATGTTCAATTCTTATTTTAAATATGGAAACAAAATTCATGAGATGACTCAAAAAAATTAAACTGGAAAGACTTGGTTCCAGGGAAGGAGAAGGAAAAGAAAAAAGGAAGGAAACATAGGTATTGGTTTGCAAGGTCCAAAAAGAAATGAAGTAGAATTTTTTAAGTCAGTGGAGTGGCTGTATGTTGGAAACCCTGTACAGGCCTGTAGTGGAGATCATTGTTGGTAGGCATTAACCCTGGGTGCCAAAACCTATGTGGAAGGAAAGCTGGAGAAGTCCATCACCCCTTTTTTTGCTTATCCATAGCTGAACTCTGAAATCACAAGCTGTAGCTCGGAGCTGTGTGTAGGATTCCATTTAATTATCTTTCCATAAGTGAGATGTGCCTTGATTATACATTATACATATATAGGTGAGCATTTCTGCATTTCTGTGCTGTGTAATTCGCAGTGTAAATAGACAAACCAGACTACAAATGGGGGAAAGTGGTGTGACGTAAAGTAAAAGCAAAGGCTGAGTATCTTTGTTTGGTACATGTCTAATTGACATTTTAAATTCATTTTTTGTGTATTTATAATATAATGTAATCTCAATCTTTTTACCATTTTGATTTTTTGGGTAACACAAGAACTTAAATATTTTTCTGTCTATAGTGCTCTTAGGCAGTACAAAATAGAGATGAGGGAGTTAGACTCACATTTCTCCTCTTTCTTGGAGACATTCCTTGTTTATTATATTTTATCTGAAATTAATCTGAACTGAGAATACTGGTTGATCCTTTGAACATGGAATAGGTGACAGAAAAAGCTCCAAAAGCACTCAAGCACAAATTCTCCATCCTAGTAATGGCTGGTTATCGGCTGGTTATAAGCAGCCATCGGCTCAGGAAAGTCTGCGTCTGGAGAAACAATTGGCCGAGGCATCTTGAAAGTTGTCCATTTTACTATGGTGATGTGTTTGCTAGATGTCAGTAGGCATTTTAAGCATTCAGGGCTCTGAGATTAGCTATTGTAGAGTTTTCTTACTGAGCATCAGCTTGCTAGATTTCTGCATGCTTTTGTAATACCCATTTAATAATGAGGAAAAGCATTGTATTGAAGTGTCAAATATTTGTTCTACCATCTTCCAGCCTTGTGTAATTATTTTAACATCAGCCATGACCTTGTCTTTCAGATACTGAACCACAATAAGAAATGTAAAGGACATTAACCTACTTAATCCTGGTTTTCCATCAAAAAATGCTTAATCGATGTTTCTTTAGGATCTGGGTCTGAACTGATGGTGTCCACATACTCCTATCTCTTAAAAACAGATAAACTTCTACTTAAAGAAATGCCTTTCAACTTCCATTCAAGAAAACAGCTGTTGAAGAATGACCTCCGAATGTGTCTAAATATGTTCATAGCACAAAGCCCCACTAAAATATCCTGAAAGGTGAAGTAATTTCTTCCAAAATTCTACTCTTATATGTGAGGTATTTATAAATTCTAGTTCTCAGCAGCTATAACTCAGTATGGGATATTTCTTATAGCTCACCTATATGATCTCATATACCCTATGTAAATGCCATACAGAATAAATAACAGAGATGCAGCCAGGAGTCTACAGACGTTGAACCGACTTCCTTAGAAATCAAACTAAAAGCTGATAGTCTTTAGTAAAGAACTAGACCTTTTTGTCTATTTCTTTTTTTAATCGTTTGGCATTATATTTTATCACAAATCCTGTTTCATTTTTTATTTCATGGGAGTAAGCAGGTTATAAAAAGATAGAATGTAATTTTAAATAAATTCTGTAGAACTTTTTTATAAGGGTTTGTTAATCTGACTCAGACTTGGTGCCAATAAGAAGCACTTTGTTTAGTATATTTCTGACTTCATACAAATTCTATCTAACTTTGTGCCTGGCATTCAAAGCCATTTATGGAGATTTTTGAATTGCTGACATTTTTAGGCTTTTAGATGTTGTGGATACAACACTGAAAGTACTGATTTACTTTTTAACTTTCTGAGGTATGTTTTAATAAAAAAGAAAGTGAAAAACATTGCCTAACTTTGAACATAAAAGAAATCTTGGTCTCATTAAGTCAACAGTAATGCTCTCCTTAACTTCAAAGGAGACCATGATTTCATCCAACATATCTAACAGTTCCATAAAACACACAATGAAAATCACTTTACAATATTGGCAGGCAGAGTATGCATTTTGTATGCATCTCAGTGAAGAACAGGCACAAGCATTCTGACTTATTTACTAATGCATGCCAGCGAAAAATTAAAAGAACGGAGGATTTTTTGAGAGACATTGTGTTATAACTCTCTGGGAGTGTGCACTGCCTCCGTTTCAAATAAGACTTAAAATCTACGCTGTGAAATTGCAATTATGTTGTCCTGAGTACTCCCTTATTTGCTAGCTGTGAAGTGTGGTGCGTGATTTCTCTTAGTGGGGGAAGAATGTTCAAGGTGCGTGGGTGAAATATGCGCACCAGTGGCAAGCAAGCCGACGAGCTCAAAGCTGAAAACACTCCAGTACAGGTTCTGCACCAGTACAATAATTTCAGTAACCTAAGGTTAAGTCAGTTAATGCATATTCTGTTAGTCATTTTCCTGTGCTAATGACAAAGTAAGTCTAAAGCCATACCTTGAAAGCAAACTGCAAGAGAAGGGAAAAGACTGGACACATGCATTTTAGTGAAATTTAAAATCGATAAGAGTAAATACTTTAAAATGTATACCTTAGCTTAAACTGGAAGTGTGGAAGAAAGGACTTGAGAGCAATAATTTCAAGGCTGCAGAAAAAAATTTGTAGAAATTTTTTATATTTTATAGAAACAATGAAGAAAACTCACCAGAAAGCTAATATTTTCTATCACTGACTCTGATGGTATCACACTTTCCTCATTGTTGAGAATAGCTTTCTAATAATGTAGGAATAGTTTGAGAGGATTAATTGAATTCATGGTGTTGCTGACCTTCTGGAACAAAATTTTACAGCTTTGCTCATGTGTCTAAAGATCTTAATTGCATATAAACAATTTCCTTTTCATAAAAGGTTTCCAAACCTCTGGTGAATTATAGTAATCTTTATCTGATAATATTTTCTGCTCTGAAAACTGCTAGGTGTTTGGATATAACTTGATTTTGGTTAAGTCCTTATATTGGTAATTGTTTCCAACCTTCCCTTCTCATACGGAAAGAGATCTAACACTTCCACATTTTTACCTTAACACCAGAAGACTCATCTGCTTATGAAAGGCTTTTTTATTCTGTACTTACAGCGTATGCCTGACAACAGGTTTTTAGTAAAAGGGATGTGGAATGATGATACGATGCATCCTTCCCTTGAATCTTACAAAAACTTTAAAAAAGTGTTGTAAATAGTGATCAGAGATTATGTGGCCGTGTCTTTGTCAGCCAAGATCTGTTCTTCAGTCCAAACAGCGTGCTGACCAATGTGTCATTGCTGCGTTCTCACCAGGTATGTTAGTACATCCTGGTTCTGTCCCTGCGTGTCCTCACTCGTGTATAACCTGTATTTCCATGTTTAATCTCTCTATCTAGATCTAGTTTGTTTATAACTGGGAGGAATTTTCAGGAATTCTCCTTCTCGGCTGTTAGTCATCACAGTCAATCTGAGCCGTGCTGTCTGCTTACATGAGCACTGCTAGGCTGTTTCAGCAGAAGCCAAGCAGGTTACTTTAAATCATTGCTGAATCACAAAGTGTGGTTTAAGCTAACATGTTTGTCTTCACATGGGAAAGGACAACAAGTGCTGAGATGCAGGTATCACGTCACAGATGGTGAAAGTCAGGAGCAGAGTCCACATTCTTCCTTCTGTTGTGTTACTTATCTCTCGCTCAGCTCAGCCCCTACTATGCATTAGTGTTTGATGTTCAGGTGATTCCCAGGGGCACTTCTAGGACAGATTGAACATCACTGCAATTAAGTGTGCAGATATAGCTCTTTTAAGGCTTTTTGATATTTTACAATAAGAATATAAAAAAGGTGCTGACATATATACATCCTGCTGGCATTAAAAGCCAACAAGTCTCCAAACTAGAGCATAAGGAAACAAAAAGGCCATCATTAGACAAGGGCACATAATTAATGGTGTATTCCATGTTCACTTGAGAAGGTGATCAAAGAATACCTTATATACTTAAAATCACAGAACCTACCTTTTGAGGATAAAATGAATTTTCTGATCTTTATAATAAGGCATTCAAGAGTACTGCAGAAAATGGTGTTGGTACTTCCAAAGGTTGTGCTATGATACACGAAGAGTCTTGTATGTGCCTGTGGCACAGAAAAATTCTTTGTAATTTTTTAAGTGACTGTAACAACCCTCTTCATTCTGGGGTTTGGAGAGGCGAGAACTGCCGTGGAGGAAGCCTGTGGCATTCTGCAAAATCGGTATTTGGCGCAGCACCTACTCACTTGGACTGCAGCTTCCTCCAGGTTCTCTTTTCATATGCTTTGACCATGGAGTTCCTAATCGCTGACTGGCATCCAAGAGTGCTACTATAATATAACAACTGCTAGTAACAGTTAGGCAGTGTCTGGCTGTATATTCACAAGCAGCAATAGCTTAGGATGACTGTGGGGTTTCCCATTCCCTCACGTTAATGTTCCTCCTCTGCTAGATGTTCCTGCCTCCACTGTGAAAGACAGCTCATCTGCTCACACCACAGTTGTACCACGGCACTTCAAATACCTATGTGTCAAAGTGCATTAGTCCTGATTTGGGATATTTTAATATTCTGGGATTTGTTTGGCAATTGTGGATGCTTAGTGGGTGGTTGAGTATTATAGAAAGCATATAGTCATCTCTGAGGTGAAATCATGTAGTCATCTCTGAGATCTACTAACAGAGGGGCAGGAAAATTTACACATATCCCACGATAAACAATTTCCACTCCTGAATCAGGACATGTCTGTGGCTTAGAACCGCCTCACACGTTGTACACATGAGAGCTCAGACCATTGGTTTTCAGGTGCTACAGCGCCTGATGATATGGCCCACACT
This sequence comes from Grus americana, assembly GCF_028858705.1. Taxonomy (NCBI): domain Eukaryota; kingdom Metazoa; phylum Chordata; class Aves; order Gruiformes; family Gruidae; genus Grus; species Grus americana. Next base: position 36,603,562 of record NC_072856.1, on the reverse strand, counting down.
ACTTCACCTAACGAGTATCCCAGCTTACTTCAGAAACAACAGAATTTGTCAAGCTTGCTGTTCTATCTGAATCTGAGTAATTCCCATAGTCCTGAAGTATGGGATATATCGTCTTTCTGTTTGAAAATGTTCAATATGTTTTTGTTTATTAGGAAGCATAAGCTGCCCTCCATCTCAACAGTGTCAAATTTTAATAATATTGAAGACAATCCCATATGGATAACGTAAGGAAATAATGAGATACCTAATGGGAGCTCAAACACACGCTTTTAATGTAGAGGTACTTTTGCATTTTAAGATTCCTCATTTTGTTCTTGCAAGGTTTGAAAATGTGGTTTGAATATATTTTGAGAAAGGGTGTGAAAAATAAGAGCTTACACAATGTCTTTGTTTACTATGCAACTCTCTCCATACGCACACATTCAATTAGTAAGAGCACTAAACATTATCTGGAGCTCCTGTTTTGCAATACAGGCTTTGCCTGCTTTCTGTTTGCTGCTTACAACATAATGACATCTGCTGGAAGAGGTCACTAGTAAAAAGGTGTTAGCAACTGAGAGAGAAGTTGAAATCCAATCTGGATAAACGTATGTTTGAATCTTTACCAGTTATCACCTAAACGTGTATTTACAGCAGATAGATAAGTAGGTGAAAACAGTATAAAATAGTAGTACCTAAAATGTATCTAAAAAGTGATCTTTAAAATCATAAGACATAAAAAATATCTGTGCTGAACTTAAAGGGATAGAGATGCGATTCAAAATGCAGTTGTATTGATTTGTACCACTTACCCCAAGGAAGGGCTTCAGTGGAGTTCGCATGGCTGCCTGGGAATTTCTCTCAGATCTGGAGCAAGCTGTTTCCACATTAGCAAGCAATTGGGCGCAATACCAGTTAATCGCTAGATTGATACTGTTGGTACGGAGGTCCTTCCCATCTCCATTACATGTGTTTCAAGGAATTTACATCAGATGACATTTTGTCAGTTTACTGGACCAAATATCTTTGGTGCACAAATGGTTTGAAGCTCTCTGAAAGAAAAAATCACTGTGTTCACCAGCGTGGTGCAGCCCACATCCTGCCATGCATCCTGCCTGGGGGGCTGTTGGAGTAGAGCTGCTGGTGTAGTTTCCCCCAAAAGAATCCTAGGTCAGCAAAATCACCCTGTGAAGCAAATCAGCATGTGATGAATGGAGGTGATCAAGGGATTTACGTAAGCAGAAGTTTAACTTCAAAACTCACTGTTATTCTGAACCACGTAGCTAATATAGACTTAGCTTTAGAAACACTGAGTCTCAGGACAAAATATAGTTTACTGGAAAATACCAGTAACTTACAGGTGTACAGGAAATGTAATAATTGGTTTTAGATAGGTTCAGAAGAAAACCAAATACGAAATATTCTACCAATTTGAAGTCCTGCTTTTTTTTTTTTTTTTTCTTCTGGATACTTCTGGCAATAAGCTGACTTTCTGAATTACTTGAAAGGAGATGAAATAGTGTAACTCATGTAGATACCTATGACATGGATGTAATTCTTGACTTGCACACAAAATATTGTTTACTTCCATTAATTTTCTTTTTTTCTGATACTATTTTTATTCTAATTTTATCATTCATGTGGAAGAATTGCCATTTAACCTTAGGTGTCATAGATGTGTAATTTCCATGCCTGAACTCTCCAAGAGGTTAAAGAGTAAAGATTAAAGAGCAAAGAGTTAAGAGTTAGGCTGCCTATGTAGGTACCATCTGAAGTTAGAAAGTATAGTTGCTCCCTTTGCCACTGATATACTAGTATACAAGTTCTGCATACGAATTATTCTTCTTTCTACCTTTGAAAATATGTCATACTTCCTGTTTCTTTATTCATGTCTATCTGCATCACTGAGCTGTTCAAGTGACAAGTACTAACAGGTCTCTAAAAGCTTCAGTCTGCATTTTGAGGTATCCCACACTCTTTAATCTGGTCAGGTCTAAGCAATGGACTTCTCTTTGGTGGCCTTCAAGAGACTCGTCAGTTTTCTCCACCTGGTTGGTGTGGCTTGTTTACATTCAACGTACCATACATTCATACATTACTTATTTGGGGACTTTACCATTTCTGGGACGCTCAGCAGCGACGTAGAAGAGTTTTCTGCCTCAGGCCAAAGAACAGCTCCAGAAGAATCAGCAGGGAGTATTTCAGCCCAATAGCTAACTTCAACTTCATAATGCATTTATGGGGCTTCTTCAGCAGAGGAAATGAGAGCATCTGCCAAATAGCATATCCCCTTAACATATTCTTGTCCAAGTCACTGTATGGATTGTACAGAGCCATAATCTGCCCATAACTGGGTCTCTTTCTAGAGACAGCATTCTTTTTACCTGGGAGAAAAAAAGGTACGTAAACTCCAAGAAAATAAACAAGAAAAGATGAATTTTGCCACCAACAGCTGGATCATACTGCTGTTCTGAGACAGCAGAATAGCTTGGAAAAGTTGGTAGCAGAAAGTTTGTCCAAGTAAGTCCCTGTAGCTAGAGAGGAAAGGATGTTTCCAAGGCTGCTTAACTCTTCTGACTTCATGCTGTCAATCAACATTAGGATAGTTTTATGTTAAAGCTTTGAAAAAACCAGCAATATACAAGCAGGATGGAATCCATATTTAACAAAAGAGTGAATTTAATAGCAGAGCTGTAGATAAAACATTAGAGGTCAAAAATACACAGAAGAACAATAAACACCACAGTGATACAGGAAATGGTATAATGAACAGAATAAACGCTGTACAAGCAGTTGAAAAGTAGTAAACAGTACTGAGATATTAATCAAGAGGGAATGTGGTTTATGGCTGGATTTGCCTTGAGACAGAGTAAGATATAAACCAATTTATGTAATATATTTTTGTTTCTAATATTTTCACAGCCACCAAAATGAATATTTAATAAAACAATTAAAGACTTATCCTTTTTGATGTGATAAGAAACTAAGAAACAAAAGCCCATCGCTAATAGTTCATCTTTGTGGGAATACTTATCATTATTTTGACACGAAGCCTGAATTATTATGGAAAGCAAATAGAGAAACAAGGTCTCAAAGCTCTTGGATTTTTCTTTTATTGCTGTCATTGTCACTGCGTAGTCTGTGGCAATGAAACAGCTGATAAATTAAGGCTCACAGAATCAGATAATCTCTAATGTTCCTTATAAGAATATCTTTTTCCTTATGAAACTATGCAAAGGATACATTTAATTTCCCCTTGTTCTTATATCTAGACTTCGGATTCTTTGATGCCCTAGACTTGGTGGGATTTAACTGGCTGAAAAACTAGGTGCTTTAGTCTGTACTTCCTTTTCTACTCCTTATCAGTCATTTACAGAAGGTTTTTCCCCAAGGACTTGTTTTCACTCGGGGAGAAATGTACACCCCTAAGGAAAAAAAACCACAAACAAACAACAAAACAGGACTTTTTCCCCTCTTACAGAATTCAGGGACAGGAAGTCTCTGAAACAATGCTTAAATAATACCGACCCTCAGCAGCACACAGCTGGCTGTGTTTAAAGAGCTGCAGGAAATGAATCAGCATCTAACTAAAGCCAGGCATTTCCAAAGGCCAGAGGATGGAAAGTCTTTCCATAGTGGAAGATATCACTAAGAAGGTCGGGTAGCACAGCCATTCTGTAAACTGGCCTTCGTCCTTTTACTTTAGGAACCAGCTAAAATATTTTTAAGCCACCTAGAGATGCCACAAAAGCCTTTGTGAGCAACTGGTCTAAATATATTGCAGAAATAAAGCCAGGTCATCTAAAGGAGTTGCTGGTGTGAGATGACAGTTGTGCCGATTTTACATTCCAAACGGAGAAGGAAGCAACAGAAAATTAACAACAGTTAGAGCCAAGAAAATACTGTTTAAAATAAGCAATCCAGATTTTACATATGTACTTTGTAAATGACACAGATGGACACTTAACCTCCAGTCAAGAGGTTTAGCCTTCAAAAGACAGGACATAACTTTCATCAGACCTTATCCTCCCTTTCCTAACTGGGCAGCAAAGATGCCAAAAAGATAATTCCATGTTTGTGATTTTTGTTCATGGTTCCTTATAAACCTCAAAAGTTAGTGGAAGAAATAGCCAGCATTAGAGACAAGGAGGAGTCTTTTCTCTTCTTAATTTTGGAGAAAGTCACCTTAAATTCACGGTTGTTTGGATTATAAAAATAAACATGCCAGCATACATTTGGAACCCCATATGACTATTTTCTTCCCAATAAGACAGTATGTTCAGAGGAGTATAATATTTGACAGTCGTTAGCAAGCAGAGAAGTCCATTTTTCTTTACCAGTAATATCCTTTCACCTCATTATAAAACAGGAGTTGTCATACCAAAATTGAAGACTTGTCAACAGAGTGGGGAAAATCATTTTTAATTACTATATGAATAAAGCTTCAGGATGATAAGAAATGGGGAAGGGAAGTGTGATAATCGAAAGAATTACAGGCAATTCTTGAATTAAATCTTGTATTTTTAGTTGTTAAATTTCTGTGTGTTTCTATATTAAGGACAATCAAAAGATTTGTTTGTAAGTGGATGCGCAGGACAGATTCTTTTTAAGTATTTCCATTGTTATTACCATGTGTGCTGCAGCCCTGGAGCAAGCTCACGAATAAGTACACTTCAATTCTGGACTTCATCAAAGATTTAAGGGTCAGTCAGTAGCAAAAGTCATTCATCAGAAAAGACATACTTAAATTTGATTAAAAATCAGATGTATAAACTATTACCTTTTAATATATAGTTTTGCCTATTGGAACTGTTGTCTTTGTGCTTCAGCAGGTCCTTAGATTATCCATAGATAAGTTGTACAATAAAAAGAATATTAATATTAAGTAAAGTTATAGAAAGGCAAAAGCAGTTGAAAGATTATTGATTTGAAAATGTTTTTTACTGATAAGGGTATGTTTACTAAGTGGAATGTCATTTTACCTTTTCTCTTTCAGGCATGAATTATTCAGTATTACTAAAATACTTACTAAATTGAAGAAATAAAAATTAGCAGTAATTAATAATCGTGCACTTACGGCAGCACAAGTACAAAATTGCCATTAGTTTCTCAATATCAACATCCACATTCTATTATGTTCCATTAGTATTTTATCTTAGTCCCCTCACTGTTCCTCCTTCGGAGAAGTCTATAGCACAAAGTAAATGGGCCACATTAATATGCCATTTCCACCTGAGCCAGTGCAAGTGCACTATAGATAGCCATGGCTGGGTGCATTTTCACTAGTAGCTGCTAGGCGTAATTTAATCCTTTTTAATAATTTTATAGATATAACCTTTTACTCAACTGCTCACTCTGCTACATTAATTATTAGTAAGTGAAAATATAATTTAAACATGAGTCAATAATCTACGATACGTTTTTTGTACATTTCCTTCTTAGGGAGCCATACCTAATAACAATAATAAGATTTCTACAATATTTCGATGTATGTCTTAGCAATAAATATTACAATATGAATGAAGGACAAATACTAAGCAGGATATGTAGAGAAAAATCAAATTAGTTTTCCAAGTACTGCATTCAGTGTGAAAGCTTGAGATAATATGCGTATATTAAGAAAGTCTGTTAAGAAAAAATGATACATCAAAGTCCTCAAAACTTTAACAACAGACTATTTTAACATTTGAATTAATATTTTTCTAAAATTCATGTTTTACAGTGCTGAGATATCCTGGCTGCATACAGCATACAGAAACATAGCCTTCCTTCAGATTGGGAAGGTTTTTTGTCGTATTGAAGGCTGCATCCGTCCTTCCCCTGTAATCATTTTCCCCTGCTTGCATTCAGGAGCCTGGACCTTTAAATTGCACAAAACCAAGGAACTGGAGCCCTGTGGTGGCTATTTTTAGGCTTTGTGCTGCTTGTTGTATTTTCTTTTCTATTTGCTTGCAAGACGCTGCTAGCTTTTGGCTTTTCTGTTTATTAGTTTTGTTTTCATTTCTTATTTCGGGAGATCTGACAGTCTTTCTCATGAGCTCAAAACATTTCGCTTCATTTCTCAGAACACGGAAGAATTGAGGAAAAGTGAAGGACGATATTTTCAAACATAGCCTGTAAGTTTGGATATTGAGTTGAGAAAATATCTAAACAGAGATATCCTATACTTGATTTTTTTCATAGACATTTATCCAATTCAGCTCAAGGTTATTAGGAACTGGTAGGTAGTTGGTATGACTGAACACAAGTCCCATTTTTGAAACCAGACATGAAAAATTAGAAAGAATTTCTGAAAATCTTCTGCCATTTTATTTGAAGGGGTACTAAGTGCCTGCAGTTCTTATACTTTTACCGATTTCACATCAGTAAATGTATTCCATCTAATTAGTATTTCATGTCAAAAACATGAGTCCTTTGAGAGTGATCAGAATCCAGGTCTCTTCCCAGGGAAAAGCATTCATCCCATTCTCCATGAGAAGAGGGAATGAAATCTAGGTCTCCTACTTCCCAGCCTCCGGCCACCAAGATCTTAAAAATGAGGCGTTGCTGCCTTCTTTATTGTGCATGTATTAAGAGAATTAGATGTGTAAAAGCAAGTCAGGCTAAGTCAAGCTGTAAAAAAACTTATGGAATAAAATCTTTTGGGGAGCTTGGTCAAAGAAGCAGCAATTTCTGGATGTGAGCTGGGCTTGCATGAATAAAAACAGTATGATTCAAAACTGCCTAAATGTGCAGGTGTGAACGTGGCACCCGGGTCCTGATTTTAGGATCCTAACTGCAACGTCTGTGATACTGTGGACTTTTCCATTAGCTGAGCGGGACTTTGGGGGATCATGACTTAGTCACATACACATCAGTCCTGCTTGCGTCCTTGTTGCTTTGAGGTTTTCATGCTTGTAGCAGAAACCACCAAGGTGCTGCTAAAATGCAGTGTGCTCACTAAACAGTAACTAAACAAGCTAGGAAAGTATGTTATACAGATTAGATAATACAACTGATCATTTAAAGGGGTGAGTGGAGAAGTTCAGCTATTCTGTGAATATAGAGAAGTTTATAGAAAGGATAATGAAAAATGTCATCTTTGATGAGTGAATATCTTCTTCGGGCTTTTTCTGGACATAGTAAGAGGAAAATATCTGCACACCTGTTAGCCCTGCCCACACCTCAGCTGTGCTTGCCTTGGGATCAGGAATAGGATTTCTCTAGTGTTGGAGAAAATATACTGCTTGGAAAGATGGATGGATGGATGGATGGATGGAGCCACTGCAGTCTTTATTAGCTAAAAAAATGCAGGAAGGAGAGAGTCAATATTAATATGAAATTACTAATTCAGCATCTTTAGTGAAAAGCAAGTCCTCCTGCTGAAAAAATGCTGCTTGAGTGTTTAGAGCTAAAATTGAAACTCAGATAAGGAGCAGTTAGGAGCTCAGAGGCTTTGTCTCTGGGAATTACAAGCGCCAATTTGTGGACATGTGTATATTCCTTAATTTGTGATTGCATCCATTAAATACGTCTGTTGAATTAAATCTATTTAATCTGTTAATTATCTCTTTTATTGATTTTTAACTAGTTCTGTTTTCTCTTTAAGATAAAGTTTATGCCTCTGATAGGTGTCTGAATATCTTCATCCCAAGTTAGTCCCTGTTCCATGTTTCATTCATGTTGTTTTCTTTCTGTGTTCGCATTTGTAAGGTACTTTACAAATTGTAATTACTCCTCACAACACTCCTTTGAGGGAGATAAAAATACAGAGAAACAGATGTATTTACAGTACGTGTGTCAAGGCCAAGAGGAGAACTCAGGCATTTCTGGCTCCTGGGGTCAGACTGCACCACCTATTAATCAACTGAATGAAAATTTGACTGTAAAACAAATCATAAAGTAAACAAATATCTACTTCACATCCAGCTGATGAACATGATCAGAGGACAGGGTGCTGAGAGGTTTGCAATGCTGGCAGGTTGCAAGGCAGAATGGGTCATATCTTCAATACAAGTAGCATTCACTGTCCCGCGTTTGGTGAAAGCGTAGTACAGAGAGAGGAGCTAACTGCAACGCTTCCGGGGCTGAAACAAATGTTTGCATCTTTCAGTTGTGTGGCATAAAGGTGCTGCTCTTTTTGCTGATGACAGGGAAGGTGCTCAAGTGATCTGCTAGATAAGTCCTTGCTGATAAGACAGTGGAAGTGAAAACCCTCTTCTGAGAGATCATCACCTGCTGGCACGCTCAGAAAGAGGGTTGCTTGGGTATCATTGTGCAACTCGTATTTCACTGAGTTTTGATCTTACAACAATGGTCAGGGTGCTAAATAATGTAGCTTCAGGCATGGGATGATGAAATTTACTGAGTGTTGGTTTAAGATCCCTGGTAAAATTATGCTGGTCTCTACTAACAGCTTGTTAATAAGTAATTCTCATCTTCAGATCTTCTGAGTTTTGAAGCCAGCTTTAGGCTGTACAGAGCAGGAAGCTGGGCTCTGATCTATAAGGAACCAGCCTGGTCTGTTTGCAGGACTTGAGAATTGGGGGCAAAACAGTCATATGTTGTGAATAAAAAGACACAGTCCTGATCGGAATTGGGTAAAGGTGAAAGCTTCCCAGCCGAGCAGTCACAGGGACATTCCAGTGTAAGCACCACGCATCCTTTGGGGATAAAATGCATCTTGAGCTTAGCTGGTAAATGTGTGTCTGGACTACACTATGTTGAACAATGGTTTTGCAGATCTATTAGCTCCCATCAAATCTGTCCCATTTCTAAAGCACTGTACAGACCATGACAAGTGCTACTCAGGAAGCAACTGACTGACAGTTATGAATGTTGACTGCAAAAAGTGGATAAATACTTTTTTTCTTTTTTTTTTTTCTGCTTTGTTTAATCATGCAGAACTTCCAGACATTCCTATTATAAACTCACTGGACCTGAACAATAGTATTACTTGCATAGGCTTGAGAGTTTTACCTGGCCAAGTGGGGTTTATATAATTTAGTAAGTTTCTTCAGTGTATTTTTGCAAGTTTCTAAAAGTGATACACATAATAACATTATGTACAAAACCTTTGAATCTCGGTAAGCAAGCAATTCCTAAGGGAGAGGTTATTGCTTGCTAGGCTTGAAAGATGAAATTCTGTTTTTTCTGTAGAGTCCTTTTTATCCTAAGTCTATAACCCCAAGATCTCTGTGCTATGAGAAATTAAAATAAAACTTGTGTTCACTGTGACTAGTCTGACATTATCTTCCACTGATGGAGTTTAAGAGATACCTCTTCCCCACATGACCCTTAATTGCACTGAAACTCAATGCTCTGTTTTAAACAGACCAGTTTAGTAAAATAAGTAGCTACTAAGTACCTCTCATCATTTTTCTATTTTAACTGCACCTCAAGGTTGAATGACAGCTCATATTGATATGTGCCTTAATATTCCAGAAAAAATTCAGATGCAGTCTGTGTAAAGGACAGCCTTTCATGACCTTTATTACCCTTGATAAAGGCCATCAAAGGATGCTCTTTATTGGATGGTCCTTGAGCTTTGCATATATATCAAGAAAAAAAAGAAGTGCAGTGTGTGAAGCAAGATATTTGTCTGTGTCTTTGGACAGAAATGTAAGAAATTAGAAATACAGTGTCTCTGCAAATTAACAATCAGAACAATAATGCATTACGACTTATTTTTTTCATTAGGGTGTTTTCTCTGAATAATTTTGTATTGTGAAAGGGTATTTATTTGAAATTGTCACTGTGCACACAGGCACATACCATATTTCTGCACTTGGATTGAAGAAGCATTCAGCAACCTTTATGTAATATTTTCATTCCAAATTAAACAAATGTATGCTTTACTATTCAATAAGAATTTACAATGTGTGATCTGTTCTCTCACTTCTTTTTCTATGTAAAGCTGTGGTGCTGTACCATGGGTCTCTAAAGATACTGATAAAAAGTTAAATTAATTTTTAGTTCCTTTGACTTCATTAGGATTACTTACAGAAGGGTCACAGGATGCTCCTTTAAAAGGAGTGTTAGTGATTTCAAGGATCTTGTTCTACATTATTAAAGGGCAACACTTATACATCCTTTGAAACTAAGGCACCTAAACGTTACCTAGGTTTTATTTCGTTGTAGATTTCCATTTTTTTCAGGAAAGTTCATTTTTCATCTTCTGGCCAAGAAAAGGAAGACTTCAACATGTTATCACTATTTCATGTTTAGTATATTTGTGAATTGTCTAATGGCCATATATTTTTAATGAGGTAACATGAAAAAGCAGAAAACCTATTTGTGAAAAGGTGTGTTTTTGATGGCAGTCTACATCTATCTCAAAGCAAGTGATCTTGCCTGAACTTCAAAAGAAAAGCAACAAGTTGTTAGTTGCTTTTTCCATGTCTTCGTGCTTTTCCATAGACTTCCAAGGTAAGAAAGGATCAGATCATGACTGCTCATCAGCATCTCCTCTTTGCTCTGGTCATAGAGCCCTTCTTTCCTTCCTGTCAGGCACTGAGAAAAACATCTTTCACTGTCATTTTGTTCTAAGCCAGCCATTGTCCTCCCCCTTACTCTTGTCTTCAAATGATCTTGCTTCTGTACCTTCTGACTTGCCGTTTCTGCATCTCCACTATGTAGCTTCCTCACATCTTCCATCCTTCTTCACAATTTCTGACTTTTCTCACCTGTTTGGGACTCCCTGCTCAGAAGCTTTCTGTCCTCTGTTTCACCCCTTCAGTCCCCTATTATGACTCCATGGGATGTTGACAAAATACAGTTAAATATGACAATTTTTTTGGTACTAAAATAGCACTTAGAGGTCTAAATCTGGAATCAGAAACCGCTTTCCGCAAGCTACTGAGCCTGCAGATGACAAAAGCAAAAAACCCACCCCAGCTTCTAGCATGCTAACTTATGATCTAAGACTAAAAAGCAAGAAGTAAACAAGCAAGCAAATGAGATGAGTAGGACAAGATAGCAGTGAAATTATAAATTTTTGCCTATGAAGTAAAAGTTCTCTCACAGCCTAACAACTCATGAACTCCAGGGTGACTTTACCTTGACTTCTCAGATCAGAATCTGCTCTATGGGGTTTATATAAAGACTCTTTATTGTAAATGTTACACGTGAAAATTTAGGGTGTGCTTTTTTTTTTTGGAAGAGCATTTGTTGCTGCTTTATAGCAAAAAGGTCTGTATAATAAACAAATTTGTTCTTTTACACCTATGCAATTTTTCAAAAGTGTTTTACTGACTCAGGTATGTAAATATTTCTGTTGCTTTCTCCACTGTTGTAGCTGGATCCTTGGCTTAAAACCAACTATTTATTTATTTATTTAAAAGCTTACAGAAGAAATATTCCTAAACCACAAGTGAAGTTTTACTTAAAGGACTATTTTATTCTAAATCTGTAAACATTTTATACAGAAATGAAAATGCTTTATGGGGCTCAAGTGCAATTTCTTAACATTTTAACCTAAAAGAGATTTCCACTTGAGTAGTGCACTTCCATAAATAGTTATTTATAAAAATATAATATCTAATATAGTATTTACAATAGATATACTGGCATACCCTGAACTCTGGATATGTGAGTGTTGCTTCTATGAGAATATGGTTTATTACTTAAGTATAAGCAACTTTCAGAAGAACTTAGTACACATTGGTATTTAATATTCATCAAGTTACTGGAAGTATTAGTCAGTTTTGTTTCTTTGAATAGCATTTTTGCACTTTGAATAGCATTTTCGTGATCAAAGTTTCATCAGCAAGAACAGTTAGGGGTAGAATTTGTCTCTTTTTCTGTCTCCCAGTAAGGAAGACCCATGAAATATAATTGTCTGCTTTTGCATAATGCAAGGTAAAATTGCTTAAACTAATATGAGAGAAATGTGTATGATATTTTCATGCTCTTAAAATCAGTAAAAATAGCTTTATTTGCTTCATTTCTCTGAACACTTCAGATTAAATTAAAAGTACTGTTTCAAAGAGATGCAAGGCACATGTTTTGTATAATTGTTGTTAAAAAGACGCAAAAGTTTCAGAGGTTTTATAATACTCAAGTATCAACTAAATCACCTTGCAATTGCTCTCCAATACATTTTTGTACTAGCACGAAAGACAGAAACCCTTGCTGCTCTGTACCCAAATGTTTATGTGATCTATACACACAGTGGACATCTGGTTTTCTTACTATAACCTGCATAATTGACTTGCTTTGTCTAAAAAGCAAGGAAGTCATTTTGGCTTGCATTGGTAAGTTATTGGATCTACTGTGAGCCGCATGGTCATGGAAGGGTTGTTGAGAAGTCATTTGGTTAACCCTCTCATTCCAAGTGGCACTGATGCCAGCGATATATCGGGTAAACCATGTCTTTGTCTAGTGAATCTGGATAACCTCCACAGGCTCTCCGGACTCAGAAACTGTAGTGAGTCCAGGAGAGTGCTACCAAGATGGTCAGGGGCCTAGAGAATGTGTCCTCTTAGGAGTGGTAGAGGGAGCTGAGTCTGTTGGCAAGGAGGGACAGTGTAACAGCACTCTACAACTGCTTGAAGTGGAGTTATAAACATGACAGTATCAGACTCCTCCTAGCAGTGGCAGATGGTGTAACACCAGGCAGCAGCCTCAGGGAGTTCAGTTTAGGAAGCTGTTTGATTATTAGGAAGTTTATGAAGAACATGACCTAAAAATTCATGAAAATGTAATTGTATTAGTGTAATATTACATTTTACATTTGTTTTGGTTTTTGTTTATTCCCTTGGTCTTAACACTTTATGCTGCTTCTCTGCAATGAAAACTGGGTAGGTGGGCTCTGGGTGAAATCCCAGCCTGGGTCCATTTTTCAGGCCAGAGGGTGAGGGACACAACACGGTATTCTAATTTTTATTACCCATGGGGAACAGTCCTGGTCTCTCATATCTCCTGAGCTGTGTCTAGGTGTTGGTGGAAGAAGGTAAATTGGCATGGGCTGAAACCAGGAGAAGGAGTATGGGTGTGTACTCAAGCTCATGCCCATCTCTGGTGGGATTACTAGTATAGATGTAGCACCAGTGACTTAGAACTGTATTCTGAGACACAGCCTTAAGTGTCAGGGCCTAAATTCATTTCTGCTGTTACTTTTTAAAAATTCAAATTAACTTTGTGATGGAGAGCTGGACTCCTCCAAGCATAATGAATATATCTGAGCATAATGAATATATCTGAATGCATTTACAGGTGATGCAAAAATAATAATAGGTGTCTTGAAATTATCTTCAAATTTTACATCCAGTTTCCATTAATATAAATCATGTTTCTCCCATAAAATATTGCGGGGTTGGTTTTTTTTTTTTTTTTCCAAAGTAGGTTAAGTATTATCCTGGAGATTGGAGAAAGACAACACCATTTACATTTGCAATACCATTTTCATATAGTGACTCTTCAGGTTATTGCTATATAGAGAGTTATAGAACTATCTGAACAACACTGTTGCCGTTTCTGGTGAGTGGTAATTAACCTTCAGGTTATGAACTCATATAAAATATGTTAAGGTTACTGTTATCCAAATAAAATACCAAAGCAATATAAAGTTTCAGGGAAGAGGATCCAAGATGTTCACTGTGGAGAAAAAAATATATTCCATTCCACTTTCAAAGCTGCTGTATTATAATCTGGTTTAGACTTGATCAGTTTTTGTTTGTATACAGGGACAGAGTGTACTAATAATATGTGACAAAAGGAGGAGTGTAAGGGTGGAGTTTTTGCATGAATACTGTACTGGATTCATCTGTGTGCTGTTAAAATGATTCAGTCTTTCACAAGAGGAAATGATAATGACTCCCTCATCATGTATGCATAGACGAATTAATGCATCAGTAGCATTTATGCATTTGAGGTGGGACCAGCTCTGTGCACAGAAACCTGTGCAGTTTTTTCCCCCGAATATGACTACTGACACTACCAACCATACACTGACCTTTCAAAGACAGAATATAGGACCATTAAAAAATGGTCCAAAAATCACAGCCTATATCTAGCACAATATGTATTGTACTGTAAGGGCTTAAGGTGGCCCTGCCAAGTTTTTCTAAGTTTGGGATACGGTAGCAGACACCAGACCAGTCTAAATACCAGTACAGTAATAAATACAGATCAGTAATACAATTATCCGGGTCGTTATGATAGCAAATCCAGTAATTCACCAATATTGGGCTAAAATTAATATCTGGGCATGCAAAGACTTCCATAACTATAATTATCAGGAAGGTGGGCAGGAAGCGGGGCATGGCTTCTTCTCCAGACAACAAGCAACTCGCACCAGCTGATGGGCTCAGGGAATGCCCAGCTCCTTGATCCTTTTTTGTTGTTGAGTGGCAGAAGCGCTGTCTGGACTTGTTAACCAGTCCTCACATCCCACCTCTGCGTCCCTTCTGTGCCATTCTGTCCTTGGCGTGCACGAGGCAATGCTAGCCCCACGCGTACTGTGTGAGACGTTTTAAGGATTGTTACACACTCAAAGCTATTTCTTCAGTAAATCTTCACAAAATTATGTAGCATAGAATTTTTTTGTAATTGTGATACATGCAGGAAGCTGAGAGTTTATTGGCCTTTAAAATTCTACTTAAACTGTCTCAGTATGAACTTTTAACATTAAATATATCCCAGTGATAAAAGAACTTTATTCTTTACGTTATCAAGTACTTGAAATTTGAAAAAAAGCACATTACTTAACTAGTGTTTTTGCATCAACCCATCACTTGTTGAATGCAGTAAAATATCACTTATGGTTCTTTTAGAACATTGTTATCCAAAGATAAGTGTTGGATTTTTTTATTTATTTCATTTGTTTATTTTAGTCCTGATCTCATATAGACACATCATGGTGGGGTTCCAAGTGTTATGCAAATCACTTTTAATATCCAGATCCTGCCTGGCCCAAAAAGCTTACAATTAAAAAAGAGGACGAAGAGAAGGGAAGAGAGAGAAGGGGCAAACACAGAAGATGAAGAGTTCTTGTATGTGAGTCCCCCCATGGAACAGGCACAGAAAGTGGGAGAATTGTGCCCTCTGTGCTACAATTTTCCCTGTTGAAACAAAGCTGACATATCTGGGTACTGCTGAGGTCACCTTTGTTCTCTTCCTTCTCTCTCCTCTTCTTAGGTTCACATTTCCCTTTTTCCTCTTTCCTCTATTTTTCAGCTTTGAGGACTTTCACTCCCATCTTGTCTTCTATCCACTTTCCTCACTGCCTTGTACACTTCAAGTCTAACTTGTTTGCAGTCATCTGGAGAACCACTGCTCAACTCAGTGAGGCATTATCCAGAGACCCCTAAGCTCCCACAGACCATGTCGGCTCCAGAACTTTAAAGAAATACAGGTATTTGAGCAAAGTTTTGCACCTGGAGTAGTACAGTGGTGGACAGAATGGATTAGCCTGAGAGCACTGCTACGTTAAAGCTGCCGTTTTGTTTTTGGGAGCTGGGTTGTTGGCGCTGTGTAGGGGTACACTGTGGCATCTAATGTAATGTGCCCAAAGCAATCCCTTGAGTCTTGTTCACCTGCAGTGTAGAGTCGTGAAGATATATCCGAAGATATTTAAATAATTACCAAACTTTGGCCCCAGGAGATGTTTTGTAAACATTCTGAACAGAATCAGATTTTTTTAGGGAATTAGAGTGCAAAACAAATATCACTTGTTCTATATTCCCACACTTAGACATCCATTAAGTAAGTAATTTTATTGTGTTCAGTATATTTCATGAGTAATAAGAAGAGTTACGTGGCATGTGCTGTACTGAAGAAGCCTAGAAGTGTACCTAGATCATCAGAGGAACTCTGAAGGACAGAGGACAGCCAGAGGAACTCTGTTATTCTCTGGAGAGAGTAACATGGAGAATCCCACAGGGCACTTAGTCATAATACATTTTGCAGTTGTTTGAGCTCTTATTCCTGAGCCTTTCTGCGGATTACAAATCAAGTTCCCTGCTTTGTCCATATCTGTCCTTTTGCATGCAACCTTAACGATATGATGGAATAAGTAAGCCTTGCTGCTGGCCACTGAAGGGAATTAATGCTCATCTCTTCAGAAGTCTTGCAACTGGTTTGGACTAATTGCAAAATCAGTCAGGTAAGAAATTAAGAGTTACTCTTTCCTAGTCTTTTCCTTTCTCCTCTCCCTTCACCAGACTAGGGCTACTAAAGATTTATTTCAAACACAGAAAGTTGGAGAAAAGCATAGGTTACGTTGGAAAGATTGAAGCCCAGGAAGAGAGAGAAGTATCTGTGAATCCCTGCTGATTCAAGAAGGAACTCATTCTTTAGAGGATTTGTCATACTAAAAAGGATTGAAAAAGAGGTTTGCCTGGATCCTCTGTTATGTGGTCCATCTTTAGAGCTAGGAAAAGAGGTTTAAATTCAGACTGAAAAAGCAGTACATTGTTGCAAACATTGTGTAGATATGTAAGTATTTATTGATCATTTGCTAAATCTTACCATGCTTTGGTGGAACTATCACATCTCTCAGGCTCAGTTAAAGTGCTCTCATAAAATCAAGAAGCTAGATTGGATTTTTTTGCTGGCAAGAGGCAAGGAGAAAAAATATTTTAGAAAGAGAAAATGAAGACCTTCAGACTGTTTTTGCACCCCATAAAACTGGGAGATTGGAGAGCAGGAAAGCAGCTAGAGGGTCATGTCACCATTAAGTACCTGCTGGGCCACAAGCTTATTTCTCTGTCTCCTGTGGAAGTATCCTGAAGGTTTTCTACTCCCACTGTTAGCTCCTAGGGAAAGGGTTGAGAATGGTGTTGCTATTTATGGTGTGTGGTTTTTCGTGCTTGTTTTGTTTTGCTTTGTGATAAATACAATTGCAAATAGGCTTTTTCCCTACTTATTTATACTCAGTGAAGGTGTAGTTGCTTTAAAGGTACCAAAGGTTAGTGTTAGCCTGAAGATTTGTCTTCAGGCATGTTAAATTAAGAGAAGTATTATAGCCCTGTCATGGGGAAGAGTGTCTGCCTCTCCACAGTTAAAGCAAATAGACATTGTTGGTAGCAGAATGTGAATGTAAAGACAACCTTGTTTGTCACAGCCTAATCAGTATTTGTGGGTGACATCCCTGACAATATTGCTGCAGGTTAAGTAGTTTTAATGCTACCTTTTCCTTCCTTTCTATTGTGAGGAGTTTTTGTTGTTCTTTGGGAGTTTACCTGCTGCATATGTCTTCAAAATTTTGCCGAATCATTTCTCTTACTTTATCCTTTAGCCATTTTTTTGAGTCAAACATTCAGGTATGGATCGTTTTACATGCATGCTTCCACGTGCCTGGGTTTTTTTGCATAAAAATAAGGATTTGCTCAGTGTAATCAGGATTTCCATAAATAAAACACAGGTAAAACTTATGTATGTAAGGGTTTAGGTAATGGACTTTTGGCTATTAACTCTTAGAGCTGCTGGACACCAGAAATGACTTATTAAAATATTTTAGAGATGTCCTGGTTTTGGCTTGGATAGAGTTAATTTTCTTGCTAGCAGCTGGTGTAGTGCTGTGTTTTGGGTTTAGGATGAGAATAATGTTGATAACACACTGATGTTTTAGTTGTTGCCAAGCAGTCAAGGACTTTTCAGCTTCTCATACCAGCCAGCCCCAGAAGCTGGGAGGGGACACAGCCAAGACAGCTGACCCAAAGTGACCACAGGGATATTCCATACCATGTGACATCACGCTCTGTATGTAACTGGAGGAGTTGGCTGGGAGGCGATGTGGCTCAGGAACTAGCTAACACCAAGATAGCAAGTAGTCCTTTGTTCAAATACCAAATGGCTGTTTGGCTCATTTCTTTTGTTCAGTGTTCAGGATTGCTTATGCTGCCAGATGACTGCCCACGTGTAGCTTTCTTCCCTATGTATTTACCAAGTGGCAGCAGCACTGTCCTCACATGAAGAAGAGTGGTGCTACATGCATGTTTGGATATGTTACTAGTATGTACGCAAACCTGCCATGCCCCATCTCTCTGCAGCGTGCTGCCATGTAGTAGCTTAAGACAGAGCTCATTCTTAAAACAGAACAAGTTGCATCTGTTTCGAGATTTAATCTAAGTACAAGACTGCATGGGAAAACCATTACTAAACTGGAAATGGAGATGTGCGTGCAATGTTCTAAGGCAGAACATAAGTACAACCGTGTCCATAACCCTGAATTGCAAATGTTCCATCAGAATGGGTAAAGCAAGCTTTGTCTTTCGTCTTCAGGTAGTGATATTTGCACCTGTTTCTATGTCATGGAATCACAGAATGGTTTGGGTTGGAAAGGGCCTCAAAGACCATCTAGTTCCAACCCCCCTGCCATGGGCAGGGACACCCTCCACTAGACCAGGCTGCCCAAAGCCTCACGCAACCTGGCCTTGAACACTTCCAGGGAGGGGGTGATATCCATAAAGTAGAATTTTCCACTTCACAGGGAGAGAAATGTGTTTGGGTTAGTGCTTAGACACTGTTTAATTTAGGGTTAAATGCATTACTTGCTTTGCTGACGACTATATCTTTGAAGAAGAGCCGAAAGACTGATAAAAAGCATGCTTTGCTAAAGAGTATCCTTGAAGGAGAGCTGAAAAACTAATAAAGAGGAAACATCCTGCCCCAGAAGGCGCTGAGAGGTGGGCAATTGCCACAGCTTCTCTGAGCAACGTGTTCCAGTGTCTCACCATCATCACAGTAAAGAAGTTCTTCCTTATCTAAATCTACCCTCTTTCAGCCTATATATTACACCTGTGTTAAGAACAGGTAAGGGTATTTTTAAACACGAACATGGTCATGTTATATTAACAGTTTGATATATGACTCTTTGGAATAAATATGCTGAACAGAATAGGCTTATAAAGGGCTAGATCTTTGATGATCAATTTAACTGAATTTCTTGTGAGTCTTTTAATTGCCTTTAATGACAGTTGAAAGAGGCCAAATATGTAAAGTTAGGAAATAAGGTAGAAAAATCTGAGTATAATTTTTCGCCTTTTTTTTCTTTTTACTTCTGTTGTAGCTTTCCAATACCTGTAGCTTTAACACAAGACATATGTATGTGGTGTCCTATCATTCTTTCCAAGTTCATTCTTTGTGCGTGCTTCACACTTTGTGCATGCGTGAGCATTCCTTTGACACGCAGCTGCTGCCATGGTCTTGGATCTCAGACCAGAAGGAAGCACAAAAACTCCTTCTCTCAAAAAGTGTTTCCAAGTCAGTGAAAAGGACACAGATAGTCATACAAAGATATTTTCGTACATTCATAGATGTTCACAAGCTTCCACAAACAGTCCAGTAATCACTTGCTAACAATGAATGTGAGTGTTTGACTATCCTGATGTGAATATGAGGCTATCCCAAAAATAGTGTAGCAAGTCAAATCTAGTGACAACTCACTTTAACAGTTACCAGGTCAAATCAGTTAACTAAAATAAGAACGACTGGAGGTCAGGCCAGTGAACACAGGTAGTTAGCTTGAACAGTGAGGTGGTTAAGTATTATGGAATCTCAAAATAGTGCTTATATTTGTCACCTTTCCTTCCTTTTGCAGATGCTTTCTTATGCTAAGGCAAAAGAAGGACCTAAAATGGGACTGGGAAAAAATAATTGTTACCAATATGTCTGGAACAATTACTTTAGCATTATGTTGCAATCCAATAATTTTTAAGAATACATTTTTTCTTACTTCCAATAAGTTTCACATTATTCTGTTGGTTATTCATGCACCTCTGTTATCATCAATATAAGGCAAACAGACATACCTGCTTACGCAGTGGCTCATCAATAGAATTATGACAAAGAGGAAGGACTTGCAGTTGCAGAGGTCCAGGCAGGATTATTCTATATGAGCTCTCAACTGTTCTGCCAGTCCACCCAGGCTGGTGAGGGACTATGTACTAGTTAACATACCTGTCTATGTCTGTGTCCCTGCAGCTGAAAACAAGTTACCTGCTGGTTCTGAAGAATATACTTGAAATTCCTGCTCCAAAATGAACTAGGCAGGCTAGAGGGCAGCACCACCATTGTGGCTTCCTTCTGCACAGGAGAAGAGGCTTCTGGTAAAACTTACTGTCGGTTAAGTCCACGTTTCATGCCCCTGTAACTGACTTTTCAAGTGGGCTCAGAAGCCACATGAGTGGGCACAGCTAGGCCGACCATAGGCCTTTGTATTTCCCTGGTTTGCAATGCCACAAAATTCAGCTTTACACATCAAAATAAATTAGGCCAATGAAAAGAAAGAAGAAATTAAAGCAATCACTGATTGTTATACTAATACCTTTAGGTGTCTTTTCTGTTAAGAGAATGACTCTGCTTTTACAGCAAAATGGGGAGAGAGGATTTGCCCTTCAAGTCAACCAAAAGTCTATTGCTTTAATTCCTTATTGCTGCCTTTTTTTGGCCTTCAGCATCAGTCACGGTGTTTACCAGTCAAAGTCCCAAACCATACAGCAAATATCAATTCAAGAGCTACTTAATCTATGGAAAAGTAACTGAGACTGTCTTTGTATTTGACTGAAGCACTGTGGGGAACTAAGAACTGGATTGACAAATTAGACAAAAGATATTACTAATCCTATTCACTGTATACTGTTAAATATGTATGAAGAGGATTTATAACCAGTTCGTGAAGAGTTACTTTATCATCGGTTTCATTTGTAAAGAAAAAAAGTTGAACTATTTTGCAGCAGACTTTTTCCTTGTGTTTTGCTTCCGGAGTTTGCTTACCTGTACCCTGTCTTCTGCTGACAAAGAATCACTTGCCAGGGATCTGCCAAGGAGTAGTTTATTGACTCTGAGTATCTCAGTGGGGCTCTCGTAGTAACTCTTAGTATCATGCTTTTCAAATTTTATTCAACTGCCCAAATGCCAGCTTACTCATATGATCTTGAAATCACAGAGCTTTTAGCTCAGGAGTGTTAAGTAAGCACAGGCAAAACTAAGGCAGACTTCTGTTGTTACATGGTTTGATCAAATACCGTGGTGTGGTAAGCATTCACTTCAGTTTACCATCTAAATATCCAAGTACCAGAAGAAAAAGAGTGGATGCTGTTAAGATGGATATACTTATGAATGTGTTTGTGAAGACGGAGAGAAAGACAGGGAGGTATGACCTGCTGGTTTCAGATCACTTCTGGACTTAGCCTGCAGTCCTTGCTCTGGTGAAACAGCCATTAAAGTAATTCAAAGCTGCTTGAAAAAGGAGTAAAAAAAGTCCATTGAAGATAACAGAAAGATTTTTTTTTTATTAGTTTGATGATTTGGTCCATGCTCTGCATTTTATAAACACACAAAATAGAAAGGCGTGTTTCTACAGATGAAGCTAAGGGATTTAAAAATCCAAGTCTCATTGAAAGTTAGTGGGACCTAAGTTTCTGAATAATATTGAACATTTAATATGAGTGAACTCACTATCCAATTCCACCTGAAATGCTTAGAACTGCTTTTATCATTACATATTCCAGCAACATTTAAATTGGTACCTGCCACAAAGTTCAACCAGATGAATTAAAGTCATTAATGCAAACACATTATTCATAAAACAGGATTTTTTTTCCTTCCCCAAATCAATCATTAAACCAGAAATAATTTAGTTCTTAGCAAGCAACCCCAACTTGCTTCATCTCAAAGAAAATTAGTGTTATATACACTGTTGCCAAAACAGTCCACCGTTTTGGTTACTTTTCCGAGGCATTTCCCTAGAAAACCAGCAGAACATTAAATTTCAATTCCTTTGGAGCTGTTCTTTGCTGCCGAGGGAACATCTCTATTTGAACATATAGGAATGAATGAATATGGGTTGCCTTGATACTACTGTGAGTCGGCTCAAGAAATGAAAAGAATACTCTCCTTTTGTCTCCTGAATAGCTTAGGTAAGGTTTATTGTAAGCATGGCATATCATCCCTTCATTATGAAATATTGCGAAATAGTGGAAGTTTTTGTCCAACCAGGATATCTGTATACACACACTTACGTCTTTCATTGTTCTGTCTCCAAGATACGTGATAACATTTGCGGTTTCTTTTGTTTTCCTGATAATAGTTTCATTGCAAAGTTTTTGATAATTTTTCTCTCTCCGTTTTTTGTTCCCACCCCCCCTCCCCGTGCATTTCTTTGTAGGTAGTCTAGCTGAATAAAGTGAAGAATTAAACTATATAATACAGCCTTGTTATAGGCAGAACAAAATGAAGATGATCTGATGAGATAAATCGCTGAAGGTTAATAGCTTTTTTAAAATCAATCTTCCTTACAAAGGAAAAGGGTAAATGGCTTAGTGGATGAAGCCTTGGCCTCTCACCTTTCTGACCATAGTTCAAGTCTAAACTGTGAGGGTCCCGAGTTACATGCTTTATTGGGCTGAGATCAGTCTCTAGTGGGCAGGAGTCTGTATTACAAGATTCATGGATGTATTTTTCCATACAGGCGGTAGCAGCACGTGAGGCTGATACAGACTACTCTATCATCTCCTCAGCAGTGAGGCTGACGGACCAAAGTTAGTGTCACCCTGAGCAAAGCGTGAGGACGTTCCGGCTTGCAGCCCTCTGCAACGTGCCCGCGCCGGGCGCTGATTATGGGGACGGGCTTCCAAAACGCCTTGCGGCCTTTTGTCAACGATAAATATAACGGTCTCCGTTTAACAAACAAAAACGAGGTGACTTTCTTCATAATAATTAACAGATTACTAGGGAGCTTTAATAATTATAATTGATCATTTTTCATATCAAGTTCAGGCAAAGAAATAATTTATCTCAGCTGTTATTCATAAGGAAGGCAAAATTTCAGAGAACAAAATAATTGAAGTGTCAATTAGGAAGTTTAAGTAAAAGTGGGGAAATTAAAAAAACCCCAACATTTCTAGCATAATTTATTAGCATGTTAATCAAGTTTTAATCAGATATTAGTCTGATAATTTATGTATTCCCATCAGTCATGTGCATGAAATGACTATTAAATAAGCTTCTTTCTGATTTAGTTTTAATAATATGTTTTAATAGAAAAGCACACTGCATTCTGAGCAGCAAAATGAGCAACCCAAACTGTCTACTGAATAAACATACAAGGCACACACATAAAAAAAGCTTTCAGTTAAGGAAGCTGTTGTAAGTGTGATTTTTGTAAGCAAAGATATGTTCCCTTGGGACCCAACTAAAAGCAGAATTTCTTAATCTTATGGGAAATTTTATTTTCTAAGCCAAAACAATGTAGGAAAAAACCTGTTATTTAAATGTGAAAGGAAAGTGTTTTGGTTTACCTGTTTGGCCTTTGCAGCAAGATACATAGAGTCTTGTATGAAAGTATTCAGCTGTGTGTCTCTGTATTGTGAATGTTGTGCATAAGCTTAAATTCAGATATATAAAATGTGTATTCTTGCCACTAAAAACTCCTGCTTGTAACGATTAATAATTAATATACAAATATAATTTGAAAGTAACGTGTGTGCTAAGACTTAGGAATTGAGCGCATGTTAAAATGTGCGCACATTCAAGACACTAACATACTCATCCATGTGATTTTTAATGTTTATTTCTTACTGTTAATTCAAACCACCTGCAAGTCCCTTTGTTTTGATCAAAGCACTTTTTCTCCCTTGAGACTGATGGATAGGTTTGTAATTTGTGAGGTAATATGTTAAAGGTCATGAGTTAAGATGTCCTATGGAACTTGCTCTTCTTCTTGCCCTCATTTCCCAAATGGGTGAAGGGAATAGCTTTATTTTTCTGTGCGTGTGTGGAACTCCTGTTCATACGTACGCTAAATGTACGTGTGCTCACATTTATGCATGTGTTTATGTGTGCGTATCTCAGTGTGTATACATACATACAAATGCACAGAGTCATCTTTAAGACAATTTTATGCAATACTTCTTTTTGTAACAATCTATCGCTGTCTGAATCAAGTATTATTATTATCCTTTTTTAAAATTAAACTACCCACAAAACATGCATTTACTTTCAGCTATAGAAAATGCTAATAATGCTTTTAGAATGGTCTTTAAAAAGTCTAATTATATCATTTAAAAATGGAGAGACCAAAGGGCAAGCTAAATTCTCCTAACATAAATCAGACTTTTTTATTTCAATGACTTTAAAAACCTCAAATGCAGTAATTTTAATAGCAATGAAAGAATGAATAAGTCATAACTCCGCCTGATCACATAACTGTCTATAACTGTTATTAAATGCTCCAAAATAAGTGAACTCATTATGTTTCTGCACTGCTTTTAGCTAATCTAAGATTCTGCTCACTTAATCATGCAGAAAAGGCTTTAGCACAGTTTTAGACCCTCAGCAAGGTCACTTCAATGCCTTTTTTTTCTGTTCTGCACTGATCATTTAAGAACAGCACTTTGACCCGAAACTGATGATCTCTCATATAAGCTTGAATGCTTAACCCCGAAAGGGCTGTGTTTCAGATGTACATTTGCACAGCCCATTGTCATATTTGCTGCAAACTGAGCCAGACTCTCTTTTCAGGGAAGGAGGAAATGCCAGTCAGAATTTGGAGATGTCGTGTGCCTGATGAAAGTACATTTTATGATACCTTCAGAGACCGAAGTAGCGATTTTTAAAACACATGCTCCTGCTATGAACTCTTTAATGAGTTCTAATTGGCTCTAGAGGTATGGCAATTAAATGTTGGGTTTTTACTATACGTTTCTGTCAGAATATATATAAATCTTATGTGTAGAATTTTCCTAGAAATCTAATTCATTTAGGCATGATAACCCATTTAGACAACTCTTGCCTACAGTAAAACTACAAACACATCCAAAAGCAAGGGAGCAAATGTTGTCCCTTCTTCTCTTCAAGGTGTCTGTGCTACAAAACAAAGTGCTTTTTAATGTCAGTAAAGTGTCTTCAGAGTTCAGGAGTAAGAGGCCAAGTCCTCCACCACTGCAGCTAATGGAAAATCTCTTGTATTGATTCAGTGGCAGCAGGCTTGGGCTTTGAATCGCAAATGAAGGCTGTAATTCTCAAACCCTAGTGCACATGCTGAACTTTATTCATCTGGTTTGTGCTGTTGATATCAACAGGATGACTTCACCTAAGTAAAGTTAAAGCAAACTTCATCCTACGGGCATTTCTTTCCCGATGTACACTTTCCTTTCTCTCCTCATCTGTGCACCCAGGCAGAGGGAGGCGTGACGCAGCCGTTGCACGTATGCAGAGTGGTTCTCAGGTCTGTTATAAAGGTAATCGTCATCCAGCACCACTGCCTTCTCTACACATGATGAACAAGGGTGTTTTTTGCGGTGCTATAAGGCTGTTTCAAAAATACTGTCTTTTTTCTCCTTTTTTATGCTTTAAAGGCAGAATGTGCTTGGCATGGAGGAGAAATCATTCACATATTTTCCCCCCTTTTCCGAGGCTTAGCAATGCAAAAGCAAAATTTTGTTTTATTGCATTTAATTACAAATGAGGATAAAAATAAAAGGAAATAAATGCTAAGGAGGGCCTTCAACCAGTTCTACATTGCCCAGTGCAGCTTTTCCAGCTGTCGTGGAAAAGCTATAGCTGTGCTTACCTGCAATGGAGAGCCAAGCACTGGTCCCTCACACTTTCCGGCAAAATGAAATTATCTTCTTTTCTACAGATATAAAATATACTTTGCAATTGTATAATTTCTGGCCATTCGATGCTGCCTGGGGTTAGAGTCATAAAATCTAGATTGTAGATCTATTATGGCTCTTCCCCAGAGACGGCGTCGGTGGGAAGAAACCCTCCCCGGCCCTGGGATGGGGAATGGGAGCAGCATGCAAAGGCATTTATACTTCATGGCACTGCATTTGCTCCTCAGACTGCTTGAAGAATAGCAGGGACGTGTAAAATGGTGTCATCACTCCCTCAGACTGTGGGATGATGGGTGCATTTACAAAGGCAGTGTGCTTTTCAGCTGTACGGAAAGATATTTTTCCCTGTACTGCCATAAATCTTACGGCTCTCATTGCTCCTCTGGGCCTTGCATTGGCCGTGGCTGTTAGGGAGCCGCAGCCGATTGTTTAGAGTCGGTCTACGGTGTTAAACCATAAACTCTTCAAGTCACAGACTGTTCAATGTTTCTACTGTATCTAAGCACAACTGGTCCCAGGCTTACAGGCACTACAGTATTGCACTCGATATAAAGGCAGTATCGTAATTCCCAATGTCACATCCTAGCTCTTGATGCTTTTGCAACACTTCAAGATCCTAAGAGATCCTAAGAGAAAAAAAAAACACTTTAGGATTGAATATATAATGAATATATATTTCTTATATAAAATTGTACTTTGGAATATAATAAATTAGTATCGTTCTATTTTCTGGGAAGACCAACAAAAGAATTATGTGATGAATATTCCACAATGGAGCAGCACGTTCACAAAAACAAATAAAAGAGAAACAAAAAAACAACCAAAACCAATAAATAATGGAACAACCCTTCAGCTGGACATAGAAGAAAAAAATAATATTATATTTTAATATTGTTTGCTTGAGGACAATTAATATTTAATTAAAATGTAAATTTTGGTTCATGCTATTTAGATAAATGATTGAGCCTTGAATCGGTGCTCCATTTCTCATTTTAGATAAGAAAGTGTACAAATAGAGGTTTGAGGGAGACAAGCTCAAATATGCCTCAAGAAGAGGAAGGAATTTGCCCAGTTCCCACTGGAGCGGTGTTGTAGTCAGCGCCCCATTTTTCTGTCTCCTTTCTCATGTCCATTCAGGAGCTTCAGAAAACGCGTTCGGTGAATTGTGTAACCAGGGGTTTGTAGGGCCCTTTGCAGTTGTTGCGCCCTGTCCCACATTCTGTCTGTGAAATAAGGCCACTGAAGCACTTAAACAAGTCAGATTCATCCTGCCCTGCTCTGCGTATGATAAATTGTTGTGACACCACGGTACTGCCACTGGGCAGTGCCACAGAATTGCTGCTGCAAGGAGAATCTCTTCTATTTTTCTAAGTCTGTGCTCTCTTCTAAACAGGGTAGCTCTTCACTAGGAAAACAAAATCCAGCTGCTTAGCAGCAAGAAAAGTCACATCTTGGACTGAATAAATAAAAGCTAAATATTACTACTAGAATGGCAAATGAAGGTATTTTCTACAGGCAAGCACAAAGCAAAATCCCATTCTAATCATTTCAGAATATAGGCAGTATCTGCATCCAAATCAGAGCTGCATAAATGTGATCCACATTCTTAAATCACTAAATCTGAATCCCAAAAATCTGATGAGTGTGTGTGTGTGTGTGTCATGTGGATGGGGGAGGAGGAATTCTACCACATTTCATCTCTGTATTTTGCTGCTTGAGTCCGTCTGAGATTTAGGAAATGTTTTAGGGCCAGACAACGAGCAGTTCTGCAAGCAAAATTACTAAATTCACGTGCTTATGATTTATGAGGACATAACATTATTCATGCATATTTGGGTAAGTGCTGTGTATTAGCAATCATGTTTATAACCCCCGATGTTTAGCACATTTTAGCATGAATTATTATGTATGTGAAATACCGTGAAGTTGTTTTAGAATATTATAAAGTATTTCCTCCTAATAAACATGTTTGCAAATATCCAGACTGGCCAGTGAATTAAAGCAATGTGAGAGGCATGAATCTGTACTTATTAAAGTCAGTGTGACTCCAAAAGGAACCACATCAAACTCTAAAATCTTTTTTTTTTCCCCCAGAGGATTGACCAACTGTAAAAACTGAAACTGGTTAAACTGAAAACATCATGAAATAAAAATATCCAGCCATGCTAAACTCTGACTATAATCAGTTAGCCATTTGTCACTTTTTTCCTGCTAATTTTGTTCATAGTGTTGGAGCACCAGACCTGAATAGACCGCTTGTAGGATTTTGGAACAGAGGCTATGCAGGATTTTTAACTGATACTTTCCAAATGCTTTTTTTAGCAGAAATTCTTTTGATTTACCTTTTCTATCCAAATGTTTTTCACACTATGCTGGAGCACAGAGAGTTATGGTTTGAAGGTCTTATTTGAAATAGTGAGTCTTAGTTAGGATGCAAATCCATGTAAATTTTAATTTGTATACAACACATTGGTTTCACATCTGCTAGCAACATAGAACTTGGACATCCATGTTTGTAAATATTTCAAGTGAATTGTAAGCAAATTTGTGTTGATTCAAGGTTTTTTCATGGGAATCACTAAAACTACATTACACTGATATCTTCATCGTGGTTCACGTTTTATTTGCCAATAACATCAAAACCAGCTCTGGATCTCTTATGTCATGAGAATCTCTTATAGCATGAGAATGAAGAAACTGTTTAGAGCCCCTAACAAATAATTGAGTTAAATTATTCTCATGTTTGTAGCATTTTCTAATATGATGCAGTGCAGTACAGGTACCATTATAGCCCACTCATATACAGAACCTTTTAAATCAAATTACAGGTAAGTCCAACTGAAAAGTGGCAGTATGCTAAGGTAAGGTAAGAATGGACAGGGATGTTTGCAGTCCAAATTATTGAATGGATTTGCAGAGAGACAGAGATCTGCTGAAGGAAACAGACGAAGGTGGCTGAGAACACACTGAAGCACAGAGTTAGAATGGAATAGGTGGACATGGCTTCCTCTCCAGGTACAGAGACACAGAATTTAAAACCTGTACAGTACCTAGTGTAAATGCATTTGAAGAGTCAGTCAAATAATCAAGAAAAGACAAAAAGAATGTGCTTTCAATAGTGCCCTGGAGGTTGCTAGGTGTGTGTTCTATCAGCTTCAGTCAAAGGAAGTGATATTTTTAGAGGTATCTGGAGGAAGAAGACATTAATCTTTGGACTTACATTTAAGAAATAAAATAAAAATTAAAGAGTAGGCCATATCATTAAAAACCAAATAAAAATGGATTTTTTTTGGCTAGACAGCAATATTTTGATGAATTCTTATTAATTAAGCTAATTTTATCTAAATTATTGATTAATCTATCAACCTCCTACAAATATTTCTTTCAAAATCACATATATGCACTATGGTGGTGCATTGAAGGAGCATTGCACATTACTTAGTCAATAACGTGAAATTTTTTTTCCAAAACCTGAAATGAGGAGAAATCTTAATTTTCTCCCTTTCTAACAGTGTATTCCTGCGCAGGGAGGAGAGGCTAGCCAGCTAGCCTTTGTCTAGTGTCTCCTTTGGACAGCAGTTACTCCTACACTGTACTCCTATCTGCCTTGGTCCTTTCATCAGTCAAGAGTCTAAAAGGGGTTTGGAGATCGCTCCACATAGTCAAGATGCTGCCACTTGCTGATTACTTAGAAGCAAGTTTGCACTGCTCAGCATAAAAATCCTTAAAAGTTGGCTTAGCATGACCCCAAGGTCACTTTGGGGCTGAAGGTATATTTAACCAGCGTTAACTCTGAGCTCTGTGTTACTCCTTTACCTAAACGCATAGGATAAGCAGCGTGGCCAAGGTGAACTTCTGCCAGGCAGACCAGGCAACAGAAGAGTGTATCCAGACAATTGTAGCCAATGTGACACAGAACAGCTTTTAGATTCCCTTAATTCCTATTTTGCACTGGACCAATATCTGCATGGCTGCAATTTTGGAGGTATTCATAAATCAACCTTACATCATCTTTTCATGTTTGACTCATGGCTTTTCCTATTCTAAAAAGAAGAAGGATATTTCCAGTTCTGCTTCTGCTCCTATAAGAAAAAGGATGAGTGGATTCTGCCCTTCAAGCAACAAGTAGTCCTCAAGGAACAAGTAGTCCTTATATAATGAGTGTACTGGTGGTCATTTTAGTCCTGGAAAGTAGAGAGATACTATTTTGATAGCATGGAGTTAGTATAGGATTCTTTTCCCCTCACTCTGAAAAAGAGAAGGAATAGAAGCAGCCACTTTTCTTCAATCCCATCTTGAATATCGTCAAAACAACTGGCTGATCTTAGTAGATATAAGGAAAGAAAAACAAATTATTAATCCAAGTCTCTCACCAATGATTACGTCAAATCCATAGTTTTCTAGAATTTGGGATGAGCATTAGAGAAAAAAAGGGACCCTAGAGGGTTTTCTATGTTTAATTTCAAAGCAGACTGCATTTTCTAGCTTCCAGTCATTTTATTGAGCTTCCACTTAAATTTCTGTATTTCGATAGAACAGAAGTTATTCAAGTACTTGCAACCACAAGAGTGTGAAGAGACCTAAGATCAATGTAGATTAAACTTTATGTGAAATTTATGAAGACTCATTGAACCAAAATCCAGGTCCTCAGTTTTGAGGCTTGCTGAGGTTCTTCACTGAAATGTCTTTCATATTATAGATCATAGTGATTTTTCTTCACTAGTTAAGTGACTGGTGCTGTACAGGCCATTATTATTTTTCATATATATATGTTATATTTGTCTACATAATTAGTGTGGCACAAGGAAAGACAATACAAGGTTTAGCTTGTCCATAGGTAGGGGATAGTCCGTTGACCAGAATGCTGTTAGTCATGTCATTTATTACTTTTCTGGGAGCACTGGGAGTGTTCCTGTACCACATTGTTATCAAACTAACCATAAATTCTAAATATTTTAGTAAAGATCTTCACTGAGCATGAAAATATGTTAAGCAGTTTGAAGTATTATAGGTGAAAGTCTTGCCGTAACTCTCAACATCTCCTCACCCATCTGTCCCCAAATTCCTTGATGACTCAACTAGCTGCAGGTGGAAGAATAGTTTCGTGTCCTCTTTTTCACTTATTCTCGCTTGACTTTCCCAGTTTGTCCAAGGATGGCCACTTGAGTAAACTCTGATCAAGGGATATTTAACAATATTACGAAGCTTTGAAAAGAACCCATCTGTACAATTCTTTCTCGGTTGATCTCTGAAAATCTGTAAAGAATGTATACTCATCTTAAAGAGGACCTTAATTCATCCTCTGGGATATTTTTATTTACTTCAGTTCTTACAATATACCCACTTATTTGGATTAATTTACCACAGTGGATAGAAGAAGCTATTTACTTCTGAAATGTGTCGATTTTTTTTTTTTTATGGATACAGTGTGATTTCTAAGTCAAAAGCCATTTTCACAGATGTAGAATCTTGTCAAAGGGCTATTATACTTCACAGCAAACACACTTATCTCTGCTGGTGTGGTCATAGTGCCACCAGACTTTAATTTAGGCCCTGCAGTGGAAAGTAGACTTAATTATATTCAAGTGGATAACAGGAACCCCTAAGATATTCCAGGTCAACCAGGATGGCAATGTCCTGTCTCTTTGGCAATAGTGGCCCTCTTACGTCCATGACAAGAAAGGTCACACTTACTGTCATCACAAGTTAAAACATGGTAAATAGTATATTCTACTATGAATAAATTGCGTTTCTTAAAACAAAGTTTAATTTCTTTGCTTTATATTCAGCTGAGTTGTTAGGGGAAGTGACCAACAGGGCATCACACAGCCCGTGCTGTGACCCAGACTCACAGAACATTATTCTGCGTGTGCCTTGCAGACAAAGGTGCTAACCGAAGGAACAGTTTTCTGACGTGCTGTGCTTTCAAAGAAAAGAGAGCATCAAAAAAATCTTATGAGAATTTCTCCTTCTTGCTTTCCTACTAACAGATCTTTAGCAAAGCATACTGTTTGCCGGATATACGTGACAAAAACCATGCACAGGGATTCCCTTTAATTGGTAGAAACTAATTGTTCCTCTATCCATATGTTTTAGATAGCTATTTAGATAAATTGGCTACTTTTAGGACCTACTGGGAATGTAAAACTCTCTCCTTTTCTTCCTCTGCTCACCCCTTCTCTTTGTAGGAGAAAGGCCAGCTTCCCTTACACATCCATTGCTGGTTAAATTCATTCATGCTGCAAGGCTTGGCCAGCGTCCTTAGACGTAATATTGTAATGTACATATGTTTTTAAGCAATGACTTGCCTATCTTAATAACATCACTCACTCCATTTGTTCTTAGGAATATATAGAGACCAAATATTACAGTAATAGAAAATGGAATTAAAAACAAGGTGCTGGGACTTTGTCTCTTTGTTAGCTTAAGGAAGTCCTGGTTTTGTCACGCTTTCTCCTTCTCCCTCCCCTCCCCGCCTCACCAGAACTGTCAGCGCTGTTTCAGAACAGTGGAAGTAGTCCCTTTGTGAGAGACTAACGATCTTTACGTTAATTTTGAAACTTGCCGGGAGTTAAGCGATTCCTGGATGCACATGTGCATCTGCTAAGACCAGTCAGGTTTCTCCAATGAAATACACTGCAGTTTTATGCAGTGTTTAGCCATTATTCCTGTTTTGCAGGAATATCAATAAAATACGTTGTAATGTTTAAACAAAAGGCATTCAGAATGAAATCATCAGTGGAAGTGCATTTAAAAAGATGTCAGCTTACATTTGTGCTAGTGATAGGAGCAAACCACTCAAACTGGATGCAAATGGCTAGCAAGTTAGAGTGTTTACAAACGCCTTGGATATTTTAACACTCGCACTCTTTCTACCTGCCACAGCAAATTTGAACTAGATATTCCAGCTGCTGTCAGATCCAAAACCAAGAGTGTCCTTCATCACGAGCACCCCTACCAGGAATCCTTGGCAATATATGCCTGTCTTTCCTGTGTATTCTCTGCCCTGTGGCTTATTATTAGTTGGTAGAGTAGAAAAGGAAGGAGTGCGGAATGATAGAAGTGCTGATGCTTTGCCTCGCCTGGTGGAGTACGAGGGTCTTTAGAGGCAAGTTGGATGTCAAAAACAGAGACAACCCCTCCCTTGCTAAAAGGAAAAAAAAAACCCAGCCCTCCAGGAGAGGGTGTGCATGTTCAGCTTGAGGCATATAATGATGTAATAGACTACAGTGATGAGTAACAGCTTGTATTTCGGTGTGGCAGAGGTAATCTAGACCAATGATCGAAGATACGGTTTTTGTCAGTCCCATCCTGAACCACCACCTTCACCTATGCCGCTTTGCACTTCATGCAGCTGTTCTGATCAGGCAGCATTTTCTTTCTACTTTAAGTAGTCGTTAATAACAGCTTAAAGAATAACAGCTAAATTAGGCCCAGCGCTGGGTTTTATGGCCGTAGGATTCTGATGGTATGTGTGACAACCTTAATAGCTGATACATTTCCCCATAATTGTTTGGGTTCTGAGAAGATCCTTATTTTCAGCTGAAACAAGTTGACTTCAGTACTTTTGTAAACCCTCCAACAATTTTGCTACTTTTGACACATATCATCAGAACCTTTTGCTGTTGGCAAACTATCATTTAATGAAACATCGGGAAAGATACTATAACATTCATCTAAATGAATCTCTCATGCCTAAATGGGTAATATTGAAACACAAATATTTTTGTGTTTGGGAGAGTTTCCCTCGAGACAAGCATACATAAAATGGAAGCTGTGTGAGTAATGAGTGACAGTTTCTTAAAGGTTAATATTTTCTTTAATCTGTTTCCATAACAGGAGAAGAGAAGAAAATACTGTGCTAAGCATAAGGTGTGCTTTTGGGATTAGAGAAACAATCTCCACCAGTATGTATATCTCAGACCATAGGGAACAATATGCACACCACAAACACATTTTTATTTTGTTTAATCAAATACAGAAGTGCCTTAAATATTTTTTCCATGTTATTAAAAGGATTGAGGATTCCTTAGATTTTCTCTTTTTTCTTTTTTTTTTTTTAAGAAAAGTAAAACTGCCCTTAATGCTGGACTAGACTCTGTGATTGTCATGTAAGGTAATGAAACCATTAAATGCGCAGTATTAAGAAGAGACGAGATGCAATTAGCCAAGAAATTACTCTGATCTCAGTGACATTTTCAAAAAATCATAATACAATATACATTGCAGGACATGATTGACAGTCTAATCCAGTTTTGATGGAACGTAGTCCACATACTGAGAGTAAAGCAGTACACGGCCAGATAAAGCTCACAGCTGTGAATCCCTGATATGTCCTTACAGTCTTGTCACCCAGGAAATTCCTCAGGTTTAAAAGATGATGAAAGTATCGACCATTAATGACAGGATCATCTCCTACCCTGAAATAAAATGTACTAATCCCTTTTGCTAGGTCTATGAATTCCTAATATAAATTATATAAACTGTAGTAATTCATCTCTGTTAGCACAGTTGTGTTTGGAAATTGTACAGCAGTCTTTGCCCTATTTGAAATGCTAGATGAAAGCAAGACATGTTCGTTTAAGCTGCAGCATAAAGTAATTTAACACAGGGGACAGAATAACTTCTGGATAATGAGCAGTAGATATGTAAAAGAAGGAAGTTCTGAAGTTCTAAAGTGGCCTGATGGATTTATGCCTGATCTTAGAAAGAGGCCAAAAATGTAAATATAGGAAGTATGGTTAAATGCAGGTGCTTTGTTAGACATTTGTAAGATGATTTAATGATTGAGTCATACAGAATACATGCTTTGACTTCAAAGAGACACACAATGGTCATTTATGTCTTACAAATAATTTGGATGGTAACCTATCCATCATTTTAAAATACAGTAATGTGGATCATACTGGATTATGCTGCAAGGGGGAAAAAAAGTTAAAAATGAATTTGAAGTGACATTAAAAACACATTTGAATTTCTGTAATCCATTTTTGATAATACATAGGCTGCACATATCTATCAAGCTGGACTTGCAGCCTTGTGTTTATATGTCATTGACACCTGCAACATGGCATAGATAAAGAGTCATTGATGAAGTCAGAGAGTTATGCTTCTAAAGGACATTCAAGGCATCTGCAAATAATACAGCGCACAAAGCTGGATCCTGGATATTTTTCACCGAAGTAATGACTGCAAAAATGCAAGGTTATTAAAAGAAAGATCTGGGATGCATGGATGCAAAGTAAAAGCATTCGATAAAGTATCTGTATGTTTCAGCTGTGTGTACTGTGCTGGTGCGTAACAGCATCTACTAGTTTTAAGGGTAAATACAGCACAGAGACAATATTGCTGATAAATAATATTTACATTTTCAAAAGCCCTGTTTGTTGTAGAGGTAACTGCTCAAAAGGATTCTGTGTTTTTTGTAGCCTCTCTGTATTCTGAATCTGGTGGAAGTCTGCAGTGGAAATCATTGTATTGCACACGCACACAAAGCGAAGCCTAATGTTATTCAGTGCTCTGAGAACACTTTAGGAAGCAGAACAAGGGAGAGTCAATTCTTTTATGTCTGACTAGCATTGCTTTTGCCAGTTATGTTCAGAATCATTGTAGTAAGATCAAAAGCTAACAGTATACATAAGTTCCCACAACTTGTGGGATTAAAGATATCCCACAGGTATGATGGGTTACAACTGATTCAAACTCTTCACATTTCAGCAGGTTTCAGCATCGCTTGAAATATGAGCCAAACCACAACCGATTGCGTGCCGTTCTGAAATCGCCTCAAAGAACCCCAAAAACCCCCCAAAAGCAGCAGAAGTCTATTTTGTATTAGTCATTTGAAATGTTCAAATATGAATTCAATAGATAATGTCAGACCAAAAAACAGAAGTCAACTTTGAACATCTACCCCAGCTTACATGTGAGGAGGTGAATAATAGATTATGCCACTTTATGAGTCAGACTTAAAGAAATACTACATTTCCATCCTGAGGATTTGATTTATTCAAGATGGGTGGTACTAGACATGAATACAACAGGGTTTGTAAGAAGCTTATATTAAATTCAGGGGTTTGTTTGTTTTTTTTTTTTTAAAGTTTACTAGAAATTGCAATTTAACACTAAATCTTGTTTAAAAGATGTTTGAATCCCAAATAGCCTCTGGATAATTTTCATTTGTCTATGTTCTATTTATACCACTCAACATAGACATATTTTTTATGATCTTATCTAACAAGGTCTTGAACATTTGGAAATACTATTGACATAAGGCAGAATTAGAAAGCACAAAATGCAGCATTTAATGACAAGGTTTTATTGCAATAGTGTACATACAAGAATACAGTTTAGATTACTATCATAGCTACTAAATTGCAACGCTGATAGGAAAATACGAGAAAAAGAACGCTTCATAAATTAGCAGCTTGAAACTGGCAATGTGACAAGTACCTTAGATTTCACTAAATTTGGTAGTAATCAAGGGCTCTCAGTGACTCCGAGAAGGGGCTCTGCACCCCACAGCATCTGATCCTAAGCCAGAAACATTGGAAGAAGTTAGGAAAGTGTATTATAAAGCAGGGCTGCTTCTACTGCTGCACAGTATCTTCCATAAGCCTTCCATGAATTACTTCTTAAAGCTCAGTGAGGCCTCCTCAGGGAAGATTTTTCCATTCCTGTTCCAAGTCAGATACTGCGCAATCTTTGCTCACTGTTATAAATTAGCATCGAATGTATCTTGCCTATACAGCTTTGTGTCACTAGGGTCTGTCTTTCCTCTTTTTTTTCTTTTTTTTTCTTTTTTTCTTTTTTCTTTTTTCTTTTTTCTTTTTTTTTTTTAAATGAACGAAAATTGAAGTATATTTCATTCAAAATCAGGAGAAAATGAAACATCTGTTTTTCAAGGGCTAGTTTGTTCTTATAATACGGTTTCTCCCAAGTAGAGATGCAGGGGAATGAACAAGAATGTTTTGTGGGTTTGTATAGTAAGTATTTTTACATTCAACAATTGGTACAGTTGTATTCTTTGTTTTTAAGTACGACTGTCTTTATTTGAGGTAACTGAAGATTATTGGCCCCAATTGTTTCAAATTGTTTTTGATTACCTATGCTCTAATCTTTAGATGAGCAGATACTCAGAACTGCCTTTTCCTTTTCCCATGTTCACAATGTGATCATGGTTTTCTATTTTTATTATTACTTAGGGAATATAATAAAAGAAGATGTCTTCAATTTTAACTGTTTTAAAAGTAAACAAATATGTTGAGCTTTTTAAAAATAACAAATACATTGACATTTTTGGATGTCTTCCTAGGTTTCAGTACTTTGCCATTTACATTCAATTTTTAGGCAATCAGCTTCAATTTTGTCATAGTAATTTATTAGAGAACCCGGATTCCTTCGAGAAAAATCAAAACTGATGATGCCAGTAGGCTCAACATGAGAATATAATGCAAATGCTGTTACTTTGCTGTATGAATGTTTAAAGGGAAGGATGAGGAAGACGTTACTGAAAAAAAAAACACCCCAAACTTTAGTAGGTGATGTGTTAACTGTACAAACTTTGCTCTTCATATTCTTCTTGGGAATCTTGGATTTTTAATACATATAAAACTATAGGATGTCTAAAATCCAAAGGTTTTAAAAATAGAATTATACACACTGAAAGCTAAATGGATTAATATAATTTTTGCATGTTTAATTCCAGCATCAGCTGCACTAGATATCCTTTTATATTTTTCTGCTTTTATAAGACGAGTATTTTCCTCTGTTATTATTTCTGCAGCAAAATCACAACAACAAAAGCCATTATTTGTTAGTAATTTTTATAAGACCTAAATTTCTGATATTAATAGTCTGATAATAAAGAAGATTATAGATGCTGCTACTACCAGTGGTGGAGTAACTTAATTTGCTCTAAGGCTAAATATAGAATGATGAGAAATGCTCTTTATACTTCATTCAGAAGGCACTGCACAATGTTTCTACTTGGCCCAAACTCCTAAGTAACTCCCCACAAATGTTATTATTTTGCTTAAAAAAAAAAAAAAAGCACTGAGGTTAATGTATTCTGAACTGTCAAGGGTAGCAGATAAATTACTACACAGACTTGTTGATGTTATATTCAAGGAGGGAAAAAGACTAGTGATGGTCTCTAGCCAACACTAGATAATAATAGTTCACAGTCTATAGTGCTTTACATTTTCAAAGCTCTGTATAGTCATATGAAAAGCATCAGAAAAATATGAAAAGAATAAATCACTCTCAGTCTAAAAGGATTTTGTGTGCTTCTACAATTAAAAGGCTGTAGTGGAAGACCTGAATGCTGGTTTTGGAGAATACAGGCGTGGGGGGTGTGCGGGGGCGGGGGGGGGACCTTGTTCACTTAAAGGCGATGTTAAATATTTTTCAAGATTTGAAATCACTTTTTGACAGATCTGTTATGGTTAATTAATTACTTTCATTTGCTTTAAGTTGTATACTTGAAGATGAATAGTGCATGATAACAAGGCTAGGCGGTGTGAGGAAGACCTTTGGTAGTCTATACAGTGTGCTGCCTCATTACAGAGCTAGCTATCTGCAGGAAGCCTGACATTGAAAGGTACCGCACATCCCATAACGCCCTCCCTTAACTGTGATGATTGTAGCTTCTTCCTAAAAGTGATGATTAGGAGAGA
The DNA here is from genome assembly GCF_028858705.1 of Grus americana. Taxonomy (NCBI): domain Eukaryota; kingdom Metazoa; phylum Chordata; class Aves; order Gruiformes; family Gruidae; genus Grus; species Grus americana. The sequence goes on along the minus strand of NC_072856.1, from coordinate 36,565,368 downwards.
GAAAAGCAAAACTGAATGCCATATGAATATTTCATGTAAATGTAAGCAGGCACTTACTGGACGTAGACCTTGATTGATGCTAGAGTGCCTCTAAATGCCTTGACATTGAAGGGTTTAGACTCCTCTTTCCACAATGACTGCTTCAAGAGCTGCAGTTAATAGTGGAATATAGCTGTATTTAGCTGAAGAGCTCTTTATTACTGGCTGATATTAAACAAGACCACAGGACTTAGGTTTAAGTAAGTGAATCTAGATAAAAGAGTTAGTGGATATCTAAATGAGATAAGATATTTAAGGTTTCTTCTCCTTCTGTACTCCCGTTCTGTAGCTCAGTTGCTTGCATCACTTTTAAATTCTTTCCTGTGCTGAAGTGAATCAGCAACACACAAGAGGAATCAGCCATAAATTGTTTTACAATACCTCTGTTCAACAAAGCACCAAATGGAAATGTCTAAACAATTTCTTACAAGGAGGCAAGTGTTTTTAAAAGGTACTAAAATTAATATAATTATTCAGATTTAAAAAAGCTAGAATTTTAATATCTTTCCCAATAAGCATTTCAAACCACCATTGAAACACTGATCAAAGAGAAAAATATCTATTCTTTCAAGGACTGATTTCTCTTTTGCTTTCATAAGGACAAAAATATTTCTATGCATGTGCTAAGTAAGAACCTGATTCTGTCATACTTATGAACTGACCTCTTGAAAAGAGAGTGGCCTTTAATGCATATCTTTAAATGGAATAGTAATGCAAGTAAGTAATTTAGAAGCTGAAATCAGCATGGTAAAGGAATTGTCTTTCAAAATCAGTCAAACGACAGAATGATATTTTGAAAGTTGACACTGAGATGTTTCATAGTGAAGGTGAGATGATGGTCATAATAGGTGTTTTCCACGTCTTATTAACAGATAAATCACCCTTTGAAAAAAGCTCCGTGACTACCATGCACTTTCATCAAGATTATGGACCGCACTTTCCAAATACTTATTTTTAAGCACATTTTGAGCTTTGCTGCACTTAGGCACAAATTTTAATTGATATAGTAGTGAAGGAAGTGGAATGATTCCTCACCATCAGTCATAGAGAGGAGAATATACCCACATGCAAAGTGTGTTTGACAATGTTTTGTACCTACTGAAAGACTTTGCTCTTGAAATCTACATAAATAAGACTCCATATCAACCACTAGCTTTCATTAATTGCAAATCTCAAAACAAAATACTGAGGATGAACAGATAAAATAAGCAGAGCAATACTTCCTGTAGGAGTGGGAAAGGTAGAACCAGTGTGAGCCATCTCCTCTGCAATTCCAGGCATTTGTGAGTAGTTTTGTAGTGGCACTCCCCATGTCTCCGCAGGAGGAGTAGGAGCTGCGCAACCATATGGCTTCCCTCTCTGTGCCTCCAGGCTTCTAACGTTTTACACATCGGAAAGGCAATTGTAGCTACCATTTCTTTTTCTACCACCCATCTCAAATCCAGTACACCATAAATAAGAGGACTATGGGATCATCTTTTCATTCCCCACACAGGTTCCCTCGGATGCGTAAAGGACTGAATTGGCCCTGCCCAAGCATCCATGTAGATGTGTGTTCTCTATTCTGCAGGGCTTCCAGTAAGATGATTCCTCAGGTGGTCTGAGCCAAGGCTAAGCTGGTTTTGTCCATTATTATTGCAAAAATCTGAGCAAGTTTTCCATAGATTTTTTCCCAGCAAATTACTAACTATACCAGCAGGAAAAAAAAAAAAAAAAAAAAAGAAGACGAAAAGAAGTGGCTTTTGTTTTTTTTCAATAATTACAGCATGTCATCTTCTTTGCCCTAGACTCAGGTACCTTCACTTAACTTGTGTTTTGCCAGACGTCCACTACCTGAAAATGAAATAGATTTAAAAATATTTTTTAATTTCTCTTTTTATTGTGATGCACTGTAAAAAAATAAAGCAAAAGTGAAATAGTTGGGGTTTCTTCTAAAGGAATGTGCTGCACCTTGGCTTTTTATATGATAATAGGCTACATGTAAACAGAGATTTTTTTGCCACCTTCATCACATAGATCATATCTACGTATACTTTCTTGTGAAATAAAGGGTCTGGATTCATTTCCTGGTGAAGTCAGCAGGACTTTTAGCTATTGACTCTGGCAGCAAGTGGATTAAGCCTAATATATTTTCCAGTTTCCTACATATTTGTTTTTTACTTCAGGAGTTTATGTATTGCGTCAAGCGTAATGTGAAGAGAAGTGAATGGTAGCTCTAAGGGAAAATTGCAGGAGCTGCCACGTGAGAGCCACTGCAACGTGATTTCATTTTTTCCAATAATACATTAAAATTGCTGCTAACTGTGTGCTAGTTAATAAGGTTCTGAGCACTTTCCAGCTGTGAATAGTCCTTATGTGCTTGCTCATGCCCACAATTGATTTTGTGTGTTACTGAGCTGACCATATATTTTAAGAACGCTAAAGCCCATATGAACCCTTATGCCCATATAACAATTTCATACGAGGCTGAAGTTAAGCTCGTGCAGGTAGATCATGGCCACAGAGTGAACTAGCAGAGCAAAAGCGAGCCTCATAATGCTACAGTCCTGCTTGTTTCTAAAGCGGAGTAGCGTGCCAGTATTATGCACTAGAGACAGGGAGGACAAGAGCAGGAATACCAAGCTGCATAGGGGGACTTGAAAAAAGACAAGTTAATGAATACTAGATGCCTTTGTTATTGAAAATAAACACAGATTTAATCTTAACATTTCATAGTCAGTCATGCATCTGACTTTAATAACTGTAAACTTGGACTCACATCTTTGTACGGTAAAACTAATGCTCTAATTACCTACGGATGCAGCCTGTTCCCATGTCTCTTGAGCACACGCGTGTAGTCACTCCGCTACCTGCTGGAACGACAGTAGATGGTTATTCAGGCAAGAGCAGTAGAATTTTGATGCCACAGTTAGATATTTATGAAAAGAGATGCATTGAATTTTATCTCAGTATTATAGATCAATTTTCAGGACAGAGTTCCTAACAGTGTATTCATAGGCTGGGTACAAAACCAATTTTATCTGCTTCAGTGGTGTGTGAACTGTATAAGGAAAGACATCTCTTTACTCTCTGATAGCTTATCTTCCCTGGTGACCATTTATGCGTGCTCTTGTAAATATACATATTTTACAGAAAAAGCTCTTTAAACTATCCTTTGAGATGACCTTGAAATAGGAGCATTTGAATCTTCCAGGAAATTAGCAGCAAAGTCTGTTTTGATAATGATTGGTAGGGTGGGAAGTGCCACTCAAAGCAAAAGTAATAATCAGTGCAGCAAGCTATTTAATAGCACAGGTCTATTACAGAATAAGTTTTTTACAAGGAAATACACAAAAAGAAAAATATACCCACTCTACCAGACCTGAAAAATTTCTTAGGAACTGGAAAATCTTTGGAAAAAAATTGTTTGGCAAAGTGGGGCTAGTGTTTAAAAATATTTAAAGTAAACAACAGGAAAAATAACATAACCACTATGGTTTTTGTCCTGCTGGGCACGTAAATACTGATGAAACTTAGTTGATATCAGTAGAGAAAACAATGATGCTTTTCCAAGTGATACACTCTAAGCGTAAAAATTTTGAACAAGGCAACATAAGGAATTGTTTATTATATCTCGATGTGTAGTTTATTATATCTTGATGTGTAGTTTATTATTTTTATTTTCATTTCCCTTCTTTCTACTTTGTTTTCCCATTTTTCCACCAGTCTAAGCTTCTTACAGATACACCCTTCCAATTAAAATTTTAGGTCCATACACTGTAAATATGGATGTTGAGGGAACATCGATACGGCCTCACTTCTATCCACTGCCCTACCTTATACACAAATCCAAATAACCTCCTTTTATCTATTCATAAACAGGCTTGTAACTCCACGGCCAAATTCCCTTGCAGAGATCCACGGACTATACAGATACTCTTCTCTATAAACGTCTTCAGGCATATGCACTTTTGTCCCTAACAAATGCATGCTTTCCACGTGCATGTGCACATTGCACAGAGCACGCTTTCCTGTGTTCCTCGCCAGCCCACTTCAAATGCCTCTATTTGCTTCTTCTCATGCTGGCTCTTCAGAGGCCTATATAAAAATTCTCTCCTTGCATTATGCCTATAGCCTGTACTATACATATAGTCATTTTCTATACACAAGCACACACAACCCTTGTAGCATTCATTATGTGCATACGCAGTCTTGTGTAGTAGCAGCTTGATTAACCGTGAACTGATGGGAAAATTTTCTATATAAAACTTTGAAACACACCTCTATAATGATACTACAAGGTATTCCCTTTTAACTTTGCTGACAAACTAACTCATAAACAATTTTGCAAATGCCTGGGAAAGAAACTAGCAAATCAGGTGGCACGGTGATAAATTATTTGTTGCTATTTTGAATTTCGGTCATTGAGACTGTTACTGTGAATTTTGCTCATTCTTAACATTTATGAAAATATGAGGAATCGCAGACAGATGTCAATTCTGGATACCAATATAAGTTATTGAGCAATGACTCTGGGACAGACTCCCAGAGAGGAACATAGAAATATTGCTTGGAGGTGCAGAGGAGGCAGAAGATGATCTGGAGCTCGAACTGGCAAAAGATGCCAGGAATAACAAGCAAGGCGTAAGTATGTGAGCAGCAACCAGAAGTACAAGGAAGGTGCAGGTCCACTACTGACCAAGTTAGTACGAGCTGATGGGTTAGTTAAATATGATACAGAAAAGGCTGAGATACTGAACGCTTTCTGTGCCTTGATGTTCAAGGGTGAAGTTAGCCCCTAAGTCTCAGTGCCAAGAAGCAACGACAAAACAAACAGTGAACCACTGAGTGGAGAAGAGAGTCAAGAACTGTCTGTACATATTGGACATACGCAAGTCTGTGGGACCTGGTGGGATGGGTCTGAGGGTGCTAACAGAGTTGGCTGACAGCACTGCAGAGTCACTCTGCTTCATCTTTGAAAGGTCATACAGATCAGGGAGATCAGATCAGGGAGATTCAGGAGATCCTGAATGACTGCAAAAGTGTAAATATATGTCCATCTCCCAAAGAGAAGATCTGGGAAACTACAGATCAGTCAGCCTCAAGTCAGTCCCTGCACAAATTACAAAATGAGCCCTCATGGAAGCTGCTGCCATGACCGTGAAAGACATTTAAGAAAGGAAGACAGTAAAATCCATGAGTTTGTCTCAGATATGCCATTGCTGACATATTAAATGTATCTAAATAATTCGATAATTTGTTTTTCAATTTTTTTTAATTTTTATGAAAAGCTTTGTTTTTTTCATGCTATTCACGAATATAGATACTACAGGATTTAATAGCCAGCAAAAAAAGGTTGGGGGGAAGTAATCTGAGAAATAAGGGACTCAGGTGCAAGTTCTTGTGCCAAATCAGTCGGAACAAGGACTTTTATTTCTATGTGGTGTACATCAATTATATTTAAAATTGTTTAACTCAGAAATAATAAGATTCTGTTTCAGCTGTGTTTTTCTAACTACAATTATTTCACAGGAAAGGTAATGATAGCCCCTTCTCAAAGGCGAGGCAAACAGCAACCCTACTGTGAAAAAAGACACAAAGGGAAAAAAGAGTTTAGGCTGTGAAGTCTGTGCTGCACTGACTTTTATTCAATTACAAATACTCATTTCTACTGATCATGCTTCAACTCTCCAAAATACTTATTAAAATCTTCTCTCTTACTCTCTCGTCATCTATGTCACCATTTCTCCAGACTCCTGAAGTAAAATCCTCGCTTCAGCTGTATCAATGACAAAACTCGTTGACTTTCAATGAAGAAAGGATTTCAGCCCCATAGGGTCCAATGATTTTAAACTGGACTCTCTAAGCTTCGTCGTGGTTTAACCCCAGCCGGTAACTGAGCACCACGCAGCTGCTCGCTCACCCCTTCCCACCCAAGGGGACGGGGAGGAGAATGGAAAAGGAAAAGTCACAGCTTCAGATAAAGACAGTTTAATAGAATAACAAAGGAAGAGAACAATAATAATAACAATAATAACAATAATGACAATAACAAGTGATGCACAAATGCAATTAGTCACCACATGCGAAAGGAAAAAAACCCGATGCGCAGCCTGTTTCCAAGCAGCGATCCCACCTCCCAGCTAGCTTCCCCAGTTACACATGGAGCGTGGCGTTCTATGGCAGGGAATCTCCCTTTGGCCGCCCTGGGTCAGCTGTCCTGGCTGTGCTCTCCCAGCTTCTTGGGCACCCGGCAGGGCGTGGGAAGCTGAAAAGTCCTTGACTTAGTCTAAGCACCACAACTACCCAGCAACGACTAAATACATCAGTGTGTTATCAACGTTATTCTCATCCTAAATCCAAAACACAGCACTATACCAGCTACTAGAAAGAAAATTAATTCTATCACCTCAGCCAAAACCAGGACAAGCTTTCAAGAATATTTTGATGCTGATCTCAGACTAGGCTTACATTGTGTAAAGCAAGAGTAGAATTTGGATCAGTGTGCCTAATTTAAAAAACTTAAGGACTGAACGTGGGAGTTACATCTAAACAAAGGTTGAGTGACTCTAGATGTAACCGGAGTGAATAGGAACATTTTACCTCTAGAACTAATTTCTGAAATATTTTCTATTTATAATAATTATGAAAGCCCATATTTATAAGGTCTGGGTCCTCTGAAATTCAGAAAATTATTAAATTTGCATAGCTAAAATGAATTAACATAATTTTAAAGTATAACAAAAATACTGCTTTTTGACATTTCCATTTTCAGATGCCATCAACAAATATTCAGGTATAGAGGCAGAACAGGTTTTGTTCATTAACAGTTGCATGGATTATCATAGACTAACTGTCATTGCTATGTTATTTGGAAATTTGTTTTTAATCCAGCAGCACCATATTGCTAATGATTGAAACATCTACCCGCGGCATCTTTTCTAACAGCAGAGAAATGCCATGGAATTTATTTTAATTAGCCTTTGGAAAAAAAAAAAAAAAAGAATTATGTAGAATTCAAAATCCATTGTTTGAGTCATATGCCAGCCAAGCTGTGTAAGAGCTTTATACTGCTAACTGGACATTAGGGACTCATGTCTGTGTTCAGAAATGTACTAACCATTTAATAGAAAAATGTAAGGGATATGTTCACTTACAGGGTATCTATCTAGGTAGCAATTTAATTATGATTATAATTGTAACTGAGAAACAGAGACAAAAACAGAGGCCAAATTCTTATCTCCAGAGCAAAGTTCGAAAGGACTATAGGGATTTTTTTAGAGATGCAGAACGTGTGTCTAATATGCCTGCATCACTGCATGTGAGCATTTTACTAAAATATGGTTGTGATGTTCATAAAATAAGGTCCATTCTCTGCTGAAAAATACAAATCACAAAACAAGTTGTTGACTGATATACCATGCCAGATCCTAGGAAACCAAAGCCAGATACTTTCATGTATTTTAATTTTTGTTAGTAGTCTGTGAGGACATGAAGCAAATATCCATAAAAATGCTTTTTCTTTGGCTAAATGACATGTATTTTTAGGCACTAAAATGTTGACATCACAAGCTGAACAGGCATCGGATTTCCTTGCTGATCTACAGGTGTTTGGAAAATCTGACCACACAAAGTACAACAGAAAGAATTCTGACATATGTAGCTGAGTTTACAAAATTTTAGGTTTTCAAAAAACTCTGAAATTTCATTTTGAAAATACAAGAGAGTACATGCAGTGAAATAATGAAAATGTTATGAATTGCAATAGGAGCACCAATTCACTCCTGTTTTTTTTATTGAATTGTCATTATTTTGTAAGACAACACTAAAACACTTGTTAAATTTATTGCAATTATGCTTAAACACTTATTGCCACTTCTGATGGTTCAGAAACTCTGGTCTCTTTTTTTTTTTCTTTTTTTTTTTTCTTTTTTCTTTTTTCTTTGTTTTTCTCTTTTTTTTCCTTTTTTTTCTTTTTTTTTTTTTTCCTGCATACTCTGTGAAGGGTCTTACTGGAGCTGTGTGGAAGATTTATTTCAGATACCCAAAGCTGTTTGTCTGAGTTCAAGGTTCATTATGTTTATTAACCAGAGTTCATGATAATCAAATGTCAAAGTCAAGTACGTAAAAATTCTGTTTTCTTATCTGGTGATTTATATTTTTAGGATATTTAAAAAAAAAAAAAGCCAAGGGAAAAAATTAGACAATGACAGAAGGTGAGTAAGAAACAGAAGGCCCAGCTAGAGGTTAAAATCATCACCTAGTATACCGAAGACCCAAGTATTTTAATGCGACTTTTCTAATGGTGGATCCTTCTGATCTGGAAAGGCAATTCCATACTGGGAATAAGAAGAGTGGATTTGGTTTTGAAGAATCATAATTTTTACAATTCTCCCAGCCTACTCTAGTCACTAGGCTAATATCTGTAATCGATATGTCAGCAGAGATAAGATTTTCAGTCTTTTTAAACCTGGCTGGAGGGGATTTCTGGAAGGAAATACCCTCTTCTCCGTAACCCCCCTTTAGGTACAAAAGACTGCACACAGAATCCCATCACCCTTCTCACCAGCAAGCCGAACAAACCGAGTTCCCTCAGCTCGGGATATATGTGTGTGTGTATATCGTGCACTCCAGTCCCATAGCCATCTTGGTGGCTTTCTGCTAGACTCTCTCCAGTTTCTCACTCTCAGGGGAACAAAACAGGACACTGCACTCCAGGTGCAGTCTCATGGGTGCCAGGCAGAAGGGAATTATCATTTCCTTTGCCCCACTGACCACATTCTTGCCAACAAAAACCTGTCGGTGGCTTGGTATCACCTCAATAGCACATCCCTGTCTCATGTCTAGGTTGTTGTCCACCACTGCCTCCAGAATGCAGACCTGCTTGGTTGTCAGTCAGTCTATCACCTGTACTGTTGGATGGGATCATTCCATCCCAGGGAGGATTTTGCATTTGTCTTCCTCTTCTTTATATGACTGGAAAAGGCTTCAGCGAGGACTTCCTCCTTAATCTTCCCATCTTTTTTCTTTAAACAGTCCTAGAATATCCTTGAATTAAGCTAGCATCACGGAGCCATATGGACTGAGCCCCTAAAAATATTCAAAGCAAGTACGTCTCTCCTCTTTCTACAAACTTTGAAAAAAAAAATCTTTCTGTTTGATATTTTATCTAATAAAACTTTGGAAGGGATACAATAGAGGCAATACCTGATTTTATATCTGTCTAGTCTTTTCTCCTCTTCTCATAGTTAAAGCTGCTCTCTTACAAAAGTATTTCATCCAATATTCCAATCAAGGGTAGCCCTTTTAAACATAACACACTCAGGCAGCTGCTGTCTTAAAATGCAAGTTTTAAAACCATCTGCTATCAGTGACATCTGCCCATGTTCTGACTGGTAAATGCTCTTCCTTTTTTTCCTGGAACGATGCTGCTTTCTCTCACCTATTTCAGAAATATCATACAAGCCTGGCAATATTAGAAGAGTTTCCCATTCATTTCTATGGCAAGCCCACAGAAACCCGTGGATAATGTCACTGTTTGGCAGCTGGCTTTGCGTATTTACATATATATGGATGGATGGATTTTCTTTTCAGTGTTAATTTGAAAAGGAATTCAGAGGACTGACACAGAGAACTTTGGTACTAGTTTAATTTAAATTGTTGAAGCAAAATAAAATAGCCATTTAGCGAGACAGTTCTGTTAGGCAGATTTTTTCTTAGAGTAAAAATGATCATCTTGGTTAAGAGTCAATAAACCAGGTCACAGTTTGGTCTACACAGTCTCTTTGGAAACAGCCTTGTTACATAGATGAAACTGAGACACATTTTGGACAAAAATCTTCTCCTGAAAACAACTAATGAACTGCTTTGCCAGTGTTGCACTGCACTGTAATATAGAGCAATATACATTTCTATCATAGAGCTTCTGTCAGTATGACCTCTCAAAGTTTGCAGAATCAATTTAGCCCAACAACGTTAGCATGAAAAAGCACATAAATCACTGAAAGGAGGAAGGGAAGAAATGGTCTCAAATATTGTAGATCAGAGCATATCCACAATCATGTTATAAATGAAGAAAAAAAAAAAGAAGAAGCAAAAATCAGTGAAAACCCAATATCTTTATTTTGATTGCACTAATGGCCGCGGTCCAAAAATGTTTGTATCATATATGATGAACACTTTGCCATTGAAGCATTTTACCTTATGAAACAGCTGAGAAATTAAATCATGCAGATCATGAGTATTTCACACAGAAAAGATGATCAAAAACTACGATGTCAAGATCTGCCCAAGCTGCTTCTGAAAACCATTGGGAAGAATATTTACTGGCCTATCGCATATTTTCAAGATTCAATTTTTCCAACTTGCTCTACCTTTTCAAGAACTTTTAAAGAACTTTTGTCTGTTTGTTACTTCACAAATCAAAGTGAAGAGACAGTATATTCTTCCCACTTTTCCCCAGTATGTCTTACCTCACATTGCAAATAGTGCAATCAGAGGTGAGTAGAATGTACAAACATTTTCAAAAAGAAATTGTTTCTGCCTAAATTTAGACCTTAAAAGGACCCTTGAGTATTTTACACTATATAACAAATTACAACTTCTACTTTGTTGACCTGACAAAGGTAAATTATGATCAAGTCCAGAAAAGAAGAATTCATAACAGGAAAGATGAAAGACCCCTGAGTGGGAGAAGTCCTAATGGCCTTTACAGTAATGCAGCATCAAGAAACTTAATTCCAGAGAGCTTTCCACAATTCTTTTAATATTTCTTTTTCTTTATCATAGCATAATACCTGACTTGACAACAGAAATGTCAACAGTTAGGGCTCTATTCTTCAAATCGTCATGCTCTATTAACGCTGTTTTTCTGTGGGATTTACCCTGTCAAAGAAGGAATCACCAAGGAGTAAGGTCTATGGTTGTCTTGTTCACTAAATCCCTCTTCTCAGTGATGCACAAATGACTAAGTACTTTTGGTGCCACTGCAAGACAGAAAGTTAAAACAGGTCAGTCTCAGGTTAGGGTGACAGGAAGTTTGTCCTGCACATGCCAGATGCTTTATATGCAAAAGAAACACAAAATTCTCCAGTGTTTAAAAAAAAAGGCACATAAGGAGTAAGTGCACGAGGGCAGCTCTTCCTGCTCTCATCTCGTTGAAGGGGACTTGACTACGTGTGACTGTACACAACAACGTTAGTCCACACACACACACACACACACACACACACACACTCTTGTACTACCGGTACTTCTGATCTATGGTGGCACGAACATTGTTCTTTCAGTTCTTTCCAGGACGTGCAGCTGTGTTTTGCTAGTGTTCTTCACCATGCAGTCATGCAAGGTGGGCCTGGGTCCTAGGAAAGGAATAAGATGAGACTCCTTAGTAGACCACTGCCAAGGTGTGTTGCCTCGCAGGTTCCCATGCAGCTGCACCTCCTTTACATTTACGCACAGTTACATACCTTACCTGCCTGCTTCTTTCCCAAGAAACCTGCTATGACACTATACTACTGAGGAGTATTTGGATATTAGCAACGTGAGGGCTGAGGTTAGGCACCTCCTGTGTCGGACTTTGAAAGGATGGAGGGAGGGTTTTTTTGCTGGTAAGTTGAAAGTATCTCCCCTTTTGTCGTGCCCTGCACCTCCAGCATTTGGACTGGCTACTGGGAACTTAATGTGCTCCACAGTGCACATAGTCTGTGGAGGAAAAAAAATCACAGTAGAAGTCAAATTAGGAGGGGCTTATTGTCAGTGTGGAATTGTTTTATAGAATGACCTCTCCAGTGCTGAGCAAATATTGGTTTTGGAAAATGAAGTGGGAAGTTTTACTACTGTTGTTATTTGACTGAATCGTATGGCATCACGTTTGGACAGAGTCTCTTGTGCTGCCTCGAATAATTATCAGTAGTATTACGGAATGTGAGGAAGAATGGGAAATGCAGAGGAAGCAAACCTGTGGGGTAAAACCTGTTTGTGAGCAGCTACATATGAAGATTACTTTCTTTGATTTTCTAGTAATTACTTTTAGCTATATTTTGCCCTATAAAAACTCTAGGACGTAACCATGTGAGTAGCACCTACTTAAAAGTTATTCCCTTTCCATTCTAAACCTTTTAATTTTCCATCCTTCAAAATATTTTTTCCCCTTAAAAATATTTCTTCTGCTAGAATCTAGGATTTAATGGCTACATGGAGGCTTTAAAGATGAATTTTTGTTCACTTAATTTTCCCTAGAAACTAATGGTAAGATTCTCTTTCTTACATCAGTCTAATACTGGAAAAATGCTGAGCAACAGTCAAATAAAGTGCTTCCTGTTTTGCGCAAGTAAGAAGCAAATTGGACCAGCTATTTAGATGCTAAGATACATCTTAAGGAGAATATATTGGAATAAATGGAGAGATTTTTAATAAGGGAAGAGGGGGTGCACTTAATAGAAAGAGCATGTAGAGACCCTGACTGTGGCTAATGTGCATAAAAAATTCAGCCTGTCAGATCCTCACTTTTCTAATTCAGTAATCTAAATAATTTATTTGACATTTTAGCTCAAGATGACCTTTCTTGGGAAAAAATTACTGTTTTAAACTTTTAGCAAGTGCAACCACTGCAGAGGATTGCTCTTGAAGTCTGCATTTTCCCAAACGAGTAAAGGTTAATCTTGTACAGCTCAAACACATTTCTGACCCTTTTAAACAAGTTCACAAAAAGTCGTTTAATTTTTTTAATATAATTTCAATTATATTGCAATATTTGTGTTAAACGAGCTTCCTCCCCTCCTCCCCTTTTATTTCTGTTGCTCGGAAGCCATTTCCCACGTGTTCAGATGGATTTAGGCGAAGGACTTGTTTTGAATGAGTAAAGGTACCATTCTACCAAATGTTACTTATAAGGAAAGTTCCATAAATCAAGTGAAAATACATGGTAGATTAATAGGTGAGTAGGTTAAAACAGCCACTAGTAAAAGCAAGAAAATGACTGTCCAGAGGTTCACAGTTCCCAGATTGGTCACTTGACTCAAGTAATCAGCCTCAGAGCTATGCCACAAAAAATGATCATGTCTGTCCCTGGATTCTCTTCCTCTAACTAAACAATCCCATATTTTGCAGAGGGCATTTCAGTGGCTCTACTAAAGGACATTTAGTGTAATTTTACTTTGCTATTTCTGATAATTTATCTAACTTTCCGACAGGTCACTAAAAAAATCTTTCAATGTAAGGATTAATATACCCCCAATTGTACATAATAAAGGCTATAATTCTCTCAGGGTGTTCAGGTGACTTTATAGGGGTACATTATTTATTATTGAAAATGTGAATTTGCTAGAATGGCTGAAATATCACAAAGGTTTCAGAGTCTGTGCAAAAGCTGCAGTGCAGCTGCCAGCTATTGAGAGGACCTAAGTAACTAGCTATCAAAGAAATAGATGACCAGCCGTATTTAAGCCACTTGTGAGGTAAAAATACAGGGTCTAGTGTTGTCTTCAAATTGGATTTTTTTCCCCATGTTATTTTTTTCCCCTAATTTGCATCATTTATGTGGTTCCAGACCATCGTATTACTCATATCAATGTGCAACTGGAAGAACTTCAGTGTAGTCGGTATGAAGCCGGTGTAAGTTTGATGTCAGAGGAGAAGCAGTACACTCGTCTCTGCTGTGATATTCTCTCCTCATGCCTCCGCTGATGTCAGTTAGTGCTTTCTTTTCTGACATAACAGTGGGGGTTTGATCTGATACGCCCACACACACCAGTCAAAAACTGCTACAAAAACAGGGAGCTGCATGATCAGTGAGGCTTATGCTCCTAAGACATTTTGGCAGTCTTAAAATCCAGTGTTAGTGTAAAGGCTTTCAGTATTATTAACTCTTAATTAACGGTAGTGGGATTATCTACCTTGCAGATAGTGTTGCAGATGCAACTTAGTTTGCAAGAGTTTATTAGATGAGGTGTGATACTACGTGAAGAACTCTGTATTACTCCCAGGGACAGCTTGTCACTGGAAGACATGGCTGTTCTTGCACCACGCAGGGATAAAACCGGTGAACCTTTCCCTTCTTGGAACCAAGCTAAAGCACGGAAATCCAGCCTGTGCTGCTCTTCCCCACATTCCAGTAACTGGGAGCACTGGGCAAAAACACCCCAACACAGTACAGAGTGTGTTTTTAATAGCTTTAACTGTCTCATTGACAATTAGAGTGTGGCAAGTGAGTATATTAATTACAGTCGCTCCATTAACCAGTAAAATGGAGACCGGACTCGTGTGGGAGCTACCCATATTCACTTAAGGCATGCCCACTGGATACTTCAATTTAAAACATCCAAGTTTACAGAAGATGACCTAGAGTTACTGGATAGGCAGAATTGTATACGTTACTTGTATTTTTCTATCATCTGACATGTTTTTTGCAGCGCTCAGCCTTCTCAAGCAGATGACCAGAGAGCCTTGTGTGGTGAAACACTACGGGGCTGTAGTTTGTGCAATTAATGAAGCGGTATGTTGCACCATATTTGTGAGATGTGGATGGTTTTCACTTTATGCAAAATGTAAAATGTCATGGCAAAATAGGAGTAATAAAGCTCGCAACAGTTTTAGACAACGATTGTGCCAATGTAAAACTTCTCCAATACAGAAAACTTCTGTTTTGTAGTTCTTTATTGTCTAACTACCATACGCCAAGATGTTACAAAATACTGCTTTGGATACCTCAGGTTTTATTATTCAGTCTGAAAACTGTTAAAAAGGGGTTGATTTTGCGTAAATTAAATCGGACTAATAGTATTAAATTGAGATTTCAAAACTGGACATGTTGAAAATGTGAACTAACAGGAAAAAATGCTTTCAGCACTTTACTGGGTAAAGCTAACAAAGAGGACTTGCGAGCAATAAGCTGCATACGCTGCCATATACATTTTACTGCTATTTGGCATGATTGCAAAGTTATTGTCTGTATGAAAAAGCACTGGCATATGAACATTGGGGCGAGGGGAATCCTGCTCCCTTTCCAAAAATGGCCTGAAGGTAATGTCATTCATTAGCAGTTACTAGTCCTGGTTACTTGTCCTCATAACCTTGTGCTGGTTTTGCATCTTCATTTCTACTTGCACCCTAAAGAAGTATGAGCTATCTCAGATGATAAGAGAGGTAGAGTTTGTAGAGACACCTAGTATTATTTCTTAGACCATGGATAGTATTAGATGGTATTGGAAGTCTCATTAAGATTTAGAGTTAAGTGTCCATAATTGAACAGTAAGTCTTGGACAAGGTTTATCTTTGAAATTATTTGTTCTTTATTTTTAATTTTAGAAATGTGTTTTTGACTCATGATTGAAGTATGAAGTAACTGTAGCTCTCTGTTCAGAGAATAACTTGAGGAGTCTACTCAATTTTTCTCAAAGCCCTGGAAGGGGTTTTTTGTTATGTAAATTGTTGTCCGGTAGCTCGTAGGCTGAGATAACGGCCAGATCTTAATGACTTCTAAGGAAAGTAATTCTGGATTTGAATAGTAATCTAAAGATGAGAGGTGTGTTCTTTCCATTAATGGTTCTCTATAACATCTTGATTTTCTGTGTTGTAAACCTGTTGCTGTTGCATGCAGTACTGAGGCTCTGGGAATGTCATCGTGATAAAATTCTAATGAAATTATGTTTAAATCTTCTTCCTTGTTTTCATCCTCAATATGCAAATGACATGTCTCGAAGCTGTCTACCTGTCAGTTATAAGTTTGGCTGGTGTTCACATGACTTTTCTTGAAAGATGTTTCTAAACATTTTTTCGAAATTGATTTTCTTTACCCTTATTTACTTCCTATCCATCTCTGATGTCCATGAGTTAAGTAAAAATGTCTTAGGGCTTTGGTGGTGATGTGACAGATGGTAATCTTTGTTCTAAAGTTATTTAATAGATATCTCAGTAGTCTTCACAGGGAAATACATGGAGAAAAAATACTGAGGTACAGAAGGACTGGCCTGCTGTGCTTTTGGATACTTATGCTGAAGGGCACTTCTCGGTATTCCTGTCTCCAATTCACTTAGCTGTGCAACCAAATTGTATTGAGGAAGATGGCATTATTCCTCGTGTTCATTTCCAACATGCAGTGAAAATAATACAGAATTCTCAACTGACCAATCATTAGTTCCCACGTAGTGTTGGGACCCTTTTCCCGTTCTTAAAGCAGTTAATAAGAAATGTTGATAAAGTCACTTGTCAACTCAAAGGAGCAACAAGAAAATGTTGCCAGGTGGTACATGAACGCATGAGAAGGAAGCTAACAAATCTATTTCTTCCCATTGCATAAGAGGGCTTCTTCAAATTTGCCCGTGCTTTTAGGGGATCCCTCAGAACAAACAACATTTGTAGAAATTTATCTCACTCATTGACACAGCTTTACATGAAGTCCTGATGTGAATGCGGTTTTCTGCTTTGGGTTTATCTGGCCTGCATAGCAGGGCAGGATACAGTCCTGATTGTAACAGGGGCACCATGTGTTTCTGAACACCAGTGGAAATCTCTGTCGTTCCTTAGGTGTAGGGCAGAGATACGAACTTACGTTTGCGGGCAGTAGAGCGCTCAAAGGTCTGGCATGAAAAACGGTAAAATTCGCGCAATAGATTGCTATCTGCTGCTCCCCAACTCATTTGGTTAAGGTCAAGAAGCTGCTTATAAACACACAGTGCAATTTCCTAAAAAAGGCATCTCGTTCTTTATCCCACTGAGTGGCACTGTGACACATAAAGGTCAACCTTAGTGACCATTAAATGAGCAGCTACTTAAGACAGTGAAAGGCAAGACTGGTTTCCAGGGGCAGCTGGGAAAAGGCTGGAACCAAGAACTCTGAACACTCCTGACGTCTAGGAAACACAGGGTTTTAATCAGATGCTGAATCCTAACGGCATGATTTGAGCTACGCATCGGATGTCTGCGTTTGTGCTTCAAACAGCTTATCAGGTTAATACTGCATGGTATTAAAAACGCCGTTCTATGTTAAAATGGTCGTAAAAGTGATAGGGGTCTGAAAATTGAATGAGATCCAAATTTGTCTTATGACTTTATTTCCTATAATGTGAAAATGCAACAAAAGAATATAATATTGTTCAATCTCTAGTTGCTGTGTTGTTTCTATAAAATGGTAGTAAAACTAAATTTGTGGCCCAAATTACCAGAATATTCACAGGTAACTTGTTTGTGGAGTAGAATAGGGACATTCTTACATTTGTGCTTTTCATCAGCAAAGAGCACTGTCGTAACGGCTCTACTTGGTAAGCTGAAGTGGGGCAAGGGGGGGGACTCTGTCTGTGTGTCTTACTAGAGACCTAATTCTTACCAGTGGTCTCAACTCTGAGTCCTCTCACGCAGCCCATATTTAGGTAGTTAACCCAGCTACCTCATGTAGGTAGCTAACGACGTCAGCCAACATAGGAGAGCCAGTTAAGGGTACCCAACTTAGAATTTCCAAAGGAGTTTCGGAGTAAGAACTCATCTCTTTTCAGTAACGGTACAGTACGATTATAGCCAGCCAACAGCCTGCTAGGCCAGATGCCTAAAGTTTGTTTAACTGCTAGAGGTTTTAGTCTAAAGATGGACTAAATACCCCCTAAAGCCATGTGTCATTAGTTCAAACTTTTGCCTCTCTGATGCACACGGGAGTTCATAGATCTGTGCTGTCAGTAAAGAAACAGGAATTCTCGAGCATTCGCTGTTTCTGACCTGTGATGGGTGATAGTGGTTGCTATTGTTTTGTTATGATCATCACAGCTTGAGACTGTGGCACACAAAACATTAACCTCAAGCCCTGCCTGAAAGTTATTTACAAGATACTTACATGTCTACACGCTGAGGAAGTCTCAAAAAACAATTTTGTATCAGAAGGCTGAGTTGCACTGGTGTATATGAAAGAAAAAAATGTGGTGGATTCCAATCTCTAAATGGAATTACTCAAGATGCATGAGAGGTGGAATGAACCATCATCTATATAAAACAAACAGAGAATACAGGGATAATTAGAGAAGAGAATTCAAGATCTCTTACCTCTACAGTACGTTCAGTCCGTACTGGTAGCAATACCAAGTTACTATAAACTGTTGGCTTCCTGGTAAGTTGTGTGAAATAAATCTGGTGACCTCCGTCCAATTTACGCTACCAAATAATGTTCCTTTTTCATGAAACTCATAAAAATTTTAGGTTCTCATTGGCACCCTTCTTGGAAATCTCCTTGTGGCACAGGACTGGAAAGAACTGGGCTGCCTAATATAATAATAATACCTGAAAGCGCTTCCTCCGTTTCTTGATAGGAGTCTCTGTGTGTGAAAGATGCAAGCAACACTGTACATAAGTTTTCTTTCCCCAGGGATATCAATCTGACCCTTTTCAAAGCTACTCAGCTTTCAGTATTTTTCTTGTACGCTGAGTACACGTCAGGCCCCGTGTTCAAACATAGATGCTCTGGCTGGAAATGTTTCATTTTTTCCTGGGAATTATTTTTTCATTATTTCCCTGTCATCACTACTCCTCCTTTCTTATTTAATGAAAGAGTGTGGTGGGACATACAGGTTCATGTGAAGTTAATCTTGAGGCTGAAATAAACTTTTGGCCTAAAATTCTCTTCCAAGAAGAGAAACACAAGAAATAATATCTTCACTTAGGCTCAGATGTCTGCATGGGCTTTTGTGCAGCTGTACTAAATTATTCACTAATTTACTTGTAATCAGACTATTTGATCTGCTATTTGATGGGTAGCCCAGTAGGTAAAGAAAACCACAGAAATGGAGCATTGCATTCAAACTTGTTAAAACAGGTCAGGGACCCAAAATGAGAATGCTCACATGATTTTTATTAAATTGAAAAAGCTGGCACTCCGTTGTGCTATACTTTCCAAATGTCATTAAAACCACTTACGATGCAAAATTAAAATAGCTGTCACCTACATCTAGCTGATGTTAACTCACTTCCTTTGCAGTTTACTGAGTGGGAAAGGTAATCCAGGAAGGTGAAAATTTTTAGACAGGCTTAGTGATTGCTAAGGGAGAAAAAAAAACAAACCAAAAATACACACATATGTACCCACAAGTCCCGATACCTTCATTTCCTTTCCTTTTTTTTTTTCCCTCCTGTCTTTTCTTATATGGCTGCTTGATTTGAAGTGAGAGGTGGAATTGCCTTCTAGATTATGAAGAAGCCAAAATTTTTAACCATGAGTTGAAGCAAGCCAAGGACATTTCTGAAAAATTTTACTGCGCAACTTGTTCAGGTCCTCCCAAAAAGTCACCTGTGAAGCACTGTCTGTTTGCGGCGTGTTTCCTCCAAAGAAAAAAAAAAAAAAAAAAAAAGAGAAAAGACAACCAACAAAACCCAGAAAGGACAAACATATGGCAAAAACAACCAAGCAACTAAAGCTTTGACATAGGTTTGGAGAAGACAGTTTTCATGTGAGGACGACAGAGAGTGTTTCTAGACCGAAGGCATTCAGCCTATTTTCTGTTATTCAGAAAGAAAGAGTAATATTTCTGGTCGACCCCGCAAGCTTCTTCTCCTCAGCGCGGCACTCCCCGCTCCTCCCCCCCGCCAGTCACACTTTGCTTAAAAACAATTCATTGTGGTTTGCTGTTTTATTTTATTTTTCCAGCCAGAAAATGTACTGTTGTTCTGTAAATGTTTTCTTGCTGTCATACTTCGCAGACGATTTTCTTCCTATTTTTGGAGGCCTGAATCTGCCTTTGGTCACACTATTTGCTCCTCTATGGTCACCTCTGAGAAGATTAACCCTTTCATTAAAAAAGCTTGGCCAGGGTCAAACTACCGCCTGGCTCTGGACTCTTACATCCCTTTGATCTCCCAGCTATGGAGAAATTATTAGCAAATTCTAAGCCTTCCCATGTGATTTGTTTTTGTAAATTTGTAGAAATTATTCCTAATCCTATTACGTGGCCGAGGGCAAACCTGCATTAAATATATGAGACTTTTTGTTATGTGGCAGATGGATAATAAAGGAATGCTGAATGCAGCCCATTCCAAGTTATGGGAATCTGGACACTTCATCAGCATTCACTTAATCCTCTGCCATGGCCTACGCCTTTGATGAATGCTCTCATTTATGACCACTGATGCCACTCACTTAATTTCAGAGAAGAAAAATAATACCTAGCTGTTAATGTGAATATTTGAGTTTATGGCCGTACAATGAATAATTGTGACATTATCAAGGGAACATCTTCTTATACATTATTCACTTGTATAGACCACATTAACCAGAGAGAGGAAACTTGCAGTTTTGCATCTTCCATCTTCTTTGGAAGGTAGACACCATGCAGACAAAAGTCAGTGTCTTAACCCAAATTCTAGCTGACAGTCCGTATCAGCCCTCACTATATTTTGCTCATTGTGGTGCCAATCTCCTATCTCACCAATGACATTTTTTCAAAGAAAGAGTGGATTTCCTAGAGACTCTACCCCATGCAACTTCCACGGCTTTTTATTGAATAGGAAAATGTATCCCTCCTTTTTGCTTTAATACTGTTGCCATGTAGTACGTCTGTAAATTTAAGCTGAAAATTAAGACAGCACACAGTTTTCACTTGTACTTTATAAAAAGATGCATCCCGTATTCATAACATTCTTTTCATGCGTTTCAAAATAAAACTACAATTCATAAATAAAAATAAAATTTATAAAATAAAATCTTCACTGTTTCGCATTTGTTAGCTTACAGCTTTCTTGCTCGGAATCACAAATTTTAAGGTGTGGAAAACATATTAACTTGCTTTATAGAAATCTACGTTATCTGAGGTAGGTGGGTTTTTTAAGCGTGTTTGTACTATATCTGATGTCTCTTCAAGTTTCCGTATTTCACTGGAGAGAAAATGTGATTACATTGCTAGTGTAAATATTATTTTTTAATTGGAAACACTTCCACATTTTAAAGTGTGTTTGTTTACTTTTCTGAGGGTATAGCAATATTTAAGAGTAGGAGTTTGCTATGTTTTTATCCTCCTTTTCTGCAAGTGTAGTAATTTTAGTTGGTATTTAATGGTGCTAAAATTCTAAAAGTAGAACCCTGCTGTCCCTTTTGGTTTGCATCTATAAAATTCAGAGGTAAATTGAAGTTCTGGTAAATCATCAGTGTGAGAAACGTGTCTGGATTTAGTAAACTGTAATAAAAAAAACCAGTTAAGCATCTTTTCCCGGTGGGAGTTTTCACACACTGTAACTAATTTGCTGGAATCAACTAGAATATTCAATGAGAGTAAAAATATGTAGTTTATTTATTTATAGTACGTTTATTGATCACTACTTTGAAATGTAGCGTAGCAGCCTATCAGGACGCCCTGGACTGTCTGCTCCAAAATGAATATGGATAGGGGCCCCGTGTGGAGTAGTTGCTTCAGTTACCCTCTTCCATACGGTCACCCAATTTACACACGCACACACACGCCGTACGAGGCACATGCAAGCTTCTGCACACAGGTTTTGTTTCGTATTTGTGGTGTGTAGCCAGGTGCCTGTCAGAACCCGGAGCACCGTCAAAGTGGAAGGTTTTATTTGGAAAAGGGTTTGTAATACCTTGTGCAGCATGCTCATATAGTTCTAGTGATCCAAGATCTATTTTTTTAGGGAGGAAGAAATGCAAACTGTTCTGTGATTGTAAAATGATACGATGATGAAAGATTACAACTTAATTGACTTCAGGGAGAGCAAGGCATGGCCTTAATTTAACATTATAATGTGCTGAGCTAAATTCTTCTCACCCGCTTGGATCTCTACGCTGATTTCAGATGCTTCTGCTTTTTCCCCCGAGAATCACTAATCTAAACATTTCTGCAGAGTCACATTATTATTTCTAAAATATTCTATTCCCTGTTAACCAAAGTGTTTGGTAAAAAAAGAAAGTAAGGCATAGATTTACAAAAGTAGAAGACAAGAATACACAGCCTATTAACAGTGGGTCAAATCCTCCAGTCCACCTTTTGGTGGAAATCTCCCTGATATAAATAGCCCCAAAATTAACGTGTGTGTCCCCCCAAAATTATGGTATAGACCATAGTAGAAATTTTGTTGAAGGAGATCTAAACTGAAATCCAGAAACTAAAAGACAAAAAATACACATTTATGGACTTTAAATAGTTTTTTAGATAGATGATAGATAGATAGATAGATAGATAGATAGATAGATAGATAGATAGATGGACGGACGGACGGACGGACAGATAGATATTCAGATTCATTCCTTGGCACAAGTAATGAGCAATTAAGGAAGTCCAGATTGGACCAACTTTTGGCACATCCCCAAAATGTATGGGGTTTGAGAACTAGGGTCATGATGTATTTTCCTCACCAGCATAACGTCAATGGAAACGTGTAACATTCACCCGTGGTGCGGCCAACCAACTTTGGCAGTCAACTTCGCAAAACCATCCTTTATTACTATAATAAGAATATAAAGGCTTCATTATACATGATTTATGATCAATGTCTGGGGCTTGCTTGCTGTAGCAGTTAAGGCTCTACTGATCAGTCAGCGAGTGGTCAAACTGCCCGTTCGCTCTTAAGTACAGATCGCTCTGCAGTCGTGCTGTTAAACGCAAAATGTGTAAAGCGTCTTTCATAAACTATAAATTGGAGAGGATTATAAAAGAGAGCAGGGGCAGTATAAATATTTTTGTTGTTGTTGTTGTTTACTAGCACGAGGGCTGACAGCTAGAACATTTTCTTTTTCAGAAAGTGTAGGGAGTGGGGGTTTATCTTCTTTTTTACAAGCTAGTTGATACAGACCGGTAGGTTGTTCACTGAGTTTTTCCTTACATTTTTAAAGCTCCTCTGACATGGTCTCTTAGAAGAATTTTAAATTAGTCTGAACAAAGCCCTCGCTGAATGTAATATTACTGTAAAACAATGCATTCTTTTCATATCTGGCATGAGGAGGTAATGAAAGCGCGCTGGTGGTGTGGATCCAATCTCGCAATCGGAGGAGCTTGCTTGAGTACAAAGCGTTAAGAAGAAGGAAGGGTAAGCTGCAGAACCAAGACAAAACTCAGCAACCAAGGCACTGGCTGTTTAGTACTGGGCACTGAAAGCAAAGCAAAACCGGCCTCCTGCCCACCACTGTGGGTTTTGTGATCGCAGAGTAACCCTCCAAACCCAGAGACCAAAAAAATGCTTTGGCTGGGAAGTGAGACACACTCGCAGCTTCTTTTTCATGAGTCTGAGTCTCTTCCAGTGTGATTGTCTTTGAAGCATACAGCATATATCATGTGTGATAAATTATACTTTGCTGAAATGTTGCCTTGCTAAAATATGCTAAGAAAGCTCTGAGCAATATTTACAAATAGTTTAAGTGTCACAAAAATACACCCACCACTCAGGCTTCCATCGATTTTACTGTAATAAGAGTTGTAATAAAGGATACTACTGTTAAGTATTATGAAACTGTTCTTTATAAAGAAAGATAATTGGGACAAAAATCCCTAAAATCTATATCAAAATCATTTTGCAGATTCTGCAGTCACAGCTGTCAGAAAAAGCAACCACAATCTCTCTTGTCTAAGAGGAATCACCTGGTTCTGTGCTGTTTTTACTTGTCTCTCTTTTTATCCCATGCATGTAAGTATTTAATTTAGTCATAAAGCTCAAAACTGAGCTACTGCCACTCTTCAAAAAAAAAAAAAAAAAAAAGTTGCTTGAAATTAATTTGAGTTGTGCTACTGGAAAAACCAGCAGCTTTACTTTCCTATTCAATCCTGCACACCAAGTGTTAAATTCTGCTGCCTGTTACATGAATGTAAAGCTGGTGTAATTCCACTGCCACCGAAGGAAGCCATTCAAATTTACATCACTCTGAAAGAGGGAAGAACTAGACCTTCCCTTGAGCATTTGAAAATCACTCCAATATATTAATGAATACTTCTCTTGCATCCAACTTTACGTTTTTAAGATCTTCCTTAGGGAAGGTAAGAAAGGCATTCAAAAACAAGCTTAGCCTCTTTTTTCCTATCCACCTTTATCTTTATTTGTTATTTTTAATGGACTGTGGAATACGCCTGCTATATTTGTCAGTCACAAGGGCCTGCTTCACCCGCTGGCATCAACGAGTGACATGGGGGTGAATTTAGCTTAGTTAGTTTTGTTCTAGCAGGTTACTATAGCTGTCGATCCACACCACTTAGGTCTTGACAGAAACATAATCATGTTATATGGGTATATACGGAAGAAGTAGTTAAAGTATATTAGAAAACATATACGCTGAAGTGGATCATTTTTTTTCAGTCTAGGCAAGCAAGGCGCAAGCTGAAGGCTGTTTCTCTACTTGGAGCTTGCTGTTATTTGGTTAACCGAAAGGAAATATGGTGTAATCTAGAGAACTCGTGCTCCACCTCCCAAGCACATTGTCCTGTTTTCTACTAAAATGGATCTATAGCTGCAGTGACTTCTTGAACCCTTTCTCTCATGCTGAAAGTAGCGCCTGTGAAAAGAAAAGCCTAAACACCCAGACCACACCAGTGTCAGGATCTGAAGTCTGACGCTGCCAATATGCATTACATTCTAGCTGCATTTTTAGCATAGCAACTGGGGATAACATAGTCAGGTGAAATCTAAACTAATTTACCCCACCGTCAAAATTCTTCCAAAGCCCAATCTGCATTTTCATATTAATAGCAGTGCTTAGACCTGCCGCCCTCCTACTGTGAAACTCATATATCTATGGAGAGCTTTTAATTTCTTTTTTTTTTTTTTTCTGGCAAAAGCAAGCAAAGTCCTATAACGGATGTTTTGTTTTACCAGTTAGGTGTACAAGTAGGTTTCCATGTAGTTAGCAGAACTTTCAGAAGGAAATAGCCCTTACATTTGATAACAAGCACACAGGAAATGCCCAGTGAATTCCAGGGCAGAGTATTTGTTCAGATGAGCTACAAAGCAAGCTGGGGTGGAAGGGAACTTGTGGGTCCCTGTTTAGCATTAAATTTTCAGTCTCGATGTGATTGTATTATTTTATCTCTGTGAATTTAGCACATATGATATACGGTTATAGCCTAATAAACGTAACAATAAATATCGCATTTGTATTCAATTTCAGAGGTCTCCTTCCCTCCCTCACACCAGCAGCAATGGGTGTGATCTTGTAAGGGCCTGGCTGTAAATAATCTGGTTAAATACAAGGCTACCGATGCACCGACAATACAGAGAGGCACAGAGAGCGTGGTAAGAGTCAAGCCCCCAGATGTGTCTCCTTGCCTCAGTCAAAGCAGACGTGTTTGATTTTGAAAAAGCAATGCATAATCTGGTTTTGTTTGTTCAATAAAGGAACTGTATATTTACCATATCTTTAGGGATTACTTTTTGTTGTTTTCAAGGAAATAATTTCAATGCTTACAAATTGTTGGATGACATTCCCTTGTACATTTTTAAATATGATATGCGGGGAAAATATTTCTAGTTCTAATCTTTTTATTTAGAATAGAGAAGCTATGTGTAATCTAGGAGATGAAATATGATATCTTTATTAAAGTGGCACATGCTAGCTCTATTACACTTACAGGTCTGCCAGTATATCCATTAAGGAATCCATTTTTCAGACTTTTAACACTTGTCTGTATTCATACTGGAGTGAAACTTGGCACTCAGGTTTATAGCCCAGGAGCAATTTGTGCTGCTATTTACAAATGTCTCTTGGTATTCATTTAAAAAAATGTTTTTCTATTAAATGCCTGAAAACCATTTGGTTATTTAAAATGCAAATTGGGAACGATATTAAAAAGAGTACTGTTGACTGCTCTAAGAGTCCCATGCTGTAGCCTGATAATACTTCTGCCATATGAAGTTTATCGTATTAAACCATTTTGGAATGAGCTGAAAGTTAGGAGACGGGGCATTTTTTGAGATTAGGGAGCTTATATACCCCGGAGAGAGCTGCTCCTGTTTATCATTTAGCTAATACATTCTTTAAAAATTGCGTGTGCCCTCATTTGCTCATTGTAATGCTCCAAAGGTCCTTATACTCAGGTAAATAACAAGCTTTGTAAAAAACAACCACCGAGTATTAATTTATATAATTCAGTGGTTTATTTCAGCAGTTGTTCTATTAATAGTCCATCATTGTAGCGTAGTGCTGCTTATTTTAGTTATTTTAGTTTTTTTCTTAAAATAAGTAAGTAATTCTACCTAAGTATGCCATTTTACCTTGGCAAAATGTGGTGGAAAAAAAGATAGCACATCCAACTTAAATCCAGTCATATCTTCCACTGTCTTTCTGTTTGAATGTAAATTTACAGGGATTTAATTCAAATATACTTTTGCTTCTTTGTTTATACATTATCATTTCTATTTGCTCTTTAGATAAAAGTCCAGTTCTTCTGAAATGAAAATAACTATCACCATTTTATTCTGAAAAAAAAAAGGACTTTATCCTCAACTGATGTAAGTCAACAGCTCTGTTGACTTTGTACTATTTTACATCAACTGAGAGATTACCCTGGACTCATAATAAATACATAAAAAGTTCTTAAATAATTTGAGAAAAGTTGGAAACATAGCATCTATAAACCATTGATATCAAACCTCATCATAAATACAGATCTATTCCTACTTCCTCATTTAAATTCCTTTTTTGACAATAAATAAACTTAAGATGATGAATAGAATTTTAATAACTCCTTATCAGACTGGGTTTCTTAATTTTGTGTAAACTACTGTAGTCTAAGCTGGAAGCACTGAAGAAAATGTTACCAATAAAAGAAATCCAAAGTCAAGCGTTCTTTATACCTTCAGGTCATTTCAGATTTTAGGGGTTTAGAAAAGCCCCATCAAGCTCCATTTAGACTTCAGGAATAATTCCTTAAAGCAGTTCTGTAAACAAAATGATTCATAGCGTAGATTTTTTTTTTTGTTCAATTTTGTAGTTGCTGTTCCCCAGTTGTGAAAAGTGTATAGGGTTTTTTTCAAGACTGTACTTTTCACTTCTGCAAACCTAATTTTTAGTCTTGGGTTCTGAAAAATCAGAGGCTATTTAGAATACAATAAAGAATAAAAATGTGATCAATTGTAAGAAGTATTTCTGTGAAGTCTGAACAAAGTGGGAATCTGAATTGCAGCCCCAAGTATTTAAATAAGCTATTACAAAAGGAGTGCTAGGAACCATTATATTGCATGATTTCTTGTGAATAATAGAAATGCTCTCTATCAGGTATTTTTACTTAAATGGAATAAATGTTTGAGAGAGATGGTGTTCATCCATTGTAACCTTTCACGCCACTACTGTTGGTATTGTTATAACTTCATCTATTAAAAATATGCTTTGAAGCTATTAAAAATACTCTAAAACTTAGAAAGAAGTGTAGTTTTAACCACCATACATTAGTATCTCCATCTTTTGGTAGTGTGTCATTTATGCTTTAATGACATCAGTGTAGAATTTCAGCATTCTTATACTGAAAATGCCTGTCATATACAAACAACATTATGGCACTTTTAGTATAATATGCCTATAGTAGTGCTATTATTTAATGGTGTGCTTTTATATTGCTCAAGTAAGTTTTTAAGGATAAATGTGCCTACATCATATACTAGTCCTGGGGCTAGTAAATGGGATTACTTGCTGTTAATAAGGTGAGCAGACTTTCATCTCTAGTTATGATGGTCCTGATCCAGCATCACTGAAAGAGAAGGAAGTGTCACATTTATGACTTTAATAAGAACATCAGCAATCTCTGAGTCCCAGTTCATCAAACCTCCTGTTTCAGTGTGACACACTCCCGTGCTGTAAGAGTTTGGCTGAATGGAGCTGGGTTTGCTCAGCTGTCGTTTAGGAACATGGGTCTCTCTTCTGCTCGGGCTTAATTCTAGCTGGTATCCACACTCCTCTTGCCTTTGCCCAAGGAACAACCAAATTAAGTATTGTCTCAGATTTTTAAAGTTAATTTTAAGAAGTCTGCCCGTAGTCCCATGTGGCCGCACTGTAGCCAAAGGTGCTGCTTAGATACAGGTGAGAATCAGGGGGGATCAGCCAGGAAACAAAATGAGGAATTATGTTTGTTTCCAAACATATAGAGTGGTGTTACAAAACCATGTGTGCCATTGCTGTTTCCACGCAGCGGTAACACCTGAAATTACAGCAACACTGCGTGTTAGGGTATTATTGATTGCATTTGGTGAGACCTAGTATCCCAAATACATGTCCGCTTCCTGTTCATGCAACGCAACCAATGCTTATGATGGAGAAATATTTCTTTTACTTTGAGTAATTTGTTCTAAATGCCAGAAATATCCTGAAGTGGGTTTTTTTTGGATGGAAAATAGGCCAGTAGAAAGAATTGGTTTGTATGTTTTATTAGTGAATAAGGCAAAAATTACACATTGTGACTTTCTAGTAATGGGCACTTCATTTAGAGTATTATTTTCTGATGTAAGACACAGTTTTACGAAAGTGTTTTTTAATACTGCATTACACACTTATGATAGTGTTTATAAAACTGTATGGGTTTTTTTTTAATTTTGCATTATATCTACTTTTTCATATTCTATGCAGTCATGGCTTGCATACTCTTTCGATTATACATGCATTTCCTCACTGAAACTACAAACAAAGTGCTTTTCCAGCTAAAACATGAGATGCATTCTCTGGGCTCACATAACCAATAAGTATCCTCTTCAAAAAGTAAATACTTGAATAAAAGCTCAATGGGAGAATAAAAAGATTCATTACCATTAAAACCTCTAATAAATTACATTTTTAATATACTAAATGCTTGAATTTAAGTTGGCTGGATGCGTAAGGAGTCTTGGGGCCATAGTGAAATTTGAGAAATAGAGGATAGGTGAATGTATCACATCACATCACGAGGGAACGTATCCTTTAATAATGACATCAGTTTCACGTCCACTAATGTAGTTCGAGTGCTGTAAGTTATTTAATTCCAAGGGACCAAGCTTTCAAATCCAGTTAAATATCTCCTTGGTGTTCTTTGGGGAATGACATGGCACGGTCTCGGGAAAATGGAGCCTTTTAATTCTGCTGACTTCCGTCACAGTCGGTATCCACTACTTCCAGGTCAGTCTTGGCGTCTGCCGTGGGAGTCCCTGTCACAATGATAGGTATGGAAATATCTGGTCACAACCCAGGGCTGCAGCCAACGCGCTTTGCGTCTACAGGCTCTTCGATTCTGAAAAGAAAGTCTTGAAGCTGTGGCTCTAGCTTGACATTAAATCTTACTCAGTTTTAATAAGGACTATTAATTGTGATATGTTTTCACCAATTCTAGGGTAATTTATTTTCATAAAGCAGTGGATGATAACTCACTAGTTAGCATACAGTAAAGCTCTTTTGTTCTTCATTTAGATTAACTCATATAATATAAAAGTGCAAGTCTGCCACTGTAAGAAATAATTTTATATACATTTGGAAGAAGATGCTGGTTGTTCAGAGAAAATAGATGCCTCAACTGAGGTGTTGGGAATCTGATCCCATGACACTTAGGAGTAATTGCTAACTAGACATACAATAAAAGCAATAGCAGTTTTGGTACATTTAAACTCTCATTTTACCTTCCCACATCGTTACTGGTCTTTAAGCTGAACCAGGTGGGATATTCAGGCAAATAGGAGCCCTTCAGCTAACGTGTGTTGTTCAACACACACCTGTCTGTGTATTTGGAAAAGAAACTCTCCCTTGTTTTGCTGCTGCGGCAGCCACAAAATGTCAAGATAATCTTAATTTATCCATTAAAAATGTAGGCCCATATTTAAGAGTCATCAGCAATAAAGGAAAATATACTGAATCATTTCAAGTGCATGCTAATCATTTAATGTAATAAATGGAGCAACTCTAATTATCTCCCGAGGAAATGATTTCACACTAAAACAATGGAAATGAAGAGGTTACTTTGGGAGCATTATACACAGCTGAAAATTACTCATGTGAATCTAGAGGATATTTCAAATAAATAGAAAGGATTGCTTATGCCTTTTCAGTAATCATTTAATGCTATGAGAGAAACACTAAACGATGGTAAAGATATTTAGTAATTTGCACTCAGTCAGTGAGGCTTTCACAGGTACCGTTATACAACCAAGCACTGTTCCTTTCCACTGAGACACTGGTTAGCACAAGATCAATGTCATAACTATAGGTTCGTAATGCAGAATAGTTGAACAAAACAATGAATACATTTGTCTTCTACATTTATTAATTCCAGTCTGCATTAGAGTTTATAGATTTGTAATTGATAATATCTGTGAGCCTTTCCCTCGAGGTCTCTGGGTTTCTTTATTTTTAAAAGGATAAATAAAAATCTTTTTTCTGGTGGGTTTTTTTTTTCTTTCCTCCCCAAACTAAATCCCATGAAAGCTTATTTTGGAAATTCAGCACATTTTTAGCCAACAAAGAAGAAAATGAAAAGCAAACTTTTGAATAAGATGTAAAAATTTCTCAGGGAGTGGGGTTAAAATTGAGTTTAATGATTCAGTCCATTCCCTCCAAGGGAACTGATTTCACTGCAAGCTAAAATGTTTTGTTAAATTATGTACTTCAGTTGCTTGGGTGTTATGTCTCTCTTGGAGAAGCACATGAAATGAGCACTATCCTCCTAGGCATTTTAAAAACACATCCACATTAAATAGAATATATATACAGTGGTTGAGCATACAGTCTTTTTAAACTAGATAACAAAATGATTTTGACTTGTTTTAAAATCTTTTTCCTTAAATGGCTCTAAAGCTAAGACTAAAAGATAGATAATGTGGACTGAAAATTTTCCCCCTTGCTTTCAGTTTCGTGGAGAATAGCACATTATAGGTACTTTCCTTTGTGCAAGAATCACATCAAATGCCAGGAAAAATACATCTGTTTTGGCTACATATTTAACAGCATGCTTTCCAGAACCATCAATTTGTCTTTATTAATACATCAAGTGCGGTTTGTTTAAAATGTTTGTCCATTCCACTGCCGTGCTACTACAGATATTATTAGCTTATACTTATTACTAAAATTGGGTGAGATAGAAGGGAATATAGCTCTTCTACGTAGTGAGAGATATGACCTAGTTCAAGACAAATTAATGCACGGCAATTCTAAAAGCATAAACAGACGACTGCAACTTTTTGAAGGTCTGCATTTATTCTGCAGCTGACATGAACATTTCACAAGAGACCAGACAATTGTTTTTTGTCATAAGATTACCGTTCATCATGTACAAGAAAACAATTGTTATCAGGTACGAACTTAATTGGAATCAACTGTAGCAGTCTTTACAGGAATTTACCGAAATGTCTGCCATTCAGAGCTGGCTTACCATAATATTCTCTATGGAATAGTTGACCACAGGATTCTCATTCACAAACAGCCAGGTTAAACAGTTAAATGCTAGCAAATCCTGCATAGCCCTGTGGGAAATTTCACTTTAATCCC
This sequence comes from Grus americana, assembly GCF_028858705.1. Classification (NCBI taxonomy): domain Eukaryota; kingdom Metazoa; phylum Chordata; class Aves; order Gruiformes; family Gruidae; genus Grus; species Grus americana. Next base: position 36,533,963 of record NC_072856.1, on the reverse strand, counting down.
GAACTTATAAGAGGACAATCAAAGCCCAAAGCCTGGGTAACAAATCTGATCCTCTGTTGCAATCTGTGTCCTCATGGGAAGGAGAGAGATGCTCCCTGTACAAGCCTGAGATGGATAAATACCTAAATGATGAGATAGATGGGGAATGCAGAAGAAGCGTCTGGCTTCAGCCATTCGCTTCCAATTTCACATTACATTGTGAAAGGCAATTCTTGTGCAGCTCGGGAACAGCCAGTCCTGATTACTATAAGTTGAAGTGTGGCTTAAGGAATGATTAATGACAGTGTCAGGAGAAAACAAAGCACAATGAGAGTTATCTCTAATCCACCTGCTTGCAGATGCTATAGTAAGGGAATGAAAATGGCCCCGGCGAGCCCTGATAATAAAAAAATCAAAATAGAAAGGTGCAAAGCTGTAGATATGTATTAATCTGATATATAAAAACTAGGTCTTAGCTTGAATAAAGCATTAGGCATGAATGGAGCCCCATAGGTGATAGATATTAGAGCATAGTGGACTTCACATTGTCTGTATTTTTTAAATCAAACAGAACTGTTCCCTTCAGTATTGCCTTTGACATTAATAGGTTGGTATTTGAAAAGTCACAGTTCACTAGATGAGCAGGCTTGTGAGTTCAAGCTCATTAAACAAAACCTCTTTTTGTTGTTGTTTAAAAAAAAGTGACACCATACCACCACCTTGTGGCTTGGCGATGCAGAAGCCCAGGGAGGAGACCATCAGCTCTTCCCACTTCCAAACAAGCTACAGTCAGATAAAGCATAATTATAAGATCTCCTTTCTTTTTGAAACGCAAACAGCTTACAAGCTCCTTCAGCTAGCACAATACATCCAAAAGGCAGCTAGGCCATTTCAAAGGATTCTCGGTTAGTTCTCCAGCCGTTCCAGGTAGGTTTGCTCTGATTCAAGACTGCAGCTATTGCAGAAGTAAGGGGGTCACCGCTCACAGCTACAACTGAATATGCACATTATGGTAGTTTCCTTCAACTGGATTGCAGCTGCTCAGCTTCTCTCCCTTCCTGATCTATTCGTCTTCCTAAACTTCACGTCCGCTGGGAAATCTTACGCAAGCTTCGTAGTGAGCTGAGACCTGGGAAGATTCAGGACATGGAGCTCTGAGACACCCCCCTCTCGCTGGTGGGTGCTCTGTGGTGTTCATCAGACAGGGTACGTCTCTCCAGATGCGTAACAGTGACAGTCTCCTGTTTGAAATAAATTACAGCGTTCACATATGAACTACTTGCTTGCTTTGCAGGTTTCATCTACTGAAAAGTAGATTTTGCGTCGTACTAGAGAGAATGCCACTGTGTCTTTTCACGAGGTACAATTGTTCAAATTCAAGGCACACCATAACATTTCCTAAAACACCTAAGCTACCCAGGAATCTGAACTTTTTTTGCTCTTCTTGGGACATCAATCTCCCCCGTTTGAAAATTTTAACCATCTTCATGCGAGTCAGGAATATAGACTGAAACAGAATGCTTCTTGAGATCTGCTTCTGTGTTAGATTTAAAGCTATTGCCTCTCGTTGCCAACAGGGAGAGAATTATTTGGCCCCACTGAATTCAGAAACAAAAGTCTCATTGATTTAACTGGGTCAGGATTTCATCCCAATGGTTCCCCCCCTCCTTTTTCTTACTATGACCAGCAACAAGTTAAATGTTAATTTATATTTCATGGAAGTATTTTAATATTGAAAAATCTAATGAAGATTTAGCACTCAGTTTTTAATGAGGCTGACATAACTGTCGAAAGAAAGCAAATACATTATTTTAATTAATATCAATTCATAAGTGCTCCTGATTTATATATTAAACAAAAAAGAAAGTGTCTTGTCATACACTACAATTTATTCTGTATTCACCCATCATTTACTTGGAATCTTTTTCTTTATTTTTTTTTTTCATGTGAAAGGTATGATGGAAGCTGCCATGTAGAATTGTACAGCTGCTGCATGTGCTATAAGTACTATGATCACATCACCCTTATTTTCTGATGACGCGCCTCAAATCAATTCTATCCGTGTGTCTTTGTCTCCACCTGACACCTCCTGCTATCATAATAATCATGCTGTATGGTTTAAAGCTTAAAGCTTTTGTATACTGTATTTTCTTAATAACACCAGGGAGCCAGACAGTTTCTGTGCTATAAAGATACATTGTTATAGGCAGCAAAGGGTCTCAGTTGAAAAATTTTTGATCAGGGTATTGAAACCAAAAAAATCAGGTGTGTTACAGCTGAAGTTTTGATTAGTCCAGTTTATAATCTCACCAAAAAAAAAGGAGATCTGGCTACATGTTTGGGTCCCGCTCTCTTTTCCAGGCATTAGGGTTTTGGGGTATTTATTCAAGCTAAAGTTTTGAGTGGAACAGAACAGAGTGGAAGAGGTTATGAATGCATTTGGAAATCTTTTTACCTGTGTAACAGAGCAGAACAGGTGAATGATTTAACCAAGAAAAAGTAGTGTTGTAACCACAATGTTTTTATATAGTCATGAAAGATGAGTTAAAATTTGAAAAGTAATGTGTCAGCATCATTAGACAGACATTTCACTGTGAAGATGCGATAGGTTGAAGATCGCTTTCAGATAAATGCAAAAGCATTTAAGGGTTAACTTCTGTGCTAGCATCACAGCATTGAAAATATGAAGGTACCGTTGTCAAATGGTTGTCTGAGATGCTTTTATACTCGTCTCATACTCCTCCCTGCTTCTCTGTTTTTCTCTTCTTTCCAATCAAATGTTTTGTTCCCTTCAACCTCATGCTCCCTTCCCATGACGCTAGTTTCTCCCTTGATCCTGAGCAACCCTCAGGAACCTGAAAGGTTTCCTTTAAAAGATTGCACTGAGCTTTCAAATGTCTCCTCACAACCGTGCTACCTTTGGATGAAATTCTGGTCTTGATGCATGCTCTATTTTAGGTCTGTCTTCCTGCTTTCTTTACAACGTGTGCACCCAGGGATTATCAAGCAGGATTCCGTTCTGAATGTACAGTTCCTGAAAAACATTGAATCCTTGCATCACACCCGGTAAGATCTGAAGGCAGTAGCAATCTCAGCAGAGATTTACAGACTATCACAAAATGTATTTTAACAGAAGCTCAGAATCCTGTTATGTGGTGTTAAAGGCAAGGGATGAGAAAAGGTAGAGGATTAGAAGATCAAACTCCTAAAGAAAGGGGGTTCAGATTGATTTTGGACACCTGACGGAGATTTAAACTTGCTCTTTCCAAGCTGTTTTTGTGCAAGCAAATTCATCTCTGAGCTGCTAGGAGTGATGTCTTCTTTTATTCAGAAAGCTCCTTAACCAGTTATTTCAAAAGGCTTTGCATGACTGTTCTTTCTGGCCAAAACTCATTCCACCCTCCAAAGCCAGAAACCAGCCGAAAGCAAGAATGAATAATTTACAAAGGGCAGCTGGCCTGGTTTTTGCAAAATCAAACTAAAATTTTGGGTCCAACTCTCCTTTAAGTTACTAGATCCAAAGACAAGCCCTGCAGGTCAAAACTATTCCTACATTTGTATTGCATATCCGCCTAAATTCCCCATCGTCTACTGCGTGTGGACCTTGGGTAAAGTATTGTTTTTCTACTCACTTCCTATCCCTAAATTACGTAGTGCTGCTGATTCAATCACAGTTACTTGTGATAATATGCTTGAAGAGTACGTGAATATTGTATGTCGCCTAGAGAGGACACTCGGATTAGCGCCTGGTAGGGAATTTAAAATAGAGTGTGTTATTTAACTCCAAGGGACCAAGCTTTCAAATCCAGTTAAATGTCTCCTTGGTGTTCTTTGGGGAATGACATGGCACGGTCTCGGGAAAATGGAGCCCTTTTAATTCTGTTGACTTCCGTTACAGTCGGTATCTACCACTTCCAGGTCAGTCTTGGTAGTCAGCCATTGACTCACTACTGTCACCGCTACAGGGACCATTCTAAGACGGGAGATAATGTGGTATCTCATCTTTGGTTAAAAATTCTAGCAGCTGATGTGAGGTAATGCCGAGATCCCTATCTAAATTGCATACTATGGCTGTTGTTTAAAAAGACCTGGACGTATTTTCAGTATACCATATAGTGACTTTTAAGCCATCTCCTTTGACATATGTTAACCTACAGCAAAATAAAGATTTCTCTGTAGAACTTAGCTAGAGAGCATAATATCAAGCTCAGTTGAATTTACCTTAATTAACAATAATTCCAGTCCAGTGGATGATGCTCCTGCTGTGACGGCATAAAACAATAATAAAGAGCCATACAAACATTTGGAAATGGGATCACTCCTCGGCATTCAGTAGGTGTTGAAACTCAGTGTACTTCAGTTCTAATTCAAGGACTTGCTCTTTGTAGCTTGAGGTTGCGTGTGCGACTGTTTGTGACAAAGTATCTGCCACCGCAATACAGCGTTTGGAATCCTTGTGAAAGAATCCCAACACCAACAGCTGGTCCATTCGCAGTTTACGATAGACTGAATGTCTTGGCTGGATGTGTGATTTTCTTTAGCAGTACGTCTACAACTTGTACAGCAATCGTCAACGAAGTGTCAGAATAAGGCCTGGTATACTCCTCAAGGGAATCACCCACACCAGTATAAACACATTTATGCTGATAACTTAGTCCATGCTGTAGCCCTTTGTGTGTTCGGAACATTCAAAAGAAGCTACATTTTTATGGAGTGAATTGAGGTGCGTAGTCTGGAAAAGAAGCAGAAACAGAGCATGAGATGAGGGTAGCTCAGATGCATTTAGCAACTGCAAACAAAAATCAGCATTCACTCAGATAAATGGATTTCCATGTGATGTTCCTTCCTTCTCTCTTTGTTAAGCATGAAGCTTTTTTTCCTTTTTTTTTTTTTTTTCCTTTCTAAAGCTAGTGGTATATCTGCTCCTGGCAGTATGTTATGTTCAACCATTAGTTTATTTTTTAAGACTAAGAAGAGATATTTCTACATTATAAATTATTTATAAACATAAGAACAAAGGGAGGCTGTCAGGGCTGCTGGTACTTTGAGAAAACAAAAAAAAAAAAGACGATGAATTTATGAAGAATACAATTTTATGAAGGAAGGAGGGGGGAACGCAACTACTAATTATTAACATTCATCTGCAGACAAAGACCTGAAAGGATAGGATTAGAGGGATACATTTACATCTGTCTGTCACAAAAAGAAATCTCATTAAAGGTTTACTAGACTGTCACAAAACTTCTTCTAATGTTAAACTTGAGGGTCTCACGGGGGAGAAGAATATCTCACTTTTGGCCCATTCGATAAAGTGATATTAAAAAACAATTAAAAAAAAGCAAATAAAAACACTTGCATTTTTAGTAAGAGCTCCAACTGAATCTCCTTAGGTGACACAAAGGTTCACATGCCATGGAAAAAGTTTTACATGTCAGTACAAGTTTCAGTAGTTGCTATTTACGCAGCCATGTGTACTTTGAGACATGATATGACTGCCACAGCAATCACTTTGTGAATAGCATTCATCATCTGGACGCTTCTTTTCATCTATAAAAAGAAAACTGCAATAGGTTGCTTTGACAATTCAAGATGCTGAGCCACAGTTTCTCTGCTTTAAAGAAGCAGACATTAAGGTTAAATACATTAAAAGTGCACAAAAATAAACACGCTGTGTATGTACAATATGTTGACAATAGCAAAACTTCAATCTACTGTAGTTTTTGATCAAAGAACCGAATCTGTGGAAAAGAAATCCTGCATCTAGCTAAAGCTGTCATTTTATTTTTCATAGCAAACTAATTTATATTGAACACACATCACCGAGGAAAAATCTAGAACACTTTTATATTGCTCAAGCCATTGTATATGGCTGTTTTAGTAAGGTATTCAGACAGCTACTGTTAGGGTCATGCATATCTTTTCTAGAAATTGTACTCTAGTTGATTTTCTTGTGATTTATACACTGTTTTCATTGACGCATGCAATGGCTTGCAAGGGAGGAAGTTTTCATCTTGAGCATTTTGTTAAAGGTAATCAAAACTAGCAAAAAAAAACCCGCCAAAGATTCCTCTAGATCTGTCCCTTGCCATGTAAGGACAGTCCTCTGCAGCGTGCAAACCAAAGCCAGGTTAAACCTTTGAGATTCAGCTGTTCCAGCTAGGAAGGATTTCTTTTTGGGTTTTTGGGTCAGATTCAAAGAAAACCTAGAACTCTAACCTCTGATTTTCCACTGATTTATTTTTCTAAGTCCAGAGTGGAGAATATCCTCCAGTCTCTATTTTCAAACCTGACTGGTGATTATCGGTGTCTCCTTTTATAAGCAAAAGTTGAGACAGCATAAAAAGGCCTGATTTTCAGAGGCTAGTTCCCAAGGTCTGCTGAAGTTTCAGCTCTCTAGGTCTCTCAGCTTGGGCACCCAAAACAGATGCATCCAAATGTAGGCCCATATGTTTGAGCATGTTGCACCACTATATATGCACTCCCTGGCACTGTTGAAAGGCATACATTCCCTGCAACCCTCCTACGCTCCTCCCTCTGTTCTGCTCCATTTAGGTCTGTGCACATAATCTAGATTTCAGGTAACCCGAATGAAAAAGTTCTTTTTATTCCAGTAGCTGAAAAATTAGATGGTCAAGACTGGAGCCTACGCGGCAGCCCACCTTTCAGCATGTGAATCCCCTGTGCATGCTGTATTCGGTTACCTGCGAAGGACACTGGCACTGAAAGGAACTGTAAAAATGATGGGTTTTAAAACAGGAGTTGCATAAGCAGTGAACCCAAGATGTTTTGTTCTGAATATATCTAGAAGCAGTAATAACAAAATATTTTATTCTTAATATATCTATTTCCACATTTTCCTTCACTTAAAGCTTCTTTTACTGCATGCAACTGTATAATCAACCTGAGCTATAGAGGTAACAAAGCAAAACTATCATTGCAACTTTAGGAAAAACCTTCATACATTCTTGAATGTCTTTTTCCACAATAAACCAAAATCCATACAGCACTGTCCAGCAGACAAGCCCTGAAGATAGAGAGAAAGAGTACCAGTAAAAATGCCCAAGAAATGTGAAATTATAGATGTCAAAAGCAATTGGGCTCTTATTCCCCTTTTCTAATCACATTTCTTCCAGACAGCTCTTCTTTACGTCCTTTTGGCAGTTCTTTCTTGATATTTTAGGGGAGAATAACTCTGGTTCGATAAAGGGTATTATTTAAGAGAGCCAAAAAACTTTTCTTTTTTGCATTCGCTGTTATCCAGTACATTAGCACTAATCACATTCTAAACAACAGAAAAAATATCCAGTCATTTAATAGGGGATTAAACTTCAGATCTTTGTAGTAGGAAGTCTATTTTCTGTTACTCATAAGGCAGGCAAAGGAAGCCAATTTAAGAAGCAAATGGTGAGAGATTAAAAAAGCTACACTAAAGCTACAGTTGAATATTTATTTTGCACCTGTTTTCTAATATATATATATACACACATACACACACATATATATATTAAAGACAAGTAGAAAAGAAAATCTTTGTTTCTTTTCCATTTCATTTTTTACCTGGGAATTATATGTTTTGCATTTTTGCATCTGAAATAAACACGTCTGGGAAGGATAACCACATGAAATACCTTTCCAGTCTCCAGAAGGAGCAGAGCTAGTGAAAAGCTACTTATAACTGAGGATTTCTGCTAAATGCAATTTATTGTAGTTAATGGCTATATCAATATGAAGAGTATAATACACTCTTGTGCATTGCTAATATTTGCTATTATAACATACACTGCTACAAATAAACCTCAAACAAATTTTCTGTGTAGCTTAAAGTAATCTATGATTCAAGTGTTCTTGTTTTTATGTAACAGGAAAATATGTAGACAGGCAGGTAACAAAATAATTGCTGAAAATCATCAAAGGCAGGACTTTCACAAGGCAATTATTGAATCTTATCGAAGTTTGGAATCTGACTCTGGAAAGATCTGTTTTCACGTGCCTGTGCCTAACTCCTCCTCTAAGCGAGCCCTTTGCTATCACTGTGCAAAGGCAAGATATACAGCTCTAGAATTTACTTTCTGTTTGCGAGCAAGCTAAAACTTGTGGGCACATCACACGGCCTGTCGTGTTTAAGCCTGACTCCGCAGCAGTGCTAACTGCAATTACATAGCTAGTATGTGTGCATGGTGCCATGCTGACGCCAGGCAGTCCGCTCCTCTACCAGGAAGAAGTCTGCAGAACTATGGTGCTCAGTCATCTTTTCTGTCTCCTGCCACCAATTACTTCCGGTGAATTTTATCGCATTTTTAGTAAACAGTGTATTTGCTCCTATTTCTTGTTCCATGCCTTACATTATTTTCTGTATTGTATTCACATAGATAAGTTGTGAGGTGGGGATGCTGATGTTCCTAAATAGACATGTCAGGGTGTTGATAAGGGCAGCAAGTGTTAGTTTTGCTGAATTACATGCGTGGGTGGGAGAATAAACAATGAACTGTTGTTTGACACCAGCATCTTTAAGAATCAGTTCATAAAAGTGCATCCTGTGATTTGTAATTGGCCTTGAACAAGCAAACAAGAAAGTAGCCAGGAATGGGTATAAAAATAGATGTAAGAAAACCAAAAGTAATCAGTCGAAGTCTGGCAGACGCCTACAAAGTGAAGACAGGAGCATGGATCGTATGTATAAGATGGGGGCATTTGGGCGTGAGGCAGCCCGTGAAATAACAGGCTTTGAAGTTTGGATTCTGGAGCCGCTCATGCATACACACAGCCTGACTAGGGAACACCCCTGCTCCAGATTTGACTCCTGACAGCCTTTCGCACCTCTAGGGCACAGCATGGAGTAGGTGAGCCTCTGCTTATGCTTACTTGTCAGATATTCTAGGAGGCTGGGATTGAAGGCCTGGAGCTCAAATTTTAAGTGAACTAGAGATTTAAGAAAGGTCGAGCCATTTCTGCAGCTCAGAAGTGTAGACTCTTAGATAAACCCCAGGGTTGTGGTGGACATACAAACAGAACCTTCTGCTTGTTTTAGCAGGAATATGTTCCCTCCTGGAAAAGGAAAATACTGTTTCCAATCCTTCCAAGAATATCTAAATGGTAGCATGAATTTCCAGTGGGGACTTAACTCCGCTAAGGACGGCAATTTGGGAGATGCAAAGCAACAAAGAACTTTGTATGATTGGGGAGAGTCTCTCTCACACAGGCTTTCTGCTTAGGGATTCCAAAGAATTTCTAAAATTAGGTCCATTTTGCAGAAAAGGAAATTGAGGCGATGCATAGTGCAATAAATTGCCTAAGGTTCAACTACAGGTAAATAGTCAAGCTGCAAACAGAAGACAGACTTTTTGTTCCTTTCAGCTACCAGATACACTAGGCCAAGCCAGCTGTTACTCAAGGCTTTAAAGAAGTATTCCAGATGTCCTAAATTGTGCCCCTTACTGCAGGCTTGATTTTGATTTAATTATCACCAATGAATAAAGGGAGCTAATTTTTAAAAGTTAATGGAGCTACCCAACAGTAAGAACTCAACACCAAAAATGAGTTAGGAATTTTAGATACCTCTATAACATCCCTGAAAGTATCTAAATGCATTGTTTAGAGTCTATAAACACTGGCAATTCTAATGTCAAATTAGGAAATTCTTCTAAAGTTAATGATCACGTTTGGAAAGGAATTAACGCAGGACACTATAGGAAGTCAAACTGGGTGATCACAGTTTTCCTTTCTGGCTGCATAATCTATAAATAATGTGGATTTGTGAAAACATTGAGATGCTGTTTTCCCTTGAAAGTAACTATATCCATTTTGCATTTTATATCGCATTGTCTAGTGACAGACTTTATATTTCTACTTAGGATGCTGGAAAGTGGGAGAAGATTTCTAAAATATTGTCGGAAAGTAATCCAAGTTCCAGCAGATTTCCCTGGGCTTTATACTGAAAGCTTTAGGTGCCCTCTTTTGGTATACCACGGGAATTGCAAGCAGGCTATGGGTTTTTTTAAACAACATTTTGGGGAAGCACAAATCTACAAAATATGGGAATCCTATGGTGAAAGTTATACAAATGGAACTTGCTCACAGAAAAAAGCATTGTATTTCATATGAAGTCCTATTATATGGTGTACTTCAGTATTAATATTGAGTATGCAATCAGTTCATGCTTTGCCATTAAATTCTCAAAGTGTTGGGTTTCGATTGTGGTGCTTCAACAAGTATTTATGCTTAGGCAATATACCCGAAATGCATATGTGCAGGGAAAGAAGAATTATAATTTTCTCCTGAACTGAACATTTTAGTTATGGCATACCGTCTCTGTGGCTTCCTGTAGCATGGGGACTCACTCACCAACACTAGCTAAATTCTAGTTCCAATGTCTACAATGTAGTAAAAGGTCAAAATCATTTCTTTTAAGAATATACAGGTAGAAACGTGGAGACTGTATAAGTTTAGCTGATATCTCTGTGTTGGGCCATCTGGCTATACGTAGTATACTTCTGTCCATGTTTCTGGCGGTCTAGAACAGCGATGCTCTAATCCGTGTAACCTTCCTTTCTACTGGTTCCCTTTCGGTTTTTAGTTTGGGCCCTTAACCTGTCTTATAAAGACAAAGGAATCTATCTTCTCATTTCCTCTTCCTCAGTAACACTTGCTTTTATGATATTTTGAAATATATTCAGAGTTATTGCTGGTAGTTAACTCCAAATTTGTGCTGTGTGAGAGCGAATCTCAGACGTAGTTAACAAAGTAGTTAATGTTTTCTGCCAAGTACATTAAGAAAATCAGTAGAAATTGTTGATTTAGAGGGCATCAGTAGGACAGTGTTTTTTCTTTAAATTTTGCCTTCCAGCTAATGGAACATCGTCACTGCAGGAAAGAAGAGGTGTACTGAAATACACGCTCAACAAATACAGCAAGAAACTACAAGGGAGTGCTTTACAAGTTTTGTACCGAGCCTTAGATATTCTTCACAAATGTTCTTACATCCTTCTACACAAGTCAGCCTCTGTCTCTGATCGCATCAGCACTGACCAAGAGATAAATGATTCAGCTCTTCCTTAGCAGATAGTCTTGTTGAAGTCCCAATTTCTATTCCTGTGAGGGATGTTTGAATCAAAAATCTTTTTCAAACAGATAAAAGTATGAAGCTTTTAGTAGGAAGTGAATATGGCTCACAACATCTGTTTCCAGCCCTTCCTCATAAAAGGAATGGTCTTTGTGTCTGCTCATTGCTGTTGGTATTATCTCTAAAAGCATGAGCTGCAATTTTAACTGCAACTAGCTGAACAGCAGTTGAATATGAAAGACTGTAACTTTGCAGACGTAACATCAGTACCAGCTTTATGTGCAGACTGAGGGCAATAGGGCACATTGTCACATCAATTTTTAATCAGGATTCTCCAATTAAATCAATGGACAGTACTGTTTAAAAGTCAATAGTACAGTAAAGCCCAGTACTTGGCTCAAATCGACAGATTTAGAGGATAGTCAAATTCAGGTTGACTGTAACATAAATAATGGCAGTTGCTTTCAAGTGCTCTCAATCATTTAGCTCATTCTAAAATGCAAAGTTACAAACTGCATGATGCAGTTAGACTCCATTTGTAAATAAATTTCCTATAATGTGGATGCAATGTATTATTCATAATGTGATGAAGAGCCACGTAGTATGGAGTAAAAATGGCAGTTTTGTAAGCAGGTAGGAGACAGAGAAGTAATTTGTAATAGTCACAAATCATTGTTGGCTAAGCAAGAAGTATTATATTATATTATATTATATTATATTATATTATGCAATTTGAATACCTTTTCTGATATTCCTGTGCAACGGCACTTTTTTTTTTTAACAAAAATTATTTATAAGATCTTTACCATACCATTTCCAAGTAGGTAGTATTGTGGCAATTTTCAAAATATTTCTTGGTTTTGCATGCTAATGAGGCAAAGAATGAGAGGACTATTATATGGCAATGTTACCTAGTGTTAGGGAAAACCAGAAAATATTAAATATAACCATTCCATTGTATGGACAATAGCTGGAAAAAGAAATAATGATGTTGTCAGTAATGTGACAGAGAATTAAATGTTCCTCAAGCAAAGCAGAAACTAATAAAGAACAAAAGGGGTAGTTCTGATAAGGAGAATTCACTGGTGCCTACCTAGAGATTTATTTATGAGTGCACCAGCATTTAAAAAACACTTTTATTCAGGACCTAAAAGCACTCTAGAAAGGTTGAAGTTAAGAGGTTAGCAAGATTTTTTTAGACCACGTTGATTACTAGTGGGTCTGTGTTCCCAACAAACAGTTCAGCCCTTAAAGCTGGGAACAACAGGAGTGCAGACCAAGAGCAGTATGTTTCAGCAACTAACTCCGAAGCCAAAAAAGGAAAAAAAAAAATAAAAAAAAAGCGGTCCCAAGTTTTAATCTGTCCAACATAAACTGAAAAATTATTAAACATACATGCCTTCATTGTGAGTTCTTTTATTTAGTCAGTCAGGATTATAATCCCATTTCTCATCAGGTTTTTTCAAAGGTCTGCATTTCTGTGAGGAGGAGCATGAAATTGTTCAGAGGAATCTGTATTTGTCTAGAAATTTTTCCCCTGAAATAAGCAATAGTCTAGAACTGAGAAGTTAAAGCTAGGTGGACTCAACATGCTTCCTTTTGTATTTCAGAAAATACAAAATTGTTGATAGTCTCCAGTTCAGTGTCAGAGACCGGAATTGTTCGATCCCATAGATACAAGTAGATTGTAAATTTTCCTGAGTGTCTGCAAGAATGAGAGGGCTTGGGGGTTAGATCTGCTGATTTTGCAGAGACTAGCAAAACTTACATTCACTTTTTTGGAAGCAGTATTAATTTCATGTATACTGGTTGATGCTCTTAAAACACTGAGTCTTGATTAGTACTGAGTGTTTGACTGCATCACCCTTACTTCTTGCCCTCTGCAATTAATGATTTGGCAGTGTTGGCTACTCCAATCATCCAAAAATCTTGATCAGCCACCCAAAAGTATTGATACTGTTTTAGGAATTACATTTATAGAAATACTACATTTGAAGGGTTATTTTTCTTCTGGGTTCAAAGTGTTAAGAGTTCATATTCTCAGTCTGTTTTGGCAATTGTGATGCCTAACAATTTTTAATGGCATCAGTGAAAGCCAAGAACCTCATTTAAGTCACAATTTCCAGGATCTGACATTTTAATAAAACAATAAAATGAATTTTTTTATTTTGGTGAAGTCCATGAGAATTTCAGCACTAATGTCTCACTGGCCAAGATCACCCATAAATCCATCAGAATTGTGAGGAATTTACAAAGCTGGCAAAACTGACTGGAGATAAATGTTTGGGGTTAGAGGCGGGAATTAGTTGCTGTTCTCTGCAGTTTCTATGACTTGGTTGTCTGCACTGAAGCATGGGGTTCATGGGGTTCTGTAATGTATTTCAGTGGATTACTAGCAAAGGCCAGAATTCAAATCTGGGTTAAACACTAAAGAGAGCAATAAATTTACCTAGAGTGTGTTTTAGAGAGTGAATATGTACTCATTATTTAGCATTAGCATGGCAAGATATTGTCACCTTGTGTAAAGAAAGATTTGTAGTTGGGCAAGAGAATGACATACCTAAATACCTAACTTGCCCACAGAGTTGATCAAAGGAGGACTACAGGCTTAGGCATCCTAAGAAAGGGGACTGCAGTTGCCTGCAGCAGTGATTATAAAGAACATGATGACAAGAAGGAAAGAGGGACACTTAAGAGGAGACAGAAGGACTCAACACTACAGATTTGTCCTTTTGGTCTCATAATGAACGAGACAAGAAGAGAAAATTGTACTTTGTATTTTATGAAGTCAGGAAAGACGATAGTGCAATACAGGCTAAGAATGAAAATGATGGAAGTGAGAAGGCATCATTCACACATACACCCCCCTCGTCTCATGTCAGGGCTGATGGCATTCAAATGCAATAGTACTGCTTTGTAACTCCAACCATCCTGGATCAGAGCTCCAGAGATCCCCAGTGCTTCCCAATACCATGTCAACATCACCAATTTAGATCTTACATGTTCAACGAGAGCCATGATTCCAAAGTTTTTCTGATGCCAAACTGCTCCCATTTACCAGCCTATCCCACATCCTTCACAGTATTGTTTTATACATCCCATATCTTTCTTAGTCCCTAATCTTTCCCCATTAGATTCCTATTCTTTCCTATCTATGGATTTCTGAGCCTCCAATCCATCCTGTAAGCCTTCTCTATTCTCTCAACTCTACCTCTCTAACCTACTCTGACCAAAATTCACATCCAAGAGGATGCAGCATCATCCTGTGGAAACAGAATGTTTTTTGCAGGAGTTTCATAAAGCCAGACATGCGGTGTACTTATCAGAAATCCATCTCCAGAAAGCTTTGTTGGAGCCAGGGAAGAACAATTCTTATAAATTACAGATGTGTGGTAGTTATAGCTCAGAAATGATGGGTTTGTTACGAACTCTTCAGCAAAGACTTAATCTCCTTTAGTCCCTTCTCATATCCCTATAGTAAATGAGTACAGTAATTGAATTCCCTTGTCCAATAATTAGTATTGCTCCATCCCCAAACCTCAAAATCAATCCTCCTTCCCAGACCCCACATCTGTCATGACCCATTCCCATCACTATGATGCCATTTCAGATCAAACCCAGCAGAGTCATAGCTAACCTCCTAGTGGTTTGGCTATCAATGAGATGTGGAAAACCCACAGTCTTTGATTTGAATTAAAGGTAGGAGAGTTTTGAACTTCCATACAGTAGATTGGGGGTTCCAGCCACTGGGAAGGCTGTCACAGAGTTCCTTGGTTTGGGGAAAATTCTTGAAATCTCAAACATTTTAACAGGCTGAGAAAATTGTTTTTCACTCAGTTCTAATTAGATCATAGGCTCAATGGAAATTGTAATAATTTCTGACTTTGAAAAATGTGATGTCTCATTGGCTTGAACAGTTAATCAATGATTGAATTCACTCAATATAAGTTTACTTAAGAAACCAGAAAACAGATGTTATGTCTCATTCATTTTGCTATATGGGCTCAGAAAGGTAATTGCTACCAAAACTCGGGAATCCTGATCTCTGACAACGGAGTTAAGTTTCTGTGAGCATACACTATGTGCTATGAAATGTTCAGAGGTTGAGAGTTACACGTTCAGGAGCTGGCCTAAGGGAACTTTTCAAGACTTTTGAGATTTCTACGGGGGTCAAAGTTTACTCGCAACTCTGACCAGTTAAGTGCTTCATGTGAGATAAAAAGAAGGTAAGAAAGCCATTTTGCATAGAATCAAAGTGGAGATGTTGTAAAAATTAGGACAAAGAAAACGCCCATGTGGTGCTAAGATAAATTACCAAAGATATTTCTGGATCTGTAACTGTCTTTATTATAACTTTCTGCTTGCATAATCAATAATTTTACTTTCAAAATATGAGATTGGATACTAAGTTTACAGTGGGCATTCATGGGTGAACACAGAACATTAAAAACATAACAAATAAATAATTATTTCTCTATATAAACTCTGTTCCTCAGCACAACTTATGACAAATTGCATTAATGCAATACTAGTTGGGAAGGGTCTTCCAGGAAAAGGGAAAACAAAATCTTATTTAGAATGGAATCTACTTTGTTACATATCTGAACTTAATAGGACAGTGATTAATTTGAGGTCTATGTAAAAAAAAAAATAAATCAATGTTTGTTAATGTTGATGTGAAACGAATCTTTTGTCAGTCTAGAAACTGAAGTCTTTGCTTTATATGCAGCTTTAAAGGTTATTTCACTAGGTGACTTTTAACACACCAGTTACATTTAGTTCCTGCTTGACAGTTCCGATGATGTATGAGCCACAATAGCTGCTATGATTCTTTTCCTTTGCTGAGCAGTTTTGAAAAGGGGAAAAAAATGTATTTTTGGCACTCCAGTGAATAGATCAATTGGGTAAGAAGTTGGTTTTACACAGTGGGTTTTTTTAAGCATAAATGTGATCTAAACCATAATATTAGTTAAAAGACTTTCATTTGTATTGGAAGGAATTGAGAATCTAGGAAATGCACAGTAACTTAGAATGACTTCCTGAATTAACACCAAGTTTTCATTAAGTCAGCTACTGCTTAATCTTGTTTATAGAGACAGTCCTGTGATCCTGTTGGAATCTCAAGAAAAAGGACATTGTCCAGAGTCTTAAGTCATTCTGAGATGAGTAGACTCAGAATTACATCATGATGCTTGGCAAATCCTATGACCTTCTTAACTCTTTCATTGCCTTAGGATATTTGATTTTCCTCCAGGAAAGTACATCTAACTCACTCACTTAGTCTAGGGTGAAATACCACTTCATTTATGAATCTGGCACAGACAGAATTATAGCACAAGATAAGTGGCCCTTGTCAGCCCTCCAAAGAAGAATGTGCTTTTAGAGAGGGCGCTGATGCACATTTTATCATGTGGTAAAACACCCCTCCTTGAGGCTAGCAAGCCAGGAAAGGCTGTTGCACGTCAAGCAGTCTGAAACTGCACTTCAGCTACTCTGCTGACTTTTTATTGTTTTATTTTGTTCCATTGATGAAGATAAGCAAGATTAAAAACTTAAAAAGTTTGGCTAAAAATATTTGGTCCCGAGTCTAGTCAAAAACAAGAGGTGACAAAAATTTAATGTTGACTTGTATCACCATTAAATTGAAATAGTGCAGCTAGAGAATCTATAAGGGAGATTTTTTAATCAGGTATCTGATATCTTGCATGTCACTAAAACATAAAAAGCTGTGCAACAGAATGGAAAAAAAAATACATAATCTACCTGATTAATTTAGCCTTTTTTTTTACCAGTGCATTGTTCTTTATTATATGAGATACACAGATTTAGGTGGTAATCCAAGGATTTCAGAGAATTTTTTTTATATATATTTGAATACATCTGTACTAGAATCACAGATTTCTGCAAATATTCGGTGTTTTCTATCCATATCATTTTACTTAGGTGTTAGTGATTTAAGCCACATACAGTTGTGGTACCTAACTGGGTGGCAGTGCTCAAACACACCTGACTGAGGCTTGTACTGTTCCAGTCAGGTCCTGCATAGATGGCTTTGCAGATTCTTACAAGAAATATTATAAGTAGAAGTTAATGATAGAGATATTGCAAGGAAAGTATCTGCAAAGTAAATCCATTTTTTAGAAAGGGAATGACCTTTTCTTTTTTCTGCTAGAGATGTCACACTCCAGGAATGGTGACTTCTGCCATGACCTATCTGTGCTTGTTCTCTTCACAAAAGCTCAGTTTTGGGATGTTAAAGAGGCTTCCATGGTATTTTTTGTGTTTTGACTGCATTTGCTGCAAATAAAGTGACTGGAGAAAACTGAAAGAGAGAGAGTAAAGTTATCGCACATAATTCCTTCTAGCCTGGGGAACATTCAGTAAATTGGAAAGGCAGGAACCAGAAACTGTTGTCCTAGCACCTTTTGAAAACTTTTGCTAATGCTTTAATACTTTTCAGAACCTAGCTCTGAGCCATACAAGGCTGAAAGCCTTAGCACAACCAAAGTAACATCATCCTCTTTGCCATCAAGGTAAAAGAACTCTTTCTGTAATATACACTGACACAATCAATCTTTTCCTAGTGTCAGGTGAAGAGCTCTATCTCTACAGTCTCTTCATTATTATCTCTTAGTGCATGTTACCTGTCCCTCAGATCTATCACCTAAATTACTGGTATGAGGACTCCCTCATACGCCGGGATAGCTCCATCGGCTAACTCTTTCTAATGGGAACAGGAAGTGCTCGGGCACAGGAGAGCTCAGTTGGTAGATCTGAGGACAGTGGTAATCAGGGGAGGGCAATGATAATTGGGTGGGAACTGTCATTTCTTTGTCTGGCAGAGATGGAGGTAGAAGAGAACATGCACCCACGGTCTAAGTTTCTCTGTCATTCTCATAAAGGCTAGGCTACGCGTAAAGTTGTGTAACTGCTATCATTTCCACCACAAAAATTCTGGCTCTTTAACTCAAAGGAGAAAAAGTCATGTTTTTTTCATTTAGAAATGAAAAGGCACCACATGTGAACCAAACATGAGTGCTGTGACATTTAGCTGTGCTGTCTGTAGCCCCTAAACTGCAATCTGCCACGAGCAGAAACTGAAACACTGAATTGTGCCACTGCTGTCTGACAAGCACCCATGGAGCGATTGGCAGGGCATGGGCTCGGTCTCCTTCTGCAGGCTCGCTGCTCCTGCAGTTGTCTTCAGCATTCCTCAGTAGTGATTTGTAGGTAAAGCAGAAGAGGTTAATAGTATGAATTTGAGGGGTTTGGACCAAAACACATAAAAATTGGGTGCCGATCTTTGAGTTATCATTAGAATAATTGGGGTTTATTGCACAGTATTTTATGTAAGTAAAACTTTAATTTTACTTTTCTGACTTTAGTACTTCCAATTTACTTGATTCTCACTGCTCCCTTAAAAACAGAAGAGGGCAGCTATTAATGGCTCTGTTTCAAGAAGATTAAAAGCACCATGTGGGAAATTCTGTCTTTAAACAAGAGTCACTGTTGTAAGGGTATTTGGAAGGTGAGAGCATCTGCTTCATTAAGGTTTTTCAGTCAAGGACCTTTCAATGCAAAAAGGTCTAACAAGAACTCACAGAAACACAGACCTTGTAGACAAGGGATAACAAGGCAGTACCAAAGACCAAAATTCTCCAGTCACTAATTGATGGGCCATTAAGGAACTACCAGGCATCACGTTAGAAGGGGAAAACTTGGACTTTGTAACTGAGGAGGAAACAAGATGAGCATGAGAATTTGGGATATTTGACGGGATCCTGTGGGACTATGCAAAATTCATGCAGGGAGGTTTAGGGAAAGGGGACTGGGAAGGAACAAAGGGTGGAATAGACCAAAAGGGGTGTAGAAGGGGCCCGCCACATGTAAATCATTGCTGCTAAGAGCCCTTGTCTGACGGAGCCCTGCACCTGATCACTGCAGTCTGTTCTCTCCTGTTATTAAATAACTACCTTTCTGCGCAATCTCACTCTGTTCCCATGAGTGTGAGCGTGCTGTAAGGGCTAAGTGGCAGCTACTGGGGGAACAGGCCTAGAGTGGATTTGGTGCCAGCAAGTGGAGTCAGGCCGGGGCTGTAGGTGCCCCTCACCTGTGATGCCAGCAACTGGAGCAAGTGGGGACCTCAGTGCCAACTACTGGCATGCGAATGGCATGTCCCAAGTGCCAGCTACTGGGGGCACCAGTATGAGTGAAGTGAGTAAGGTTGTTAGCAGTTGTGGCCTGGTGCCATCAGGGAGGCAGAGGAGAGTGTTGATATCTTCCCCAAAGATGGTATATGTCGAGATGCACATGTGTAATTTGCTAGCAAACTTGACGGGGACATAGCGGGTGAGTAGAGGGCTCAGGGTTCGGGCAGGGGTATCAGACAGTGCTGGTATTCAGGGTCACCCACCAGTGTGGGGTGCCTGTCAGATGGGCATGTGAGTGCGTGCGTCTGTTTGCTAGTGAACATCAAGCTGGACTTGCTGGTGAGTAGGAGATCTGTGGATCAGGTAAGAGGGCTCAGCATCCGGGCTGAAGAAACTCAATAACCTGCACAACCTATAACTGAAGATCCTAGTCTTGCAGCTGGATCCTTGCATGTATATCTGTAGATATTCAGAATCTGACATGTTTAACTTGACTTTAAGATTAAAACATGAGACACAAGAAAACAAGAAATCCATAAGAAAAATATTTCAATGTATTGCCATTGCAAGGTGTAAAAGGGAGATTTTTGGAAGGGTTCATCATTTAAAGTGAAGTAGTATTTTTAGTTAATTTTTAAGGATCATTAAAAAGGCATAATTCTAATGTAATTAGATTTTAAAATCATTAGATCTTAAGGCAGGACAAAAAGTATTCTATACATGTGTGTACTGTCTGGCAGGGAAAAAAAATACCTTGCTTTCAGAGAGATTAGATTAATAAAAACAAACAATTTCATTACATCTCTTCTGTAATAATTTAACTAGGAGTTTGGAGAGAATATTTATTTTTAAAACTATAAATATTATTTAAATATTAAATCTCTATTCAATATTTCTAAATATTGACAAATGAAAGATGAAACCCAAGAAAATACAGCTGTTTATATCATCTCAGTGTTCCTTTGAATGAGATCACAGTATAATTGAATAAAATATGTATCTAGAAGGGCATTAATTAGCCAGCATGTAATAGTTTGCAAGACCTGCTAATATAGGGGACTTCTGGGAGCTTTTTCAGATTGCAGCAATTGATTTTGTCAGAGAGCCAAAAAGTGGAGAGGAGTTTTAATATTTCTTCTTCTCTTCCAGAAACATACCTGATAAATCTGGCGGTGGCTTTTCTTTTCTTACCCTCTGTTCAAATCAGACCATAATTACTCTGGCATCAAGGTCAGGCAACTTGGCTAGCTCTGAAAGATATCAGCTGTTTTTCTCATGCTTGCTGAACCTCTCTTAGACAAATTTTGCATTGTTTTTTGTGTCAGTTTTATCGTGGAACATCGTGCTGCCATCTGGGAAGAAAAACTCCATGGTACAGGAGCAGCTGGTGAATGAGAATGGCCAAATAAACATTGGCACTCACTCTGCCATTAGGTGAGATAAGAGGGCTGAGGCCAAGCCAAAAGAGACAGCCCAAACTGCTGCCATTATCCTTCACTGTCCCCTTTCCCCTTATCTCTGTTTAAAAACACAGCTATCATTCATTTTAGAGAAGGGAAACCAAACCTAGCTATCAGGTGTTGGACATACCCTTCTGAAGCCTGGAAAACGGAGATATCCACAGTCAAAAGCATCTGAAGTGCCTTGCCAATTGGCTGAGTGACTAGATACTTTCATTTCTCTGGAAAAATAACAAGAACATTTCATATTTCTGTAATGGTTCCTGTCAGAGGAGGTCAAAGCACTTTAGATGTAAATTAATTCTCTAAGCACTTTGAGAACAGGTAAGGAGCTATTGGCTTTGTTTTCATAGGCAAGGAAGTTGCGGCACAAAGAAACAAATACCTGATTTGTTAGATATGGGTTAGATACGGAGTTTGTGTTAATGCCAGGAATAAACCCTAATTCTGAACTGCTTTGCCTTTTTCCCTAGCAGCCTGATTTCCTTCCAGAGACTTGAGGCCAGCCCAGAAATTTAGGGACACAGTGGACTTATCCAACCTTAACCTCCAGAAATGCAAAACATGATGCAGGGTTGTATTATTATTTATTTGCTGGAGAGCTGAGTTACTTTTTGGGGGTCCCTTATTTGCAGACACATGGCAAGGTAGTGGACAGAGGAACTACATCCAGCTATCCATGACACAGACTTTTTGAAAGGTGTAGGGGGCTGATTCTTAACTCCTAGAGTTTCTGCAAGTTTCTCCTTTGATGTCAGAGTGTGTGTGCTTGCATTTGCAGCTTGGATCAGTTGAGAATCTATTTACACTTGGCACAGACTGGGCATATACAGACTTGTAGCCATTACCAGTGCCTAAGATTGCCTATCAGCTAATAGTTCTGGGAAGTTTTACTTAAAATATCACTTCTTTTTTTAATAATTAGTATGAATTGTTGTGAGATAAAAAGCTGGAAATTTGAAATTAAGAAAAAGGTAGTCTATATGTTATTTAAAATTAAGGATGAATTATTCCTTATCATCCATTATGTCTGTCTTGCTGTATCAAATAAAGACTCAGTTGGCCACTCAAGCTTGACTGCCAGTAGTCTTTACTGGCTGATGGCTGTTTGGGGGAGAGTTTAGTAATCTCAGTACACTTCTCAGTGATAACAGCTGTCTTCCTCACAAAATCACATATGGCACTAGCTGGCATGCCTGTCAGCCCTAGTGAGGCTAACATCATGGTGTTAGCATTGTTTTTCCTTTTCAAAGAGCACCATCGCTAAGGTACACTAGTGAGGCCTTCTAGAGCAACTGAAAAAGTAATGACCCTAAAACGCTCTCTGACCTAACATCCCTCGCTGCTATAGAAGTAAGAGCAAAGATTAGTCCAATCCAAAATTACTTTGTTTTTCTTTCTTATGTCATCTATGCAACTGCAAAAGACCAAATAGCCACAATTCATGGGCTTTTAACAGCAGGGAGAACTATCATAGCTCTGACCTGCAGTAGCACAGGTCACAAAACTTCACATAATTTATATGGACTGGGAGCAAAACCAGGCAGTTATTCAACGATCAGGGGAGCTAAAGCAGCCTTGCTACCTCTCAGTCTGTAACACCCATATGTAATCCACCCCCTTCTCAGCTCCTTCCACTTCCCATGGCAATTCTCTGTACCCTGCCCAACTCTTCCAATTCCTTGTGAGGGACTCTAATGGCCGCATTTGTTAAGGCTGATTCAAAGCTCCCTGTAAGTGCATATGATGTTTAGCTGTTGACACTCTAAATGGCTACGATGGGCTGAATTCTGCCTGCCTTTCAGCGAGAGCACTATTTCAGGTGTCTCTCCTCTACTGCTCTATTCATATTCATGAACTTGTGTCATTACGCCTTTATAAAGTTGCTGGGAGAAGAAGGAAACCTTGCAGACGGATGTAATGTGCTGTCATATTGGCATCATTTCTTTAGAAAGCTAAGCTGCTTACCAAACACCAACAGCTTTGAGTGCAGCCACAGTCATGAAGAGTGACATGCTGCCCCACAAGACGTGAACATCAGGCAGTGTTTTTAAGGTGATCAACTGTCCTGTTATACTATCCTTACTACAAAAGATTTGTCCTACCTTTGCTATTTTCCCAGGACTGGAGAATGCTGATATTGCCAGCTATTAAACTTTTCCCACAAAAGAGGAGGAAAAAAAAAGAAAAATTAGACAGTGAAAGATGCAAAAGACAGTGAAAGAAAACAGAGACTAAATTAGGTGTTTCCAATAAATATATCTGTTTAAATTAAAAAATGCTGTAAATAACTGATTTGACTCTCCCAAAGCATTTGCAAATTGGCATTACAGGTATTTTACAAACCTTGAACTCTTCTATCAAAAACTTCAAAACCAAACTACTATGAATCAAAAACACTTAAAAACCTTTACAAACAAAAAAAAAATCAAAAATATGTGCCTGTGATTAAGGCAGTGCCTGCAATTGAGGCAGTGCCATGTTCCAGGAGTAAACTCAGAATTTTAGTAGGCTGATCCCGCTTTTGTGTGGAAACTACTCAGATACCGGTTAGTTTCTATAATATCTTAAAAAACATGTCAATTCCACACAATAGAGGACACCCCAGTGGGAATCTGCTGTGGCCATCTGGTATGGTATGGCACCATGAAAAGATCATTTCAGGTCCCGAAAGAAATTTATCAGATTAGTATAACACCTAGATTAATTAGCCTTAATAAAGTTAATAACAATAATAAAGCTAGGCCTGGTATTATCTAATTCCTCTTTCTGAATATAATATTAACTGCAACCTCTTTTAGTAAAGTAATTCAGTTGGTTTTGGTTGTAAAAACAGAGTGATGGTAACTAGTAGCGACTGAGAAACATGATTTGTACTTTCAACTCTAAAAAGCTAGTTTGTTTGGGGTTTAGTTTCCTTTCTCCCCCGGGTTTTCTACTACAGAGTTGGAAATTCTGAAATTTTGCTTTGCAGGAAAACTATGTAGCTTGCTTGACTGAGCAACCCTTTGAAACTTCCCTTCCACACTTTACTGTGTTCCCAAGCTTTCCTTTGATTTTAATGTCTGATTGAACTCAGTAGCTCAAAGAGAACAGCACTAAAAACGGTTTCTCAGCAAAACTCATGCAAAGCTTGCAAAAACATAAATGGTTCAGAAAGTGACTGAACACAAACCTGTTGTGATGGTGGCGTCTTGACTGTAGGGTGTGACAGCATCAGGTCACAGGACAGAGGGGAGGTTATGAGGAAGTTATGGTCTTACATAAATACAGTTCTGGACTTTCAGATCATGTTGCAAGCAAAAGCTTGATTGAGATGCTAGGAAATGGTATTTAGCGTGTTCCCCAGCCGCAATACCACTCTTCTACTCTTAGTCATGGATCTGACGGTTATTTGTGCTTGGCCTAGGAGAACTCAGACTAACAGTGAGATATACTGCAAATATGTGAAATGCAGGTGCAACGGTTGTAAAGCATCAAGTGGGGGTGAAAGGAAGGAATATATGCTTCCTGTGCCAGACATGGCGTTGAAAGGGCAACAGTGAGTCTAAAAGAGCACTTAGAAGAAATGAGATACTATGGACGCTATTTCTCTTTGACACTAGCGTTCTGGATGATTCTAGGCAAATCACCATGTCTCCATGTTTAGTCCTGGCATCCGTAAAACAAGGATGACCTCAGTAACAACACTGATAAAATGCTGTGGATTAAAATGCTTCAAGATAGATAGAATTTTTTTGCCAATGAAAGCAGTACGCAAGACCTAGGTTTTCCTATTGCTTACCATACAAACTATCCAATCGCAATGTCTATCTTCTGATAAAATTGTTTCTGCTGTGGCTATCTGGTGAGTCAGCAACCTGCTTTTCCCACCGTTTGTCACAACTCTAGCAATTAATCCTATGGACAGGTTTTGTTAAGAAAGTATTAAACTTAGTTTTAGATATTTTTTAATACAGAGGTGCAATGAGAAACAAAAATAAAGAGCCAGCACTGTGTAACTGTTCTCAGCACGCTGCTGATCAGTCTCTGCCAGGGTCATAGTTTGTCAACCATTCATTTGAAAAAAAAAAAAAAAAAAAGAAATCTTACTCTAGGTTCTGTCATGGCAGAAGATCCAGAAGCTCCACTATCTCCATATGGTAACTCAAGGCTGGCTTGTTTGACATGAGATCAGATAAGTTGTGCTGGTGCAAAAGAGCCCTTTAAAAATGATTGTTTGAAGCGCAAGCCTGCAAATGCAGCTGGTGTAAAGCAACTGGAATCTACTTTGCCCTACTCCCTTTTATTTCCTGGAGATACCCTCCACAGAGAGTGAAGGAATGAGTACATGAGGGGAAGGAAATAATAGTGATGGAGAAAGAAACTAATTTCTGTGAGTAAACTTACAACTTAGTTGCAAGGAACAATACTAGTTTGTGTTTCCACAGTGAATGAACTGATGTCTTTGCCTTAGCTGGCTGTTCCATCGTGAAGATGTCACAACCGTGCATCTTCTTAGGCTCCTACACACTGAGCACTTATATACTGCTGCTGCTGCTGGAACGGTCTTGTATAGTAGTGTCCAACTTAGTTTACCCATAGTATCTCAGGTACCAATAGAAGTCTAGCTGCAGCAGCAAAAGTATCCAAATGAACTAGATAAATATTCAGATGTTTTCCTTCAGAAGTCCACACTACTCTGAGTACAATCTTCTCAGCATCAAGCTAGGTAATTTGAACGTAGCTTCAGTATGTCCTCAAATACAGTGTATCCTGGCAGTAGGTACTGATGTGTTATATTCTTTTTGTCCACAAGATGTCAATGCATCCTAAGAATTCTAGTGCACATAGCCTAGTTTCTTCATAAGATGAAGAAGTATTTGAGTGTCAGCGTTTTGTGTAACTACTGTGCCTAGGCCATCATAGCCATGATTCTTACTGGGTCCACTGAGCAAATGTCATTGCTAATAACTTGTAACTATAACTACAACAACAACAACAACAACAGGCATTCTGTCCAGCATAAAGAATCTTTGGGAAGGGTGCAAACCTCCGTGGAGATCTATGCCACACAGTCCCACACAGCCTCCTGCTTGTTCTATTTGGACACCTGGCGGGGAATACATCAGGATGTGGTGGTTAGGAGTGCACATGTGCCAGAAGGAGAAGCAAAGTCTGTTAACTTAAGCATTGTGCCTATCAGCTTGAACTCCCAAATGGGAGCTGCTCACTATCTGACTCGCTCAGAGCGTGGGTGGAATGAGTCTATATGTATCAACAGCTGTCTGTGTTTACTGATACATTTCACTATTTAAAAGGATTAGAATTAGACTTATGGAAATTCATATTATTGCCTGACTTTACAAAAAGCTTTAACTTTACTCTCATTTACATAAGAATATTATTTGAATAACATGAATGCACTGAAGTAAAATTAACAGGTTAAGGCATAGAGGTTGTTTCTTCTGATTATAAAGAACTTCGGAGCTCCTCAGATGATAGGCATTAGGGATGTGCTAGTTTTTACTGTGGTTTACTGTTTTACACTTCTTTTTTGTATCCTGTAAACATAGCTAAAGATCAGAATATACCTGTCTGATACCTGAAGCCACAGATGGACTGATGTGGTCATTATTTGCCTTGATTTAGAGTTAGTTGGGATGGCACAAAAGGCCTAATTTTGATGTATGTGAGCAAGACCTGAGACTGTGGAATTGGTGTAGCTGGAAAGGGAGACGCCAGGGTGGGTACTTTACTGGCATTCCTCCAGGGAAGAAGCAGCCAGCATTTATGAATGTGTTTCAGTAATGCAGTAACTGCTGCCAGTTTGTCAGAAGCCAAGTTTTGCCAAATGCCTGTTCATTTTTTCCATAGACCTTTAATATTTTCTTTCAAAAGAGGAGGATGGAAAATGAACTGAATGTCAATGTTTTACAACAGAGAAGTTAAACTTGTTCTTTCTTGAATCTTTTAGAAAAATATATAATTGTTTATGGTTAATTTTAAGTAGTGTAAACTACAACTCAAACACTATCATTTTCTCACATTTTGAGTAGGAGACTGATCCTGTTCCCTTCTACCTGTATAAATATTTTCCGGAGTCAGTGGAATTAAAACAACATAAAATAAGTTTCAAATCAGTTTTTTGTAATTGCACTGGTTATTAGGTGCCTAATATTTAATGTCTTGATTCTGCTTTCACTGGGATAAATCTGGTGTAAAAATTCATTAACATTTCCTTTTCTACTAACCAGCACAGAAAGACTGGGGGGCCTTATTTTTTTGTCCGAGGGAAATTTTACCAACTGAATAAAAATACCAACAAAAGCTTACAAAGTGTCTATATTTTATTATATATCTACCTCGTCAATGAAAGGACGAAAAGATAGTATCCTTTCCTACAAACATAAGTGGTAGGAACTACAACTGGATGTCATATGTAGGAAAATGCATCTCCTTTTCCCCATTACAAAAATGGCATCTTCTAGGAACAGTTCAGATGCAAAAAGTACGTGGTGTTCTAAATGCCAGGCTCCTACCTGTGGGACCTGAGACCACCTCAGGTATTTGAGTCTGGCTACTTCTGGTGCTTACTGTAAGTCAAACATTTATCTGTCCTCCACAAGCTCATAGTTGCAATCTTTAAGCTTTTAGAGCCAAACTTTTATAAAGGGTGAAAATGTTATCTTCCCAGCTCTGGCATGTTTTGATATTGGTGCGCTTTTTGGGGGGTTTTTTGGTTGTTTTTGTTTGTTTGTTTGTTTTGTTTTGTTTTGAGTTGGTTGAGAATAGATTGGTTGCCACTTCCATGAAGCAGACACAGTGCTGCCTATGAATTCATACCTACCTGCACCTACCTGGTTGTGCCAAAGTTCATGCCAAAGCCAAAAGTGCCAAAAAGCCCAGAGGAAGCTCTCATCTTCTGAGCTGAACTGGTAGAAAATCTGTTTAATAGAACACAATGGAAAATTAGCTGAACAAGAATTACAGACTATGAAATAGGAACTAAACTGGTTTTCTTTTGATTCTTTGATAGCATTTTAATCACCAATATATTAATCTCTCCTAACTAGGAACATCCTCAGAACCACCTTTGTTCTCTGTCTCTGTCTCATCTCTCCCTTTTTCCCATCCTTGATGTCCAGGAATATTTTTGACATTGTCACCACAATAACAAATTATTCCTTTTCTTTCTTTTGTTACTTTGCTAAATGGTGAAATAAAAATGTGTTGTTCTTCAAAAAACATTCTCTTCAGTATGAGGTGACAGCTAATGGGACAGTTAATCTCTTAGGGCTACAGTTCCAGGCTTTAAGCAAATTCTGGCCTTTCTGCATCTGTTATACTCCCTTCACATTTTGATGACCTTCATTAAGATTATAACTTTTGGAGGATTATTTTCTTCTTTAAGTGAAAGCTGAGTGTCTAAATAAGAGTTAAAACAATGGGTTTTTTTCCCTAATCTCATACAAGTATTTTGTCCCTCGTTTCTCAGGCATGTGCTTTTCCTTGCATCTTTGCAAGTAAAAAAGGAGGTAATGTAATAAAGTGGAAAGACTCTATGTGAAATAGGGAAGACAGTTGGGGAGTCACATAGCAACACAACAAAATCCCTGTTTCAAACACAGTATAATACACACAAAATGAAAAGCAGAGTAGAACCTATATTTGTACACCCAGAAGCCTACATATGGCCTCCTCTCATTGCGAGAATAATCTGTAAGGAAGTTTTAAAGATGTTGTTTTCACAGGACAGTGAAAGACAAGGATAGCTTCAAACCCTCTTGTTAGACTGCTCCATAGGGCACAGGCATGTATGATTTCACTTCCTTCCTGTAATTAATTATTAAGACTTTTTTATTTAACAAAAAGACCTTCTGTATGCAGCGTCTGAATTTGTGGCAATTATAATGTTTATTCATTTCCACCAGACTGGTAGGGAAGACAGATCAATAGAAAACATTTTGACCTGAGGCTTGTGAGATGCAGACTTTGTGTCTGTGCTGTGTGAGACCTCAAACAAATCACTTTGACACAGATATCTTCAAAGATACCTAGGAGTACCTACTGACTGTAGTTAGTTTCAGGTGACTTGCAAGCTCTGTGGATCTTGCTTTTAGTCTGGGTATGCCTATATTGTCTTTTGATGGCAGTTTTCATGACCAGACTAGGGCATGAGATTGTCTGACCAGATGTGGAGTTCTCTATCCAAATAATTGTCTAGACTTTCTACAGCCAACAGAGAAATAGGCATTGGAGAGTGTGATTCATCTGTTCTTTAAGCAGATGATTCATGCCCTAAAACTGACTGTTACTCTCCATTGATTAGTAAGGAACCTCAGTCTTCACTATAGTGACCTGTAGTTGGATGAGATGCTGTGGGCAGCAGCTCTGAAAGTGGAACATGTGGATGGTCACCTTTAAAGTACATAGTATATCACCTAACAGATTTAATTCTGTGGCTTGTTACGGTCAGGCAGGGTGTCAGCAGCTGCCTGAAGCTTTATAGCTTTACAAGATAGCTATGAAGACATGAGAAAAGGGAGAGCATCATGTTCATAGTCATGCTTGAGACCATTCTTAAAGAACAGTGCAGAGTGCAGCATTTCTATATTTCACTAAAGCATTGAGGGCAAATGCCCAAAAGATTGTGAGGAGCTTAGCTACTATAGTGTGGAGGGCCATATAAGGGCCAGCTGAGATAGATAAAGCCTGCTCTTTGGAATTATGTGGTTTTGTACACCATGATCTTCTGCACAGTGTTGCCTGCCAAGTGTACTACAAAAGCATTTCAAGTACTGAGACATTAAGAAAGTCACTCCGGAAGCAGCTAAATTGTTGCTGATCAGATATATACACCCTGAGAATTAAAAACTTTTTTATGTTTTGGGGGTGTTGCTTGTTTGTTTTGGTTTTGTTTTGTTGCTTTTTTTTTCTCACCACCCCCCTACATAGTGTTTTTTCTCTAGAAATTTTTCAGATTAACAGAAAATTGTTCAGCATGTAAGTAGTGATCCAGAACCATTATTAAACATCTGTTAAATCAGGCAAGAGCCAGTAAAAACTTCAGCTGGATTACAATTGTTCTTGAGAGGGTCAGCAAGGGAGTGAGAAAGCAACAGAGCACAGGAGGCAGCCAGAGTCTGCTCACATTTGGTTTCTTTTTCTTTCCTTCCCTCCCGCTCCCCCCCCCCAAGTCATTACTGTTAATTGCCAAGACTCTCATATCCCAAGGGTTATGGTCAGACAACTAACTTGTGTTCCACCCCTCCTGCACTTTGCCATTTTGCAAAGTGCACAGTTATGGAGAGGGTTACGGAGAAGATAGAAGCTGATGTTCCTGCACGTTTTGACAAAGTGCGCCATTAACATATTTCCCTCTCTAAAGTGGCAACACTACATTAGCTATCCACTGGCCTAGAAACTGCTTTTATCTCTGCAGAAGGAATCTATTAAGATTTAGAATCTTGAGAAGCAAATTCTGGCGAATACTTCTTCTGAAACGAAAGATGTTTCTGCCTCCAGCTGTCCATCCCATTCCTCTGCCAGGAGTTACCACAGAGTCAGTAGAGAGGAACATGTATAGCACTTCTGCTGAAAAAGCCTGGTGTCCGAGGATAAACCACTGTGGAAGATGGATGTCAGCTGGCACCATCTAGATGGAGTAGTTAAGATGTAGGCATGTTATTTCTGCTGACTTCGATCCAGGAACTGTAACCTTTGGCTGGGGGTGGGGTAGACAGCTACTAGCAGTAATGTCTTAACTCTAAAGCAGCTCAGCTATTTCAGCTCCAACTAACTTGACACTTCAGTAATGGAAACTACCGTGAAATCTCCATACACTAATGCATAGAGCTTTAAATGTTATTTGCTTTCATAATGGCACAGTGTCTATCCAAGTGTGAAATCTGAATGAAGCAATATAAACTGGAAGCGCATAGCTTTTCATTCAGAGGAGCCGGGGCAGAATGCTATCAGTCTGGCTGAATCTGTTCAAATGGAGTTGCCATCTGTTATCACAATGCCATGTTGCACAACTAAAACAATATGACTGGATTACAACATTTTTAATAGTATTTTTTGCTAGATTGTCCCTGATTCTGAAAACTCTACCATTCCTTCTGACTGCCTCTGCACCTGCTAATGCAGACAGTGTCAAGAAATTGCAAACTTCTCATTTATTAACCGTATGGCCATAAGCTAGTTCTGAACCTGAAAATATTTCTGCATTTTAAACTTTGGCTGACTTTGTCCAGTAGTCATTTCTCCATTTTTTGAGGAAGTCCATAAATTTGGGTATGAGAAAAATTACTGCAGAGCTTCTGTATACACATGGCCCATGGCTACTAAGGATATAAGTTAAGCAAGGTAGATGAAAATATGTTTTTTAAAAGTTAGCATTTTTAATTTTAAATAAGATTTTTAAATGTAATGTTCTTCACTTCCTTCCTGGTTTAGAGTCCTAAACTGATAATTGTGAATGTATCTTATTTATATATTTAACTCATTATGACAGAATTTCTGACTTTACAGAGTTCTACTTTTATCATCTTTTCCGTAGCATGCAGATGAACATGCACTTTGGGGTTAGTTGAGCTTGCATTTTTATATTGTATTCTTTTAAAGACAAATAATAGCAAATGCAAAATAGATACCAGCAACTGAGATCAGTGTTTTCAAGAATAAAAACAACTATTGACAGGAGAATTAACATGACAACTAAGAGTAAGGCAAGCCTGGTAATTAAAGACTCTATTTTTAGACCACTGAAGCATTTATTTTACTTAAATGAAATGTTCAGTTTGATACCAGCAAACTTCTATCAGTACTGGACAAAAAGCCTTTCAAAGTATGCTTTATAACTGTATTTACATTTTTGCTTATAAAGATTTTAATTTAAGGAAGGTAGAACGCTTACCAGGTTGGATTTCTGAGTTGCTATCTGCTCCTGAATGGCACCACGAACCTATAGCTCCTCGAATTCTCACCCAAATTAAGCACACTTGCTCACTGTAGTGTAGTCTTTGGCTACTGATGAGTCCCTACACAATTGCAATAGCCACCCTTGGGCCAGGCAGAGGGATGGATTGCATACCAATAAAACATCCTGTTCTATTATTCTGAAAGTGCATTATACCACATCATATTAGGTATCAATACTGGTGCTGCTAGTAATGGAGTTAGCCTTGGCATTCGCTTTGTACCCTACCCTATGCCATCTTCTTATGCTGAATCTACACTGTACCCTGCTGTACTTCTGCTTTTGCTCTCTTTCTATCACCTATAGAGATCCTCAGTGTTACTTGTGTGGTTTTTCTATTCTAGTAGTGAGAGGAAAAGGAACCAAAGGCTGGTCATGCTCTATTTCCCTTTCTCTGTCAATCAGCAGCCCTTTAGAGCTGCCAGAGACATGGGATATGTGAGTCCCAGGTAAGGACTGAATGAGGAAGGGGGACTGGATAAAGCATTCCTCTCCTTCCAGGGCCATGTAGCTTCCACTTTGTTCTGAAATCCTCCCCCAGAGAGGTTTTGGCCTCCAACAAAAAAGTAATATGCTCAGATTAGTAAGGAGTGAGAAAGATCCTCATTCATAGGGGTTTTTTTCCCCTTCTAAAATCCCACTGACCTTTTATTCAAAATGTGTAGGATTAAAATACTCAGTGGTAATACGAACTTTGTATTCTGAACAGATTCACATGGTGTCACCAACCACTAGTCCACTACAGTTTCTAAGCCTTGTTTACCTATGTTTTATTTTTAGGATGCAACCTTTTTGTGGTTTCTTTCCACTGGTATTTTCTCAGTATCCCATCAGCACAGAACTGCTATTTGGTTTTGAGGGTTGTAGGCAGAAAATAAGTAATGAGGCTCTGAGTGACAAGTCTGGAGTGAAACCTGAGTCCTGAACTTCCTGCCTACTTACAGAGGCTCTGGTTAGTATTTGCCTTAGACTTTCTTTTTTTTTAAATTTGTATTACCAGCTTACAACAAGGCCATGGCATCTTAGTGAATACTGCAGGCTCTTGAGGACTTTTAAACCTGTGTAGAGTATTTAATTGAGAATGATTTAATATTTTGTAATTACATTTCACCTTTGGATAAAAGCACCCTGTATTTACCAGACCTTTCTGAAGTCACTTTCAATGACAGGGAAGATTTGGCAAAAAGCTAATCTCTAGATCCAAGCAGAAACGCAAAGAACAAAACTAATAATGTGCTTTAGTATGGAACTTTGTTTTAATTTTGGATCCTCATTGTGTTTCATTTAGCCAGAAAGTATCAGGCATGATTAGTGACAGCCAACATGGCTTCACTAAGGGCAAATCATGCCTGACAAATTTGGTGGCCTTCTATGAGAGGGTTACAGCATTGGTGGATAGGGGAAGAGCAACTGAGGTAATTTACCTGGACACGTGCAAAACATTTGACTCTGTCCTGCATGACATCCTTGTCTCTAAATTGGAGACACATGGATTAGACACATGGACCACTCAGTGGATAAGGAATTGGCTGGATGGTTCCACTCAAAGAGTTGCAGTCAATGGCTTTATGTCCAAGTGGAGACCAGGGGTCAGTATTGGGACCAGCGCTGTGTAACATCTGTCAGCAACAGGGACAGTAGGATTGAGCGCACCTTCAGCAAGTTTGCTGACGACACCAAGCTGTGCGGTGCGGTTGACACTCTGGAGGGAAGGGATGCCATCCAGAGGGACCTTTACAGGCTTGAGAGGTGGGCCCGTGCAAACTGCATGAAGTTCAACAAGGCCAAGTGCAAGGTCCAGCACATGGGTCAGGGCAATCCCAGGCACAACTACATGCTGGGCAGACAATGGATTAAGAGCAGCCCTGAGGAGAAGGACTTGGGGGTGTCGGTGGATGATAAGCTCAACATGAGCTGGCAGTGTGAGCTTTCAGCCCAGAAGGCCAACTGTATCCTGGGCTGTATCAAAAGAAGCGTGACCAGCAGGTCAAGGGAGGCAATCCTCCTCCTCCACTCCACTCTCATGAGACCCCACCTGGAGTACTGCGTCCTAAGCAATCTGTATCTAAACAGAATCTCTATTTGAGATAAGCTTTCCATCTGGTATCTGCTTTTCTCTGTGGGTCCTGTTTTGTTCACATGTACTCCTAAATATTTCCTGAGACTCTGAATCTTATTAACTTGAAATGGCTTGACTGATGATGCTGGTTGAAGCATTAATCTTTGATACATAACAGTGGTTTTGAAAAGTTCATGATGGGCCATCTAGACAAGGTTATCACCTGACTTGTCAGCAAACATGGATTCAGAAGGTGTCAGTGCAGTCCTTTCTGTCAAAGTGGTGAGGCTTTGAATATTTCTTAAGAGCAAATTCAAGTTTGATTTCAGAACATACTTTCCATAACATATGAATAGCTACTCATAGAGCTGCTAATAAGAGCTATTTATTTAAATAATGAAAAGGAGTGTAGCTCTTAATCACTTTCAGTAGATTGAACATGACATAGTAAGTCAAATTTGAAGGATAGTAAACTCATTTTTTCTTGGTTCTCCTCAGACTCTCCCACCCACACATGAGGTAATTTGCCCTGTCACCTACATAAGCTTCCCAGGCATCCCAGCATACTGTGAAACCCATAGTAATTGCCTTCTAACCACTTCTGCTTCAAAGAGATCATCATCTACTTTATTTTCATATGTCCCATTTGCCTTTTATGAATTAGCGTCTCAAATCTACTTCCTTCCATCTAAACAGGAGTACCATAAACACTTGAATTTTCCATAGAAAATTACCTAACTTCTCAATCTTCTCATGTCCACCATTCTACTTACCAGAAAACATATCACAATGCTTCTTTATCAAACAAAAAAGATGTATAGATTAACTGAAAATGGCAAAAGCACTGAAGAAAAATAGCTGTCTGGTGAATCTGGACAGCTCCACACACTTCCGAAAGTACCTACTTGACATGAGTTGTGGCCTGCAGCATTTTAGAAGTCTGCTTTCGCTACTCACATCATCAGAATAGAAAAATGTTTCAATTACAGTGCTACATGCACCCTAAGCATAGTTGACCTCTTCGCTTATCCTCCCCACTAACCATGAGGAGATATAATTGCTGCCCAGTCTTGTAATCCACACACAGATATATCAAATGCCGTTTGTCTTGCTGTAATAAGTCAAAGGAGCACAAGGTGCAACAAAAGAGATTTTTAAAATCATAAGAAGATGGCAAGAATTTTTCATCATGAATTACTACTGAGTGATTATAGTCTTCAGTAGTTCATTTTCTATGATTCGGTTGCTATTCTTAAAACACATGTAAATGATGTCACTGACTCATCACTTTACTGTAAAGTTACATAATATCTGGAATTTATAATAGACCTATACCTTCTGGATTTAAATCTCTTGAGAATCTGTTTCCTTTTGAAAACAAGGAGTTCTGAGCCTGCATTGCTACACAGAAAACTTCAAAAACAAATAACCATAGAAGCTAAATGAGAAAAATCTATTTATTTATCTATCTTCTTCCAAGTGTCATAATAATTAGACTAAACTCAAGGTGTCTGTGAATCCCCATCTTGATTTTTCAATGACCCATGACTTTTAAGTGCTCTTCTAGGGAAAGAATCTTCCGGTCTCCCTGCTGGGCAACACTGGGCTCAGTGTTTCTCCCAGATTCCCATGATCACCAGTGACACTGAGAATAAAATATACTCTTTAGGCTTACCAGCAACATCCAAATCCCAGTGTTAGCAAAGGATTGGAAAAAATCAGGAAAATTCATATACTCCTGACTTACACCCATAGGTCAGAATCAAATGTACTGCATATGTAGGAAGAAAAATACTTTGTTCTTATTTCAATTTTCTTCCAAATTTGTAATTCTATCCCAAAATGTGATGAGATTTTCTAAGTGGGAAACAATATGCAAAATGTGGCTGGCTAACAAATCTATCTTAAAACTTCTAAGAAAATTGATGTGTTGATACCATAAATTGAAAAGAGTATAAACAGTTTAAAACTGTTTAAAACTATGCAAGAGCCAAATCTTGAAAGTATTCCAGCAATATCATCATGTTCTTGAGAATTTTAGGGAAAATCAGATATAGCTTAAGAAAGTTTAAAGAGAAATGAAAACTGGTTTTGCTTCTTATTTATGCAGCTTTAAATCCTCTCTGAACAATGTTTAGGGTTCTTGTTTTCTGTCAGGCAGTAACGCATCTTTTTTTCCCAGGGCAGGAGCAAGCAGCAGTAAAAAAGTTGTTTTGTCTATTTACTATTTTGAAATCTAAGCTTAGGGCAAAAGCTACATAAGCGTAACATGATGTTCACAGCATCCGGTCATGATTAAAGCAAAAACAATAAGGAACAGCAACAACAAAATCTCTATTTTAAGAATAGCTGAATGGCAGACATGGGCTTTTACAGTGGCTCACTGGCAGACCAGTCGCTGCTGATGACGATGACACTCTTGCAAGCTCACCTTCACTTCTGTTTGTACCGAGCGTGCTACGAAAGATCCCACTTTAGCTTCAAGAGCCCAATGCCAGCAGCACAGGATGACTCTTTAGGGGTATGGAGAGGTGGAGGGAATACACCTAACAGTGCATGTCCCTAGCAGGATCTCATCTGACTCTTGTAAAATAAAAGCTTTCTACAGGTGTTAATTCCTTGTTGCGTAGTTTGGAGTAGGTTTGGAATGGGGAAGGAGGAAGAGAGGGAAGGGGAATAGCTGTAACTAAAAGACTAAAACAAGCATAATTGAACAGTACTACCAAACAGGGCACTTACAGCTCCTATCGTCATTCCTTCCTCAAGGTAGGAGGGAGGTGCAATCCCGTTGGGCCTTTAATTGCCTCCTGCTGCAGTTTGTCCTGAGCTGTCCTCTACCCTCCCTTACTAAATCAGCACTACAGCTCGCTCCTAAGCATAACTGCTCTATAAAGGATGAAATTAACACCCCAAGTCTAAACCATACTCCAGCATTGGGGGTTTGAAAACCAGTTTTTACTAAAAATCCAGATTAGTTTTAGACTTGGCACGTAAAGGAGAGACGGAGGGACAGAGACAGAAACAAAGAAATAGAGACAGAGACTGAGCCTAAAACTACACTTGCACTCGTAGGTACAGACTGACCTGAGCTCAGAGCGGATCAGCAGTGAACTAGTCGGTCTCATGAGAAAATTGGCTTAGTAATTTTAAAGCAGTATCTCCACCCATGGCTGCACAAAACCAAATCAGAACTGTCCAGCTCAGCACATAGTGAGAACTGATCGGTTCTTCTTTATAGGCAAAGTCGTGACAGAAGAGAAAGGAAGCATGTGCTAAGGTGCAAAATGGGACTGAAAATGCACAGTAACCTGTTTGATACTTTATCAGCACTTCACCATTGCCACTGTTGTCCTTGTCACATCTCTCCAAATAAATTAACAGTGATTGGAAGTGCAGCTTCAGAAAATTTCTTCACAGACTCTGAGCACCTGTGAAACTAGGTTGGCCATGGATTAGTCAGAAATCTAAAACTCAGCTGCTGTTCACAAACCCTTAAAGGAAATTCTGGTGTAAGTTTTGAGTGAGCCTGGTTCTGTTTAGAGAGTTTCATCGAAACCACATGATACCATGTGACATTCAATGCTTTTCGCGGTGTTTTCCTTTGAATGTTGAGTTCATTTAAACCCTAAATTAAAAAGGAACCACAATGCTTGAAGTCTGTACGAATTGACACTGTAGCAGGCCTTCAAGTCAAAACATGTGAGTCCCCTACTCAGCCACACTCGGTAATCCTGCCGATTCATTTTGCACGCAAACAATTGAAAGCCACCATGGTGCTTTCACTATCAGGAATGGAAATCAGATTTGGGTGTATTTTGCTAGGTACAGCCAGACTTGAGCTCACTCCATCAGCACAAGAAACCAGAAATGTGAGGCATGAACTAGCCCAGCTCAGCTGGGGGCTAGCTGCGTCAGCCTGGCACCCCACCTAAGCTGACAAACCTTGACCAGACTCAGCTGGTTTGTACAAAACAGATGTGTCTACTACCCTAACACATTTCTTCATCTTTTCTTAGTGCACTTGCCCCTGGCAGCAGGAAATGAGCTTTTGTATTTTCCTAGACAAGTCACAAAGACACTCTTGTCTTAAACCATCTCTGTAAAATGAAAATAATCTTATTTATCTAAGTGCCTTGTGATCTGTGGATGAGCAGTGTTATATCACTGAAATGCATCATCGATGATAATATTATAAATCTGCAGTGCTGCTAATTGTAACAGTGTGTATATAATTAGGAGGGCTTTTAAAACTCTGTTTACCCTTCAAATGAATATAGAACTTCCATATATTATGACTAGTTCATAGTTCATAGTTCATAATTTTGTTGCTATTTTATGTCTTGATTTGCTCTAAATTAATATTTTGACAAAAACCAGTGCTCTTACTAACCGTTCAGATTTTAAACCCTTTTCACACCTGTATTAACCTTTGTACGTATGGACTGTTGCCTTTCCTTTTCAGTTTAGTCTCTTACACAGAAACTTTCCAGCAATTGAAGCAATTGCAGTTTTACTAAACCCACCACGCAACTATTTCCAGTGTCAGAAACTGCCTCTGCCAAAAGACTTTGGGCCACCCTTTGGCCATGGTGCCCACCCTGCTGGCGCAAGGACGCTGCGAGGTCCCTTTGTGCACTGATGCTGCAGGCCGCGGGAAGGAAAAGCTCCAGACCTCCACAAGCTGGCCAGGGACTCACCTTCCTGAGGACACCAGGGAAGGCCCTGCTTCAGCCCCGTGGCTTTCCAGTGTGTTCTGGTGTGCCCAGGGGGACAGGGTCAGAGCGCTGGGCCAGGCCCTCCATGGCCAGCGAGGCCCAACTCCTCACGGCGAGGGGGCCCTCTCCTGCCTGCTCAGTCTCAGTTGGTCAGGCCCAGCCTCAGACCCGCAGGCCTGGTGGGACCCAAAAATTAATTGTAGTAGTGAAGTGTAATAGGTCCTTTGACCTTTTTCTGGTATCCTCAGTGGAAAAAACACCCCAAACTATTAATTTAGACTCCTCCTGCTTGCCCTTGGGCTCCCTCCAGTTTAGGAGATTCCCTCCTAGCAGCAGTGCATCACTGATGTGTACACGTACCGATTTATGCCATGTAATTGTGAGACAGCATTTCTGGCCTTGATCCAGCAAAACACTTAGGCATATGCTTCACTTTGAGACAGGTTGTACACTAGGCCCAAATCATATGATTACTGCCCTAGGAACACAGCAAGCAAAGCGGTAGAAAGAAATACGTAGATTAAAATTCAGAGCTCTGCAGTTTACCGCACTGTGCTGCAGAACCTGGGCTCTGTGTTTGGGTTTTTCAAAAGCTAAAAAAAAATTAATAAAACCCTCCTGAACATAAAAGACCCAGCGCAGTGTGAGCCCCTGGGGGCTCTGAGACAACAGTGGACCTCCATGAAAGGAAAGCCAGCTCTGTAAGGGGACTGCACGGACGTCAGAGCGGGTCCGGGCAGAAGCCATTGGGATTCAGCGCATCCCTCTGCAGATTGGCATCTGACGCACTGGGGACATTTGGCAGATCCTCCTGTGTTTGCCCCTTTCTCTTCCCATGGAGGTCTGAATGAATAGCCATTCTACTTAATTTAACCTACTTCTGCCTAAGTACATACCCTGGCTATTTACCGTAAAGCTAGATCTTAGTATTTGTATAATATAAAATTTTTCAGTATGTTCTAACAGTGCTGATTCATTTGTGATTTCTTGGCAAGACTTTTATTCAAGAACAATCCCTAGTGTAATTACAGTTGTACAACATTAATGTGCTTTTTTGCGATCATCATAACTTATTTTGCTCTCACTGGCAATATGAATCTGCAAAATCATGTTTCGTTGATATAAATTATATCTGCACAGAGGAATTATTGCAGTAGCTTCATCCACATAGATACAGGCAACTTAGAGAGTAGCCAAATTGCTACAAAGACTTCTAACATAATACAGCCTCTTCTATATACATAATCAGGCTAATAAACAGTTTAGGCTAGCATATCAGTAGAAGTCTGTTGCTGAAACCTGCATTGCATATTTTTCCAACATGGTAACAGATCAGTTCCCAATTATCCATACTTTACATCGCAATCCTTAACACAGTACGTTCCTTAATGAACAGCATAAGTACAGTAGCTCAGCGCCAGATTCCACTAGCAGGCGCCACCCTAAATAGAATTAAAATACCACAAATTAAAAGAAACTTTGGCAGAATTTAACAGTAAACACTATTCCAGTAAGTGCTTCTCTTCTATTCTGTCATGTAAATACGTTGCTCATACAGCCTTTTCCTTAATCGAGACACAGGAATGTGACAACATTCAGAGTGGTAAATGGCTTCAAGATTTTACATATACAGGAAATTTTGTCAGCATTTCTTTCGAATTACATGTTTTTCAAACACAGTTTAATATTGTTTTTCCCAATACAAGTGTGTATCAAGCTCTGTCATGTCAGTTTATTGTCATCTACTACTGTAGAACTCTGGTGAGAACAGTCAAAATAAAACAAGATTAACGCCTTTCCCCATCTAAAGCCGAGCAGGCTCTTCGAAGAAGTCCTGTTAACTAAAGTGTTTACTTTTACACTAGGTTTTCTGATTGCAATCAAAACCAGAAGTGGAACTTCCAGAAAAAAATAATCTGTTCCAGAGAACTATCTCCATGTCAAAGCACTTTATGAATGAATTAACCCTTATTAACATTTTGATATATCAAAGTATTACTATTCTCATTACTGGACCTAAGCTGACATAGTGATCTGTGGGCAAGCCAGCAACTCAACCCACATCTTCAAACTCCTCTTGATCATAAGGCTTTCTTCTTCGAGAAAAATTTTGCCTACTTTTGAAGACCACAAATATTCAGATATTCAACAGAAGATAAAATAAAGATCAAAACATTAGATACTTACTAAGTCTTATTCTTAGGGGAAAAAATAAAGTATGGATATTTTTAATTTTTATATAGCAAAATTAATTGAGGAAGCATTAGAGCATTGGTACTGACAGAATATATAGTACATTTAGAACCATCAAGGTAATCTGCTGTAATTTTTGTTTTCAGATCATCAAGACAGCCTGGAATGTCATTTTATACAGGTAAAATAAATGTAAATAATACACCAAAATATAGCTTTCTTTTCTAAAGCTAGCAGTAGCTTGTCTGACAAATCATGCTTGCCCTACATAGTCTTATGTATGATAGGGCTGTTCAAAAACCTTCAAACTCTTATTTTTTTAGCTATGAGGGAACACATATAGTGGCACATTCATAAAATAAAATTACTATCCATACAATAAGCATTTCACAAGATTTTTTGTTGAACAATATTGGAGTTGCCGTTGTAACTGGTGAACAAAATCTGACTGCTATCCCACCATGCAACTGGTGGTGTAAAGCACAAGATAGTCTTGTCTTGGAAAAAAACATCAATAATGACTAGAGCTCTGCCTCTTGTCTTTTTTCATGCCAAAATCTCCTTCCCGAGGAGGGGAGTAAATTGACGAATTATTATTGTTATGGCCATATTGTTCTCCTATGTAGCACTAGCCCAAGACATATTTTCCATGAGTGTGGGGGGTTTACTTTTATTGAGCAGGCGATTGCCAGTCAGTGTCCCTTGTGTTGTTTTTTTGTTTTGTTTTTTTTGTTGTTGTTGCATTTGTATTTTTTTAAAGCAATGTCCCTCTTTTGGCTCTGATTCGCCTTCCCTGCCAATACAGCACAATACAGTTTCAGAAACGTTTCATGGCATCCTGTGCTTTCCCTGGGGTTCTGTATAAAGGCAATGGTAAAGTTTTGTCACTAGGTGGAGCTTGAAGCTTCAGTCCTCAAGTGCTCATCAGCTTAATTTCCTGTCACTTTAGCAGGGAGTTCCTCAACCTTTCCAATCCCGTAGCTAGGCAACTTCTAAACCATTTGAGGTAAATTTGGTTATATAATCTGTTGTATGTTATAAGTCCTATTAGAAGCGGGTTTTTTACATATTGAGTCATGTTTGCTGTGACTGAAGTTGGATGATGATCAAAGGGAAAAGAATAAAGACTTTCCACATGTGGGCCTGCAATGTAACTCGTGTAGTAAATTGCTCCATGTTTGGCTCTTCTAATGCTCTACCAGAAAAGCAGACTGATTGCAAAGTAAATATGGCAGTGCCGTAAGAGAATGCTATTTTATATTATTGTCGGGCTGTGGACGTTAATAACCCAAATCAGTACTCTCATATGCTGGTAGACTGATAGATATGATAGCTATGCATCAACACCCAGTGGCACACAGCTGGGGCTTCAAGTCAACACAAACAGTCCTTATGTCTTAATATATTTAATGTGCAGTAAAAAAAATATTTCCTTTATGCTGCAAGCTGCGCCAATTCAGAAAGTTCTTGGAAATATGCAGCCTCACATATGGTAGCGTGACATTTACTCTTCTAGTACCACATGGAGTGGAGGAAGAGTTGCCTCATGCTAGTGGAGAACTCTGTTGTGGTAATAACTTGACCTCACTAGGGAATCAGGAAATCTCCCCTGATTATTGGAAGACTCAGGAGGGCACACATATCTCCTTTCCTAGCAGGAAACCTCTTTCCCGTGCTCTGTTCAAACACGGTATGAGCTTCACTGTGTGAAAAATGTGGCTTATTGAATCTTGAACTAAAGCTTGGCCAGAAAGACCTAATCAGAGCTCTTAATCTGTGCCTCTTACAGGTAGGTTGAGTTCTCTGACCTTTTAATATTACTGGAAAGATAAGGGAAACTTTCTAAAAAACCAAACAACATTTATATTTAGGGCAGTAAACAATGTGCAGTGGTAAGATTAGGACTTTAACACAGAATGTCCTGGCTACACACTAGTTCCAAGGAAGACTTTTCCAGGCAGGTTCCAGAAGAAGGAACGCATTCAATGCAAAGGGCGGAAGCCTGATTGGCGCAGAGCAGAAAGCATCCCATCAACAGGGAGATGGTCAGAAAAACTTCTCTGAAGAAAGCAAGAATGTTTAGCTAGTTGCTTCAAAGCTGCTACTTTAGCCTAAGAAATAGATTGAACTATTCAGATAGGGAAAATCCTGGCAGTAAATAGGTGTAGAAGTAGTAGTGGGAAAGCAGTGCCTGGAATTACACACTGTTTATGTAAGCATTTGGGGTCATATTTTTGTACAACAAAAATATTGCAGCAGTCAAGCTTGTAATTAA
Organism: Grus americana; assembly: GCF_028858705.1. Classification (NCBI taxonomy): domain Eukaryota; kingdom Metazoa; phylum Chordata; class Aves; order Gruiformes; family Gruidae; genus Grus; species Grus americana. Next base: position 36,491,110 of record NC_072856.1, on the reverse strand, counting down.
AAGGTTTTCGTCTAATAAAAACTGACCTGAAAGGGAAGCAGCTCAAGTTACCAGGCAACGATTTGCAATGGATCAAGGCAAAACTAGATAGTGCCTATCTCTGGGGAGGAAGCTCTGCTGATCTGGCAACAGATAAATTGATTCTCAGTGCTCTTTTATAATCTTTGACCACTCCTTTTGTCCTGCCAACCATTATGCCAATTAAAGAGTAAGAACTGCTTCTTGCAGTAGCAAAGTAAGGTATATGTTCTGCAGAACCTTTATAAGTTTTATCCCAAGTGAACTAGAATTTAGTCTATTCTTGAAACATCTAAGTGCATGGGGTCTTTTCTGCACATGCATTTTTGAAACTTTCACAGAAGTTAGTGTCATTGCAGAGCAAAATTTCACCATGACTAATTTCTCTAATTTACTAGTTAAAACAATGTAAATTTTGCATAACAAATGAGGCCTATACTGCATGATTTTGTACCTCTGGCATATGTTGTACTCATATATGGGATTCCCTTTGACATCAAATGTTCGTGGATTACAGTGCTCTCAGGATTGACTTGTGACTTGGACTTTCACCTTTCTGTACTCTCTACTGTAATACGATATCAATGATTGTGGTATAAATCCCTGACAGTATCAGGGCTACTTTTAATTGTTAGAAGGTCTGTACAGTGCATATAGAATAATTAAGTAGTTGATGTTCTCCCTTTTTAAGGAATAAATATCTTAGCTTTTAGAAAACATTTTGTTTGTAAAAAGCTGAAGGCATCAGTACATTTGAGTGCCTAAAACTCTACCACTTTAAAAAAAAAATTACTTTAGAAGTTTGGAAGTTATTAAAATAGCTGGTCCATTATACAAGCCCAAGAATAGTACATATAGTAATATCCAGGCACATTATATTATGTTTAGATAGGGTAGACTTTCCTGAGACTAGTCCAGACTGTAGTTTGAGCAACAGAATTAATGCAGATTATGAAGTGCACACTTACAGATACTGATTTATAAATAAAGTAAAATGTATTTCAAGCACTTCTTTATTTACAAGTCCATGAGTTTTTCCATTTCTGCTTTCAGCATTTTGCCCATCTACCTCCAGAAATGTTAGATAGTCTTAATGTTTTTCCACAGAAGGGGGTAAGTATATGTGCTTAACATAAACTTAATACCTTTTCTTCCTTTATCACTGTGACATTTGGCAGCTGAGGTTCTGTTGTTTCTTGAATTTGTTATAAGAATCTTAATGTAACTTATTGCTAAGTGCATGCCTGAATTGCTTGAATATGTAGTACATTCATTTTAATCAGGTATGAATATAGCTGTACAAGAACACTGGTCACTAAATTTGGGAAGACAACTCTCAGCACTGTGCAGTTAAGTATGAAAACATTTATCATTCAGATAGTAAATGGCAGTTGATGCATTTTATTCATGTTGCAAATACAGTCACTTATTGAATATGTTGAAGACGTGTCTTAACAAAGATATGAAGATATCTCTTTGAGGGAGCAGAAATTTGTGATAACATAGCAGTGCATGTGATACAGGTCCTGCTGGGAGTCTGGTGGAGGCAGCTGTTCCTTTTAGTCTTGGTCCTCAGATCTTGATTGAGCTGGTTTTGTATAAACTTTGTATGCTGTGAACACACAGACTAAGGTGAGACCTTCCTTTCCTGTGCCTTTTGCAGTCTTTTCCCTATTCTGAGACTTTCTGTAAACCCACACTTTAGCAGGAGTTGAAAGCCTTTAAGATTTGACAGGAAGCCTCAGCAGCTCCAAGCTGAAGCCCTAATACTTTTGCCTTACTACCCAGACTTTCTCTCATTTCACTGTTCTTTCATCTTTGCTAGTTTGTCCTTTGGAAAGACTGACTACTTTTTAGTTTAATTAATTGACAAATCTACAACCCAAGCTCCAGTTCTCACATTTTCACCTACTGTTTTAATTCTCTCTCTGTTGCCTTTACAACTCTTCCCATAAAAAATGAGGACAATAACAAAATGCAAAATTACTTTCCCTCTTTCCTTGGCCTAACTTCTCACCATACTCTTTCTACACTTTCATCTTTTGTCATTTTTGTGCAGAAATAGAAGTCTGATACCTGATTGTCTCTTCCGATTTCTCTCCGCAGCCCATCTCCTTCCCATCCCACCTATTCCCACCTCTCTTATTTCTCTATTTCTCAGTCTCCTTCAGTGTCTCATACACTATATAGTCATGTGTATGTTTCCTATCTAAAAACCCCATTTTGTTTCTACTACTTGCTGTCCTTAATCTATTATTGCTAAGCTCAACAAATATTCATGTATTATATCTAAACAATTGAGGCTTTATACTTTTTCTTCCAGTTCCGTGCTAGGGGTTCTATAGTTTCTTGCCATGGCACTCTGGTGAAAGTGCTCCCAGGTAAGCTAATGCTTACGTCTTCCTAGCTAAAACTCGGGATTAGTATTACACTTACATTCTCTGTGACTTAGCAGCCATTTTTGACAGTATCAACCACGTGCCTCTTGAAATCCTGTCCTTTCTTTGCTTCTTTGAGACAGGTATAATGAGAGTTCCCTGGAACTGCATGCTCTCAAGACATTCTTCACATGCCCTCACAAACAGTCTTTTCAGAATTCAGTTTCTCTTCTCGCTTTGCACCTTAACTAATGGCAGTCTAACACATAAGCACAAATTCAATTACTTTGCTTCACTGATGCTTCATACTGATTACCCGCCTTCTGTTTACTACAAATTTATTTCTTATCCAAACTAAAATTTCACCTCGATGTATCCACAGAGGTTCAGCTCGAGATCAACATGATCAAACCAGAATTTATTACTCCTTCCCCACAGCCTTCCTCACTACTTCCTTTGCCAATTATCCTGAGCAATATCACATCCTGCCTGTTCAAGCTGTTAACCTGAGCATTTTTTTTTTCAATTCTGAACTCTCTATAAGTTTTCGTATTAGTTCAGTGCTTAGGGTTTTTTCCTTCTTTCTGCATAATTAACATAATTCTGTCCATTCACACAACAAACTCTTGCCCCTATTTCTGTCATGTTGTATTCATGTTTTGCTTTCAGCCATCTCTCACGCTTTTCCCTATGCAGGTTTTTACAGCTGAGCACCTACACAGAATGTTTCTGCAAAATCATTTCCCTAGTTCAGTACTTGACCATGTCTAAGCTTCCGTACCAACTCAAGTAATTCGCATTCAAGGAAAGGAGATTGAAAATGCAAAGCTCTTCATAAGCTCTGCCTCACAACCTCAGGATATGGGATCCTGCCTTTAACTGGTCGACGACATTAGCTTTCATTTGACTCAGAAATATTTTAAACATATTTACATATTTGTATTTTATCTCATGCTGTTTCTCATGCTTGAGAGGAAGTCCCCATGGCCATCCAAAAATGGTCATATATGCTAATATATTATTCTCTTTCACAACTAGAAAAGGTGGGATGCGGTTCAGTGGCCGAAACTACCATCTGTCTTTCTGAAGAATATTGTCTCATCGTTTCACTTATACTTCTGTTATGTCTTATTTCATCTTTACATTGTAAGCTGGGGAAAGGTATTGTTTTGGATTTGTGTTTGAACAGCACCAAGCACAGCTGGGACATGGTCTTAGACTAGAACTCTTACACATGACAGCAATATAAATAAATAACTGTGGTAATATATTTTTATGCCAGAAAGCAGTCTCTCAAGCCTAATTCCATCTCCTTGTGGGGCACTATATGCCATAAATACAAATGTGAAAACCAGAGAGTTTTCAAAAAGTGGCTTAGGAAATAGATTTTGTCCTGAGAAATCCAGGGAGAAGCATCGATTTTGTTTTGTCGTTATATCTGTGTTCCGCATATTTGAAATTGCAAGGCTGCAGAGGAAGTTTAGCTTCCTTTGTATTTCCTGTCGTGCTGATATCTCAAAGTGCATAGAATAGCAGACCTGACCAAGCAAAATATAGTGGGAAGAGCTCTTTTGTTACAAGCTTTCTACTTTTCAGGAGAAAAGCTAATATTTAGGTTGATTTATTGTTTTCTGAGCTTTTTTGTATACACCATACATGTTCTAATCAGTATTCATGTTGCTATGATTATTAAATCACAGTGTTAAAAATTAATTTAATTCATCAAATTTTGCATTTATGTTTGCAAGTGTTAGTTACAGAGATCTGATTCTAAACTAAATGAAAACTGACTAGCTCATACAGATGACTATCCTATAATCTGTAGAATCAATCATTTTGAATATAAAATATCACATACTCTCAATGAGCTACATATGAATGATAGATTACCAACTATTCATAAAAATGCATCTAGAGCAGAATTTCAAATTATGAACACTATTTAAATTGTGGCTTATCTACAAACTAAGAAAATCAGAGATTGAATGTATGCATATCTGTATATGTTTCTATGGTTTGCATAAATTTTCACTAATGAGGTTGCATTTCTGAGAAATAAGAATAATCTCAGCACTTTTTTCCAGGTGGCTTTAAGCATGCCATCTTATCTTATGGCATGCTAAAGACTTCTATTTTAAGGATTATAAATAGGGAAGATCTGTTATCTTTTTTATATATTTATCTGTGATTATGGGGTAGTCTAAATTAATTTTTTTTTTCCAGAAAAGGGCAAAAATACAAAATGCTCAAACCATTCTTTTGGCCTGTTTCTGTCAGAGCTGCCCAAAATATATACTGCATTTGCCATCATTTATGCTGTTAACATATTGTCATGGTTTAACCCCAGCCGGTAACTGAGCACCACGCAGCCGCTCGCTCACCCCTCCCCCATCAAGGGGATGCGGAGGAGAATGGAAAAAAACCTCCTGGGTTGAGATAAAGACAGTTTAATAGAATAACAAAGGAAGAGAAGAAGAAGAAGAAGGATAACAGTAATAACAATAATAACAATAACAATAATAAAACAATTGATGCACAAATGCAATTGGTCACCACATGCAGAGAAGAAAACCCAACCTGATGCCCAGCCTGTTTCCAAGCAGCGATCCCACCTCCCAGCTCACTTCCCCAGTTACATACGTAGCGTGACGTTCTATGGCAGGGAATCTCCCTTTGGCCGCCCTGGGTCAGCTGTCCTGGCTGTGCTCTCCCAGCTTCTTGGGCACCTGGCAGGGTGTGAGAAGCTGAAAAGTCCTTGACTTAGTGTAGGCACTACAACCACCTAGCAACAACTAAAAACATTGGTGTGTTATCAACATCATTCTCATCCTAAATCCAAAACACAGCACTATACCAGCTACTAGAAAGAAAATTAATTCTATCATCTCAGCTGAAACCAGGACACATATTTATACTAGGAAAACTTTGCACTTGTTAGTCATGTCTTGCACCAACAGGACGTGCTTTGGCAAAGACATTTCTCACAGAAAATTTGGAACTGGCAAACATCATGACAGAGAGGCATGGGTTATAGTCGGTTCCTTTTGAATTGTTCCTCCTTCTTCTTTATGCACTTTCCTCCCTAGAACTCAGTGCAGGAGTGAATGGAAAAGAAGATTGTAGCTTCCTTTTGTCTATGACTCAGAAGCCCAGCTCATGTTTAGCTGTTGTATTTCCTTCATATTCCCTGATTTCTTATAAAATATTTTCAAATGGTAGATTTTGAAAATATAAAAACAAATGAAATCATGCCCAGAAATTACCAAGCTCCACAATTTTAGGCTTAGCAACCTTTAATGAATTGTGGGTAGATGACTTGGCAGAAAATAATGGCTGGTTTGGGTGTTTCAGGAAAAGAACCAGTATTCTAGGTCATTACTAAATCAGAAAAGTAGTAAGCAGGATTTAGTAGAAAGGACAAATGCCTTAAACATAAAGGACACATCTATTAATCATTTTAATGTCCTTATTACAGTGACAGGAGAAGTAAGTGTCATTATTTTTCCTGTGTGAGAAGAGACTTTAGTTAAAAATTTTAGGGGAAACTATAAATCTGCAAGAATGAATGTAAAGATTCTGTGGGATATTTCTAAAAAGATTTGCAGTAATCTAGGTGTGTTATAACAAAAGAATGGATGAACAATTGTGCATCTTCCTTAATACAGAAATCTGGAACAATCTTTTGAAGTTCCAGAAATGATAAAGTACCACTTGGCATTCAAGTTTATGAGATTCTTGAAAAGCTGAGTGAAGTCAAGTTTTTCTTTTCTGTCAATGAAACACGAAATGCTTATTCGTTACTGAGTATAAGAATTTTTTCAATATGGTCTCAAGTGCTTACCAAAACTTTAAGGTTTGCCAGTGTTAACTAATTCTCAAATGTTTTCTCCCAAGTCAGATAATTTCTAGAAACCAAAATATAATGTTTGTCAGAAATTCTTTCAGTTCTCCTATTCAGACAGTTTTCACTACCATTGACTAAAAGCACAAGAAAATCACATGGTGTGCCCTAGTGTACACATGAGTTATTAACTTGGTTGAGGTTTCAACCAGTCTTTTGCTTTTACTGGAAGATCATATGGCATACGATGTGTATACAGTCTGTTTAGCAGGGAGATCTCACGCTACAGGAATCCTCTCATCTGACAAGCACTTATAAAAAATAAACAGATACTCTTTAGCATAAATGCCATCTGAAAAATCATCTACATTTTTGGTTATTCAAGCAAATTAATTCAAGTTGCTTGGATATCTTATAATGCCCTCACTATAATTTACAAATATCCTAATAAGTTTGGAAAGAGATTTAGAGGGATAAAAATGGTAAGTGATAAAATTTAGATTAAGTAAATCAAAATAAATCTTGCAATGAAGTGAGATCTTTTTTTTATTATAAATGTGATCAGAGCTATGCTTAAACTGTTATGTATTGTGTATTAGTTTAACTGCATTTGGGTTTGCTGTTTTATATATATATATATATGTTTATTGTAGAAATACGACAATGATGGGAGATGTGTATCATATTCACCATACAGTGACATTAGACCAGTCTATGAATGTATTTTTAATACACTGGTCTTGTAATACTTCCATATTATTTCCCCAGAATATAGCAATGGACTAGTCCCTTTTTTTTCAATATTACAAGTAACTCCAACCAAAGTACATACACAATAACACAATATTTAAAGTATGACTGGCAAACTTACCCTTATGGCTTCACTCACTCTATAACCAGTACAGCTGTTACAGGTGGAGGGGAGGGATTAGGATGTAGGTCACTAGTGTGTGTGTCCTTGTCACTAAGGAAAATGGCTCCTTGTTCGGGAGTGTTGACAGGCACTAAAGATCTCAAATGAAAATCCATCTTTTCTTGAGCCAAATTGAAAGCTTGTTTTAAGCGGGTGATGGTGGGTGGAAGGACTGTTGTAGATTTTTGGTGGATCATGATCCCCTCCAAACGTCTGTATATCTGAAGTAGATGCCAAAACAGAAAATAAGCCAGTACTTTACAGTTTTAGAAGATAGGGTCTGACCTGATCTGATCTGACCATATCTGACAGCAACCCATTGCTGTTAAGACTCATGTTATATAACCTACAATTGCAGATAGCGATGAGGAAGGTGAGTAGTGCATCGTTAATGGTGGATGGTATGGATTTTCTTTGACATCCACATAATATAACAGGACCTACATTTGTTTTCAATGGTATAAAATTTTGAAGCTAACATTCGATCATCAAGTCTGAGCTCTTATCATCAAGACATCATAAGGCTTAATTTTTATGCATGTATTTTCACCCTAATATTTATAATTTTGGGGGGAAAAAGATATCTATAAGAAGCAAGTAAGTTTCTAGCTTAATAGTCCACTATTGTTTAATCTAGTAATTGGTAGATTGGTAGATTAAATCTATTATTGTCAGCCATGTTTCTTGCCCCTCAGCTAATTTTCATGGATTTTTCTTTGTACCCTTTCCAATTTGAAAAGATATATCCCATATAGTATCTATCCCATATAGCATACTATGGATGGGCAAATAGGGCAATCAGATGTGACCCAAAAAGGCTCACCTATAAGCAAGTAACAGTTAGATGTAGAGCATAACAAAGGTGGATTATAACATTAGTATATATGTTTCAGATTTCAGAAGCGTCAGCACTAAGGGAGTCTTTTTTCATTTAAATGGCTCTTTCAGAAGAACAATGTTGCAGTTGGTGCTCTTGTAATTCAAAACTTTGAGAAAAATGGCATTAAGGTAGCCATTGTAGATAGGGCAAAATGAACCAAGATCTAACAGTGAAGCTTAAAGCTTAGTACAGTAGTTGTATAAATCCCTAGATAGCACAGTCAACTTGATATGTGATTTGCAAATACTAGTCCAAAAGGGATTGTTAACTTGGAGTGGAACACAGGTACCCATGTGCCCATGGTAAGGGTGTAGGGGGTTCCTGTGGTCCAGGTTCCTAAGGAAACTATGTAGATCCCAGAACATTCAAATCTGCCAAAACTGAACCAATAGTACTGTAATATGATAAGAGACAATATGAACGAGTTGGTATTTTTTTCTGTTGAGTTCATCTTACATAACAGTATCCTGTTGGAAATTCATCATCTCTTCACTTCCTTGATCACTGGTGGATTAATTTCTTCCAATACCGGGATTTTTTTAAATATCTGCCCACTTTACTGTGGAATTTAATAACCATAATAGTGTCACCAGTAACTGGTGGCTTTGCAGACTGCTTTCATCTAAAATGAAGAGTTTATCTGGGGTTGTTCACTCTCACTGAAGCCATCCATGTTTTACACATGTAAAAATTGCTTTTGATGGATGATCTGAAATAGTTCTGTTCTGTTGATAACATTTGAGAAGAGAAACATTTTACTGGCATCTAAAAGATATTACTTACTGTATGTTCAGTGTTAGTGAAAGCAAGGACAAATTGACAAAAAAAAGAGTATCTCAGAGTCTATCAGCGTATCAAGGTCTTATTGGTACAAAGATGGAGTTGCAGTTTTGATATGTGTGACTGCATAAACTGGACCCTCCAAGCAAAAGAGGAGAAACAGATGGTGTCCTCTGAAATGTAAAATTGCTACCACATTGTGAGAATATTTGGAGCAAACACATGAGACATAGTATGTTATTCAACTACACAATGTTATACGTTAAGATATCAAAATTATATAAGAAAGATTAAGTAACATACTCAAGCTAAGATAAGTCTAAGAAAGGTAGAAAGAAGACCACAAGATCCTACATCTTCATATTTGGCTTGAACAAGAAACTTCATTGCATCTTTCAGAGTATAGATATTTATTTTATTTTATTTTATTTTATTTTATTTTTACTTTATTTTAAGTGACAAAGATCATGAGGCTAGAAAATACAGAGAATATTTGTGCCACCTATTTTGGAAAACCAGCTGTCGGTGGAAATGTATATGCTGCAAAAAAAGCTGAAGAAAAAGAGACAGTATCATTAGCGAGATTGCCTATGTAGCAGAGCAAAGAATAAATGTCAAGTAACAATAAGGACCACTAGTATAACAAGGCACAAATACAGGCCTATTATGATTATAGCCAACTGTCACTGTAATAAATGTGTTCTAACCAGTTTTTGAGTAAAAGTAAGCCTTATCGACCAAGTTGATTGTTATCAGACAGTCTTCAAGATAGTGCTTTTAGCAGCATGTATTAGATTTGACAAAAGATCGCCTGTGGCTTTGTTGTAAATGTGTTTTAATGCCACTCTGCAAATGATCCAGTGGTTTACACGAGCTGTCTGCCAAAACACAACTCTTCTACTTTTTACTTTGTGAATATTCAGATATTCATAGACAATAGAAAAAGAAAAGATTTAGACTGGCAACATATACCGTGCCACTATCATTTTGTTACTAATCTTGATTTAAGCAAATTGTCTGACATACTGGTAAAAAAGGCTCTGGAAATCAGAGGTGAAAAAATAATATGGATTTTTGCAGATAAATACAGTCCATGTATTTCTAACATTACACTAACCAACAGAGAACTGTTATAATTCATTTGATAATGCCGCCCCTATGAAAATCTATGATCAGCACCGTTTGCTCTTAAAATCAGGCATTAAGGCAATGTTTCCATATGTTGGTATTTTGATAATCTGTGAAAGTTATGCTTACTGTGAACAATTTAACACCCAAAAAAGAGATTAAAATGAAACAAAGCAGGTTGTAAAATTGTATATTTGAGGAGAAAAATATTATTTTTTTTATGACTTTTCATCAATATGGTGTGCACCAGCCTTGTTAATATGTTGTGCAGCAGACCAAATTAAGGATGCAGATCATGAAGGCCAAAATATCTTCACACACCTGTTAATTACCTCTATTATATGTAACAGCTTAAGTTGAATATTCCACTAATGTTCCAAAATATTTTCTATATAGGATAGCAGGAAAGTGTCTGGCACTCCTCTCTCCTCTTCTGAAAGGAATGAAACTCTGCTGTGCTTACTGGAGTTATTAATTGAGCTTGGAAATGGCATGTATAGTTTGCATAAAGCTCATGCACTCATATACTCATATTACACACATGTGAACAAATAAAGGAGTGAGATGGGTATTATAAATCATAATCATTCTGGAGTGAGACTGTAGCAGTACAGTACTCTTAGGATTTGTCGTAAATCTCCCGCTTAACTCAAAACGCTTTAGTTTATTTGATATAAAAATCTTGGTTTAATTTGTTGCCTTAACATTGTTCTGTATTAATAACTGGAGTAAAGATCCTAAAAAGCACAAAATACTTTTAAAAATGGGGTAATCTCAACTATTTCCAAATAGTATTCCAACAAATATTATTGATTTAATAGCTATAGCCTTGTTTTATAGGACTTCATTACGCTATGTGTTTACCAGACACATTCTCAAGGGATAATGAATAAGATTCAGGAAGCCATTTTCTCAGTGTTAAATATCTGTGATTAATAACATCTATCCATTGCCAAAGGTTACACGTAAAACATAGTAAGGTAACTCACTTTTTTCAAATCTGAAGGCATAATGCCATGTTTTTGGAAAAAATGGCAATGTAAAAGCTTAATTTTTGCCACAGGCAGCTTTAGAAGAAATACAGGTTCGTCTACAGAGCAATTTTTGGTTCTGTAAATGCAACACAGTGGATTTCCTGGTGTCATCAGGCTTCTAGCATTCGAGTGGGGGCTCAAGACCTTACGCTGACTGTAACTACTTTAACAAATGCCGAGAGATTAGTGATCATTCAGATAGCTCTGGTCCAAGCCATTGCAAGTATGTTTATAACAGAACGGAACTTTTACATCATGTATTATATCAATTTGTGAACTGAAACACAGGGGCTCTGTTGAAGAACTGACTGTCTTTTTACTCCGACATGAAGTTTTAGTGTAAGTTAGAGTGATTCACATAGTCTTTCTGCATCCTGAATTCCCTGTGTGTAAAACGGTGATGATAACTTCATTTCACCCACACATTACTTAAACTCCAGGCTGTTCAAGGCAGGACAGTATTATCACAGCTTTCAACAAAATTGCACCACTTTTCCAGTACAACTAATAGATCATTCTCTTAACTGGATTAATTAAATGAATGAATGAAAGTGGAATGCATCCCATCTAATTTTAGCAATCTAAATTTAGGCATTGAGTCTAAGCTAGTCATCTGCACTTCTGTAGTAAACGAAGAGAGGCAGAGACTCCCAACGGGTGATTCATCCCATCCGAAGAGAAGTGTTTGGCATAGATGGAATGAATTGCCATCTCTCTCTTTCCCTGCCCCTACCGTGAGCAGAGGCAGCTGGTTGACTACATACATACCTCTTCACAGCTGAAAGTAGGGGAAATTACTTGCATTGTTGAGTATACTTTTTAGAAAGACTGTCATTAATCTTTCTTAGATTCATTCGTAGTAGATATAAATCCAAAGAAGGGATTCACCAGCTTAAGGTTTTGGACAACACATGGTTAACATTTAACCGTGTCAGGGTTGACAGGAGAAATGTATACTGCTTTGTTGAATGGGATAGAATTATTTGAGCGACAAAGTTAAACGTGATGGATAACTGAGCTGAGGCCTACCTTATCCTCACTTTTGCTTTTGAGGAACAGAAGTCAATACAGCCAAGTACATTTTAAACTTCTATTTCTTTGCAGATTTATTTATAATGTACACTAGTTGTAAAAGATGAAACTTCTAGCATTACTGAAAATCTTCACCTATTATATATATCACTGTGGTAGTCAATAAATCGAGGTTAAAAAAATTAACCAATGCATCCACTTGAGATACAAAATTTCGTGGTGCATTTTGAGGATGTCTGCTTGCAGGATTTCTTAGTCGTAATAACTTTGGCTGAGTGGCTGGGAGCAGTAATTTTAACATTAGCAACAGCAACCACGTATCATGCTAAAAATGTTTTTGCATTATAAGAAATAAAGAACTGAAATATTTTCATTGTTTAACTGTACCAAAAGCTATAAATACATAACACAATATTATCCCATCATAAAAGCATATTCAATACACTAGAGGACAGATTACTGTAATTATTGTGCTCAGTGCATGAACATTTGTGTTTTCATCACTGATGTGTTGGTTAGTACAGTTTTAAGCTCATACTTTTCTGTACACTTCAGTCCATTACTAATTCATAGAAATGTGTTGTTTTGAAAGGAATGGACACCGTTGCATTTCTAAGCTTCAGGTTTACTTTAGGTAGTGAAAATGCAGTCACCTGCCACATCACTGGCATTCATTTTTGCTTGAGTTATCCAGCAATATCTTATATTCAGTGCAGTGTATATTACCGCAGAGATTGTCTCCAAATTCCTGCTTGAGCTTTTGCGTAAGTGCATGGTAAAATAGTCTGCTTACTGATAATTACATGGAATCAGTTTCACATGTTCTGATAATAGTTGATAATAGTATACTTTAAATCAGTCGTCAGACCTCTACAGACATGCTAAAGTCATGTCGATGCCTGCCATTTCTAAAAGAAATGTGATGTGATAAGAGCTCCTATTGCCCAAACTCTCAAATGTGGACTCTGCTTCCTTTGCATAAACATTTCTTTTGCCTACAAAAGATCTAAAAAAGTTATAGTTCAAAACCTGAAGAAAAGAAAACAAAACAAAATAAGAACAGCAAACAACCCCCAACAAAAAACACGAAACCAAAAGAAAAAGGCCTTGCAGTCCCATCAATGCTCTTTGACTCCTGAGACATCGTACTGGTTTCTCTATGTGAGTCTGGTCCAATTCTTTCTCATATATTGGGCAAGACCTTTCATTGTCAAACCCAAGGCAGCACACAAGGACGTCTCTGTCTTTACCACTAAATGTGACTAACTTTTCATTTTAAACATGGGAATATGTGCAGCAGTAGATAGGAAAAGCTCGTGCATGAGGTTCTTATATCCCTCAGAGCTGTCTTTTGTTCTGTGGAGGCTTGCTTCGTGTGCATAAAACTGTCATGTACTCTGTGTTTATAAACTTTTTTCATTCTTTAAATAATTATTCAGTGAGGCTTCTCTCCACTGTTGGGTTTTTTATCTGCTGCTACATTCCTGAAGCAAATCTGATGGTAGGCCTTACATCTCTTTTTTCAGTAAATATCAAACACAGCCTAACTTCCATGGCTTTCTGTACCTTTACATAGTACTAAATGCTAAATCAACTCCTCATATTCTCCAGATGTGTCATGAACACTCTTCCCTCTCTGAACCAGAATCATTCCATCAAGAACACAAATAGCATGGGGAGAGTTTCAGCAGAGCTGTTCTACTCTTTTTATACTTATGCTTGCCTTGGTTATTTTGGTAGTGATCCATACATTTCTAGCACCAGGTGGAGGATTGGTAGTGCATACCAGTAATTCTCTAATGTCCAAGTCTGAGCTTTGAACAGTGATTATCATGTTTTCAAGTAAATTCCTGTCTGCTTTGAATATGCTGTTTCCTTTCCTCACGTGAGATTGTTTGGCCATCTGTTGCTTTTGATTTGGCTTTTTTCAACTCTGTCTTTGATGCTGTGAGAACATATTTATGGAAAGCTTATGCATCAACATGTTTTACAGTATATGTTTCAGTACATGTTTCAGTATGTTTTTCCCTGCGACACCAGCAACACTAAATGCTCCTTCAAATTCAGATTTCAGCTTTCAGTGAACACTTCTTGTTCAGAAATTTAATCTATTGAGTTTTATGTGTTACCTTACATGCAGCTTGTCTTTCTATGAGCTAAATCAATACTATCACTTAGACATTAACATTTTATTATTATTATTTATGCAAACAGTTCATGGTATGCAGTACTGTCTGTTTATTGAGAATATTCACTGCCTTATCCCATGTTACTTTTGTTCTCATCATCTTGGTGTACAAAACAATAATAAGGATCTACCCATCAATTGCTTTGTTGCATATTTTTGTACATTTCATCTCACTTGCTGTTGAACTGGTTGGAGCCTTTCTTTGTGTCGAGCCTGAAGTATGCTCCACAGCTTACCCAACAATCCTGGTCCTCCAGCTATTCAGATCAGAGCCTGGAATGTGCTGTGGTTTCCAGCATATACACCTGTATTTCCTTCCCAAGCAAACCAAAGTATGGAGGAAGTGGAAAGAGGAACGTAGTGTTATTGTTGGTGAAGCTGCACTTGGGAACTGAGTCATGAATTTTACATGTCTTCTGTGATCATGTGACTGCTAGCCCTGCCTTTGCTCTTCAGCTCAATATGCGTGACACAAATGACATGTATTTTATATGTACAAAAAAATAATCAGTCCACCATTAAGAGAAGTACTAGCACGCATGCTAGCAAATGTATATTATGGAATCAACTTATCATTTTACACCTTGGAAAATATGGAGAGAGGCTTTTGCATATAAAAAACTCCCCTAAAGTATGCTATTAACCCTGTCCACCTCAAACTTTACCATTTCCAATGCTACCAATCACCTGCCTAGTTCCTGGACCATGTGAGATTTAGAAGTTCAGTGTTCTAGTATATTTTCCCACCTTTCACTCCATCCAAATGCCACTTTCCAAAGGATGTTTGCTAATTAATGGAACAAAGGTAAAATTTCCTTTTATGAAAAAAGTGAATAGGCAGGTATTAATGAATTCTGAGCTGCCGTCATGTATTTCTAGGAATAATTAAATGACATAAGTCTGTATTCTAAAACTCATGTTTGCATTCTTGTGAAATCTCCAATACAAGATATTCAGTAAATATATATATTCTTATCCTGTGAGGAACAGCACCTTTATAAAGCTCTGGCATAAGCCAGTGAGAATGGATTGTCATATTGTACAGAGACTTAAATTATGCAATGTATATTAGTAAGAACTGAGGTGGTTAATGAAGCAGACGTCCTTCAGTTCCTTGGCTCTGAGTAATTTCTGAACAGCACGTAGTACCAGAACAAGAATGGTGTTCTGAATGCAAAAGTAGACCAGCTAAAACACCGTAACATAACAAGGAAACAGATTTCTTGGGGTGATGAACTGTAAAGAGAAAAGATGTGTCTAATCAAAGTCATCAAACTAGCAACCTGGGAGTATTAGTATGCAAAGAGGTTCAACAGATATGAAGAGCTAGTCATAGCAAGAAACACTGTTTTGAAGCACTCAAAGAGGCAATAAGGTAATGCTAATGTACTGGATAGTTCAAAACTAAATTGTCCGTGGATACTTCAAATTCAGGCTATAGTGCCTTTCTTTCATCAGAAGTGGAGGCCAGTATTTTATGCATCACAGGCATTAATAATAATTAATTGTCAGTATACTCACAGAAAAGATGATGACTTTGGCCTTAATCCCTGACCACGGAAAGTTTCACCTTATTTATTATTACTATTGCTCTTTCATTTATAGGAGGAGAGTGTATTTTCAGCAGAAGAATGCTAACACAAATTCTGAATAGTGAACTGTGTCCAAGAAAGTAGATTCTTCTTAAACTAAAAAAAAAAGGTGTGGTATGTAAATTTAATACAAGGGTGGGAGAGACATTATGATTCCAGGTAGCCATTCTGGAGTATTTGACAAATATAAACAGAGCAACAGAGTCTAGTAACAAATCTGATTTGAAATTAGCCTATAAGATATGATGTAGCATGAACAGAGCACCAGAGCACTACTGGAGTCAGTAGCTGAAATTATTCATACCTGGTAGTTGTGCAGTATATTTCTATCCCCTCCAGATAGTTTTAAAAGGACCTTTTAATACTGTGTGAGCTGTTCTTTGAAGGTATCAAATTATGGTTTCTTGAAACAAACAAACAAAAAAAAGTAGAAACTACACAAATTCAGACATTGGTTTAACAGAAAATAAATCCAAGAACGCAAGCATGGGTAGAAAATGGTACCTTGATCACCATGGCTATGGGCACATATAAGACAAAGAAAACCTAATAATTGCTTGGGATCCCAAGGGTTGACCCTACTGAAGGAAGCGTGGCGTGTATTGGTTGGATACTGCCATTACAAACAGCAACAGCATCACAAAAGACAGTCATAGGTTTGTATATGCCTGTTGCTTCAAGACTGACATCTTCTCTTAAAGATAGGAGGCACAGGAGGAGAGAAGTTCGCTGTTGCTTGGGTCAGGTTTGAAGCAGGCAGTCTCCAAAGCAGGCTGAAATAGCTGTAGAACAGGATATCACACTGTTAAAATCAATGACTTTACCAACATCTTGAAAACTGTATTCTTGGCTACGTGATGCCCTTAAGATGTGTTCTGTATTATGACCTTCTGTGTTATTGTAGATTTGGCTATGCAGGATATTTCTCATGATGAGGGAAGGGAAGGGGAAAAAAGGCTTGTTTACTGTGTTCTGTAGCCACTTTATGTCAGCTTGGCCAAAACAGAGACCTTCTAAAATCTTTTCAAACATCACACCTGCCTGCCAAATACTGCTAGAGAACAGAGATTCCATGACTTTTTTTCTTCTGTATGAAAAAGCATACTGGGAATTTAAAAAAAAAAAAAACTGTCATGATTTACAGCTTTAGATGATGACTAGTAAAAAAAAATTTTCTTTTTTTCTTGGAAATATCATAATTCCTTTGGAATAGATCAGTCATGCCATGAAACTATTTTAGCTGAAGGACATGAGACATTCAGAGCTGTAATGACTTACTTCCATGGCTCAGGCCTGATCATCATAGCTAATACTTAGAGTACTTCAAACTGTTCATCATTCTTCAAAGTATTTAAAAATTCTTGTCATGGTAAACAATATGACAACTTTCCTTGGTTAAAGGTCACAGTAGCTACGCTCCTACCCAGTGAAATTTTCCCTTCAGTTATTAAGCCGTAACTTTAAACGTACATTGCAGCAAGAACCACATTACATAATGTCTCTTTCAGTCTTACAACTACAATCATGAGACAACACCTATTCAAAATATGAAACAGGATTTTTTTTTTTTCTCTAACAGTATAGCAGACAGGAGAGAGAAGTCTTAAAGTTTGTCTGTTTAAGGGTGTGATCTGCATCCCTAGTTACTAATTTAGCATCAAGCAAGATTATGGTTTAATTAGAAGCAGCACATTGCCTTTGATAAACAGATGTTCTCTTTATTTAACTGCTGCCCACAAAGTTAGCACAAATAGATTTTTTTTCTTTGTCACAGCCTGTTAATTTCCGGCCTCTGGTCGTTGCATCCAGATATAGTTCCCATAAGTAGAACATTCCCAATTAATAGGTATTGCCATAAATAAGTATTAGTTCATCCCTGTACGTCTCTATAATTTCCTTAAAGCACTGCAGCTAAGAAGTTGAGCTTTTCTGTCAAAGCTCTATGAGTAACAGTCCAATAAAGCCACACCTAGTTGTCAGTGGACCAGGATTTGGGTAAACATGGTCCAACCCAGCACTCATGTGTCCGGTGACTTGGTAAACAGTGAAACATTCAGAATTTTAGGGTCCTACCTACTGAGTGAATAAGACCCCACCTTGCTATTATTGCTGTAACAGCAAGGTAAACAAAAACTCGACACGCAACTCGAAAGAGCTGCCATTGGACCTACTTAAAAATAATTCTGTTCAATTGCTTGATAGGTTGCTAAGCAAATAAAGGCTTGGCTTTGTTCTACTTTTCTAGCCTCTAGGTAAATAGCGAGTGTAGAAAAGCACCCACGAGTTAATAAGCAAATAAAGCTTTTAACTTTTCAAAAATTATCTGTGTTTTATACGGTAGCAGATGTTATCACGAATATATTACTGATTGCACCAGTTTATGAAGAATGCTTTGCTTTATTCTTTCAGGTTGTATTTTATGGGTCTTTAAGAGCTACAAATGTTTAGCATCCATTTACAAATGTTTAGCATCCAACCTATTCTTAAGTTGAAAGAATGACTAGATCTACTTTTAAAAATGGATATTTACCATTTGTTTATTTTGTTATTTCAGTTCAACTTTTATCCGTGTATAGCTACAATATTCATGTACCAGGGATGGATATGAACATATGTGTTTAAGGTGCAGTCTGTCGATAGCTACTTCAATTGATTTGGTACAACATACATTTGTGATTGCTATGTTCCAGATTTTCAAGGCTCAGTGTCTAACATACCAGTTACCTTTGAAAAGTTCTCTTTTTGATTATAGTTTTAAAGTTTCGCAGAAACTCCATTGGAAATTCTGCCATCTCAGGTTCAAATTCTGCATTCACATTCACTGACAATGCTGATGTCTAGAGGGCAGAAAAATTTCCTCTCAAGCAGTCCATCCACCTCTAACTAAGAGCATTCACTGTAATGGTATTTCCTGTAGGTACATAATAGTATGGTTTTGGTTGTTTTGTGCTCATGAACAGTTAAATATTTATGACCTGATCTTTTAGGCAGCTGAGCACCTCCTTCAAGGTGATTAATGCTTTTGCTCCGGTCAACATGTTGATGGCTACTTAAAGGTTGCAAAGTAGAACTGCTGCTTGCTCTAGCGGAATACTTAGGCCATGCAGGGGAATATGAGAGTTCTTGCTTAGCCTTGATTTCCCCGAGCAAACACACAGCTGGGGCCTATGAGCGAACTGTCACAAAGCAAGAGTTCTATCTATACTACATCCTGTATTTATTTACACCAATGGGACTTCTTGTTTGAATAAGCGCTGGTAACAGAAGCATTTCCAAAATTAAATTGTAAGGTTTTCCACGTGACTGTAAGGTTTTTTTCATGAGTACTCTTAACTGAAAAATTTAGAAAAGAAATCATTTAGGCTGAGGAACCACTACTGAGTCGGAAAAACTACTGCAGGCCTTAAAACTAGAATACACACATTGGAACCAAGCAAATCACAGCTATGTGGTGAGCAAACCAATGATGACAATAGCAAGTAACTCTGCTAATGCAAACGAACTGCCTTTTTATTACATAAAAAAGGATAGAAAAGCAAATTAGGCCACAAGTAGTGACATAGTTCAATTATAATGTATGATATAGCTCCTGCCTCACATTTGCTATACAGTTCTGGTTTCTCTGACAAGACTATCCCAAAGACTCACTTTTAAAGAAATATTAATATTTTATGTGAAAATGAATAAGGTCTGTGTGGAAGAAAAGAATTATGAAAAAGAACTTTCAATAATGCTTTTCTAAAATGAATTATGAAAACAGAGGAGAGGGTTCTTTACTAATAGGCTAATTCCCCCTAAACAGAAGGAGGAGAAGAAAACTCCTCTAGTTAGAAGATAATATGCCATCCCATAGCTTGCTGGCAGTTTACCCCAACTTGAAAGAACTCAACCTGTAGTAATTTTATGACAGCCTTCTTTATTAGCAGACAGGGAGTTTGGCCTGGGAAAGATTGAAAAAGGTGTACAGATCAAGGGCTAAACTGTTTACCTTTGTAACTGGAACATACTAAAGAACTTATTTAGCAAACAGATCAATCCTGGGGGCACCGCAATTCTACAGTTATTTGGGGCTTAGGTGAATTTACAGATTTGCAGGTAGTTTGCAGCCACTGTATTATTTTTGCCTTTAATTTACCAGCAGGCCTTGGTTCTGTTTTGCAAGGTAAACAACCTATAAAATGGTCACGTATGCCCATCTACGCTGTGTTTTAGCTTCACTTTGTGCTTTTGGCTCCTTCGGCTTTTAGAGGCAGGAAAATATTACTCGATAGGAAGGGTTATTTTTCGGTTGCCAGAATTCCTGTGCAGTTTTAATGGAAAGAAGCAGGACTTTTTTGGGGGAGCCAGCATCTCATTTCCATTCCGCTCTCATACAGCCACTGTTGTATCTGCAGGGCCTGCAGAATGTAACTGCTGCGGCAGAGTGAACAAAGACGCCATTCAGCATGGAGAGCAGCTTCCCTTCCGCACCACTCTCTGGCCACGGCGATGTTGGCTGGAGCACGCTATCTGACCAACACGGGATTCGCTGCCCGAACAAAACTCCCCAAGGACGCCCGTTCGGCGTCCTGAATTAGTCCAGTGGGATGAAGACTTCCTTTTCAGCACTGGCATGAGCCCTGAGAATCAGCTGTCACTTGCTTTTGTTTCCCCGCTCTTTATGTACAGACGTGTATTCTTTGGGATCGTACTTAACGAAACTATTGCTCATTAGGGCTCAGGTGGCTGGTTCCACTACCCCAACTGTGTTCTGGGATGGTATGTCCCAAAGTTACAGAAGTTGTAAGAGGACATTGTTTCTAATCTGCCGCCTCTGAAATCCCATCGCAGGGATCATTTCCTGACTTTTGTGTCGTTTCTGTCCAGTCCCTTGAAAGTTCCCACCCCCTGTGACTGTAAACTAAGTATGTAAGTGAGGTATTTTCCCATATCTATTTCCTGGGTTATGCACATAAAAGAATTTAGTTTATGATTTTGCTCTAGAAAATTAATGTAGACATGTGCTGATTTAAATAATTAAAATAGGATTAAGTTATAAACTAAGTGTTTAAAGAGAAAATAACACCTTATTTGTAGTGTTTGTTCATTTTCAGACTTCAAGTTAATGAAAAATATACAAAAAATGTTAAAGCTTCATAAAATGCTTAACACTTCTTAGCGAGAACTCATGCCAACCTTCAACACATCTGTTTCTTTAATGAGCAAAACCAGGTCACAACTTTCATTTTCAAGCTCTAAATTACATAGTACCCATACCAGATTTGCAAGTCAGGCTTTGCTTTGTAGATAAACAACAGATACGGCTGAGAGAGGCTAAGCCACCATGACCGTAAACACCATTTCAAGACAGAGTCACCATTATGAACTGTGCCAGTACGACATCAGAAGCCAGCGATTAAAGAGAAAGATGAGTCAAGCTAGGATTAGTGGATCAACTTTATTCCTAATGAAATATCATTGAAGCAATGGAAGTTTGTATCATGAATGAATAAGGCCCAGTATGTCTGCAGTTTAACTAAATGACATGAACAGATTTGGCAGAAATCTTCTCCTAGTTGAACCAGTTTAGCTCCAGTGACTTCAGGGACATACTCTTTATTTAAATCCCTATGATCAGTGCAGTTGGATGTACGGTACAGTTCTAATTTCAAGGATAATGCAAGCAAACATCTGATTTGTGTAGTATCTTGTGTTTCCTCCTTTCTTTCCCAAAGTAAAACTATTTTATTTTTACTCATCTCCACAAAATGTGGACACCAGTAAAGGATGAGTCACAAAGATTTGGTGGTTCAGTTCAGATATACATCCAGAAGTTTTTGTGGTTTCCAGAGTTTACCTGATCTCATCCAAACTTCCCCAGTCTGGAAATTAGATGGCAATCTCCTAAAAACAGTCTGTCTTGTGATTTTGCAGCACTTCCTTGTTTCATTCAGGTCAGCTGTAGTGCAAGAACAGCCTTTCTCACAGTTTTTTGGCATTTCCGATTTCAGTTCTGGCTGAAACAGAGAAGTGCCGAGGCATGAGAAATAACTTTGCAATAGCTTACAAAACATTTTTAAGAGATCAGATTTGCTCCCTGTTGGTTTGAATTTCACATTAATTTTATCCTAGGTAGACTGATCTAGCTATTTCCACATAATAATTTCCCTAGTTTCTTTACTGACTAAAATTAATTTGTCCAGTAGCATTTTCCAAAGAACAAAGCAATTTGAATGGAGTGCAAAAACTAACTGGCACGTAATTACATAGAGAGATTACCGGACTGTTGACAAATTTTTTTTTCTGCATATTTTAACCCAGCTCTAAGTCGCAGTATACTTATCCTTAGACTAAGTGGCATAGCTAGATTTATTAAGAGTATTGTTACTGATTGAATCATGTATACTACAGCAAACAAGAGGCAGAATCCTGTTACACCTTACCTGGCAACATGCTCCTGTATTAGGGAGTCTTCTAGTTGTGTGAATAAGGATTTTTGAAACAATTGCATCAGCATTCCAAGGCAAGATTGGAGAATAACCTTTAACAGTGATATTGCCTAAAACTTCTGACTTTTGATTCATTTCTATTACACTTCTTATATTCCCTATAAAGGAATAAAAGGTCCTCTTTTGTAATCGAAATGGGTCAATAATTTGCATAAACTTATTTGGGTAATCAACTTTTATACCCTTCAGAACCAGCCTCCAGAAGAGTGAAGACAATTGCAAATAAGCAGTTGAAGAAAAGAACCCATGGATGTTTGATTTATCCTTCATTATTTCAATTTGATACTCCCATTTCCTGTATTTAAACATAAACACATACACACACAGGTATTTGAACTTTTATTCCTGAAATCCACCTTCTGCAGGCTGCACTTGAAAGGCACACACACCCCTACACAGCTGTTAAGGAGTGATCTCTCACCCAAGTGTCCAAATAAAATTCAAATATAACACTTTCTGCTAAAGAAAGCCCTGACGATGTGGCAGCCTTATACTTGCAAGATGCACAGACATGGTCAGTGAATTCTAATGGAATTTAAGAGAGGCAGTGCTATCTGGATATACAAGTGCCTGCACATTTTGGTGGCTGCAAAGCTGTCTGACTTTTTAAATTTTTTTCCTTCTTACCTCATACTTTCAAATTATCAACTCAATTCTTTTTAGGTGTTTGTAATGAAAAGGTATAGAAAGGAGGAGCTTCATTAAGAAAAAAAAAAAGGGGGGGGGCTAAGATATAGATAGCATTTAAGAAACCAAATAATGCAGCCAATATGATGCTACTATAGTAAAGAATCCTCATCTGGCCTAAGGAGCTGCGAAGGGCAAAGAACAAGTCTTCCCTGTTTCACCAAGATATTGAACATAACCAAATAAAAAGTCCATCTATTCTATTTCCTTCTCTTCTGACCTTTCAAATTATCCATAAATATATTTAACGCTAGTTGTTGCCAATAGATTTACAATCCTTGGGACACAAATTCTTTTGGTAGCCACTGTTCAGATAAATGAATCAAAGCAGTAGTCATGGAAATGCAAGCTTTTGCCATATTGTCTACTAATTACCTGAAAAAAATTACCCTAGGAACTCTTACCATAGAAAGGTCTTCAAGTCAGTGACTGACCATCTAATGCCTCTGAAAAACCATGCTAATTAATTCCAGCTTTTCTAGCTTTTTATTTCATCAAAATTCTTGGCCATTAAAAAGAAGTTCTTGGTATATCTCATCTTTCTCACACACAAAAAAAAGAAGCCATGAAATAAAACCAACCTTGTATCTTCATTAGCCTGGTGAAAACTTTGAAGAAGCAGTCAAGAAGCAACTTATTTTGCATGCTATTACCAATAGGTCTGGCCTGCACAGCTATCATGGAGTTTCATATACCTTAGAGCTGGTTGAGGACTTTGTATACCAAAGTGGTTTGTGCTTTCTTTTTCTCCTTATAGAAAATATAGTGTTAGAATATCTTCTGGGTTTGGGGTTTTTTTTCCACAAGAGAAACCTTTTGTGTAGATTCCCTCCATTGTTCCATCAGGAAAACCAAGAAAAGAAAAAGATTCTTTCCAGTTGGCTGAATATGAAACTAAATATTCTGGTTTGCTGAACTAATCTGAACTGTTTCGTTTTAAGTCAGCACATACTGAAATGCATATCCCTCTGCAGCTGCTTTGCTATATATGTCTCATACCCATGTTCCCTCTTGCGGGCTAGTATTTCTTGGCCAAACTCTCTCTTTTCAAATGAGATGGATGGTGCTTCATCAAAGACACATGACCTGGATGTTAAGCGAAACAATTCAGTTTGGCCATATGAAAATATTTCAGTTGTGAAAATGCTGAAATTAAGTATTTCCTTATTTCTGAACTGGAATTTTTCAAAATATTCTGTTCAACACAATAAATAGGAACTTCAGTTTTTGTTTCATTCTAAGATGAAGAATGTATTGAGATGTTATTAGTCTCAAAGAGATGATGCTCTGATTTTCATTCAGGTCAAGCATGATTATTAGAAAGAAATTCCCATCCTATTAGTACAAACTAAATCACTTCAATCTGTGTACTTTGGTCTTGAGTTTTGTTAAGAATCCTATAGATTTCCATGAGGTTTCCGTAACCAGAAGAAGATAGCAGCTTATGTGTTTCTTGCACTAGGACCTGAGTGTGCTCCCACTGAAATGAGTGGGAGTTTTGTCACCGACTTCAATGAGAAAGGATCATCTTAAATGAATATTTATGGGTATAAAAGGAAAGCCACTGGGCATGTGGTTATCTCCCAATAACCCACATCCTGCTGTGTTTTTTTGCTTACACACTTTATAAATAGCCACTTTATAATAGAATTGAGAGTTAGCCACAGTTATGACAAAAGAACCTTTTAAAGTGGAAGTACTTTTACTTTACTTGTGATTAGAGTTGCTTGCTAAGATGGTTTGATATAGAGAAGGAATAGACCAGTAAAAACATGGCTTGTTTTAGGGTCTAGTCTGTCTTCTGAACTGCTTCTGGGAAGGCAGAGAAACAGAATCTGCAAGGATGTTCTTTAACCATCTTGGGTGATATGTTTAAAAGTAAAACAAAATATAGAATGACCATTGATCACAAGAAGTACCTACATGAACTGATGTGTTGATTTTGCTTTTTATTCAGAACAGTTTCTGTGTAAGAAACACAGTTTTAAGCGTTTTATCAGCTCTTTGCATCAGAACACTTGCAATTCTTTTTCTGCCTGAACTAGCAGCATTTGCCTGGAGATCCCTTTGATTTTGGTTTTCTTTGTGCATTGTTTCTCTCTACTTCATCACTGACTGGGAACTACCAAGTATTTTAGACCAGAAAGAACAAGAAATTCATCATAAGGGGGTCAAGGCATTTACATGAAGTCCTTAAGCTTCCTAGGGATGAAATGAAACTGGATGGCAAAAAAAGAAGTTCCTTTCAATGGAGTGAGTGGAATTATTTGTGCATTAAGGTAAATGTTCACATATTTGATCTGAACAAAATAATCCTCTAATTTTTATGGTGATACTTTGTTTTTAGCTGGTCTCTGACTGATTATAGAATGTACAGGTCTTTGTTTTAGTTGGATAAAATTATATGGTTTCTTTTCAAAACCATTTTTATAACTTTGAAATTTACTGGTGGTGTTTGCTCACTGTCATTGTTTAACCCCAGCCGGTAACTGAGCACCACGCAGCTACTCACTCACCCCTCCCCCATCAAGGGGATGCGGAGGAGAATGGAAAAAAACCTCCTGGGTTGAGATAAAGACAGTTTAATAGAATAACAAAGGAAGATAACAATAACAATAATAACAAAAATAATAAAACAAGTGATGCACAAATGCAATTGGTCACCACATGCAGAGAAGAAAACCCAACCTGATGCCCAGCCTGTTTCCTAGCAGTGATCCCACCTCCCAGCTCACTTCCCCAGTTACATACATAGCGTGACGTTCTATGGTAGGGAATCTCCCTTTGGCCGCCCTGGGTCAGCTGTCCTGGCTGTGCTCTCCCAGCTTCTTGGGCACCTGGCAGGGCATGGGAAGCTGAAAAGTCCTTGACTTAGTGTAGACACTACAACCACCTAGCAACAACTAAAAACATTGGTGTGTTATCAACATCATTCTCATACTAAATCCAAAACATAGCACTATACCAGCTACTAGAAAGAAAATTAATTCTATCCCAGCTGAAACCAGGACACTTACATAGAAGAATATCACATGTTCTTTAAAGATGCTACCTGACTCAGCAGAACCTCTTGTTCCAATAGTAACAAAGAAGGGAGTAGACAGAAAGAGTTTTTTGGACGTTCAGTTTTGTAGCATGTAGCTGTCCCTAGTGAAAACTCCTCTTTAAGTTACTTGATGTCTAGGAAAATATTCTTTGCCTGCATGCTGAATGAATTGTACATAACATTTCACAAGTTCTGAATTTAGCTTCCAATGGCTTTTGGCAATAAACCATAATATTCATAAACAAAATACCGCTGGCCCTACCAAGAAGCATTGTCGTTCATTCCAAGTTATGAAGATCATTAGTTTAATTTAAAAATCACTAACCAAATAAAGAAGATGTTATGCTGTAGAAATAATGCAGAGAGATTTCAACACATTAAAAAAAAAAAAATATATTTTTATTTTAAAAAATGCTTTCCAGTATTTACAAAAGAAAGAAGTAATGAATGCTTTTTGCACTGGTTGGTTACTATAAACAACATCCCAGTGTGTCATGTGTCATGTATTTTTATATCAGGTATTATCAAGTATCATGTTTTGATCAAAAGACACTTTTTTGTATCCACGTTCTATCACACTGTTTTCAGTACACACTTCAGCTATTGAAATATATTTTCCATAAAGTTATATTTTTCTAGTATGAGAGGGATAATTTTTCATTTGCCATTGTATTACATATTACTGAATAGAATATTTTACACAACTCCTGCTCTCAACAGTCATACAGCGTATGTGAATGACTTTGGGGTTCATCAAATACAGTTACTGATGTTCACAAGCACAAAACTTCACTAGCAGCCCTCCACTTTTGTGTGGGTCTCAGGTTTGCATATGTCATTCTTTGGTTTTGACTACGGATTTACACAGAGTGTGGGGCAGGGAACATTCAAGGGAAAAAAAAAAGCTTTAAGGTGAGAGCTTTTCTTGTATTTATCTTGTAACTTCAACTAAAGAATTTTATTTTTATTTCCACATACCAAAAGCAAAAAAAAAAAAAAAAATCAAGTGCTAATAGACTCTTTAGTGGTTAAAAAAATGGAGACCATGTGCAAAAGGCCACACAAAAAAGCAAGTGGTAGAACTGACAGTGGAAACTGGGAGGTCTTACAGACTGTTCTTTGCTCTAACCATCTTTATAAATCTTCACTTCCATGTCACCTGTGTCATGTGTATAATCTACAATGACTTTGTAGATTTGGAACACCCAATCTTACTTCTTTCTCTATGCCTTTTAAGGAAGTGCATTTTCATAAATATATAGCTTGCATATTTGTGGAATTGTTATTTATTTTTATATTTTTTAAATTCCTTTAAAGGATACAAGCCTGAAGCTATGCACAGTGCCATAACTAAAAAAACCAGCTGGATTTATTATTGTTCTCTTTATTTCCCCTGTTTTTCTTTCTTTCATTTGCCATTTCATCAAAAATAAGGCTATAAGCTGTCAGAGGGAAGCATTATATCTTTCTATGTGTTGTTGAGGTTTTCTCTGTTTAAATTCCATGGCTGTGTTATGCAAAAGATTGAATTTAATGTTAAAAATTATGCCTCTGGTGCCATGAAGACTTTAAAACAAATGATCAATCCTTGGTCCATTGAAATCAATAGCAACTTGCCACCAACTTCAGTGCATCCAGGATTTTATCCTCTGCATCTTTAAATCAGTATAAATTTAAAGTGTGTTCTGAATTGCTATCTCTCAGCAGAGAATACATTTATGATATGCCTACTTTTCACTGACTGTTTTGTGGTTTTCTGTCACACCATCAAATTAGAAGGCAGTGCATTGGTAAACATCCATTAATACTTCTTATATATATAATTTATTTTATTTTAAGTAACTATTGATCACGTATGGCATGACAGTGGAATAAATTCAGTGACTGATGTACTTTGAGGCATTCTCTGGAGAAGTGTTTTCTTTACTGGCTTTTACTAGCTTAACATCTTTTATTCCTTCTTAGCATCTGAATTTATGTCTACATAAATCCACTGTTTCTTTCTCCTGAAAATATATCAGGGTAAGAAATGGCAAGTTTTCTATAATTATGTTTAATTTCTTTATTTCAAGTGCAGAAGTATTTTTGTTCATGTAGAGCTATCATGTTTTAAAATGAGATGTGTATCATTTTTTAGTTTAGTTTTTTCCACTAGTATCTGAAAATAATACTTTCTATATTTGTGCTTATTCATATGTCTCTTCTGTGCTTGTTCTTGCTAACTTCCTTCCTTAGGAAATTGTTTTTTCTGGGGATTTTACATTTGCAAATGTTTCTTCGGATAATTTTAGGATTCAGTAGTTCCTTACAGTTCCAATAGCACAGTTTTTGTATTATTCTGTACTCTGTATGAGTAAAATAAATTGGGTTTTTTATTAAAAGATAATTTCCCTCTCTTAAATATTTCCAGTTTCTTACTAATCACTTTTAGTTTCTTTGGCAGCTACAATTGATCTCACTGGAAGAATGACATATGTTAGTGACCAAATTTATTGATTCAGAAATTTATAAGATTCAGATGGACTATTATGATCATCTAGCCTTACTTGATAATAATGCAGGACAGAGAATTTCTCCGACTGACCAAATTCTTTGAACTAAAGTGTGTCTTTTAGGAAAACATAGCCAGAAGATATCCAGGACAGAAGCAGAGACATAGGAAACACATTAATGGCATAGCTCTATAGGCTACAGAAAGTGTCATGAGCAGTGATATGATGTACGATGCAAGGAGGAGCCTGAGGTATTGAGCTAACAGTATTTATCAATGTATAAATCCACAGAAAACCAAGCTTCCTTAATTGTGGTGCTCACAGAACAATCTGTTACTGTGTGGTTATTGTTTTCAGTATTTAGTTGAATCCCTTATAAAAGTTTAAGACTATTCTAGCAATGTTATTAACCTTTATCAACCAAACTTGTAACATTTTCTTTATTACTATTGTCTCCCTTTTTCTTCCCCAAGTTGGAATCTCATTTTTAGCACTATGTGGAATCAAGTTCTTTCAGAAGGACAAAGTAGGCCCTGATCTTGATAGCCCTGTGCTCTTCTAGTAAGAAACTGCTGCCCTATGATACTGTGGTATACTGAGTCCTGGCTTGGGGGCAGTCCAGGTGCTCAGCACTCTCCAGGAAATGCTCGATATGTTCTTTCAAAACGGAGGAAGATGAATGATGAAAGTTTAAGATGGCAGTGGTAAGGCACGTATCTGTGTCTTCTTCAAAGCCTGAAATCTGATTCCATTTGTTTACAATGGACTCTATTTTAAAATTAAGACAAGATGATGAGACTTAGAAATTCATTCATTCATAGTTTTGCACTCACAGAAACATAGAAATTCAACTTGGGGAAAAATCCTAATAGTCACTTAGTCTGGACCCTTTCAAGCTCTTCCCTAATTCTATTTACTTCTAAATTCAATCACCAAATTACATTTATTTATTATGTTTATTATGTATTCAGTCTAGTTTTAGACATGCTGAAACATGGGCTCTGATACCCAGGCAAGATTGTTGGAACATCTCTGCATTCTGAGGAAGGATCTAACTCCTCACCCAAACCAAATTAAGGAAAGTACATTAATTCAAACTCCAGAAGATCAGACTTTTCTAAACCTCCACAGGGAAATCACAAACTTGTATATAAAAATGTAAATGAGATGTCAGAAACCTACATTCTTCTTAGTTTGCATCTTACGTATTGTACCTTGCTTTAAATATTTGGGACTTAGTGCATCCACATATCATTTTCCCCTTTCCCTTCCCTTCCCTTCCCTTCCCTTCCCTCCCACACATTCCCCTCCCTTTTTTTTATCAAGAAAGATTTATTTCAAAGCATAGCCAACTTCACTGAAAAGCCCTTCATGTTTACCATTATTTGTTCTTGTCAAGTAATTTTCAAGTTCTCCTGAAGCAAAACTTACCCAAGAAGTGGACTTGAGATTCCATTCTGCATATCATTATTACCATTCCACAGCAGCAAAATGCCATCTTTTAATTCTTTTGTAGCACCAAAGAACTAGATTTCTGACAAGCTGAATTCCCAAGACTAATACTGTGACTGACAAATAACACCAAAACCAGCAGCCTTAATTTTTTCACATTTGGCAGGATGCTTTCGGGTAGCCTACATGACGTAGAACAGACACTTTTGTTTTCTTCATGGAACCTTAGAAGCAAAAATAGAAAAACATAAGGCAGTAACTGTATAAAAGGAGGCTACCCACTCACACTAAAAGTAAGATCAATGCAATAATACCTTACATTCATTTTCTTATATCATATTTCTGTAACTATGTCAGACCAAAACATGTCTTACTGAAGTCAACTTAACCCCCCCACATACACATATACATACCAAATCCTTTGAATTTTCCTTTCTAAGGAGCAAGATATTCAAATCTTTGACCTCCAGACTGACTTCATCTACACTGTGCTATAAGCATCCTGTATGTAATTGGGATAACTGGTAAAAAAAAAAGCTACCTAACAGGTTTTTGGCTAGTGGAGCTATTTTACAATTCATCTACACCATCCTTGTTTTCTACTCTGGCTTTTTTCACTAACAACATTGCACTGTTTGATTTCATTACCATGTAGTGTCAAATGAAACCTAGATAATATTGTAACTAGTTATTTTCTCTTTATACCTGTTTTCTGACTCTTGTAAGAAAAAAAAACAAAAACAAAAACAAAAACAAACAAAAAAACCCCAACAAATAAGATAATTCCAAAGCTGTTAAGTTGCTGATTTCATTCTTTTTTTAGAGTCTTCATTTTTTTCCACACACATTTCCATGAGTATTTTTAATGATGGGAAACATCATTTTTCTTGGTTTCAAAGTTACATATTCGAGTTTAAAATTTCTTTTGCTAATCGACTTCATATTACCTAAAGCTTCTCAGGACGAGCCTACTGAGTCTCCAGTTTCAGGACAGAAATCAAAATTCTATAGTTTGTAGGCCAGTCCCTGACCACTAAAATAAGACTTAAGCACATAAAAGAGAAGGTATGTCAGGTGATCACCTTGATTCTTGTCCCCAGTTGACAAAACATAGAACGCAGCCACACTCGTCTAGTGACAATTTCAGCTCAGAGGAAAGTTATGGCAGTTACCTCGCCTCCTCAGCATCGATGGGAGTGCACCTCCCCTGATTTGTGTCCGCCAGTTGGCACTCCATCAATATGTGCTTATGGAAACCTTGGCTGGGAAGACTTGTGTCAGACCGCATGGCAAGCAAGGAGACAACACAACGAGCAGAAACTGATAAGGGAGAACTCAGCTGGACACTGGTTTTCGGTGCTGCATCATTCCCACTACGCGTTGCTCCTCCTTAGCTGTGAAGATGCCATGCCGCTTGGTTTGTCTTCTATTCTTTGTTGTTGGCAATTACAAGATTATACAGGATGAATTACAGGAGCATCTGAAACCTGGTTAAAGCTACATTTACTGAAGTGAAAATCTCTGGTGTTATTATAGACACTGTACTTACTCAAGAATATCATCAGCGTTCGTTTTGATAACAGCAAGGGCTGCACTTGTCCGCTGCAAGTACCTATATTTATTCATCATAATAACAATATCAGATCAGCAATTCCTTTCACTTAGTGTTTGTCTACAGTTTGAAGATCCATTTATTGTGTAAAAGTCAGACTTCACAAGGAATTAAAGGCTTTATGCATTTCACTGCTGCTTTTGGCAGCCATATATATACCATTGAAAGTTTACCATAACCACTGTGCAGAAAAAGTATTTACAGTTGTAGTCTCATGTATCATAGTTCAAAACCAAAATATCTGTGACAGATACCCTAACCCTGTCAGAATTATTAATCTTGGCATTTAATTAAATATCAAAATTTAAAGGCTACTTTAACTGGCTAACTAATTTAATAAGTTGCTGTTACAAGTTGAAGTAATTTACACTTCCTTAAATTGACAGCATTGGGTGGAATTTTTCAGAAAACACTTGCTACCTGCACAATTTTTTTAAACTTTAAAGATTTCCAGCTTTTATCATTTGTATTCATGTTATATAAAGCTCACAATTTTTTAAATCATTTTAAATAAGTAAGTAAGGTGCTGGTGCATCAGGGTAGCAGATGTTTTCTCATTTCATAAAGCTTACATGTGTGACTAGATTTAGTTGATTCCATTGAGTTGATTTGTAGAGTCTAATGACCTAATCAAGGAAATAATGCCTACAACATTTTCCCACATTCTACTTAGGACCAGTTTTAAAAGAAACCTACAAACTGAAATGGAAGTCTACAGGAATCAATCATGAAGTACAGCTGGGTATAATTTTGAGAAGATTTTATGTGACTGGAGGAACAGCAAAACCAGGTATTAGGTAACTTAAAGCAATGCAATATGTTGACAAGACTGTGGCATTTATGAAAGTTGAAACTGCACACGGAATGCTTTCTCTTCTGCCTATCAAAAAAAAAAAAAAGGCAGAAGAGAAATATATTCTTCTCGTCTCTGCCTTATTAAAACTAAATACAACAGCAAATGCTAGCCATGGACTTAGATTGAACTGGCTAATTATCTGCAGGTCTCTTAAATTCCATAAGCAACTTTAGACCAGGTGACACTTGATGGTTTTGCTATGCAGGGATTTGTGAATATTTCTATAGGTTTTATTTCTTGCCATGTGCAAGAGAGTTAAGATGAACTACAAATCTCAGTGCTCAGACTGCCACGTTCTCAGTGTTTTCCCATGATACTGGCTCTGGTTTGACTGGAACTTCCAGAAACCTTGTACATCTGTAGGATTTGCAGTAAAACTGTAAGCTAAAATTCAGTCTCTGTCCATTAACACTCCAGAAACATGAGCCTCCTCTAAAAGAGATGATCGTTTACTCGTTCTTACACAGAAAACAGAAGTTGACTTGCTGTCGGTTATGTTTGTGATAATGGTTAGTGACATTATTTAGGACATAGGAAATGGAGGACTAATGTCTTTCTCAGCCTGAGGCTTTTTAAATCTACCTCTCTCTCCTCTCTGTGGCAGTTCTGTAATCATCCACTGACAAACCATGCTGGGTGAGATGTGGTGATATTGAATTACCACAGAACTACCAGATATAGGAAAAAAGTTACTCTACTCTCACAGTGTAAAACTCAAACAAGTTATTTTACAGCACTGAATGAGCTGAATTAGCTTTACTTACAAGTACAGAGAAATAAACAAAAGTGATTTTTGTGACTGTTGTGGCAATGCAATAAAACCACTTTAAAATAATTATCTGTTCACATAATTGTCAGGAAAATAATACATTATTTAGACATCCGAAGCATCTAGCAGCCTAGCAGCCTTGTATATTAGACATGAAGATCTGAAACCTTCATCAGCATAACATCACATCTTTAAACGCAGGTGATTATGGCAACCTGGTCTAGTGGAGAGTGTCCCTGCTCATGGCAGGGAGCTTGGAACCTTTGAGGTCCCTTCCAACCCAAAAAATTCTATGATTCTATGAATTAAGTACTTTGTTGCATTAAGAGCTGTCTAGCATCAGTTCCCAATCAGATATGGTAGTTATATGGTCAAAGTATTTTATAAAAAATTACAAATTAGTTGTCTCCTTGTACTTGTGAAATTACAATATCATCATCCTCAGTTATAAATGGAAACAGTGGCAAATTGCTTTCAAAGTTTATGCAGCTATAGTGACAATATTAGAAGTCAAGCTCTTCTGACTGCAGAATCGGTGTGTCTTTCCTCACACCACAGAATGGTCCTGCAGTTAGTTCATCTGTAGAGAGTTCTAGTGTTCAAAATCTCACCCGTTATTTTTAATCCTATTTTACATTCCAGAGCACCACTTCTGCCTGAGAGCCTTAGCCTTCCTTAGTAACACTTTCTAGTTCTGCCCCTGCCATAGGTGCAGGAGTACGAAGGGATGTCAATAGTCCAAACTTTAGCTTAATGTCTAAGAGTGCATTACAATACCTGCCATAAATCAGAGTATGCCCAGGCAGTCGACTGATACTTGCTACTGTAGTGGCCTGGGAAATAAGATGTAGTGCTGCAAAGTTGTCTTAATTCTTCCTGTACCCTCATGGAGTCCAGCAAGTGGAGCACCCAAAGGATTTTGACATTTTAAGGCAGTTATAACGTCTGTAATTTTAGGGGAATACCAGTGTTCATCTACATTGGTCTGAGTAAGAAATCAATGTGACTGTTTATGGGGTACTATGAATTTTTGTAACAAAGTGAAAACACAAATGAAAAACTGTAGTAAATCCATATATTTAGAGAATACCAGTCCCTTTCAACTCAGGTTTGCAAACAAATCTGATATTAGTCACCATGGTTTCATTGAGTTTTGGCCAGAGTCTGTAAACAGGAATTTCATCCTTGTATGAAATTCTGCCTTCATCTGTGCAAGATAGTGATGTTATTGGCCTTCACATGTCTTTAAAACTTACAAGCAGAGAAGTACAATAATAAAAAATCAAAATCTCACAACTAGTCATATGCTTGGAGGCAGCTGTACCAAAGAGCTTTGTGACCTTGGTTCTTCCACAGTAAAAACAAACAAACAAACAAACAAGTCAGTGACAGCTATTTTTTATCAATATTATTTGAATCATTGCAACATCTTCAGGTATCAGTTAGAGATCCATGCTCCACTGTCCTGAGTATTGCATACACGTAAAATGAAGACTGTCCTTGCGCAAAGTTTCTTCCTGTTTTTCAATCTGATGTTAATGATTTGAAGGGGATTTTTTTTCTCTCTTTGTTTGTATTGAAAATAATACATATCAACATCTTTTATGGTGGCTGGGATTCTGTATTTAGCTTCATGTAAACAGATCCTTACTTCCGTGAATTCAGTAAAGTTCTATATAGGAAAAAGAATCAAATTAAAAGTTCAAGGCTTATGTGAGCATCACCGCCAATCTGTTTGTGGCACAGAACACTGTTGCTGTATGCAGGGTGACATGGAAAAATTAGTCTAGTTGAGACAGAAAAATCCTGAGCACTCTTTTCTTTCCACTCTAGTTCCAGCTTCACTCTTTCGATTGCACGTACCTCTTGTTTTTTGGTTTGGATTTTTTTTTTCTTTGTGCTAATTGTTGTGTTAGAAAATCCTGCCAAAGGCAAGATTCAGTCCAAGTCCTGCCTGTTAGAGCCAGGTAATTACTTCAAGAACTGAACATCAAATTCTGTTTTTTCTTCCAGGTAACTGGTAGCTCAGTTTAATTGGTACTTGATTGCTTCTCTGTAGTTAAAAGCATTCTTGAAGGAAAATGGTATTTAAAATATGTCTGATCTCTGTAGTAGGCTACAGCCTGGCCAGGTCATTCTTGGGAGGGGAGAATGGAAGAAGGTCTTGAAACTCCACGGCATTAAAATGAAGAAAGAAAAAAAAAAATGGAACAAGGGATCTGTAAGAAGTTCAATATTGTAATCCACTTGCAGACCTAAAATCCAGAGAATTTTCCTAAGTCTGAGAGTTTAATGAAATCTATTGTAGCTTTGAATAAGGCAAGATACTTCTTGACCCTCATTTTCCTATGGTGGGAGAAAGAAATGACAATATTGACTGATTTCACAGGTGAGCATTCAAGATGAATAAATAAATGTTTATATAAGGCTTTGAATATGAAAAATAGTCAACATTTTAGTAGAATGAGAATAAGCAAAACCCAGGCACAATGTATAATTCTAGCAGTGTATGTGCATATACAGTTACTGTCTGTTACGTAAAGAATCGCAGTTAGTGAAATCTCAGCTCTTAAAATAAATTTAAAGAGATTTCAAGTACTGGAGTATGACTCAGAAACCTGTTCTCCCCTTAAGACACTTTGTGCTGTCTGAAAGATCCACAAAGCAACAGGGGGGACAGACCTTATAGGAGAAGAAACAAAAATGCTGTCAAAGCTAATGTAAACAAATTTAAAATATAGAGAAAAATGTATGTGTTCTGCCATTCCCTATGACTCAGTGATGTGTTACATTTAGTGTTGTCAAGCATATGTGTTTAAGGCAGAAACGTGATTATATTTCAGCTGATGCTCTTTCTTTGATTTCACAATACACTTGAATTCTGCACGGCTCTGTATTATTCACTGAGATAAAGGATGATAGCAAATGAAGTGTATCTACATCATTCGATACATTTCCTGTTAAAGACAGTAAGAGCAAGACAATCAAACTCCTTTCTGCTTTTCCAGTTCATCTCTTTAGCCCTGTTTTATACACTTCATTTTTTTCTAATGAGGTTAAAGGGTAGTTAGCAGGCCGTGTAGTACAATACCGGTTTTACTGTATCTCTCTGAGTCGCTAAGAATCCTGAGAGATGATGGTAGCTGAATTTGTCAGCTTGGTCCCTCTTCTTGCATCTGGCATACCTTCAGTGTCAGAAACAGGAACATAGACTGGTTTAATACAAAAGAAAGTGAGCAGCAGGACCAAAAATTTTATATGTGTATTAATAATGTGCACAGCTTGGGAAAATAGTGTCTTTTCCCCTATGTTCTCTGGTTCATCCGTTTCTTAGGAAATCACAGCTGTTCGAGTTTACAGTGATCTCTTCATAAGCTGGACATTCAGAGATTTGTGAAAAGCTGACTTAAATTTGACAAACAAATACTATTTATAGCAAGATGAGGCCAGCTACTTTTACAGATTTTGGTTTACTGAAAAATAATGCTAATAGATGTTTCTCAGAATACAATCACCTAAATAACTAATATGTGATTAAGGCAGAAGCAATAAAAAAGGAGTTATTATTTAATTCCATAGTGAGCATTTTTGCTACCAGAGTCGCTTCTGTATTTCACCTCAGAGATGGCTGTACTGCAGTGACAGATATGTGAGTTTTGGTTATGAGGTATCTGAGCCCTTCCAAAAGAGGATACAAACATTAATACAATGAATAAAGTATTTTTAAAGAAAATCTTCCAGAACAAATGCTGTTTAGAAAACTTGCTTTCAAAAATATTTCTTTAGAAAACAGGAAAAAAAGAAAGAACTAAACAGCAAAGAGTCAATAGATTTATTTTTCTTCAAAGGTAGAATCCTGTGCCCTAGAATGTTACTTCCAAAAATGCTTTCCTGGTTTTGCAGAACTTTCTTTGATAATTGGATAAGTCGGTATACCAGCAGCGAGCTCTAATACCATTACTTCATGCTGATTACCAAGAACAGAAAAACGTAATTTCTGAGGCAAGGTTTATGCTGAAGGTAGTTTACAAGATAATTTATTTACTGATTTAATTTCTATAAAGAAATATACTATAGGCTTAGGGATTTTTTGTAATGAAGCCTGATGACATGGCCCAAATCCTAAAATGAGCATACAAGCAAAGAGTGTAAGGGGGTTAAAATTAAATAAGAAGGCTCTTAACCTGAGCTTTATGATTCAGTGTTTCTCATGCAAGCAATTTACTATAATTGAAATGAGAACACTGTGTCCTTACATGCCTGATGTAAATTTGGGTCTAAAACATGGGATGTCCCTCATAAGTATGGGTTTGGGTGTGTCAGATATGCGTGTGGCTTCATTTGAAATTAGCTCCATGGCTGAACATTACAGGAAAAGAATATGCTGAAGTTTCTTCTCATACCATGGCAGAGAATGTCACAAACGAGTGACTCACTGCCTGAGCTATATTTTCAGGTTGTGTTGTGTTTGGTCATCTTTCCCTTGTGTGGGAAGGATGGCGAGTCTGGTCTCCAAGGCCCCACTTTATGTGCTGTAGCTGAAACGTACCCAGCTGCAAAGGTGAAGCAATTGTAAAACATATATCTTCCCCTTATCTTGCCACTGGGCACATTCGGACCTATGACAAAAAGCTGGAAAACTTACCATGAAATTTTGTGGACTGTGTGCTCTTCCACACATAGTCTTCAAAACAGAGATGGCGGGAAACTTCCCATCGGGTGCAACCCTGCAATACACCATACGGTGCTTCCTGTGCGGCACTCAAGCCCCCTCAGGACAACTGAAGACCTTCATCATCCAATCACATCTGCGACAGTCTGTATTCCTTTTTTTTTTTTTTTTTATGATGGCATATGTATGTCATTTCAAACAGAAGCATCCTTCATTTAATATAAATAACTATATTCTCACATACAGAGAGGACAGCTGGTGCTATTTCTGATAAAAAGAGGAGTTTTTAGAGAAAAGAAATCTTTCAAGACCCTTCACAGTAAGTGGAAAGCATCAAAATCGTCATGATTGCACTGTGGATTTTACAGAGCACATTCTCTCTAGTGTCTACTTTTACCAGGGTACAAAAGTCACTGAAAACCTGAGACAGAATTTCTGTCCAGTCCTTTCACCAAACTTTATTTAACCAGCTTCAGATCCCAACCAGAGTCCTCACTATATGCAAGCTACACATGGATATTGTGTATCCATGAGTCTTTATTGTCCAATGCTTATATTTTATTATTTCAACAGTAGCTCAACCAGGTCTGTTTCAAGTAATTCTGCCAAGCCAGAAACCACCAGGGTCCTGGTCCTCAGGTCAAAATGAAACCATGGGTTCTCATGTACTGTTCACTCCTCCCAGTGCAGTATGGCAGGGTGTGGAGAACAAGCTCCTTTGTGTAGATAGTACTTGGTGGGGCTAAAATATCATTCCTCCTCAAATAATAAAAGTTAGAAATAGGTGAACAGAGCGCAACAGTAAAAAAACCCTGCAGGTGATTTGCATGTGAAACATGAATACTTTCATTTGCATGACAGCCTGCTGTCTGTTTGCTCTGAACTAGCTCACTCCTCTTATTCCTCCTTCTTTCCTCCTCGTGCTGTCATACAAGTTGGCTGAGTGTTTTACCATGCTATGTTCTGATATTTGTGCGAGTGGATTGAGTACTTGCTATACTTCATTGTGCACTAGAAGCTGAACTTCAACTCCACTTTTGACTGTTGAAAAGATGTATTGTGTGTATGTATGGAGAAGGGGTAATTTAGGGGCTTCCTCACTATTTATACTGGTTTTCTGTTCCTTTTTTCAGTTTTATGCATCCACTGATTGTTGTCACAGTAATATTTCTTCCACATGATAAAAAGCACAGCAGCACTAGGAGATAGATTTCATATCACCTTCGGCACCTCATCGTACATGAGATGTTTTACATCTTCTGTGTACTTAACACAAAGTGCACACTTCATTCTTTGTTCTCGGATCCCACCCTTCGTGCTGAGATTTGGTCTATCTCATATATCCTCCCACTTCCACTGGAGTGCTTTTTCAGTAGCATCATGATAGATACTGGAGCAATTTGTAACAGAATGGTCTTTCTGGCTTATTTCATTACTTTCTTTTCCTTGATGACCAGTTTAAGAAAGACACATTTCTTCCTCTCTGCTCACAGAACTCATTATTTCTTCATACCTAGATGTCGCCTTGTGTGCTCAATCACTTCCTCTCTGTGGTAAATTTGTTAGACACAGATACAGTCACTTATGATATTTCTTAAATTCCGTTGAACATGTATTTCTGACAAATGCTACGTGTTCACTCCAAGGCATGATGCAGTGTTAGTCATCTTTATGTATTCATACTAAAAATAGTCAACCCCACAGCCAGCTACCTCTCTGTTAGTGGAAGCCAGCTCTGTGACTGTGGAAGGGTGACTAACTCCTAGAGCAAACATTCTCCAGAATGCCTCCGCTTAGTCAGCTCAGCTAGGACATTTCCTCCACTCTCTGGATGATTAATGTGCTAACCATTGTCTTAAACATTAGCTTTGTATTGACAATGGTAATGAGAAACATTTAATGGAAAACTTTGCTCCAAATTTAAAAGATGCTATTTAGCAAGTTAAAGGGAGTATCCTTATTGTCTGTGCTGCCTCATCTTCCCTTTTTGCTGAAGAACATGAGATCAAAACGTGCCCTAAGGCATCTTACACCCCTGCTACAGCTTAAAAACTGTGCGTTGGCCAGTAACTAGCAACAATTCATTGCTGAGTGTCCAAAGCCATGACTGGATCACCCTATCGCTATAATACTAATGGTGGGGTTTTAACAGCCCGGAGGAATCAGTTGCTGATGGTCACCACTTTGCATTTGTCCCACAGAAGACTGAAGAGATAATTTGACCCTAAATACATTGACTAATAAGAATTTAAAACTGAGTAGGGAAATACCTAGCGTTGCTTCACAAACTGCTTCTGGGAAAAAGCAGAGTAAAATGATCTAGAGAGGAGGTTTGCTAACTTGTAAAATAGTCCAACTTGTAAAGCAGAGGGAGGTCTGTCAGATTTCACCAGGCACCACAGAAAGGGTCAAGCTGATAGAAATTTTTAATATCTGTCAAGAGAAAGTGAAAATCTGCCTGGGAGCAGGGAAGACAGCTGCTACAGACTTTTCTGTTCTGGACTAAGCCAGATCTCTGCAATGCCAAGTAATGGTTACAGTAGTAACAAAATGTAAATTGCTGTGCCTATTATATGTATACACGTGTTTGTATACCTACATATATACACACATATGATTGCGCGTGTGTGAAATATTTCCATATAAATATATACATAATATAGACAAATCCATACACATAAAAGAATGTGAGTATGGACAAAACCTCCACAAAATATCTGAGGTTCTCATAAATGTTGGAGAAAACATTTTTCATCATCTAATTGAGCTGATATATGTGGTCTCTAGCTCTTATCTATGGCAAACTACATTCCAAGTCCTAGTTTTGAGCCTAGTGCTATAGGTCACTATTTAGCTGACACATATTGTCAGAATCCAGGCTGACAGAGGTCAAACCAAACTGATTAGAAGAAAACACCAGTTTGAACTTTCATCCAGAACTTTGACAGAACCGAAGCACTAGCTGTAGGATTAGAGCCATCATTACATAAAAATAGTAAGTTCAGAGGAAACAGATCCAAAGTTATCCTACATGTGGGAATGTTTTGATGAAGGGTGATTAAAAAGATGGCAGCCCGAAAAGTGGACTGACATTTCAATCCTCGCATTTAGAGCTAAGTATCTGGATTTATATTACTATTTGAAATGAAGGCTTGTCCTCTCCATGAATCTTGAACATTTTCCTTCAAGAATTTAATCAAATAGAGATGACAAGAAACTGTTGTTAGGTCATTTTGTTTCAGTGCTAGCGGTTCTAAAAACAGTTATCTCCACAAGGACCTCAGAAATTAACAATTACTGCTATTACTGCATCTTCAAAGTAATTATTTTGCATTGTTTCTAAATGTACTTTTTGTCAAGGACACACCACTCTTGACTAGTTTCCTGACTGCAGTTGACACAGCAGAGATCTAGAACAATATTAGCATGACAAACAAAAATAACATCAAGGGGCCTGATATACAAAATAAATTACTTGGTTTTACCTCATTGAGTGCCCAGAATGTCTTAATAAGCAATACTCTGGCTCCCATTCAACTCCCCGCCTGTGGCCCTAGTAATGATGTCAGAGACTGTGTTTCAATGTATATACGGAAAAAGATAGATACACACTCAAGCAAAAAAAAGTTGGATATTTAGCTATCTAAACAGAAATAATTTCATTTCTAATCTGGCCTTGGAAAAGAGGTGCAAAAATATCTCTCATCTGGTGTGTACAACACAGTTTTAAAGTCGTATACTCCAGAGGATCAAATTATTCAGGCAGCAGAAAGAGAGGCGAAACAAGCAGCCAAGGATTTTGAATAAATACTACAGCTGTGGGAAATGAGTTGCAGAAATAAAAGGAGGAGGGACCAGCTAGTTCTGAGGGTAATAAGCATACGAAATCGAAAGGAAACAGAGCAAAACTGACTCTGATTTATACCCTAAATAACTTCATTGAATTCATTAGAGTTCCATAGGATACTGAATACATCATCTCAGGAATCGGTTAGCATATGACGGCTGCGAATAAGAAAAAGGAATTCTGCAGAAATGCCACTCCTTTTGTCTTAAGATTTTGATACTATACTTTTTTTAGAGAACTTGGAAAGTCTCAGAGTGGTAGCTGGCGCCAACAGTATTGCAAGCAGGTGTTACACAACTCCCCAGCTCCCCCAGCTCCAGTGCTCTGCCTTCGTCCGCAACTCCTCTGCCGCTCTCCTTTTGCATCGCTCAGGAGTAGCTCTAGGCTGTTAATTCTGGGGTGAACTGGGTAGTGCTTTTGCTGTGCATACAGATGTGCAGCACTGACTAGAAATAGACCTCAAGATTGTTTCTACCTTAGATATGTTGGCCTTCTTTTGTCTCGGCCTTTCTTATTTCCATGCTTTCCAGTCCTCTGTGTTTGTAAGGTGAAAAACAGAATGGGCTGAGCCACTCAAAAGTGATTCTCACCTGGGGACTGTTTCTGCTTCTGCAGTTCTGATTTATGAACCTTTCCTTCCAGTTGACTTTGCTGCTTTGGATCTCCCAAGCTAGCTCTCTCATTGCCAGGGAGAGGATTTTGTTGCCCTCCGTAAGTCTTTCACCACCCCGCCATCCCCATATAAGCCTACGTCTGGGCATGACTAGATGAGTATCGCTTCATACAGAATCCTGCCTGTCGCAAAAAGAATACATTTCTCTCTTCAGCCAAAAAGCAGAGAAACAAATAGTCAATCCTGATTCACAGGGAAAGTGTGTTTTATTTAAGATATTTTGTGTCTCAAAATACACACGCAGCAGCAATTGTGACTTCCTACAGCAGACGTAAATGTCTCTGTGCCTGAGCCATCCATGTGAAGTGGTCCTTTAAAATTATAATTATATTCTGTGAGCTTCTACAATTTTTCCTGGCTCTAATGGAGACTGGAGATGGAAATCTGACATAACCCCAAAGAAAGAGGCCTACCATTCAGAAAGCTCAAGAACTACATAGGCTTATTTTCGAGTGTTCTCTTACCCGATTGTTAAACCAAAAAGGTGGAATCTGTGCCAAACGCCCACTTTCTTGTTCAAAGGATCTCTTGGTGCAGCTTCATCACAAACCTGAAGTTCTTAGTTACCTTGTATTTGCTTTTTGTAAACAATTCAAATCGGGTCCAACTCTCCAAGGTTGGTTAAAAACTAAACATACTTCAGGATAGGACTGTATAGAAATAAAGCTTGGCACATTTTCGGCCTGCATCCTAAAGGTCAGGAAATGTTATACAGTTTATTTGAAAGCAACAGTCTTATAAATAATATTGTAATTTCCAGTCTACTTCAGACCAGATACCCCTAGAAGTTCCCGTGTTTAGAAATAATAAGACTACTTCACCCTTATGGTATATGTCATTTCAAAGCTCCAGGCAAATTTACAGAGGTATTTTACCAAAAATTTTTACATAAACCTGTTAGGGTTTTTTGGTTGGGTTTTTTAATTTGGTGGTTTTTTTGTTGTTTGTTTGTTTGAAAAAAAAAGAAAATATTAACAGGGAGCTAATAACTTGAACAACAGACATAGTACCTGAAGCATATTTGAATCTGCCTGGATATGGTAAGCCTACATTGTCATTTGTATTAAGAATAGGCTATAAAAATAATATGTTGAGTTGGAAAGCAGAGTTGGAGAGGAAATACAGTGGGAGACACAGTATTGTTGATGAAAGATACAGGAAAAAAACCCATACTAGGATGAGAAACTGAAAAGTCATACTATTACTCGTCCTACTGCTATTCAGTGGCAAAACAGTGCTTTTGCTAATTTCCCTGCATTTCAAAAAACATTCAGGATCTGCAAAGCAGACATGGGAAGTACATACCTAGGATGCCTGGTTAATGCTGGTGGTCCAGGTATTATTGGCCAAAATCCACTATTGATAAGTCTAAGGAAGGCTGAAATTGAGACGTTTATTACTGCTTCATGCTGCTGTTGTATTTACCACTTGCTGAGTGCGATGTTCATTAATAGTGCTACTTGTAAAAATCCTCTTTTCTGTTAGTCTGGCTTTACAACACATGGAGTAAACAGTGGGGGCAGCAGGAATGGGCTAGTGCATGGAGGGAGACTTCTCTGCTAACATCGGGCAGCACTGATAGTCACCTTAAGCTGTTATCATTTAGAGTAGAACTAGTCTATGCAGGAGACTGATTCAGCTTCGAGTGCCGAATGCACTGCAAACAGAACCAAAGTCATGTAATAATGTGTTGACTTTTGCATGCAGTTTCTTCAGAATGGGAATTAAGTCCATATGTGATACTTCAGTCCCAGCCATAAATACTGGGAGTCCAATGTGTTTGGCACTCAGGGGAAGGGTTAGCACAAAGAACAAATTAAAATAGAGGAAAGGATAAAGCAAGAAATGTTTTCTACTTATCACCCACATTTATAGAAGATGAGATTTCAAGAAAATGCAGTGAAAACATGACTTGGAGAGAACTTTTTTCCTCATTTATTTATTTTCTGCAG
The DNA here is from genome assembly GCF_028858705.1 of Grus americana. Classification (NCBI taxonomy): domain Eukaryota; kingdom Metazoa; phylum Chordata; class Aves; order Gruiformes; family Gruidae; genus Grus; species Grus americana. The sequence continues at coordinate 36,446,780 of NC_072856.1, read as the reverse complement.
TAAACTGCTGCAGGTAATATCAGTAGCATTAGGATCCTAGACAATAGGCAAAAGAAGCAGTTGTAAAGTGAGCTGTTTAGGTGGGAACATCTTTTCAAGAAGAACCAGAAATCCAAAACGTTTGTCGTAAAGGGCAGAAATCAACACAAGGATAGGAAAACAGTATTTGGTGAAGTATCCTTGTAAAGCATGTCATTGCAGTCACCTATTCTCATGAAATCAAGATTAAATCCATAGGAACAATGAATATGCAGGATTCTTAGGTCCTTCATTAGAGGCTTAAATGCAGAAATACAGCTTTGAAAACTTCATGGTTTTTTACTATGATTCAGTGAAAAATATTGTGGATATACTTGGAAAGCCAAGGGACAGCTTCGTGCCACTGGATTCTGCCCCATATCTTGTGACGTTTATCATCTTTAACTACAGGTCTCTTTATACAGCATTCCATCATGACTTTGGGAGGAGGCCATGACACCAATTTTGTCTTCTCTTCCTTCCAGGGGCTTGTCTCCCAAAGCTGGACGTGGTCAGTATTTTGGTGGAAGTTGCCAGTTTCTGCCTGGCAGGAAGGAGGAGCCTGTATGTATCAGATGTATGAAAGGAAGTTACAAGAGCTTTATTTTTTTAAGAGCAATAAATGTAGGGTTTCTTTTGTTATTCTTTCTTATGTTGCCATTTTTAATATTTTCTATAGAATTATTCTTACAGTATATACACATACATACACTGAGGAAGTTTACAGTCCACACATGAGAATTTGTTCATGGACCTCAAAAAAAGGAGAAAATACTACTCTCACATCTGGCAGTCATTTGGTGCATCTGAAAGTATTGCATAATAGATATGCAGGGTCAAAATCATCCTGGGTGTAACAGTACTGACGTCAATTCCCTTACACCACGAATGAATTTTTTGTGCAGAATGCAAACTGTTTTCATGAAAGACAGAGAAACAGTTTAGTATGGACACTTCTCTTTATTTTCTTTAAACAGCCAGCAGCTGGTAGACACTGGTGTGCTGGCCAAGGGCAATAAATGAGATGGACCATGAAAAAGAACAACTACAAGGAAAAATGAAGAAGGTCGCTCAGATAGGAATGGGATTGTATTGAGTTTTCTTACTAGGAAGGAAAAGGAGAAAAGGGAGGAATGGTGCAGAAAAATTATAGCATCTCATCTTTTTTAGGAAGCAACAATAAAATCATGTTTTTCACCACAAACAGAAGCAGATTGTTGTAATTCATTGCAGCCACTTCCAGACTAATCTTTTTCCTACTGTGGTCATACAAATTAGTGCTAATGCCCCATATTGTTTAACATCTTCTTCAATGATCTGGATGATGGGGCAGAATGTACCCTCAGAAACTTTGCAGATGATGCACCAGATGGTTGTGCCACCATTAAGAGAGCTCTCAACAGACTGATGGGAGTCTCATAAAGTTCAACAAAGGGAAATGCAGACTCCTGCATCTGGGTCCAGTTCTGGGCTCCCCGGTACAAGAGACATGGGCTTAGTAGAGCAGGTCCAGCAAAGGGCCATGATAACAATTAAGGGACTGGAGCATCTGCCATGCAAGGAGAGATTGAGACAACTGGGATTTTTCATCCTGGAGAAGAGAAGGCTCAGGAGGCATCTCATCAATGTGTGTAATACTTGGAGGAGAGGGGCAGTAAAGAAGACAGAGCCAGTTTCTTCTCAGTGGTGCTCAGTGAAAGGACAATAGGCAATGAGCAGGAATTGAAATACAGGAAATTCCATTCACACATAAGAAAAAACTTTTTTACCGTGGAGCAGGTTACACAGAGAGGTCATGGAGTCTCCATCTTTGGAGATTGTCTAAAGTCACCTTTACAAAGCCCTGAGTAACTGTAATTGTTGTTGTAACTGACCCTGCGTGAGCAGGGGGTTGGACTGGATGATCTCCAGAGGTCTCTTCCCACCTCAACCATTCTGTGATTCCACGAGATTCTGCTAAGGTGGATTCTGCCCCTGAACAGCACAGGGGATGATTACAAGGTCTTATGGGTGTGGCCAGCACATAATATAGGAAGAAGGTTTTATTTATCTTAGATTGAAATGTGATACAGCTTGATCCGGGTGTCTGCAGTATTAATCATGATTAATACTGACTCTTTGCCAGATAATGTTTTTGAGCTAAAACTGTATTCTTGTCTTACCTACTGTAATACAGTTTGTGCCTTGAAAGGTATGCATTGTAAGGGGGTCGAAAGATGCATAGAAGTCAAACGACCATGTTTTCTGATGCTGACATGCTTCATATCTTCAAATAATCATTAAATCTTTCTGTGCCTTGGTTTACCCAAGTTGTACTATGAAGATAATTATAGTTACCTGTACTTTACAAAGCTGTTTAGGATGATTACTGCAGGTTTGTCTGGAAATAGAGAGCACTCTTTTGTCTGGCATGTGGAAAGGTTTATGAATATCTCAGAAGGCAGGATTTTCTCATCTGTACATAATATGGGGTCGACATTTGACATTTTGACATTCAGCAGCTGACAATTCTAGTTGCTTTATCATCCTCCATCCTCACTCCTGAGGCCTCTCTCCGTTTAATGAAGGTGACTGAGGAAGAGTAGCCCTATGTATCCCTAAAGTCATCTTCTGTGAGCATGCCCCACTGTCTTTGCTAAACAGTTGACTGTTTTGATTAGGAGCACAGATAGATCTGCAAAGATCACAGGGTTCATGAGCAGCTGAAAGAGGTTCGATGCATATGGATCAGGAAGAAAAGGTTATGGCATAATTCTGAAACAAATGCAGTGGAGCAGCTGTCTAAATTGCATTTTTGAAAGACTATTTTTGAAAGAAAGCTGACAAAACAATTCTGATTTGTCAGAGCTAAAGCTGCTACCAGTAATTGGGGAGGCAAAAAAGGAGCTGGGATAGGGAGAATAAAACAATTGGTACTGAGAATTTGAAATACTGTGTGTATTTCAAGGGTTACTGTTTCAGACTATCCCTAACTGGTCCCTTGAACTGAGTCCGTCCTATAAGCTAGAAAACACCAGGTGTGCTCCTGAAATGCCCAGGATCTTCCCATAACTGACATGCCTGGATCTCCTGGAAACATGGATCATTTCCTACTAACAAAGGGTAAACTTTTCAGGAGTACCTATGTGACTTAAACAGCAGACATGTACTCTTTTGAAAAGGGCAGGAGCAATTTGCAATTCTTATGCTGTTACGTAGATTTTGTATCATCTCCAGCTGCATCACCTCCCTTGTTTTTAAGGTTGCTGGTCCTCACTGCCTGTCAGCAGAGAGGTTCCTTGGAGCGCTCCCTAACTCACAGTGTTAAAAACAGGCAGACTACTTTAGCTAACGCTTGAATTTACCTCCTGGTTTTGCCTGATGTGGATAAGGAAGCATCCCTGTGAACCATTCTGCTGGTAGAGAAGCAGGAAGGGGAATTTCTTGCAGAGAGGTAATGACAAACTTGGGAAAAATATCTGGAAGCACTGACTGATGGCTGCAAAATTAATATTTCTCTAAGTTTTGTAATGTTGAGTTCTGGTTTTGAAAGCCAGAGTTTTTGTGGGTGATCCTTTGTGTCCTAAGAAAGGTACATGTTGTACATCTTACTAAAAGCAACCATGCTGTTTATCAAACATCCAAAAAATTACAGTAGAAACAATAAGACATTATATAGATGTAGGCTTCACACATATAACCAAATTATATAAACACTTATTAATCACACATCTCAGGAAACCTTAGCCACAAAATTTCAAGGTACCTTTGTGGCTTCAGTGCAATAAATGGAATCTTTGATAAAAAAAGAACTTTAGCCTTAGCCCAAAATCAATTAAAATTGTTTCACAGCTTGCCTATGCTTTTTACAAATAATGCTTATAATTTACTAACAGTATTGTCCTGTGCAGAGGAAACAGCACGATTCTGTTTCCTTCCCTCCCCCTCCGTGTCTCTGGGCTCCTGATCCTGTAGAAGAGGAATTCCTGAACATCCCCGAACAGAGGCTGCCATTGCTGCTGGTACTTACACTAGCGACAAAGCCAACAGGAGGTAATGGCAGTCACAGCTTAACCCAAAATGCTAAATCAGCTCATAGAGTCATAGAATCATAGAATGGTTTGGGTTGGAAGGGACCTCAAAGACCATCTAGTTCCAACCCCCCTGCCATGGGCTGGGACACCCTCCAGTAGACCACGTTGCCCAAAGCCCCATCCAACCTGGAGGTCCTTGCAGCTAAGAATGCTACCAATTTAAAAAGATCTTTTTTAAAGCTGTATAGGTCTTTTTAAAATACTTATCATTTTAAATGTACCTGCTGAATAACTTTTGTGTATGTTTTTCTTAAACTTCTGTTCCTTTACAGTGTTCTTCATTGACTCTATTCAACGGGAACAAGATCAGGATAAGGGATCTGGATCTGTATACCTATATGTAAAGAATATATTAAGGATGTATCCTTAGTAAAGGTTTTATTGGAGTCAGCCATAAATTCATATTTTTATATTGTTCAGCTAGTTTTCTTCAAGAGAAACTTAACTGAATTAAATTGAGCTACAGCACTATAAACTAGTCACCAGAAAGTAAAAGGAAAAATCTGCGTGTGTATGTGTGCATCTGCACAGTTTTGAATTAAAACTGAGATTATTATTTCTTTAATTGAGCAATTTCAGACTGCAAAAATCAACGTTTGCAACTTCAAACACAAAACAAAAAAATAACATCCTCAGTCTAGTCACAGTTAACCACACAGTGACTAAATATAGCATCAGCTAGCCTTCAGGATGTGTCCACAATAACAGATTACTCAAAACGTTCTGCTCCTATTCCCTACCTAATATTATGCCTACAACAAAATGTGGAAGTTTAAAATATCTCTGTAATTATGGTAAACAGACAACAATCACTAAAATTGCAGAGTACTGTCTGCTGTTCCTAACGTACAGGCCATATATAGAAAGCTAAATTAAACAATTCTCCTACCACGGAGAGTCAAATACATACTAGATTCCAGGTGCTGGCGAAGCATAGGGAAATCATATTTTGAGTGGGATATAAACTCTAACCCAGATTTTCATGAAGATTTTTAGGCGATTTCTAATTCTGAACAATTAGTGTATGTTTCCTTGCTAACTGTGTCAAGAATTTTCACAGATACTTTAAAATGTAGGAGTCATTAGATATAATGACACTACTTCCTCTTACTTTCTTACTTTGGAATTGGGATATTACTCAGTGTCCAAAAACCTTCGTGCTGCTCTCAAGCCAAATTCCTCTTTGAATTGAACACGAAAAGAGTCAGGTATCTTCTTTAAGCGTCTCTCCGCCTGTGTTTTGAGGAAAGCGGTACTTATTTCCGGGCATGGCTTCCACCCCTCCCTGCCTGTGACCCCGTTGATGCCCCTCTGCTTGCGTACGCCAGCCTTTGAGTGAGAACAGGAAGAGGCGAATCAGGGAAGCAGCTGTTCTCTGAATCACAATCCTCTCTGGATTTCTGTATTAAAAAAAAAAAAAACTAATAGGAAGATAACGCAGAGCAGAAGCATAATATTCCTTGAAGCTACCTCTGCAGCTGCTACCAAGAAGACTCACCAGCATGGTCATAAATATGGATGCAAGTGCACACAAGGAAGTTTTGTCTTCACAGATTCAGGGTCTCTTTCACTTTGGTTCGCACAATCTGCAGGGCTGGGTGGCTAAAAATTCAGAGTCATCTGTACAAACGATCTACTAGAAGCTGCCTTAGTTTGGCTCCACAGGTTTCCCTTCTTGCTTAAAAACTTCCCAATATGGATTGATGGAAAATTTAACCTAACAATAGATGGAGCAAAAATTCATTATGGATTTCTGCATGCGGTGATCAAAGTGAAAGTCTGGTTTGGTAGCAATTCATATTCATCTTATATAGGAATAAATGGCCACACTTTACATAACAGAGAAATAAAATCTTGATTCTAGCATCTCAAGACTGAGTATGCAACATATTGTTGGTAAGACTTTCATATTTCCTGACATATTCTGTATTGCTCTGTCTAACCATTGGTGGAGATTATAAAAAAAATATTAGGGTAGGCTTTTATGTGGAGAGACAAATTCCTGAATGTTACATGCGCAGATAACATCCTGTTTGTGCTTTCTTGTAAAATTTTCAGAATTCTTCATTGAAGAGGTAAACATATGTGACTAAAAGCTAAGTCACAGAAATGCTTGTTCTATGAAGGACATATAGGAGACACCAAGGAGGACACAAGTCTGGTTCCTGGAAATCCTTGAGGTGTGTTACATACTCACTGTACTGCAGAATTTTCCCAGCACTTCCTTAAGAGGCTCCGCTTTTAATATTTTCAAGGTTTGTATTTAAGAATCACCTCTGTCTTAGCTGCTCAAATACAAATCCATTCATCAGTCTACTTGCTTCCCTGTTTAAGTGAGTATGTAGAGGCCAAAATCTAACATCAACAGCTGTGAACACTTTTCTGTCAAGACACCTATAAAAAATGCATAGACTTGAATAATCATTCTTTTGCAAATTTAGGAAAATCTGTCCTTTTTAGTTTTAGAAGAGACCAACTTGCTCTGTATTCTTCTGGAGGCAGATCATCTGTTTCTTAATTACTTCAGATGCTTATTCTATGAATGGGGCTGTACGATATACTGAATTTCAGAGTAAATGTTCTTTTGTCTTTCATCTCACAGATGAACTAGACTGTTTCTGTACCAGATACTCTCAAGATATTTGTAAAATAGCCAAAAATCTCATCCATATGTTCTGAAATGCTTAAAAACAGGACTGAAACTGTAATCTACAAAAATGGCTCAAGTTTTCTGGTCTGAGACCTGACCAGATTCAGGTTTTACTTGGAATTTTATCAGCAATTAAAGGTAGCTAGCAAGGGTTAAGATAACAAAATGAACGTAAGCACTCCCACATTATCAGAGTTATAAATGACTGCTCTTTCACATCTTCCTCCAGTAAATTGTACCAAAAATTGACAAGTATATTCATTCACAACTGATCAATTCCCATGCAAATTCCCGAAAGCTTCTTAGACTTAATTCCTTCTCTCAGCTGCCATTTCCCTTGTGCTATTTTGAGAAAAAAAGCCATTAATGGCTCTCCTTCCTGGCTCATAGTTCCTTCCTTTCTTCCTGCCCTTACTGAGAAATTATCTTCTGCGTGATCCTCTTGAAAACTAGAAACTCAGTCTTTGTATCATTTATGTATAAAATCAGATGCAGACTCACTTATATTAAGGGATTTTAGTCTTCCCTAGTAGTGCCGCTTGTTACGTGCTTCCACAGTATAGCCACGTGATTCTGAAGTTTTACCTACACTCTCCCTCTCTCGCATTTAACTCAGGATTTTTGCATGGTCTATCACGTTTTCATTAAAGGAATCCAGGAACTCCTTTCAGCAGGTCAATATGAAGAGAACTTCTAGAAAGCACATACTCAAACTACAGGAGCAAGCTAGTGAACAGTGACATTTAGTATAATAAATCCCTGCACTTAATTTAGCAGCCTCTTTGGTCAAACTACATTCATTGTGTCTTCTTGCAACATCTTTACATATCTTCAGTGAAATAATAAATGCATATGACTAATAGAAACAGTTACATTGCAGAATACTTGCTCTGTGGAGAATACAGAACAGGATTTTTACATGTTGAGGACAAAGTTTGACGCTCACATTTTAGATTTACGGTATCTGACATGAAACCAGAAAAGTGAGACCACAACTTACTTGCAACATGTTCATGGACAGCATGTAAAATACACAGACCTTATTGGATCAGGGAGGTGCCACGTTCTGCCGTCACTCAGTGAAAGAGAGAGCAGTGATATGTAGAGGATGCTGAAACTGGACATTTGCTACCTTGTTGCTTATGGTCATTAAAAGTCACCATGGACCTCTGGAAACCTTTACTCCCACTCACTTTCTTTTTGAGCACGGATTTTAATAAATTTCATAACGCAGAAGACGGTGAAAAAACAAGCCTCTTTGTTCTGAAATTATTAAAAATGTATTTTAAATTCCCATTCTGGTAATTTCTGTAGACCTTTTTCCATATATTTTGCACGCAGTACCAATATGGGTAGAAAAAACCTTTCCTACAAGTTTAGTTGGTGACCTTAGACGACACTTTATATTTCAGTGTGAAAACCGAAATATTTATTTCCTTGATTAAACATCTCATGAATACATGACTTCAATTTTCATTGTAATTTAGGCTTCTGAATGGAAATGTCAGATTTGAAACAGAGCTTAGGTGCCTGACTTGGATATTTTTTTAAAATCATTCTTTGTTAGCTTTAGCAGTAAAAAAATGAAGCACACATTCCTGTAATATTTCATCAAGTTCTGACTAACAGAGAATCAGAAATGTTCTAAAATGTACAATTACAAACAGGCATAAACTTTGAGACATTTTTGTGGTTTCAGAGAAAACTGACTTGAGTACATACGTCTGGAAAAGTCCCACGAAGAAGCCACTTCTGTATTTTCAGGAAATTAAGCAAAAGGGCCTACTGCAATTTTTCTATTGTCCTCTGTTTATTTATTTTAAGCCACATAATAAGCAGAAATTTGTGATCATAGGTACAGTATTTAGGCCAAAGGACATTGTTTGAAGATAAAAGGGTTGTTTATATAAACAACTGTTCCTAAAATTTTTGAGACCAATTGTAATGGTCTTATATTCTGTGAGACTGTGAATAGTGGGGGGTTTCAAAGCTTTGCAGCTGTGGAACCAAGCCACAATCACAGCCATTCTCCTAAGTACTCTGGTTTTACTTCCTTCTTCTGGAATTACCGACAGAGATTACTTGACAGACGAAAAGTAGTAGGATATGCCAGAAAATGCCTCTGACTAGTCTAGATAAAAAAGGTGACTGGAAGAGTAGTATCCTGAATTAGATTGCTGTTCTTGAGCACGAGAACAGCTATACTAGAGCTGAAAGTTCACGTAGCCCCACATCCTGTCTCCAGCACTGGTCAACGGCAGGGCCCAACAGGAGAATGTAACAGAATATTGTCAACATTCCCTGGTATTTGGAAGATCCTGATAACCAGCAGTGCGTAATTCAGAAATTCCTTTACATAAGAGCAGAAGAACCTAGGGTTTGTCTAGCCCCATATTCTATCTCCAGCAATGTCCATAACTAGGACATTAAAAATGGATCAAACATACACTCTCTAGCACTCTCCCAGCCTCTTGATTCTTTCAGATTGGAACACTTCCAAAGCCCGATACTGTTTGTTAAGTAATCCACCAACAGATCTCTCTCCCAGTTAGCCAACATTTCCCTGAAATCCTGTGAACTTCGTGCACTTACAGTGTCCTTTGGTTACAAGTTCCATGGGTCTACTACCCATTCTGCTTTGAACTTGGCTGCTAATATCTTCATTTGACGGCCACTACTTCTTGCATTTGATAGAGACTGTAAACACTTGGTCCCTGTTAATAAATGTTGGAAGGATTAAAATTACAGTCAGTTGGATTCTGATGTAGCTCAGAATCACATTTCCCCTCTTCAAAAAGCAAATGGCTCCTTCAGGTCTACTTTCTGCATTGACAGAAAGGACAGTCTCTTTCCTTTCTTTAAGAAGGTTTTCCAGATCAAAGGCTCTTCCCATTCTCGCAGAGTTTCTGGATTTCAGCAGTGCTTTCTGTCTAATGCCCCTGGCAATCCAGAAGCCAGGCTGCCCGCATGAAAGATTTCAAGTGTGAGTAATGAATCTTCTTCCAACCCTGAGAAAACAGATCAGGAAGACTTGGAAGCAAGACTTTTTGTAATGATACTGATATCAGACAGTCAGAGACTCACTGCTGCCAAACTGAAGTCTGATCCTTCGGGATACTTTGACTCTGTCCCAGCTGGCCCCTCAGCAATATTGCAAAGCTGTGAGACTTTGAGCCCCAAGCTGCACAATTAGCAATCACGATGGAGGGATCACAAGTTAAGCCATTTAATAGAAAGTATCCATTTCATATTGTTGCTGTGCAATATTTGCTACTTTCTGGTAAGGAAAATGGGAGTTCTGTAGGACTAACAGAAAATGGAAGGAAATGAGAATATTCTTCATGTTGGCATAACAAGTACCACTTTAGTTCTGCCCTGTTTCTCCCACTGAAGGAATGATGTGCTCACATACTTCATACCATGACATCATACACATATCACTGAATGTCCAGCAGCAGTTATTGACACTGTGCCTTTGTTCAGCTGCTTCTTTGGTGTTGTGAAAACAGCTGTCTTCTGATAACGTAGGATGCTTTATTGTATTAATACCTTACACTTCTTGCTTTCTGTTTTCAGGAAAAAGAGCCTGATGTCTTACCTTACTAAAGGTAAGAGGTTGTAGAGAGTAGGCATTTTTGTAAGGTTTCAATTCTGAAAAATGTAAGCAGCGATGAGGATTCACAGCAGAACCATCCTGTCATACTCTACCCTGCTACTCCCACATACGGCGCAGCGCTATGTGCGGTGTCATGCCCTCACCTCGCATAAGCCTCCAATCTGATAAGCTCTGACAGCTGAGCTTGCACACGCTATTATACTTTACTGAAATATTAGGGTTTGTTGAGCATAGTGACATGCTGATAAACTCTTAATTAGCTGCTGTTTATGAGTGTGTGCTTTTACAGTAGATCCTAATTCATCGGCCTCTGCCTATACGATGTCTCTATATGCCAAATATGGATTATATTGCAACTGGTATCCTCTTGTGTGTGCATATACAAAGGATGATTAGCTGTAAAGCCTTCTGTGAGACATTTTATATGGAAAAATACTTACAAAATATATCGGGTTGCACCAGACAGCTGCCTAAATTCTGGAATGAGTATCTGCTAACCATTTATATGCCAAGATTGTCATTCTCGGTTACTTTGTAACTGCATCCAGACCACTAAAGCAAAAACATTATTTGGCAAGTAACATTTTTCAGATCCACAGTTGCACTGGTACTAAACAGTATACCAGCCTAACACGAGCATGCTGGTATGCTTTTTCATCACTTTACCAATCTCTGTGGTCTACCATGCCCTCACTCGACGTCTCAGACGTCTGTTTCTAATTGGATGCTTCCTTTTGTGATAACGAAGATGATTCATATAGTGTCCTAAACATTACATAGGTTTTTTTCAGAACACAGTGGACACTTTTGCTTTAAGGCCATTCAGTGCTGTTCCATAATTATACACAGTTTTCTGGAAAAGGGCGTTGAGAAAGGCTGTACTTTCCTGAGAACTGCAAATAACATGATCTCTAAAGAGATCTGTGTGAAAAAAGATATAAATATAAATCTGTTCTCTTTGCAGTGGAATCAGCGAAAGCATTTCTAACACAATGCCTTTTGTGACAGTACGTAATACTCTACGGTGTCTTCCCTGTTCCAAAGAAACGTGACTTTCTTTTAGAACACATTCTTCTGCAAAGATGCTGAATAAAATTAGGTTGTGCTTAGAAGCTCTCGGGGGCAGCGGTACCCGTTACATTTTGTCTTTGAGCAGCCGTGAACACAGCGGGAATCTCTGCTTCCACTGGAGTCCCTTGTCACTCCCACAATAAAAACAACAGTGACTGTGCCGGCTTGTTTTTATTTACACTTGTATTTAAACTTCTCTCTGCTTTAAACTTCTCTGCTATAGGTCATAATTTATGTTTCCCCACCCTGTCTTTTAATTTGCATCCCAGTCATAGTAAAGCTTGTGAAAGAGAACCCTGTAGAGAGACATAAGAGAGAAACAGTGCAGGCTGTTTCACTAGAACATGGGAATTTTTCCCTCTTCAGACACCAAGAGGCTTTGTCTGTGAAACTAATGGGTGGCCTTATTGCCTAAATTGCCCTTTTTTACCCCTGCGCAGCTTTTCCTTGCCTAATGGACATGGGAGCGACTGCAGAATTCCCTTAGTTCGGCTGCCAAACCCTCTTTTCTTGTAGGAGTTGGGAGACCTGCTAGGAAAGGTACCTTCTGCATATTCAGATTTGAAGGTCATTATCTGACTTTGTGTTCAACATACGCAGCAAGCTCAGCGCTGCTAATATAGGACCTTTTCTTTGAAGCTTTAGCCCAAAAAGACACCATTTCCATTTGGCAGCAGTATCTGATTCACATGTTCACTGAAGTCAGGCTTCCTCTTTTGAGAACTGGAAAAAACTAGATTTGTAATTTGAAATGTCAGCAACCTTCTACGTAGCAAAAAGAAGAAAAAAAAAAAAAAGGCATGGGGAGTAAAGCCAGTAGTTTCTACTTCTATCATAACAGTGGCAAGATCTCTGAAAACAGGAACCAGAACAGGTCTTGGGATATTTTAAGTGTGGTGCCAACTTAGTTTCAACCTATATCTATTAAAAACTACAAGTCATCAGGAACATAAAACACTGATGATTTATGTTCCTTATTCTCCTCCCAATGTCACATTAGTCTCATTATACAGTTGGCGTTTCAAGCTCCAGCAAAAGACTGACATCACCACGGACTACGGAAGGCTCTGTATACGTACATACACACACAGAGAAAAGGATTATCTGCTCCCTAAAGAGCAACCTTACCTATTTCACTCAGTGTGAGACTGGAAACCGTAATGTACTCACCATTGCCAAAATATGCTCTAAAAAGAATCAAAATTCAACACAGAACTGTCTTCTATAAACTATTTTACAAACAACCCGAGGACATTATTATCATGTGGACAGAAAATTGTTTTTTGTCAGAATAAACTTAATTACAAAATGTACAGCAATAGTTACATAATTACAAGCACAACTGCTTAATGGTAATGCAAAGAACTTCTGAGGGGGACAATTTGTGATCTATTGTCTATTAAAATGGGATCATTTGGCCTGATCTCAGAAAATCTACCTTGAATCAGGTCAGCAGCCTGGTGACTTCACCCATTTCAATCACCATTTACTGCATCCACCGCAAGAGACTGAACACATGAGACAGACAGATGTGAAACTGAAGAATCAATAAAAATAAGATCTGTGGAAATTGCAGTCTGAGAGTAGCACTCAAAAAACCAAGGTGAATGAATTGCTTGTAGATATAGGAGTGCCACTTCTTTGACACAGGATGGCAGACGGGTAAAGGTGTGATTCACAAGCATTTACTGAATAGAGAATTAATCTCAATATTACAAGTGAATTTGTGCAGCAGAGGAAAGTCTGAGAGACACCATATGGCTTTAAGTCATGAAAATAACAGGTTTCCTGCCTTTTTTTAAAAAAGTTCTCTCAGTGAGGTATGTGGTTTTGATGGCAGATTTAGAAAATGATTGGCACACTATAATAGATTGTAATTTTAAGAACCACTGAATTATCCTACACTGGTGGTACACGTCTTTCCTTGTACAGTCTGAAGTCTCAGCCTAGCTTTAAATGTTTGTGTCTACTCTAAGTGCTCTTTTTTATATCCTTTTTTTTTTTTTTTGCACAAAAGACACTTTTGTTTGAAGAGGTGTGTAAAATGTCATTCAATTTATCCACTGAATTTAGAATTATTTATTTGGGAGACAGTGTCTAAAAGCAATTTATTTCAATTTGGAAATGTGAATAGCTAATGAGAAAATTCCATTAGTTTTGCAATTAATTTCTTTTTATGAATGCATAAGTCAAAATTTGGAAAAAAAAATGTAAAAGTTGGACACATTTTGTCCTATTTTGGAGGTGAGATCACTTTCCTTCACAATACTTGAAAAAAGAAGGTGAGGGAAATCACTACTGTGATTATTTTAAATATGTTCGGTGTACACCTAGGGGAAAAATATCTAAACTGCATCCTGTTAAGTATTCATGCAAACTGGTGGTGATCGCTGTCAAACAGGAAACGCATGGTAGGGGACAGAACATGACAAAGTAGATTCCAGAAATCATACCTCAGCTGCCCAGGTGAATTTAGACTGTGTTTTGACTAGAGTACTACCAGACAACAAGCTCATTTAGTCCTTTCCATGGAGAACACCCACGTTGCTTCCTTCTCTGGTAACAGTACCCAAAAACCAACGGAGCCCCAGTTGTGAAGGTGGCCCCGTGTCAGCTGGCTAAGAGTGCAGACCCACAGACATCAGCGTTGTGTGGAAGAGGGGAGGCACGGGGGTACAGCGTTCAGTCCTCTCCTGCCAGAGGACATTGCTGGTCCCAGTGGTGCTACGTTTCCTGCTCAGCTGGGACCCCCATCTTTCCTAACCATCCCTGCACCGGCAACAGACCTGAGTAAACTACATGTGTGAAGCCCATCTTTAAGCAGAATCCCTGCAGCGATAGAGATATTACTGAGAAGGTGTGACACATCTTCTCAGTAATTCACCCGAAAGCAGACCAACCAGCTGAGGAAGAGAAATGAGCAACAGTAATTCCCCATAACATTTGCATCCTCTTCCCAGTACTTCCTCATGTTCCTCTTTGCCATCTTTTCTTTCTGAATATAGAACTTCAAATATACGCGTGCATAATTCAGTTCTTTTGAACTGAATCACAGCTGCTTCTGTGATTTTTCCTACTATTCCTTTTTCTGCTTTAGCAAGAACCTTTCCATGTTCCTCAAACATGGGACTAATCAGAGCCCTTTTTTCCAGGAGTAACATGGAAAAATAAATCTGAAGCACTTCCCAGCAATTTTGGCATTTCCAGGATGAGCTTCAGTCTTCTGTGTAGCTCTGAAGAACCTTTATCTAGTTTCTCAAAATCTCTTTTGACCACTTCTATAAATCTACTAGGGGTACCAACTTGAGTGCATAACAGCAGTCCTAAGTGCCCCTAAATTACCTTCAGAAAATACCTGAGATGCCTCTCTTCCATTTACATGCCTGATTAAGTGCTTATTTGCTATGTAGAGCAAAGCTCTTGCTTTGAAAGTTCTGTTTACTTAACAATTATCTTTTTGAACTAGAGCAATGCTAGAGGTTTCAACTCTGGTATTTCCAAATCCCTCCTTGGCACGGTTAATCAATCCAAAAGCCTTTTTCTTCTTTAAATAGAAGACCGGATTTATGAAGGCCACATATCGGGTTTCTTTATGCGATGTTATAGAAGTAGTCTCTAAATTTCTCATCTGTAATATGAAGACACTGACCCTCAGGCCAGCTTAGCAGCTCAACACTACTCCAGTGAGATAAAACAGTTTTAACTGCTGATAGCTTTTATATAAAGAGAGTTCCCAGGTAGTCAGAGAGTAGCTTCAGTGGTTACGACACCTTCAGCTTTCCCTTTTCCAAAGATTTGGCATAAACAGCTCTCTGGGAGAAAGTGGGTACATTCTTGTCAGACTCATCTCTGCCTGAAATGTGGCATTTAAGTAGCGGTTCTTTAACTTCTCTGAATGGAAAGTTTTTGCTTTGTCCATTCTGTTCTTTTCCAGAATCAGTTCATTTGAAGGAGAATGTGACCTGTCACCTTCTGGTGGGACAGAGTTGTATTCTAGCCCCAAAATTTAGTAAGCACCAAGATTTTTTTTAGCTGTGTTCACCTGCCTCTTAAGCTACCCTCTCTTCCTTGTGATTTCAAGCATGTTTCAGTACTAGCCGATACATGAGACACAATATGTATATTTTCATTCTTCCAAAACTAGCCTAGTGTTAAATAACCACGAATAAGAGACTGATCTCAGCTGAGATCACAACTCAGAATTCCAAAACTCAGAGCAGAATGCATTGTTTGAATCTCTTCTATCCAAAAATATATAAATCCCTCATGAATGAGGCTAAAGTAGCTTCAGTAGGGGTTTTTTTTCTGCTTAGCTGTTTTCATGGCCTCAGTCTTGTCACTTTATCTTTCTCACACTCAATTTCTCCAGCTATAAAACGATCCTAAACTTTACTTCCTTGTAAAGTATTATGAGATAAACTAGTGAACTGTTTCTATGCTACCTGAGTTTTAGTACAGTGAACGAGATCATTGCTTGATTTTGAAGATATATTACCCTAAAGATTGCACTGAATATAAGCAAAAGAATTTTGTTCAGAGATGTTGGTTTAAAAAAGCAGCCTCCTCTGGATTCCGCCTAATGACAGTTGCAAACTACTATTTAGGTAGTAAGGCAACCAATTTTTAAAGCTGGATATTTTGTAAGCTTGAGATACGTACAATATTTACTCATCAAGGTAAGGAGTAGGATACCAACCTTGCAAGAAAAGAAGAAACTTTTCTGATGTGCGATTCATCATAGGCACAAAAATAAAGCATTTTTGTGGGTGTCAAAACTGGCTGGACCACATTTGTTGCCCTCCCTGTAATTACGCATTCATGAGTGATAGACATACTTGCTAGCTGATGTATGGCATGAAGGACTGGTCTACCTGATGAGTTCCAGCAAAATGGATACCCTTGTTCACCTTTAGTCTGTGATCTGGCATATAAACGAAATGTCAGAGGATTTAAAAGGTTTCCACACTGGTATGTATCTTCGTAGGATTAAGACTGGAATTTGTCAAGTAAAGCATTTTTTAATCAAAAAGTACCTCCACTTTAAAAGGCAACATGCAGTTCTGGCAGATGCCTCTCAACACAGGACAGTGAATGAATCCTTTGCTGCTTTGCACATGCAGGTCATTGCCAATTATGTAAATAGGGTAGATGAGAAACCAAAGAATCTTAGACTGGGCAGTGCTCTTTACTAGGATAAATAATTTTAACAAATATAGAAATAACAAACCTTGGAAAATTAGGCTTACTTTTTAAAAAAATATCATTTTTGTGGTGAACTCAGTTACCCAATCCTTGCATCATCTTGCCTTACAAATTGGCCACACAGTCATGCTGACCTAAATTACTGGTTTGTAATTGGACACAACCTTTGAAAAGTTTCTCATTTAGGATTGAACTTTTTATGACCTGCATAAAAAACTTCCATTTGAGAATAAAAGCCACAATTTCAACTGATGAGTTTTGCTCATATGGAGGCAACAATTGATTTGGGAATTCAATTTACATGGATGTCATTCCAGAATGTATTTTACAAAAAGGACAATTATAGAATGCTTTTCTGTAACTGAGGAGTTAAATTGTGAGGCGTCAGCGGTTAAATCTGGCCCTAAAAAGCATTTAAAACATTTTCTAAACTTTTTCTTTTGGCTTTCCTGTCCTTTCATGCTATATGAGATGCACAAGACGTTCTTCACCTAGGATTTCTGTGCAAAGACAAGGTCACCTAACTGCTCAAATTGGTCGGTAGGAATAGACTTTGTCCCAGTAATAAATCAGTGATTTGCTAAATAAAACCATTCTCCTGCAGATTTACTTGCCAATGCTGGGTTTATGTATGTGGACAACAACCTGAAAATATGGATTTTGTTGTAGCAAGACAAATCTGGATTTGAATGTGTCCAGAGGCTTTACAACCTGCCAGCTAGATCCAGACAAGCTGACTATAAGTAATACGTACTCTTTGCCTGCAAAGTAGGGGTGTGATGGGTGGGAGTTACTTTCCTTACAGCTTTTCTCAGGATGCTTTCTGGGGATGGTGTAGTCATTAAGATCAAAAATCTGCTCAGCAGAGTAAGGGTGACTCATATAAGCAACAGTTTGCTGAACCACCCATTTTCACAGTTGAAGGGCTTCACTCATTGTTCTCCTTGCATAAAAACTGCAGAAATGCCAGCCTAAACTGGGTATAAAATGCTCCTAAATGTGGAGATGCTATTTTATACTCTCTGCACTCAGTCAGTTCAAGTGTAAATCGTTACTCAAAGAGCAATGGTGAACAGGATTTCAAGAAAAAAAGCCAGGGCAAGTATTATTCTGCTTATATTACATGTTCTATGGGATAAAATATGTGCAAATACACACACAAAGGATTTTTTACTGTTACTTATTTTGCAGCTTCATTATCTGTCATCTTGCTTTGGGCCAAAGATTCTATTAATTAGGGTTTAGAAAGAATGTTATGTTTATGAAAGAAAGAAAAGGAACAGATTGGAAATCAGTTACTAGTGCTAAATTTACTTTAGAAGATCCTGTTTTGAAAAAAATTAAACATGTTCGCTTCATTAATTTTTTGTTAATAGCATCATTTCTGAGTTGTAAGTGCTCCTGGTAGTCAGTACGCAAGTCAGAACGTAGTTTCTTCTTTTAAATTGACTTACAAAATAGGGGGAAGGAAATCATGTTCCACAGTATCAAAGGATCATCATAAAAGTTTCATTATTGAAAGTAACTTGTAGCTCCACTGTGCCTTTTGCATAAAAACTTCAAGGGAATTCTAAGGGACTGTACAAATATTCTAAATTAAATCTTACAACCCTAGCATGAAATACTGATACTAGCGTGGGTTCAGGGGTACAGAAAGAGCACTACAAGACACTAGGTTCACTGCTCATTGTTGTCACCAAAACACCCAGGATTGAGAAGAAAATCATTTGAAGAGTGCCTTGTATCTGGAAGTCAACAAGGAAAACATCAAGGAAGGTCCTGAGTCCAGCTTGGCTGGAACAAGAAGAGTTATTCCCTGCTTGCTGCATGAAATGTGGATTTAAAACTTAGGAAATTTTAAGGTATATTTGAATATACTCAAATGTAGTTAAAGTCTTTTATACAGCAAGATAGTTGTTAATTAAATGATCAGGTTTCAGTTCATTCAACATGTGTAATATTTGCATGATAAGGTGTTATGCATTTCATTGACATTCTTATACTTAGCCAGAGAATATGTCATGCGGAATTAATGAAAGAAATTATATGATTTTCTTTGTAATGTTTATTCGCTGTATCATCACCATATGATTTAATTACTCTGATCAGTGTAGGTCCAACTGTCATTACACTCATGCAGAGGAAGGGCAGACATTCGGAACTATAACAGTAATACTTCAACCACTTTGCATGAAATTATAGACAATATTTAAATTTTCCTCAGAATCCTTTCAGCCTGGGAGCACATTTGTTACTTCAGGTTTTCATGGCTTGAGGTTTGCTTATTTTCCTAGTAAGCAGAGTATTTGTAAGTTATTTGAGTTGCTTTAAAAATTAGACTTTTGCATGCATATAGATTTGTTCTTGAATGTCTAATAAACAGCTTTCATTTGGAAACTAAAAACTGGCAATTGATTAGACTGCTCTGGAGCATAATATAGCTCCCTGCACCGATCAGAGCTATTCATACTGTTTTTACTGAAGGAAGGAGGTGCAAATTGTAGCTTGTATACAAGCACCTTTCTTAGAGAGCTAAATGACAGATACTTGCCCTTTCACAGACTCTAACTTATCTGCAATCAGTAACAGAGAAGTGATAAAAATCTGGGTAGTAAAAGTGCATTTGCTTAGATATCCAATGATTTGTTTGAGACCTAATCTTGATCTTGTTGAATTTGCTGGTAATTCATGTAAACATCAGTTGGATGTTTAATCCTTTTGTGGATTAAAATGTTCTTGCCCGTAAGTGGAGATGTCAGCTATTGGCCCACCTGAAAAAAATTCTGTGTAACAATATATTAACCACCTCAGTCTGAATTATCCCTGTTTATGAGGGAGTGTAGTGACAGGTCAAGGGGTAATGGGTTTAAGCTGAAGGAGGGTCGATTTAGATTAGATGTTAGAAAGAAATTCTTTACTGTGAGGTTGGTGAGGCACTGGAACAGGTTGCCCAGAGAGGTTGTGGATGCCCCCTCCCTGGGGTTCAAGGCCAGGTTGGATGAGGCTTTGGGCAACGTGGTCTAGTGGAGGGTGTCCCTGCCCGCAGCAGGGGGGTTGGAACTAGATGGTCTTTGAGGTCCCTGCCAACCCAAACCATTCTATGATTCTATGAATTAGATGGCTCCTTCAATATTCATACTTGTGGCTTAGCAGAGGGGGAGGCTATCTGTCACAACATACAGTAGCCAATTATTGCTTTATACTTAATGAATAATTGACTAAAAAATGAATAGTGGAAGAAGTGTTCTTAATGTTTTACTCAAACCTGGAAGTTTCATTAAAATGTGTGACTGAACCAAGCAGAAGCTTGGCACTAAATCTGCTTATTAGTACTGGCACTAGATATGCCTTTTCTAAGAGGAAGAAGCTCAAAAGAGCTGGAGTATTTTGATTTGAAAATTGGCAATTGTGATTGCCTGGGGGGGTGGACAGGGGTAGAAACTGTTTTACTGAGCGGATGAGAATTTTGAACACAGCAGGAAACATAATCTACAAAGCTTTCCAAAAATGCCAGCACTGGTATTAAACATGTATGCCTCACCCCATTTGAGTAATAAGAATACTGCGAGTTAAATTTATTCCTCATAGTGGGGAAAAACACATCCCACGCAGATGTGATAAAGCACCAGAAGAGCAATGAGACAACGTGGGGGATGAGCACCCGTGCTGTTGCGGCGCAGCTGGGCTGGGCTGTGCTACCAGCCGGTCACAACCCACAGCCCCTCCGTCCTCCTGAATCCCAAGGCAAAGACTGGCGGCAGTGTCTCCGTGCTGCACAACTCCCAAGCTGAAGTTGTAGCTCATGAGAAGTAATCGCAATGATATCAACTATTTAAGCACTACTTGAAAGCTAAAAACACAAGTTGCTCCTGCTCTCTTTTCCTTCCTGCTCCCAGGGGAACTGCATGAAAGGGTCTCCCCCTGTGTTTCACGATCCTTATTTTATAATCCAAAAGAATTTGGGATACTGCAAACAGTTATGGTCAGTGGGAAAATATCTCATCAGTCTCTCTGTAACTGCGAGGTCCATTTTCTAGAGCTTGCCTGGCCCCGTTCCCCAAACACGGGAAGTCCTACCGCTTCCCCCGGGCAAGCTCAGCACCGCCTCGTGCACGTGTCCCATCGGCAGGAAGCTTACCCTGACCTAAGGGCTCTAGCAGGGACACCGTGGTTTTACTACTGAATCTTTGCCAGGATCCAAAGAAAAATTATGTTGCTTAAAGCACCCTTCCAGGTGCCACAGGCAAGCAGACCATGCTGCACAGTCAGAAACACCCCATGCTCTCTTGTCCTTCTCCCCAGACTCTATATTAAGCTATCATTGGAGGGGACTGGAGGCACAGCCTTTCCTTAAGAAGAAAACGTTACTCAGTATTTCTTGGTGATTTATCACTCTTTAAACAGAAATATGGGGAAATCAACCGTCAGAAAGTTCAGCCAGGACAACATACTTCCAGTTGCATGTCCCTGTGCTTGGCAGATGACAAAGGCATTGCACATCAATAATTAGACCATATGGACTAAATTTTTTACCCTCTCCACTCCCAGCTCCACACTTTTTCTTGTGGCAAAGTATGGTTTTGGTATTTGATCTGTTCTAGTCACCCCTCCCATCCCTTTGATTAAATTAGTTGCATACGTAGATTTGATTTTGTGTGTTTTCTAATCTCGGATAGTGTCTAATACTGCATTTCAAATAAGGAAGAAGAATGGACACACGTTACTTTTTATCGGCGTGTTTCACTGCTGACTTCTCACAGAACATAACACTGGTCTCCTCAGACTTCTCTTTTTTTACCTTATTTTCATGTATCTTGAATAGCTTTTTGTGTGTTGGTTTCTGGTAGCTTACCCTCCTCCATGGAAAATACAAGGATTGTAAATGAAAAAAAAAAAAAAATCCTGGAAAAAAAATAGAAATGACATTAAGAAAATAGCAACAGGCAAATGCGATCCCACACCATTTCCTAACTTGTGGTGTATGAGGAGGCAGTGATGGACTTCTTGCTGTGAGTGTTTTATAACTATACTAAAAAAATAGCATTTTATTGTAGGGTTGTTTCAGACCTCAAAAGCCTAATGATGGTCATGCCAAAATAGCACAACATGGAAGTGGTAAAATAAACCCCAAGCAGATGCCTCATAGGAATATTCTGCACTGTATGATTGCATGGCTTTACTAAGGAAGGCTTTCTCATGCAAATAGTCTGATGGAAGTCTATCTAAGAGACCATTAGCATACCTGCCAGTCTTAGTGGACATTTCTGTTCTCTGTGAAGATATAATTGCTCTTTCAGATTGTTAGGAACTTGTTTATTCATGTATTTTTGCATTAAAAAACCTGACAGATTTATGTATTATACTCTCATACTGAATCACTATTGCAGAGAAAGTGTGTCCAAAGTAGAAATTAAGATCTTCAGTGAAATTGTTATGAAAATCTCAAAATTTTGTAGCTTTTTCAGGAGCATTACTCCAATTTTCACAATTAGAGTTTCTATGTAAGAGTTACTGGCCACATTTGGTTGGAAAAAAAGGATGTGTAGTACACACAGAAGAATGATTCACAGAAGAATAGGGCAGGAAAAGAGAGAAAAATCTAAAACTGGGAAATGGATGGGATGGGAAGAACAGAATATGAAATCAGGAAAGTGTGAAGCCAAGTCAGGGACAGTTTTGAAACCTAGAAAGAGAGCTTCCAAGCGGATACAAACAGGAGTAGAAGTAGTCATATCCTGTATAGGGGATCTCTCCTTAAAATATTTTTTGCAGACAAGCTGACCAGGAAAGGGATTTTACTTTAAATACTGATCACACTTTGTAAGGTGCAGCCTGAGAACCATGATTTACGTAAAGAGCCTCCACAGGAGTAACTATACACTTACTCAGTCTCGTGTTAAAAATGTAATATTAAAAATAAAGAGAATTATTTGAAGCTAGAGAAAAATACTCCAGCTCAGTTCTTCATCACTTTGGCTGATGAATATTGACTCTCCTGCCTTTTGTGTATTGCCTGATACCAGCTACTGCTTTTTCCAGCTGGTGATTATTCAGTCAGCAATAAGAGATAGCATCATTTCTATTATCCAGGTGGTAGTTATGTGATAGTAGCAATCTTGCTCAAAAAGATTCAGTGATTCATCCAAAATCATGGACTGGGGTATCCTGATCAATCAGAAGGTGGCACAGAAAGGGCTTCTGAGTCTTTGTGGGTTTTGAGATGAAGTAGGATTTATTTGCGATCGTACAGCAAAAGAAATGTTCTCAGAACTGTTTCTAAGAATAGCAAGATGACTTATTTAGCCATCCTGTGAGTAATTTGAGAGAAGCATATATTGTGTGTTTCTGCATCCCATGATAGCATTTTAATCATAAATGTATATAATTTTACATCAGCATTTTTTTCCCCGATTTTTTTTAATTTACAAAAGCTTGACTTGCCTAAGAAATTTGCTGTGGTCTACAGTGTTTGAAGAATCCTTGTGGGATTTGGAAAGCAACAGCATGCACCAACTCTCAGACTTCACATTTCTTCACCTTATCTGTGAGCAAATGACAAAAGTCTGCGGAAAACTAAGTGGTAGATTTGAAAATGAAAGATCTGGGAGCTACAGCAAGGCAGCTGAACCACAGGAGACTCATTCTCAGAAGATCCATTAAGACGCTGGCAAAGCTTCTTCTGTGCGTTTCATTTAATATAAGTAATCACCATGCAGTAGCTAGCATATATAAGCAGTGAAATATGGTCATGGCCAACATAGGAGATAGTAATGCTCTGACAGTTTGGGGTAATCCCAAAGCAAATGCCAGCTGCTCACCGATCCTGAAAGCCATTGATTATGACTCTATTACTAATAAAATAAAACCCAACAGCACTGACATTATTGGAGGAAGGAAAAAGAGCTGTGGAAAGATTAAAGGACAAAGGAAGAACACCCTGACGTGTAGCTGAACCCATCTGAAAGCAGTTGAAACGTTCAGAGGATTAGTAGTGGCAAGAGGCTGCTCCTTTTACGTTCCCCAAGTCTTGAAGTTGTTGGTCCCAAGGTCAGATCGCTTCAGGGCTGCCTTAACTTATAACTAAATCACGAGATCAAGAGAGTGTTTTGTTAGCAAATTGTTGCGTAACTATATATTCCCAGTAACAATGTCTTTCCTCCGGAAACGTCCCTTGCGCTGCTGGGTTGGCAGAAGAAGATATCAAAGAGCATACTTTCCGCCATCTAGAAGAATATGTTTTCTTTACATTTCATATACACTTATGGCTGCCATAAGCTAATGTGTCTCCAGTAGTATAATTTTACATTCTCACACCAGGCAGAAATTTGATCCCAAATCTTTTGTAAGCCATACAAAACACAATTAACATTTCTAAAAGGAAAATTGAAAATGCACATGTAAACACATGCATATTTGGCAGTTTGAATATTTGTAACATTTGTTAGAAAAGTAGTACAGTGGAGGCAGAAAATTCCTGCCAGTAGGATTCATATGACATAGCACTTGAAAACACATACAGGAATAGTAGGCCATACACGATTATTGCTTGAAAATCCAACTTAGCTGGTACAGTCAATGTTAACTACATAAACGCTAAACTAATAAAAACCAGCAAAAACTTATTGCTAGGTCTCCACTGCAAAATACAGCAGCTGATCTTTGAAAGCTTGTAAGTACTAAGAGATTTAGCACCAGACCACGAAAAATGCCCTCACTGATTCTTTCTACTATGTCTTTGTCCCAGTTTGTCTCTTCCAGGACTTTTAAAAACTTTTTAACAAAGACCATTTATCCTATCGGACCATTGACACCATGAAAGACACCACAGCAAAATCTGTCTGATGGTTTCAGGAGATCAGGGGACATAAAAGAGACAAATGTGCCAAATGACTGTTTTGCTCGACTCCTGCTCATTCCTGAAGATAAATGTACTTTTTCTGTTTTGAAACCTGAACTGTGGTTATAGGAGTGCTGCTCAGATGGTATTTGCTATTGTAACAGAGGTAATTACTACATTCATTCAGGAGGGTGTATCAGCAAAGAGATGGTATCTCGAGACTTCATTGACAGGAATCTAAAAAGACAAGAGTCCAAAGAACAACCTCAAAATGCATTTTCCACTGGATGACCCTGTGCAGCTCTCCATGCAGTCCGTGTCCTGTCAGCAGCAAGTTTCTTTCTAGTCAAGTGACTGAAAAAACAAAGGTTATTTGCTCTTACATTAACAATTGCTCTTGCACACTAGGTGGATTTGAGTTCTCTATAAAAAATATGCCAATCAATCAGCTGCTCTCTCCATTGACTTCCAAGAAAGTTTGACTCTTTGATTCTCTCTTGGGGTTTTTAAAATTTCTTAAATTCCCAAAATGCTTTACCAATCCGCTTTTAGTATGCCCACTCTTATTGTTCTAAATTGATTCACAGCCAGTCAAGCCAAATAACACTTCCTAGCAATCTCAGACACACAGCATTTTCAGGTACGCATTTTCTAGTAACAGTAGGAGAATAATGTGCGGTTAACATATTAGACTGAAATCAAAAGATCTGTAATCAATTCACGGTCTTACCACAAAGACTCGGTACAACCTTGGGCAAAGCACAGCAGAAAAAAACGTACAACACGTATCTTCAGGCATATGATCTAGGTGCCTCACTTACAGTCTAGTCTCCATCTCCGGGCAATGGACAGATAATAGTTGTAGGTGCCTCCCATTTCTGTCTGCAAACACTACTGGACTTCCACTCTTTATTGGATTATTCTTCTCTATGTGCACATTCAACAGGTAGTGCAGAATGAAGCCCAGGCCTATGAGCCCCGTAGACACTCTGACACCAGCAGCATCAAGGCCTGCCAAGTAGGTATAGTATCATGGAAGAAAAATAGATTAAAAGGTTTATTAATTTATAAACACTTCCTTTTTCAGGAACAACTCAGATATGTGTGCACGCGTATGTATGCATATCTGCGCACACACGTGTATGTGTGCATGGCTATACATGCATGTGTGTCTGGGAATGAGTGTGTGTGTGTGTGTATGAAAACCAGCTTAAAAACAAGGGCACTTCACAGACATTTAGGAGAAGATTGATTTAGCAATGGAAGAATTCCACTAAAAACCCAGAGCACATTTCCAACCATGTGTTCTGCATTGTACTTGTCTGCATTTCCCATCTCAAATGAATAACTGGAAACACTCTGTCAGTACCCCAGATCACAAGAGGAGCAGGATGCTTCTTGACTACCACACATTTTGTAAAGAAGAAAAGGCTGTTTGCTGTAGTGTAAGTCAGATCAGGCTGAAGAGAAGCAATTCTGTCTCTTCCTCCCACACATAGACAATTTACACCTGCACGATTCAGCTGTGCTGAAGCATTTTAATCAATCTCAGAAAATCAAGAATAGGGTTTAAAATCCCCTTCTCCTCTTATACAGATCAGAGATGTAGGAATGGCATATCATATGTGTTGCAGCTTGTGTGTACGATGGAAAGAATTAAAAATAGTTTCTAAAACCTGACTAAATTTTTTGTATATTTGTGAATTGAATTTAGTCATTACATTAACTGAACACTGCTCTTTGTACAGCAAATACATGTACTTTGTTATTTACAGTGGAAGATTTTTTTTTTTTTTAATCTTTACAGAATGTGGAGGCTAAGAGGAAATATGTAAAGCATTACTATTATCCATGAATCATTGACAACAGGGCAGTTTTTGTCCATACGTCTTCAGAAATGGTGTTTCCTACAGTAGTGCCAACTAAGAATAAGAGCCCATTTTTCTAAGCACTATGGAAACAGAATAATCTTAAAACTAGCCCTACCTCAAACAGTTTACAACCTAAGAAATGAGAGAAAGCAGATAGTAGGTGTTAGTTTAGTCTTTATGTCTTGCCTTGTATACTGAAACCGTAAAGATTTATATAAATTGTTGCTAGTTCTGATACAGCTTTGAGATTTGCAGATTACACTGAAACAGTAAGTATGGTTTCTGCCTTACTGCTCCAAGATGTATTTGAATTTCTGGATCTGAATGAACCTGATGACCTTCTTTCTCACAGAGGTTTTTAGTTTTATGTTCATAGTTTTTATTCAAACTTGGATGAAAGGGGAGACAAGCTGTAGGTTTTCTGATGCCTTCTAATCTGAATTCTAAATCAAATGAAGCATCAAAATTAGATTATACTTCTTTACACTTAATCTGAATATGAATATTGTTTATTTGCCCTTAAGTGTTCCAAAGTTGTTAAAATGGTCTCTGTATGAGCAGTGAGTAGCCTGCAAATGTTAGCAGTCTGAGGGAACAGGGGGAACTTTGACGGACCAAAATAGCTTTAAGGCCTTGAATGAGGATTCTAATCTCTTTGACCAAAAAAAAAAAAAAAATCAGTTCTTTTGTCTCTACTTCTGTTTACAAAATGCATCTTAAAATCTCATTTAAAAGTACATGTGGGAGCAGTGGTCATGTCACCTTACAAAGTGCAGATGTTTCTCATTGAATGTTGAAAGCAAAGCATCAAGCTGGAGAGGCAGCTCGTGGAGTTCCTCAAGCACTGCTCTTGGGATCAGTCTTATTTGCATCTCGATGGACATACATGTCACAGAATAGATCTGTGGTTATGAGATGGACTGACAAAGCAAAGTGATCACAACAGAGGATATGGCAGCAGAAAAACTGGATACCTGAAGTGAAATTCAAAGGCCAAAATCAAGCATTTAGAAACTAAGAATGAAAGTTTCACTATAAAATCTGAGCTCCTCAGCTAGAAACAACTCAGGAGGAGAATGACGTATATACATTAACTGGATACAAAACTATTTTAGCTAGATAACCAAAGAAAAAGAGAAATGCATTCATAGGCTGTATCAGAGACATGGAAGGACTAATACCATTAGCGCAGAGCCCTGGCAATTCCTCACATGAGCTATACTGCACAGTTCCTGTGTTTCATGTTCAAGAAGGATGAATCCAAGCTAAAGTAGTTGCAGAGATGGGCCGTTCAACTGGCCTTGGAAATGGAGAGCATGGCATATGAGAAGAAAATGGGAGATCGTGGTCTGGTTCACCTAGAGTATGGGATTGACACCATGATGGACTGTAAATATATCAAGGGGGGCAAATAACTATTAAGCTAGCCGACAGTCTTGTCATGAGAACACGTGGGTATAATCTGATCATGAATAAATTTAGGCTGGGAGTTAAGATGTTTTCTCCTAATTAGGGAATGAAGACAGAAATCAGCTTCCCACTGTGAGTATGGAGGAGAAACGAGTTGGGCTGTTCTAACACAAAGTTTCGTCGCTACAGAAGAAAAGCTGTTTCACACAGGTGCTCATGTCAGCAGAGCCACATAAGTCAAATGAATGTCTTGCTCCTTATTACTTCATAGAATACTTTGAGCTTATCTAATGCAAAACTTCATTTTTAAATTGGTGTTTCACCAGATGGACTGAAACCTTTAAAAATGACCTATATACCCAACCCCCATTGAATTCATGCAATTAAAATATATGGGTTAAAGGACTGGGAACTCAAGTATTTTTTCCCCCAAAATGATTTACGTGAGCCACGCTCTGCTGTGGGAGATAGGGAGACAACTTTTTAGTCACTCATCCAAAAAGGCTGTCATATTATTTTTAATAGTAGTGCTTTAATAATAGTGCTTTCCCCAAAAGACAACAGCTTAGTTCTTTCCTACTTAGTGTGTTTACCATCCATTGTAAAAAGATTATCCTGTAAATGTTACTATATAAATAGTTAGTTTTATTGTTTACACCCTGGAGATGTCAAATATTCCTAGACAGCTGGTAAGCAGTCCTTTTACTGAGAAACAAATAACATTGAAACACACTGAAAGTAACTAAGAAATGATTTTGGCCCATTTGCCCCTAACCCTGTGTGTCTGTGATCTTTGCACTTGACTGCTGATAGACTACAGACAGCTTCAGTATCTCTTTCATTTGTAGCTGCCTGTGATGTCTCGAAAGCATTAATTTCACCATTGATAACTAATTTCTTTCTTGAGAGAGTAGTGAGAAGGATGCAAAGATGCTTTTTGAGTCCACTCTTTTTCAGACGGATTTAGCGTGTCCTTTTTCTTTATAACGCAGCGCGCTCTGAGATCTGAGACTACCTTTTTATGGTTCACAAGTTGTTGTTGTAATCAACTTGGCTGCAGGCCCAAAGCAAGCTGTGTGACTCAGTGACAGTTGCAATCAGTGCAACCAGGAAAAAGACAAAGACCCGATACATTTGGAACCCACGGCGATGGATGGAAACGTTTGGAGAGCTTTTCACGAAGTCTATTGGTTGGAGAGCTTCAGATTAATCTGATCTTGAAAATATTAAATATCATTACCAAGGAACATGTATACTGCATCTAATGCTGCCATTTTTTTACTTAAAGAGCCTTACGTTTCAATTAGGTATGGTATTGTTAATGTCCCACAATAAAATGTTTCACTGTGTTGCTGTGCACTACGAGACTTTTGTTTAGGAAGTGCTTAGACGTGTCTTAATACGGGCGGCAAGTTACACTATCCTAAAGCCGCAACGTGGTCACGAATGCACTTAGCTTTATGCGTGTGCTTAATTCTCAGAGACATCCGTGAGATCTAAAAGAAAATACTTTGATTTAAACATGACCATTTACCATCCCAGACCCCTCAGGAAAAAACAACAGGTTTCCTATCTAGGAGTTGAAGACTGCTTTGAAATCAAAGCTGTTACTTCAATAGAAGGTATCTAAAATTTTTCTTCCTATAAATGGTAAAATCCCCTGATGCAGATCTCTCGTGTAAATTCTTTCACAAGCATATTGGTAGCTTGTGAGAGCAATCAGGAATCCACACCAGCTACACGCTGTAGGGAGGAGTTGAATCTAGGGTGAGATACGGCCGATGTTAACTAGTTACACCTGTTCTGCCCTTGCTGCAAAGAAAGGAAAAATGCACAAAGCATATGAGAACGGGTTAAAGATATCCTGGATAGCTCCAACTTATGTAATAGCACTCCCACTTTCTCTGCTAGCAATTCATTGCTGCTTCATGAACAGAAATGTACTTAAAAGTCACCCACAATCACACATATGAATACAGTCCCACTCGATTGCACATTTGTATAGCGATTCCTACAATATTACCTTGTATCAAGCAGCTTAAAAATGAACTTTTAAGGAAGAACATACAATACACATTTTAAATAGCCCTGGGAAGTCGGCAGATACATCAGCGAGAACTATGACACGTCCTGCTGTCACAAAGAGCCTTCGGTTACATAAAAATTGCCAGATTGGCTCAGATTAGTTGTCCATCGAGTCTCGAATCCTGTTTTTGAAGGTGACAAGTACCAGATGCTTCAGAGGCAGGTGCAAGAAACCCCCATACTGAACACTTATGTAATAGAGAGGGTTCTTCCTAAAATCAGGCAGTTGGTGGGTGGCTTATGCTTCACAGCAGGAGAGTTTATAATGCTGTGAAATGTTTATCTTCGTTATGTAACTGTGGATGTGACTACCCATCTATAGTCAGCCCAGGCAAAAAAGTGCCACGGGGCTTTTAATAAACACTGCTAATCAGGACCTTGTTTGATTTCTCAGCTGAGAGACATCGGAGCAATTCAGGATCTGAGAGACCCTAGAGTACGATACCAATTTGCTAGACTGATCATGCTTTAAAGCATGGAAAGTGCTCGTAAGTAGGGTTCGTTTAGCCATCTAAAAGTTGAGTGTCTGGTCTAAGCTAGTCACTAAACCAGAGACACATCCTGGTCTGCGTGCCGATAACTAGAAGCAGTGGGTTTCTAGGGTTACACATAATGAGCTGGAATTGGGGAAGTAAGCAAGCGGACTTTTTGCTTCAAGACCTTCTTGGGCAAAAGAAAAATCTCTTAGGTGATTGGAATGAAAAATAGCCCAGCTCTGAAGTACACTACAATTCTCAAATAATATTCAGGATCTCCATTACTTAGGAAGAAAGACAATTTTTTTTTTTAATAAAAGGATGAATTTGCTTCATAGTAAAGAAGGAGGAATGGAAACATACAGTATAAATACCAAAAAAAACCCCCACCTTCTATACTGAATTCTTGATTTTTAAATTAGTTCATATTGCTGTTTTAAATGTTTGCTCTCCTTCCCTGAGTTAAAGTTTTTCTACAAGAGGCAGCATGCACATTAACAATTTAATTGAATTTGTTTGATGCTATAACCATGTCATTAGTTAATTTAGCACAACTCTGTGTGGCTCCCAGAAATAGTGGCGCATACAGCTTAGTTGTCACACTGGTTTGCGGCACAAGCCCATTTGTAGGAAAAGAAACAAGCGCAACGCAGAACGTCTCAGGTTTTAACTTTCTTTTAAATTAAACAATTTCAATAAAATGGCAATAATAAGCATGGTGGAAGGAGGTATTGGAGTAACTGGCCACCTGAAGTGGTGCAAGGCAAGTTCTCTCTTTGCAATCCTGGTACCGTGCAGTCGACTTTCTGAAGTAAAAACTATGTGCAACACTCATTTGCACTTGAGCTAACACTCTATTCAGACCTTGCATATCCATTTCTGCTTCCTTTCTGCTTCTATTGGAGTGGAAAAGCTTGAGAGAGTTATGAATCCATTTGAACCTCTGAGGCACTTTTAAAAATATAGCGGATATTTCCATTCTCATTTCTAGAAGTGAGAGAAATCAGGGTGGAGTAAGAATTGTCCTCCTATGGAAGTTGAGTGATACAGGAACCTACTTCCTCATGGCTGAACAAATTAAACAGTCATGTAAATGCTCCTTGTTCGTTTTACTGCAAAAGAAACAGGTTTGCTTTAATTCCCTACAGTGGTAGGTTGAAACTAATCTCCCAGCTATGCCCTGAAATGAATTCAAAGTCTGCATACAATTGACCACAGCGTCTCAGCTGAAATCTCTTCAGCTGCATCACAAGCCCTTGTTCAATCGTGCCGTACCCTCGCAGATTTTTATATGAATTGCCAAAGATCGCACAACACAGGGGTGGCAGGGCTGGGAGGAGAAGCAGAAACGCTGACGGGTCATTCTGTGTTCGGAGCATTAGACCACAGTTTCCCCTCGACAACACATTTCTGCATATGGAACAGAAACGTGTCTCCGGTTCCTATTTTATACAGACTGAAATGACTGCAATGAATCTGTCCCCAGTTGCTGGCCAGCAGGCACCACTGTAATTTCTGAATATATTTGGGACTTTCCCTTTGGAGGATCCTGGGGCCTGATTTTCTAAGTGACTATTGATAATAACGGGCCAAAAATTTCAATAAAAGAAACATATGAAAGATTATATTAAACTTAGAATGAGATTCAAACTAAGATTTTTGTGTGTTCTTCACGAATATTTACTTCTTAACATAAACATTAGCAAACGAATGAGATTGCAGTCATTTTCAGTGTTCTTAGATAGTCTGGTTTCTTCCTTTTATTTACCCAAATTTTGTGGTATTTTACCAAGCCACACTTTAGGCTGGCGCAAATCACCACTGCCTCCATAAAAAGCAGTTTTGCAGCGCCACTATTTTCTTGCTCCCCCCTCCATGTTATACGTTCTTGGGTAAGCATGGGTGGTTATCTAGTTGCACGGTTAACTGGAAATACTGGAAGACTAATCAGTTTTTACTTCCCACACTAGTTTTAATCTGGGTGAATTTCCCAGTGCAGTTCATTGCTCAACACACAAATATTTGGGCCACCTAAGGTGCAAGATAGGGAAGGGAGCAGAGTAGGAGGAAGGTGAGGCAGCTTCTTTCAGTGGCAATGCTGACCCTAGGTGGCCATACCTTAAGGCATATAGGGTATTACAAAAACCAAACAGATGCTTATCCCAAAACATCCTGTGAGCATGTTCGAAAAGGATAGAATAAAGTTACTGAACAACTGATACCACAGATCACCACTGCGATTGCTGTGCACATCAGCCGCATCAGCCACATCAAAGGTACAACAGCTGATACCTCTGAAAACACACAAGGTGCACCCCCCCATTGCCCACCTGGGTCCCCATTTTTCCAACACGTAGCAGCAAGTGCTAGCGGTTTTCTATCTAGTATAAACAATTCTAGGTTATTATAAATCAGTAACTGGAATAATTTACGAAACTCTGATATTCTAATGATTTAGATCCATCTCAAATACATCAGAATTGACACAGATTTGACTCTAACATGGTTTTGTATCTGGCTGGAAAACATTTTTTGAGACAGTAGCATCAAGTAGAACAAACAACTTTTTTATGCTGTATGCAATAACAGGATTTCTCATTAGAACTTAACAAAATCTGACTTTGCTGAAATAGTAATGTAGATTTAATCAGCTCCTTTTAGCCAAATCCTTATTAAGTTGTGTGTAATGACCATCCCGTGTTTAACTCACGCTAGGATTCTAAATGAAAGCTATTACAGCAGGAATTCCCAAATGACCTCTAATGATTTTCCTCAAAATGGCAGAACGTCCATCTGACCTCCATTTGTTGTAAACTTATCATTAGCATCTGGATACAAGTATAAGCATCACTGTGTTTTGTCGAGGCAGAGTTCAAAACTTTCATATTTAGGAGTTAAAACCTCCACTAAGAATTGGTCACTTAACTTCCGCAATGACTGACTAATCTGGATGGCTTTACTTAACTTCCACTGATCCTATCATGGATTTTAAGACGTGAACGCCATGCCGATCAGAATTATGCAACCTAACCTCCCTAATACATCTTCTATATTTAATTCTTCTGCTGCAGACTGAGTCCTGCTACATTCCACGGCCACTCCTGACCACCTCTTTCATCAGAGACGTTCACAGACACGCGTGGAACCATTTCAAGGAATGGTGAATAATTGGGCCAAATGCATGCTAGCTCTACACTCAGTAGTAGTATATGAGAAATGCTTTAGTCCCACTCAGTCAAGTAAATGTGTTTTGTAACATAGAGCAGACTGCTGCCTCATCATAATTACTCCTGGTTAACTGAGCATTTTAAGACTAGTGTTAGCCATAGAAGGACAAATGCCGACGAGCTTGGGATGCATACACATGTGAAAATTACAGAAATTCAGAATACAGATTATTATTTCACTTACATAGATTTCTCCACGTACATGGCTTCCTAATTACATATATTGCCTTCACCTTCCCTTAGCAGCAACTGTTGCCTCCCCATTCCTCATTTAAAAGGGTCTCTGGAAGTAAGGCCAGAGAATACTTACATCTCAGAGATCCACGGCTATCAAAATGTTACAGTGGAGCAATGCCATTGAGGTATAAATTATTTTTTGTAAAGTGCAACTAAAGTAGGCATTGGATGTAGGAAAACATCAAAAAGCAATGTAAAAAATCATATTTTTAAACTACATTTGTCCTATTCCATACTGGGCATATCTTGTCTCTAGCTAAGGAGTCATCCCTGAACCTACACCAACAAGTGAGTACACCTCAGCAGCTCTAGTGAAAAGTATTAGAAGCTTTCATTTCTAGAGTTAGCTTTTCCAGCTCATACACAGGAGGGCCAGATTTCACCTCAGGACATTTAGCTTGCAAAGTCTGGAACATCAGAAAGCAAAGAGGCAGAGAATGTATGAAGACAAGACCCCAAAACATGTGGTGCTTGGGACACAAAGTGGCCATTTGTCTGAGGTTTCTGAACGGTGTTGCCCGTGCCTAGCCCGCTTCTGCCTTGTTTGCACAGGCAGGGCTCACACATACTTCTGAAATAAGCCGTTTACACTGAAAACACCTGATCGCTTATTTCTGCTTCAAAAAACGAACCTGGGAGGCCCTGAGACCAACTGCTGCTCAGCAAAAGGACACCAATATTCCAGCATTGTGTTCTCTGACCTTTCCAAACTGGGCAGAGGTAAACAAACAAACACGATTTCAAAATCTGCACCGACCCGTGCAGATTTTCTGTCCTCTTTGTGACATTCAGGTGAAGGGAAAGAAACTGCCTGCAAGACCTCTGCTACACATATCGCAGCATGAGACTGCTTGCAGAAGTTGAAGAGCCACCACAGGTGAAGAAGCGGTGGGCCCTTCTCCCGTTACTGCCTCCACACAGACAACTAAAAGTCGCAGGATGAGTCTCACAGTTTCAGTTCACAACTGAATACACGTTTTATTCTTAATAAAGACACTCACAAAAACCTTGAGGAGACTGAAATGATTTGAAATTATTTGTGGTATATGACAAAACAGTGCACTTTATTGAATTGCAATGATGAAAATCATTTTTACATTAAATATATTTGAGGAATTTAAAATAAAACCCCAGATTAATGCTCTTTCTTGTCATCGTCATGTCTTTTTCTTCAGGTGCATCTGAATAGAGCTACACTACCATCTGACAAACTGAGCTGATTCTTGAGCATTCTTGTACAGGATCACGTTACTCAAATTATCTTAATAAAAATATTAGTTTACATAATGTTAAATATTACAGCTTTGAAGCCAGTAGAAAATGAGAATTAAATTAGCAGGAAGTTACATTATCTGCCAGTCACAAGACAGGAAGTTCTCTGAAAGGATTCTCGTCGCGCAGTAGAATAATACCGTACCCCCACAGCTGAGTTTCAAAATGCTTGAGGGGGGGACCATCATATATTCAATTTGATTCATGTGAATTGTAAAATTGTACAAAAATGGGTTTGTAATGTATTTTTAGTATTTGGATAAGGTTGCGCCATGAATAACTGATCTATTTTTGAGTGTACTCTTTTAGAAAAAAAAATGTTTTTACAAAACAATTGGAAATTTTCCTCCAAAAGATTCCCAGATAAGGAAGCAAGCATTAGGAGGGCAGGTTTGAGATGGGTACTTCTTGAAACGTGTTATAGGCCCTTTATCAGAGAGAACGTGAGACCAGTGTACTATCACTCTTCATTATGCTTATGGTAGAGCCCTCTTATAGAAACATGGAATTTTGATCCATAGGAATATTGCAATAAATATAAACTATCCAGAAACAAAACACGCCTTTTCTTGCCTGCTATAAGATAAAAATAAATTTATGTTTAAAATCCTTTAACTAACCACCCCTCAAAATAAAAACCTGACTGAAACTCTATATGCTTTTTCCTCACTGCAACATTTTCTTATAGTTCTGTATCTTGTGGTGTGCCCCAGGGGTCAGTTCTGGATCCAGTCTTACTCAACATATACATCAATGACCCAGGCAAGAGGACAGAGTGTACCCTCAGCAAATTCACTGATGATGCAAAACTGGGAGGAGTGGCCAACACACCAGAAGGCTGCACTGCCATTCAGCAAAACCAGGACAGACTGGAGAATTGGGTGAAGAGGAACCAAATGAAATTCAATAAGAGCAAGTGTAGGGTCCTGCATCTAGGGAGGAACAACCCCAGACACCAGTACAGGTTAGGGGTTGACCTGCTGGGAAGCAGTGCTGTGGAGAAGGACCTGGGAGTCCTGGTGGACAACAAGCTTTCCGAGAGCCAGCAATGTGCCCCCGTGGCCAAGAAGGCCAATGGTATCCTGGGGTGCACTAAGAGCATGGCCAGGAGGTCGAGGGAGGCTATCCTCCCCCTCTACTCTGCCCTGGTGAGGCCACATCTGAATATTGTGCCCAGTTTTGGGCTCCCCAGTTCACAAAAGACAAGGAACTACTGGAGAGAGTCCAGCGAAGGGCTACAGAGATGATTAAGGGACTTGAATATCTCTTGTATGAGGAAGGGCTGAGAGAGCTGGGTCAGTTTAGCCTGGAGAAGACTGAGAGGGGATCTCATCAATACTTATAAATATCTAAGGGGTGGATGTCTAGAGGAAGGGGCCAGACTCTTTTCAGTGCTGCCCAGGGACAGGACAAGGAGCAACAGGCACAAACTGGAACACAGGAGGTTCCATCTCAATATGAGGAAAACCTTCTTCACTGTGAGGGTGACCGAGCACTGGAACAGGCTGCCCAGAGAGGTTGTGGAGTCTCCTTCTCTGGAGATACTCAAAACCCGCCTGGACGCCATCCCGTGCAACATGCTCTAAGTGATCCTGCTCTAGCAGGGGGTTGGACTAGATGATCTCTAGAGGTCCCTTCCAACCCCTACCAATCTGTGAATCTGTGATTCTCAATCACATAAAAAAAAGGAAAAGCCTTCAAGAAAAATCTCTGGACACCATTAAGACCCGTAGACAAATTGTACTTTGAACCTTAGGCGTAAAGGAAGAATTTCCTTAACAAATACCCTCAATAAATGCAGTACTGCCCTGCTTCTGTGCATTCAAACAGATGCTGCAAGTTTGTAGTCTGGCATACGATGACACGAGGCACTCCAGGTTCCCTTGAAATGGTGAAAACTCCTTCTCCTGATTTCCCATGTTCCAGTCTCTCCCTTCCTTGGGAAAAGCAGCCAACCAACAGTAGCGTGGGAATCGGACACGTTATTGCCGCCAAGGGAGCTTGCCCCATCTTTTTCAAACCGGAAGAAAGAACAGCTCATCACTGCTCTTATGACACCACCAGAGTTGGGAAGAAATCCCGCAGTTACAGGAAAAACTGAACTAAGATTAGAGTTGACAGAGAAGGCTGTTGGAGACCAGCTGTGAAAAAGCGAGGAAGTACACAAGAAGCCGGGGATAATGAATGTGCATGAGGGAAGTGATGTCTCTCACAGTAGCATCACAATATTTTATTCCATAAATTTCGGACAATGAGATGCATCAGTTGGCAAGCACGCATACAAAGACTAGGCAGGAAGAAATCAAAATCTAACCGACAGACAAAACCACAATATAATCTTTTATTATAATCTAATTTACTTGATGGTCTGACTCATGATTTTTGAGTCCTCAGGGTTTGCAACACTGCTCCACTTTTCCATCAGACCAAGCAGCACATTTCCCATCTAAGCTCCTGAAAAGGGATTTGGGTTCACTTGCTGCTGCTTCTTGATTTCACTGCTTACCTGGATCAACAACGAATACTTCCACAGCAGTGTGCGTTTCGAGACAGAGGCCGAGTCAGGGTTTCATACACCCTCCCGTGCCATCACCTGCTTAGAACCGCTCCCAGATTTAGAGAGTTCAGGTACCAACTACACACGGGCTCCCCTCTCAAAGGGAGGTGGTGAGCTGCACACCCCATCTTCAGAGGTGCTACACGGGTGACAGCCTCACACGGCATCACTTCAGGTAGAGCAGGTCCAGGCTAACATGATGGCATTTCTTGGCTCGCCACTCCATCTTCTTTACCGGCGCGTTTCTGTTGAACACGGAGGTTAACGGCGGGCTGTACGGAAGGAGAGGCCGGTGCCAGGGAACGGGACACGGGTGTCACCCGCACTCCCCACAGGCTGCCGCACACTTGGCGTTTACACTCACTTCGGCTTCAAAAAGTACAGGAGTGGAAACGCAGCCCGCAGGGGGAGGCGCCCAGGCACGGCCCCCTGGAGACCCGCCGGCGCTCAGCCGCGACCGCCCCGAGCCCCCCGGCCGCTGCAGGCCGCCGCCGAGCCGGGCCTCCTCTCCGCCAGAGGCCCGCTCCCGCCACACCCCGGGCCGCCCGCCCCGGCTCGGCCCACGGCGGCGGACCCAGGGGTCTGCGCCCCCCGCGCCGACCAAGGGCCGCCGGTCCCGCTGGCCCTGCACCCCCGCTTTAGGCCGGGTCCGACGGCGCCCGGGGCGGGAGGGCCTGCCGGGGCGGGAGGGACTGCCGCGGCGCCCCCCGAGCTCCCTGCCCCGCGCCCTCGGAGCAGGAAGGAGAACGACGCTGGGGCAGCTCGCGTATCCCTCCGCGTCGCCGTGCGTGCGTGTGCGGCGGCAGCTCCTCGGGAAGCGCGTGAGGCAGCGCCGAGGGGGGGAGGGAACTACTTTCAGGGAACTCGAGCGCAGGGCAGCCGCCGGGCGCCGTGGGGAGGGTGGCGGGCGCCGGGCGAGGGGGTTGCTTTCTTCCTCGCTCTTCCCTCTTGTCCCTCCTCCCTTTCCCCCTTGGTTATTTTGGATCAAGCTGTGGTGGCGGAAGGAGCTTGAAGTAACGCTTCCGCCCAGTTTTCCTGTGAGGAGGGGGCGGAGGCGGCTGCGAGGAGCCGAGGCGGCGGCGGCCGCTAATGGAGTTGCTGCTGGGGAGGGAGCGCTGCCGCTGAACTTCCCCGCGGGCTTTCTCCCCCCTCTCCCCCTCGTCCTGCGGCCGGGGGCTCCTCTCTCGCCCCGGCGGCTCCTCTTCCCCTCCCTCCTCGCTCCTCTCCTCACACAAACAGCCGTGACGCATCCTCTCTCTCTCCTCCGTCCCCCCCCTTCCCACCCCCAGGCTGGTTTAAAACGCCTCCCTCCCCCCGTCACCAGCCTTCTCCTTGGGGCCGGCTCGTCCTCCCTCCGCAGTGCTCGGCGTCGCTTTAGGAGGGGGTGGGAGAGCCCAGCCGAGCCGCTCTGCCCCCCTTTCCCCCTTCCCCCCCCCTTCGCCTGCCCCGGCCTGTGGCGGCTCCGGTGTCTGGAGGAATTTCTGCCGCCGCCGCCGCCTGCCCCGGCTGGGCGCGGGAGGCGGGCGGGCAGGGAGGCGGCCGAGAGCAGCAGGAGGAGGAGGAGGAGGAGGGCAGGAGCGAAGGCGGCTGCAGCGGGAGATGAGCTGCAGCGGGAGGACGGTGCGGTGCAGCTTTTTGCGGCGGGGAGCCTTCCCTTGTCTCCACCACTCTGTTACCGCTTAACTGCGAGCAGCTCGAGAGCAGAAGATCCGTGGTTGTTGCTGCTGCTGTTTCCACTACCTTCATCATCATCATCATCTCTAAAGACAGGGGGAAATACGCTCCAGCGCCGGACAACGGGATTTCGTGTTTTCAGGATAAAGATCGCTTCGCCCCCGTTTCCCCCCTCCCTCTCCCTCACTTCAAAACACTGCCCGTGCCCTGGCCGGGGGCGGCAGACCGGGGGGGTAACAATGGTGAAGTTTCTGGTGAGTTCTGGCTGCGCCCTGGCTGCGTCGGTGCTGCTCCGTCTCCCTGTCGGATCGCGGTGAGGAGAAAATGAGCGAAGAGACGGCGACTTCTAACAACGAGTAAGCGGCCGTTCCCCCCTCGCCGCGGCGGCGGCTCTCCCCTCCGCTTCGGGATCGGGCTGGGGCTCGGCGGGTCCCCCCGGCTCCGCGCCCCGCGGGGGCCTCTGCCCGCGCACGTACGTGTCCTGGCCTCCCCGTGCGCGTACTGCGCATTTCTGCTCGCGTACATGCAAGCCCAGAAGCTCCCTCTTTGTGAAGGAGCTCGGTTTAGAAGGGCTACGAGCCAGCGGCCAGAAAATCGTGGTTTAATTAAAGCCCGACAGAAAACGGTGCAGGTAACGATGGTGTCTTGGAGGGGGAAGATGGGGTTTGAGTGCCCAAAGAGGTATCGGCACGTACCACCTCTGATAATATCCTATTACTTGTAGATATTTCACATGGAAACTAGTGTGTGGGAGCTTCATCCTGCAGGAAACTGCTCCTGAATTTTAATTGGATGAGTCAGTCAGTGTAAATACAGCTTAAACCTACCCTAAAGCCTTTTTTTTTCTCTCTCTCTTTTAATGAGCACTTGGGACTTTTTTTTTTTTTAAAAAAAAAGGAAAGGGGACAGTTCACAGATCTCTTAATGTTTTTAATGTGACTGGTTTGAAGGAAATCCAGAGGAAAATGTGTGTGTGCGGCTGTATCCCCCCTGCATGTAATCTGTCTTTGAAATACATTTTGGGTCGGAGGCGATAAATATTTCTCAGAAAACCATCAGAGTTCTTTATGGCATTGAAAACCAAATATAAAGTATTTTGAAACTTTTTCTGTTATCGGGAAGCTTATGGTTGATCGCTACAGTCTCCGAGCTTTAGCGTTACGATTTGCGATGTCGGTGTTTGCTCAGGCTGATTTTATGAATGATGCGGGTGACGGCCGCGGCCATGGCGATGGGGAGGGAGCGCTGAGCCCGTTGTATTTGTAGGTAGCGGTAGGTGGGCGAAGAGCAGCCCGACTGACAGGGTGCGGACGGGTCTGCTCCGGCAGGGAAGACGGATTTCCCATTTCGCTGCCTTCCTCTGGGCAAAGCCTGCGCACCCTCCCCTGCGCTCCCCAAAACAGGGAGGTTTGATCCCCGAGGAGCAGCGCAGGCAGAGCCCCGCGGGGGAGCGGGGCCCGGGGAGCTCCGCGCTACCGGCCGCGGCGCTGAGCGGGGAGCGGAGCGGGCCGGGCGGGAGCCGCGGCGGCGCCCGCGGGGCCGGGAGTCGGGGCCGCCGCCATGTTTCCTTTTTTGTGAATCGGTCTCATTTGCATACCACAATCTCCATTCATAAAAAAAAAAAAAAAAAGAAAAAAAAATGCTGTCATCACCGCTGACCTGCGGCAGAACCTGCCCTGTAGAGTGCCCGGAGCTGCTGCTCCTGTGCTAAGGACCAGCCTGCAGCCATCGGCTGGCGGAGGAAGGTCCCCAGGACCTGCTGTATTAATATGTGCTGTTCGCTGCTTGTTGACACAGTTATGTGGGAAATATCAGCTCGGGGAGGTGCTGGGAGCACGTGATCCGCTCCATTCATAAAATACCTGGCTGTCCATTCACAGTGCAGTACAGTGTCTGCATTCAGCAGCCTCGCACATCAGACCTGCATGGGAAGGGAGAGGCAGCCAGGCCGGCAGGTTTATCAGAGAGGGCAGCAGAAAAAGGGCTTATGGCTGCGAGCAGGGGAAGTTACTGCAAAGATGGGGGGGCGGGAGTCATTTTTATGGCTCGTGTTTGTCCTTTTCCTGTGAAGGAGCCTTAGTTCGGAAGTACCTTCTCGCTGTACTGTCTAACGTTTAAGCAGAGAAGAGTTTTTATTCAGAAAACGTTGAAATATTTTTCCCTCCAGAAATAATGACTCAAATATAAAATACTGAAAATCAAATTCATTATTACGAACGTGTTTTCAAGACAGTATGTTAATCCATTTGGGGTAATTTACATTTTATTGAACAATACTGACTTATATCTGCAAGATATCAACATGGTGTAGAAGGAAGTCAGTCGTACCTAATGAGACATCTGAAAATGTTGTCTTACCGTAAAATACAGGTAACAGTGAAGACAACTAAATTGATAGAAATCAGCAGTGCAGTTCATTTTTCTGTTTACTTTGAGAATTTTACGGCAGATTAGCTATAGTCATTTCTCCTTAACCTATGCCGTGGCTGTTATTCTGAAATATCAGAAATACAGAGAAATATCAGAATAACAGAGAAGTGTTTTTACTGTGGCATAAACTGTTTAGAGGTCTGGGTATTAACTTTGATTTTTAAATATTTTTACATCTTTCATAAAGTAAAATGGAATGAAACTCAGTGGTGAAGAATCCATGAAGCAGACAATATATGTTTCATATAACTGTTTTGTGGTTGCCAGTGTTAAAATGGTGATGTTCACTGCTCATGAATACACGATTTCATTATCTTAACAAATTAAGATGATTCTTAGTGAAGGAGGCTTTGTTGTTAGTGTAACCTAAGAGAATACCTGAAAGTTTACTAATCTTTACTTAAAATGAGAAGGGAAAGCTCACATAAATTATGTGGTTTGAGTTAATTCAGTGTTGTTATAGAGCTAAATGTGCATAACTTTACAAAGCACTATCAACAGCACTTTTTCTCGAAGAAGAGATTTTTTTTTTACATTGTTTATTACAATATCAGAAGAAAAGAAAATTATTTCTCTGCTTGGTTTCATTTGCTTTTTTTGACAGCATTTTTGGCGAGGCCGGAGTCGTCGTTCCTCTCTGGTTGATTTTGCACGTAGCACAAGAGCGTCACTTTTAAATGATTGGGAAGTATGATTAAAACTCCAAATGAATGGTTTGTGAAAATAGGGCAGATCTACAAATTGAAATTCATCATATATTAAAATTTCACTGTTTCATTTATCAGTGTAATTGATGGTATCAATGGCCTTGAATTCATTAACAAATCCCTCGGCATATAAGGGTGAATACGGGTACTTTGCAATGCATTTTCTGTCATTGTGGCTACCAGGAATATTCTGGTAATTGAGCATTAATCTTTGTTTATAAAACTTCATTTTATGGAGTGAGATATAAATATTTGCGGTGTCTGGAGTTTGACCTCAGTTAATCATGTTAAATTCTCAGTGGTGGTGGGAAAGATTAATTAAAAAGCTGCATTAAGGACTACTAGGTTTCTTGTCAGTCGTGAACATATGGAAGGCAGCCTTATAAAATTCGGATTGCCGCAGATGAATCTTCATTGGTGATTTTTACATTGTTCTTGTAATGATGTTACTGTATTTTTCAATTACATATTAGTTAAATGAGAGCATTTCTATACCTCCAGATACTTTAATTTTTTCCCCTCAGTGGTGTTTTGCAGTCAGTGTGGTCAGCACGAACAATGTGGTGTTGCTGGCAGTTTTTAAATTAGTGGGATTTGTGGACTCACGGGTCAATTT
The DNA here is from genome assembly GCF_028858705.1 of Grus americana. Taxonomy (NCBI): domain Eukaryota; kingdom Metazoa; phylum Chordata; class Aves; order Gruiformes; family Gruidae; genus Grus; species Grus americana. Next base: position 36,403,751 of record NC_072856.1, on the reverse strand, counting down.
GCTGTTCATGCAACTTAACGTAATAATGTCATAGCAGGCAGGTCAGCAAGCACTGTACCAAATTCCTGTTTTGGTGGCAGATTTTATTGTTGTCTAGAAATGCTACTGAATTTCAGTGTGAGGTAAAACAGAGTAATTGTTACGGTATGTAGTCCCCATTCAGTTAGGGATGAATGATGACAAGCTTAAGATGGAGTCTGAGTTGCTGCTATTGAAAAGTAGGAGCACTGCTTTATCGGCTTGTTTACTTTCCTCTGTAATGCAGGTGGCCTCTTTCTTTTTCAGGGAATGCTTGTGCTTTTGATTTACATTCAGAGTTGGTTTTATTCACTGTATTTATACAGATTCAGACTGTCATATGCTAATTGTTTAGCTGTATAAATATAGGTAATCTTATACTGATTTTCCTAGATAATTTAATTCAAGAGATTATAAATTAAAGAAACATGGAGTGTATATTAATGCTGTGTGCTTAACAGCTTCTAGATTATGATGTTATAAACAGTCTCAAGTGTTGATTGAAAAAGTAAAGCTGAACTACATTTAAAAAATAAAATACTTGATGTGTTCACATCTTTCTTTGGAATTTATGAAAATACTGTTTGTACTTCATTTGTGCTTCAGAACTCCTTGTATTACAAGTCCAAATACTGAAAGGTGAACGTGAAATCGTATTGCAGAAAGTAAACTAGTTTGGTTTTATTACTTCTGGGAGGATTTTAACACTTTTCAGCAGGCTAATTTTCTTTCTGCTATTTAGGGCATATATAGACTTTGGACTTCTTCATCCCTTAGTTTAAGGAATTTGTAAAAAGAAGTAAGAATTTTATTTTTTTCTTAAGTAAAGCATCTTGTAAACCAAATGATTATATAAAATCATTGCAATTCTGATATATTTTCTTTTGGGGGAATGGTTCTTTATAGAGTCCCGGGGAGGCTTTTCCAGTCTTATGAACTGCTTCTTGCTGTCTCTTGCCGTCTCTGGCTTTATGTAGGCAACACTGCTTTGAAGGTGAAACTGAATTTTCATGTTACATAATCTGGGAGTCAGGGAGGTTTTGTTTATTTTTTTTATTTAAAAAAAAAAGGTTCACCTTAGCAACATTCCTTGATTACTGTGGTGTTGCAGAAAAATGCTTTCTGGATGTTTCAGCATAACTGGAGCCAGCGATAATATTTTAATTAAAAAATGATGAATGTTTCCCTTGTTTGTTCATTTAAAATTTAACGTTCTTGAAGTGTTAAAGTGGCAGTGAGGGCGTCAGCATATGTTTCAAAACTAGAGACCTTTCTTAAAAGGAATGTATCTTGACAGGACTGGAAATCACAGGATTAAAGCTGAGGGCATTCCTGGTGGTGTTTTAGGCTAAACACTGACTTTTTTGGTTTTTACCCATTCTTGTGTATATCTGGAGAAATTGTATGTGTTGATGACTTGATGGGATATGACAAACACCAGAAACAAAAAATACTTCTCGGATTATTGACGCAAGTTTAAAAAAGAGACAAAGGAAATACTTTTGTCTTTTTTGGTTTTTACTCCCCTGATTAAAAAAAGTAACGATGATATGGCATACAATGTATGTTGTCTTAAATGGTATTGTTCTAATGTTTAAATGTCTGCTTTCTCCCTTGTACTCTTCTTTCTCGATTGGAACATGTTGCAGCTTCCTTAAAGGAATTTGAAAGATGGCTGGGAGTTGCCATGTTGAGGATCCCAGTTCCTTTTCAATATACCCATAAAGAAACTATCTTTGTCTTTTTCCTCTTGGTTCTAACGTGCAACAACATTTAAGCAAGCAAATTTTAACTAGCACAGTTTGCACAATTACTGAATGACTGGAATTGGTTGTAAACAAAAATTAAATGGTCTCTGAAACTATAAAATTTGTTCCTCCTTTCCCTCCCTTGAAAATATTCATTTCTCTTTCTGAAAGTACTTCTAGTTATGAAGTATTTATTTAATTATTGGTCACTAATGTGGTACAAATATTCCAAATTAAAATTCAATAAGATGTAAATATATTTGCAACATTTTTTATACTTTCTGATACTTTGTTAGGTGTGTCCTCCAACCAGTCTTGGTATTCAGCAGAAATAATCTTCAGCAATGGTTGTTTTTTGAGAGGAGGAGGGGGACTGGATGCTCTTTTTGTATGCTGTATTAATGTGTATTTCTAGACTTAAGACAATAGCAATACATACTTTTGTTGCACTTACTTTTCTTGTGCTCTGTAAGAGAAGGTTTTTGGGGTTTGGGGTTTTTTTTTTGCTAGTCCTTAGACTATGATCTAGTAAAATCTGTTGGCTGGCACTACTCCCTGTGTTTTTTCTCGTACACGAGGTGGTATCATGTTGTATATGGTAACATATTTTACAGTATATGGTACCAGGGTAAACATGGTATCCCTCCTACTTGAAAAATATCTGTAATAGGAATCAGTCTCTAAGACTATGGTGGTATTGAACAGCACTTACTTGTAGGAAGTAAGCAGACATTTTAAGTGCATGTGTTGTCACATCTCTTCAAGCTTGTCTTTCACATAATGTTCATGCTGATATCTGTAATACCAGTTTGTTAAAAGAATGTATACTCATTTATTTATATTCAGTGCTTTATATTCACTGTTTTTTTCTTACATATGACAAGAAAAGAATTTAAAAAAACCCCAAATGACCACAAATATGCTAAGGGACAAAAAATGTGAATTTAAGTGTTTTCAGTACTAAAATTGTTTATAAATGTGGCTCCGATTAAATAATAACTGACTTGCTACACATAGTTGCAGGCCCTAATTCTCAATGCCCCAAATAGGGTGGGGAAAACTAATAATAATACAAGTCCCAATATAATGATGATAAATGCAAGGAGATCACAAGCATTTTTTCTCTAAGAACTCAGTGTCATATGACAGTAAACACTTCAATTCAAACAGGGAAAATAGGCCATAGAAACTTCAGCAGTTTCTGTGCTCCATTCTGCATTGCTGCCTGATAACAAATTTCCATTCAGAAGAAAATATTTTTCATGTGTGTGCTACACAAGAATTCCCCAAATGTGTACTGTTGAAACATCTAAACTGTGTTCTCTTAAAAATGAGGTGCCAAAGGATTTTTTTTTCCTTCCGCCCCCTCCCCCCCGACATGTATTCATTCTTGTGTTTGAAAATTTTGACTACTGCTGTTTGCGATATTTTAGTTAGGTGAGGAAGTCTTGTAATCCATACTTCTGCTGCAGCGAGTCACTCACCTGTTCAGAACCCCTAAAGAAATTCTGTGAGCTGATATTTGGCTTGAATGGTTTGCGAGAGCAGGTGTCATTAAAACCCATGGAAGAGTGGTCTGGTGGGTTTTTTGGGGTGGGTTTTTTTTTTAAATCCAGAAAAACAGTACCAAATAAATAGGTCTTCCCCAAGATGATCTGACGGCTGTTGACAATTACCCCTTTTTCATTGACTTGTACTGATGAGTTGTGACACTAACTGAAGTTTGTCAAAACAAAAATGAAACTGATTTATTTCAGTTTTTATAAAGTCGAATGCTGTGAATAAACAAGTGTAGCAAAAAGAAGTATCAAGAATTTAATTAACAAAACACGTCATTACTGAAAACTAGTGTTGGGTTTATTAAAAATTGTTACTGAGACTGACTGCCTTCCTTAAATAAACCCAGAATTGGTAAGATGTAACTCGCAGTGAGGATTCCTGCCTGGGATTTTTTTCTTTCAGAAATTGTGCAGAACTGTTTTGGTGAAGTGATATAAATCTTGAGGGCACAAGTGATTTCTCTCTCTTTAACCTTTTGAAAGGATTAAGGAAGGGTAGTGAAAGGTGGGAGTACAGAGCCTGCTCTGATTTAAGAATTTTTATGTAGCTTCCTAGAAACTTTTCAGCCTTTCAGACGAGTACTCTGTGCCCTGGGTATGTATTTGTCCATGGCATGCTTATTCTGGACCCCAGTACAACATGCTTTAGTATGAAGCCTGTGATCGAGGCTGATACATGTTGAGCCTTGAACAGGAACACATTTTTGAAAGGTGCAAAGAAACTAATTCAGAATTTACAGTTGAGGCCTATACATTTAAAATGGGAAATCCTATTTTTTTTTTAATCTACGCAAGTGGCTGACCTTATGTACCAAACCTGTATGTTTTTAAGCAGTAGTTGCTGGTGCTAATGACTGATCTTTATTCTTGGCCCTAAAGGGAGCAGATTGGAAGTTTCCTAGTAGGGTAGACTTAGGATAGGTGTGTTTGTGCACTCTTCAGGGGGCAATTATCTGTTTCATTACAAGTTCCACCTGTATTTCAAATGTTACTGATCTGTGCTACTGTTGTTATGCAAACATTTTTTGAGGTTACTGTCTCTGACTTTAATTTTGCAAGATTTTAAGAAAAAAAACCACAAAACTGTAGAAGAAATTATCATTGCTGGTACCAGTAGTACATAATGAGTGTGCCAAGGGAATGCAAAGCTGTAAAATGATATACTTGAGAATTTTCAGGCTTGAGATCTGAGATTGTTTGTGCAAATATAATCCGTGTGGCCAGGGGGTATGAATTTTGATTTTGATGATGAGACAAGAGCCAGGTATATAATCAGATTGCCTGGGTTCTTCTCTGAAACCTTCAGTACTAGGAAAGGCCCATTGTCTCTTTTTCAGCCCCTTGCCTCATTTGCTGCTCATCCTGTGGCAGAGAGGAGGACTGCACCTTCTGATCATGCACAGGTGGTGCTGTGTAATTGAAGACTGCATCTTAATAAGTGTTAAAATTCTATAAATACTAATATTGAAAAGTAAAGCAGTGTTCTTACAAGTTTGTTAGGGGTTTTGTTCATTTGTTTCTTCAGTTTAGTCTGGTTTTACTCCTTAATCTTCAGATTTCAACTATAGGAGTATTTCAGATGTTGGTAATATTGCTGTAATTCTATCCAGGCTTGTAGTGGGCTGTTTCTTATATTCTTTCTGCTAGTGTGATTTTTCTTAATCCTTATCTGAAAGTTGGGGTTTTGGTGTTAGGGTTTTTCCCCCCCAATTTGGAAGCTCTCTCTAGTGTAGTATGAGAATTTAATTTGAGGGAATAATGTATTTGTTATGTTGAACTTGCTTTTGGTTTGGTTCTTTTAAGGCGATAATGACATCTGTTATGAGTAGTCATGCCACTATGGGATATGTGTGTCTAGCATGCTAGTCGCAGAGTGCCAGTTAGGCTGTTGACATGTATGGGCATATTTGCTGTGGAGGCACCTAACATATGGATTACCATTGAGCCTGAGTTTCTGTGGTGTCAATCCTGTATCCTACAGGAATAGTGTCATACTTCGGGCATGTAAGTGCAAAGTGCTTGCAGATCTCATTGAAATGAAAATGCCAGTTGCCTGTCATTTCTTAATCAGTGAATATGTTTTTCTAATGAGATCTTTTTTCCTACCTATTTTTTTCTTTTTTTTCAATTGGTAGGTAAAGTGTATTGTTCTTAAAAATTTTTTACTGTTCTGCTCTGTGGTTCCTGAAGGAGTGTCTAAAATCAGGCCGTTATTACACAGCTGTTTTTATGCATTAAGGCTTGAATTTTGCTTCATCTTCTTTCAGCCTCCAGAAAACTTTTTAATGGATGTGTAACCACTGCTTAAACAGTCCTGTGATGATCTCTAGCACAGCACTTTCATGCTTTCTGTATTTGTACTGAACGGGTCTAGCTTAAAATATTTTATATTGTCTTAGCTGTATTCAACTTGACACATCCTCTAGAAGAGCCCCCATATGCACCTTAAAATGTACGTGCTTTGTTACTATGGTGATGGAAAAGAATCGTGCATGCTAACAACCCCGGGTTAGGTAATGGAGGATTTGCAGAAATCAGTTAAGCATTTGCCTGGGGCACTGAAAATTGAGTCCGTGACCATACCTCCACCCCAGCCTCTTGGCTACAAGCAGGCTGAGGGAATCTTGTTATGGGATTAGATGCTTCTCTGTTTGGAGGTTGTTTGGGGGTGAAGAGGACTTTTTCGAAAAGATTTCAGAAGACGCTGAAGTAGTGTTGCCTTACCACGTGCTTTTAAGTATCTTACATCATATACTTAGGGTGCTCTGCACAGTGTAATGGAGATGCTTGTGCAAGCATGTTCTGTGTTTGTCACTGATACAAAACCAGTTTTATTTTTCTTTGAACTCCCTAGGTTGACAGTGCAGGAATTCACTACCTTTTATTTCTCTGTTATGGTTGCCTGGAAAGGGAGAATATGTCCATGTTTGTTCCCCTGATGCAAGGTGGAAAACACAAGCTCTTCTTCATCTATTAGTTGAATTCTGGATGGAGAACAGGTCTATTCAAGGAAGCTATTCCAGAACAAGACATGAATTTAGAGGGATAAGGTTTAGAATAGTGTAATTTCCTGGGGGGCCTTTTATTCTCCTTTTTCTGGAGTAAGCTGTGGTTAAGTAGGGGAAAACTGATAAGCTTAGTTGTCTAATTAGAGGATGTTCTCCTCTCTTTCCTTCTCTGCTCTACCTTTTTAAAACTGTAGTTTTCTTGCATTAATTATTTTGTTATTTGGTTGGGGTTTTTCTTGGTTTTACTGCCAAAAGTATAATATCTATCTATGTTTTGAAGTGTATTAGCTTTCTATCCTTGTATGTTGTTTTTTGGTTTTAGCACTTTAGGTAGCATTTTTCTGAGCATTTCTCTGTGTTAGTGTTCTCATACAGCTTATCCTGAAAAGCTTCTCTGGAAAATAAGGCACTGGTTAGTGTCTCTCTGAGACATTTTGAGTGGTCCACTGAGCACCCTTACAGGTCCTTAATACCAGGGTTTTACCCTCAAGCAATGCTAGCAAGAAGCCTGGGTTTTGCCACTCTAGGACAACAAAAATATAACCCAAATAAAAACATGTGTTTCCTTTGCTGTAGAAGGACAGAATGCTTCCCACAGGCTACAAGTTTCTCCTCCTTTCAGCAGTGAAAAGAGAAGACATTACAGAAATGTGGAAAATCAATGTTGAGTGACTTCTCCCTTACAGAAAATTCAACTTTTTTGACATTTGTGAACAAATCTTTGTGAAGCAGAACTAAAATTATATGTATAGCTTCTTTTCTGAACAAAATCGAAGTGTATAGATTAGGCTTGTCGAATAACTGGAAATAAGTTTACCAAATCTGTTATTTCAGCTGGTTTCTTTTCACGCCTGAGCAGCTACTGGGAGGTATAGGATTGGCTTTTCTATCTTTTGGCAAATTTGTGCTGCTTGAGCGTGATCCCCACAACTGAAGCTCAATGGATGAAGTAAAAGCTTTAAGTAAGCTTTAAGGTCCTCATGCTCCTTCCAGCTGGAGGGTGCAAACAATGAGCTTTGGTCAGTGTATCATCCCAAATAAGGCATGATGATCCAAATCTCTGCCATGTGCTTCAGGAAAAGAACATTTCAATAGAGAAGTTGCAAAAGATCCTAATTAACTTTCACATGTCAAAGGCAGGAACATCTCGAGAATAATTTTGGCCAGCTTTACTTAGGTTGCTTCACAGTTTGTTTCCAAGGCAATTACAATCAGATAGTGCAGAAATCATAGTATCCTGCAGTAGAAAGGATCTGCTTTCTGTGTTTTTTGTTTCTTGTATAACTTACAGTTAGGTATTTTACAGTGGAGAAAGCATAACCATAATTTCCCAGTTACAGCATTAATATCTATGATCTAGGGTGTATTTGGTGAGAGGGGATATATTGCAGTTTAGTTATTCCTTGGCAGAGACAAATATTTCCTTATTTTGTCTATATAATAAAATGGTATATTTGATTCCTGAGAAATGCAGTCTTAACAGTTAAATTGAAAAATGCTGTTCAAGCTTTTATCATTAACCAACAAAATCAGTTTGGTTGTCTCGTGTTTTCAGTAGGACGCAACTTCTGTTGTCTTTATTTACACTGGGCAATGGTGTTCTCCAAAGGACTATTTTTGTTTTTCTCCACAATGAGTTCTTATTATAGCTCAGCAAATAATTTTGTGAGTAATTGCTTCTGTTTGACTTTGGGATATGTCCTTTGGCACTAACAATGCTGGTCAGAAAATAGGAAGTTCTATTGGTCTAACCCTTTCTTCATGCATTATTCCAGTGGATCCCAAGAAGCTCAGATTGATCCTTCTCAGGGTTTAAATAGCCAGGTAGTATTTGTATGCCTTTAACTTCCATAGAGAGCACGATCAGAAATGGCTCTAGTATCTGACAGCAGCAGTAGGGAGGATTATGTATTACTTTTTTTTTTTTTTTAAGGTTTGTTTTTTCCTAATGACAAAACTTCTGTTCATTCATCTTCAGTCTCTTGACCTCCATTATATACCCTTTCCTTCACAAAGGAAAATGTTTTATATGTGGCTTATTCATTTCACTATGTAGCTTTGCAGCAGCAGTTGCCCAATCTGGTGGTTGAGGCTGCTACCAAGTGAGGTTCCAAGATCCACAGGAATTAAGTTGAATTCAGTATTAATGATACTATTTGGGATTGCATGAAACTACATGTCTGTAGCTCTGAAGGTTTGGAAATTGATGCTCCTTTGTAAAACTATGCAGAAAAGGGTACTCACAAGCAAATTTTTATAATTCTGTGGGTGTTTTTAAGAGATGTAAATCTGAACTTCTTTTTAAATGCCCCTTTCCCCACGGTATGATGTTTTGTAGTGGTATAACTGATATGTGCTATGGGTGGGTTTGTTTTAATGGGTTTTGATAGACTATTTACATAATTTGAAATACTTAACTCTTCAAAATGGGTTTGAGTTTTGGTTGGGTTTTTTTTTTTTTTTTCCCCCCAGATCCTTTCTGTCAACCTGTGAAGTATTTCAGAATAAGCTAAAGCTGCATAAGTACACAAGCCATTTAAAATAGAAATAAAAAGAATTCCATTAGTGCCCTGCATTTTACCAACACTGACAAATCCAGTTTCACTAAATAAATAGCACTGGTGCTGTCATTTTGACACACAAAATAACTTTGTCTCTATGTAGTTAATAGCCACCTCTTAAAGCATCTAAAGCAAATTTACAGTTGAGATCAGTTAATGAGGGAGAGTGGGCGTAGATTTATTTAAAATCCACTGAACTTAACTGCTCACTTGTTTGCTTTTTAATGGTAAAGCAGATCTGTGGTTTGAAATGGTTTGGGGAAGTTTTTGTGACAAGGCAGATGATGGTTCAGAACTACTTAAACTACAAAGGGGTCAGCTACAGTTTCTCCTTTCTGGGAGACTGGAAATCTCCCTTTGAAAATGTTCAAGAAACTTGATAACTGAGATTGAAGATCTTCAGAGATGCAATTAGTATCTGCAGAAAGTGTTCCAAGGACATCACAAAATAATGATTTAGGTCTATATTATATTATCTTAAGATGTTAATACTGCTATTATCTTAAGATACTAATGCTTTACATAAAAACATAAGAAATGCCATAAAGGATCTGGCAAAAAATCTTGTTGACATCCTTTCTCTGACTTTTCCACTTGCTAAACTTAGTTAAATTCCATATGTATCTGTTTCCTCATCGTGAAGTTTGAGCTGAAATATATTATTTGTTTCTTGATTCTTTGGTGGAAAACTTTACCGTGTGGTTGGTTGGTAGGACTTCATTTTACTTAAGCCATCCAAAACTAAATTGCTGCTAATCTGTTCTTAGTACAAGTGGTGTGTTTTCAGGCATTCAAAGTTGAAGTGAACTGACATTGCTATGCCTGATTATGCAGTTTTAATCTTTTGGTATAGTTTGCTGTTCATGCTTGCATGTTAGAACTTGAAATTAGTCTTAGTATCTAAACAGAGTATTTCAGAGCATTGTGTACTGCATGGGTATTTCTTTTCTTGAAACAGTTTGTCTCACAAGAACCATGTGAATAAGGACATGGGATAAAATGGTAAGCATTGATATTCTAGGGAAAAACATAGCAATTCAGTTTTGTTAGGAAATGCATTGAATTTATGGTAATGTGAGTGTCATCTGCTTGCTTTCTGATGCTAAAGTAGAGTTTTTAACAGAAGGAGAAAGGGGATTGTGCTCTTGGGCTTTGGCCTTGAACAAGGACCTCATGAAGTGGGGAGGGGATCGTCTGCGTCACCATCCTTCAGTCTCCATTCAGTCAGGGCTGGCTCATTAATACTTGGAAACTGTTTTTTTTTTTTAAAGTTGCTACTTTACACTAAATACATCTGAGGTGCAAACAAAGGACTTATTGACTAAAAGAGTAAATACTTCAAAATTATCTATGTCTTCCACTTACCTGTAGATCTATCTGACATTTTTGTAGACAAAACAAAATGTGCTTAATAGAAATCAATCGAACGCAAGGAATTTCTGACCGGTTATTTGGGCCAAGGCAGTACAGACTGTAAAGTGAAATCATACGGGTTTGAGAGAGCTGCTGAGTATTTTAAATTACTTTTTTCCCCTCATTGCTTTTAGCGTTGTTGGACCTCTTGTAGACAATTTCCTAGAAGTAAATTACACTAGGGCTGTTCTTGTTGCGTGCACCACTTTCTCAGCTGTAAAATCTTGATGGTGAAACTGTTTTTTTCAAGGTGGGATTAGACAGATGAAAGTGTCAAATGAAAATAAGGGGAGGAATGGAAGGGCAAAAGTAAACCTGCTGTAAGAGCTACCTATGTCTACAAAATATAATTCCTTTCCCCTTATTAGAGCTGGGCCTTCTGCCAAGACAGATCTGCTGTTGCAGCTGGGGCTCGCAGAGGCAGTAGTGACTGCGGGAGGTGATATATACTATTCTTTTAATTCTCAATGGCATTGACAGTTACCAAAGTTCCCTTTCTCTGTTCAAGTTTATCCTTGCTAGAAGTTAAAATGAAAGGCAATAGAGACAGTAAGACAATGCTGAAAAGATAAAGACGACTGACAAGGAGAGAAATCTAAGGCCTAGTTTTAGCTATGCATTTAAAAGTCAATTAGGCAAGCTACTGGCATTAAGTTTCTAAAATTATTTCAGATGCCTGTCTTGCTATTTGAAAGCTCTTGTAGCAGATTTTTTAGCTTTTTCATTGAAGTATAGTACAATGAACTTTAGAGTCCTTTATTAAGACTGCTTCTCATATTGAGTTATTGCCCTGTCACCTAGTGCGTTGGGTTCTGGAAAAATACCTAGTAAACACCACAGCCTAATTGATGTACTGTTTGGAAGTGTGGAAGCTATAGATAGTTTGTCTAAGAATTGCTTCCAGTCTTACCAGTGATATCCACGACACTAGTAAAAAAGCATTTCTAGGCAATTTTTATCGGCTTCACTTGTTAGCTTTCTTGCTACTTTTGAAGAATGCCCAAACACTATTCCGAAACTTTAAAGAAAATGCAAAGAGAAGTTTAAATGTCTCTGTGGGCTATGCAGCTGCCACTCTTTATATGAAGAATGACAGGCTTCACCAGAATGCCTGGTTCTTAAGGCAGGGGACCATGATGCTGAAACACATTAGAGCAATGTTATTTATATTCTGCCAAAAGCAATTATCCTGCAAGACTTATAAATATGTGTTAGCTTTTTTGTGTGTGATAAACTCTACAGACTTTCATGGAGATCTGTAGGTCTACTCAGAGTGATGTATTTAAATTTTTGCAGGACTGAAGCCCAAGTGCTTGCATGGAAAGATGCTTCTTGTTGCAGGCATATGCTGATTATTCAGTAGTGTGGCAGAAGTGTTTCTTTGGGATTGGTCTGTTATGATTAGGATGGTTATTATGCCAAGGTAAGGAGTTTTTACATTTAATATTACTTGATAAGAGGTGTTTTAAGAAACCTGTTTTGATCCACCAGTATCTCTTTCCAACAACTTCTAAGCTCCCAAGGGCTCTTATCTGTCCAAAACCCCTATTTTCAATTTGTATGAATCCTTTACTTTTCCTCCCTGTGAAGATTTATTACTCCTTAAAAGTATCTTCAGTTTGCTACTTTAAGCCCTAAAAGTGGCCTTGTTCTGTGCTGTGTCTTTTCGTCACCCTGTGACAGAAAATGAGCTCCACTGTTTGAGGGTAAAGGCCTGTACTTTGGATCTTGGCTACCAAATAGAGCAGCTTTTCTGTTCACCCCACAGCTGCTGTAATGTTTCATTCTGCAACTGCTAGAGGATGGGCAAGTAACCGTCCTCATATGAGACAAAAATATAACTCCATTAGTCAGCTGGCGTGGGTTGTTGAAGCAGAAATGCAGGCAGTATTTTCTCCTGGTGGAGAAAAATCCATCACATCCTATTAAAGTTGCCATTAGCTGACTATGGGGGAATGTACATTTCCTGAATCCACGATTGCCTGTTCTCCTTAAACTTTGATGGCTGTCTCCTTTAAAACTTGTAATTTAGTCATAACTATTATAAGATCATGTTACATCTCTGGGGTTAAATCTATTTGACATATAATCTGTCTGAGAAAAGCCCTTAAGAAATAATGGTGCTTGACACTAACTGAACCTTAAATTATTGTAGCGTGAATTAGAGAACCTTGTTCCTAAAGAGGTTCTGTGAGCTTTCTGAAATCTATATTGCCCTGTAGGACTTCTAAGATTTAGTATTTTAACTTTTAGGCTATTTAATATTTTAACTCATTGCTGTTAAACATGAATTTCAAAGTTTCTTTCTAAGGTGGGTTGGTTTGTTGTTTTGTGAATTTTTTGTTTGTTTTGTTTACAGCTGTCTTCTGAGGGTTGAAGATGTGATAGGTTAGTGGCATCTTTGGCATCCTCTTGCCAGTGTTCACTGAAAGGTTTAAGTGAGGGAGAGTTATAACCCTTCAACTCTTTCACACTAATATTTGAACCCTTAAGGTTTTTGGATGTTTAATCTTCGTAACTTGCAATTATGACATCAAGCAGAACCAAGAAAATAGAAAGGTGCCTTCTTTTCATAGCTGCTTATCAATGAAAAGAAAATTGGTTTTGTTTGTTGTTCTGGACATGGCAATTTTTAGTCATGTCTAGAGCAGTGTTTCAGTAAAGGATGACTTTTTTTTCTCTCCATACACGTACAGATGTGTTCAGGCTTCCTCTTAGTTTAGTGCTTAAAGATTTTGTTAGAATCTCTTGTTCACCTCATTCCTCACCTCATTCCTTATTTCTTTAATTGCTTATGTCCTTTCTTTTTATGAAGTGTGGATAGAGATAAATGTTCAAATCCCTGTAATTGAAAGGGATGAATATTCAACCTTAAGATGAGGAGTTCTTTACAGTAATGTTTCTGATATTAGTATATAGAATGTCATGGATCTGTGACTGCAGATTACAGGTGCATTAACACCTATAAATTAAAGGCAGAATATTATTCAATCTTATCCTGTATGGCCCATGTCTGTCTCCATATTGTGTACAATATTAAAGTTGAAGAAGAAAGGATGCAATGGCAAACTGTAGTCTAGTTTAGATTTTTATTGTAGTTATGTTATAATGTAGGCAGATCCTAGATGTATCTCCAACTCGTTGGCAGTTTGTCTCTGTTTTCTGTGTTTCTTTAGGGCAGGTAATGGGCAACGCCTTCTTGCTGCTTTCAGTTTCCTCCCTTCTCCCTCTGATATAGTTGCTTCTTGTTATTCTCAATAAGCTATCTATCACAGTTAAGTGGTAGTGAAGAACTTCAGAACATAGTAGTGAACAGTAAAGTTAAAATAAGAAGATTAGATTACTGTGTTGTTATACAAATAGAATTTAGTTACATACTTAATGACTCTACTAGTCGAATTAAACTAAAAAGTAAAAATTATGCAGCTCCAGCTGAGGGAGCTATTTTCTGTCAAGTCAGTTCCTTGCACGTTCACGTAAGTTGTGTTCTCTAAAACGCAGAATGGAAATATAGGCAAAATTTTGTACTATTTTGCACAAGAACTTGCTTGCTAGGCTAAAAGCTGTTGTAAAATGCAATGATTATTTTGTAATACTGAAAATAAAGTCTCTGTAAAAATCTGTTTTCACTCTCCAGAAAAGGAAATGAGCAAGACCCTGTTCCACTATATTTGATAGACAATCCTAGTTTCACCAGAGCTAAACACAACTTCATGTATTCAAAGGTTGGGCACCTGTGAGAAACTTCTCTGCTCTTTGCTGAGAACGAGTAGCGGAATTTCTCCTGAGGTGCTGTGTCTGGGGGTTGTTTTCCTATTGGATTTTTGCACTTTGGTGTTCAATAAAACTTTAATGTTTTCCCCTCACGAAAGGAAAATCCATCTCCACTACATTTCTGGTTGGCCTGCCTCTGCCTGCGAGCTTCCAGGCAGCTACGGAGGTTTCTTTTCAGCTTTCAACCTTTCTCCTCTTCAGTCTCACTCTCCTGCGAGTAGGTTCATCCTCCGCATGCGTTGCTCACTAAACAGGCGCTGTTTTTCCTTCAGTACAGTAATTTTCTTTATGTTAAAGCCTTCCTGCGTGCTGAATAATGCATCTGAGTCTCTGGTTTTTCTCTGGACTACTCAGTTGCATGTAGGCAGCTGGCTAGTTTTGTGCATAGTGGAGAGAGAAGCTGGAGTGTGCTGTAAATGCTTGTATGAGCATGGGCAAGGCTGCTCTTAGCCTTGAAGCAATGTTTTCTATAGTTCTTACTTGTTACTTTCATATATTGGCAGAATTTAGTAACTGGCCTCTGTGAACACAGAGGAGTGAACACTGGTATCTGTAGGCTTTCTCTCTTACCTGGATCTCTTTGGGTTGGGTTGGTAGGGAGCTTGTTTTGCCTCTTAGGAATTGAAAGAGATTGCCATATGGTCCGGTATGGTTCATGTACACAACTGTGATCCAGTAGAGGAAAGGCAAACTCCCAACCCCCCTACTGCTGTTTCAGAAAGGAACAGACAGGAGGAAGTAGGAGTGAGAACAGATTTCTGGATAGATTGGTAGGCAGCGGGTTGAATTCTTAGCACTTCCCACCAGAAGTTTATTCTAATAGGCATTGGGTTTTAACCGTGTAACTGCTGCTCGGGAAGCTGGAACATGAGGATCAAGAGTAAGTGTATAAATAGCCTTATAGGGCTAATTTCAAATTAAAATGATAAAAGTATTTATATCATATCTGAAACAAGGCTGTGATGCTCTCAGCCTCTAGTTCTGTGAAGGTAATCATGCCTTGATTTTTTTTGTTTTTAATTTCTATTTTTTTTCAAACTTTATGTGCAACTGAATGTAAGCACTACTGGCTGTATCTGGAAAACATTACTGTAGCAGTGTCATGACTGAATGAGGCTTTCCTAAGATTCACACCTGGTGGTGGAAGTATGTGTATAATTGATCTACAGTGATTGAAATTGTCAAATGCAACAGAAAATTTTCTTGGTTTCTGGGTCTCTTAAAGCAAAGGGGTAATTCTGTCTATTTGTTCCCATACTGTACAGGAAGAACAAATGGATTTTTATATTGGACAAATGGCTATGTCATTGGTCATCAGTTTCAGACTGATTTAAACCAGAGTTAAAGCAGTAAACAAGTGAAGAAGCAAACTATTTAGAATTAAAATTTGTGCATGGACTAGAGAACACCTTTTATGGCTTTCCTCTGGATTAAAGATGAATTTATATATAAATGTTCCCCCCAAAATGAATAGTTTAGATAAGTCTTTAAATAATTGTATAAATCAGTATTTCTAATGATGATGTATGGTTTTGGGCTGCCACTGAATGGGACAGTTTGCATTCATCTACACAGCCTTGGCCTTAGATCTAAGAAGCACATGACTGCATGTGGTTTAGGGCACTGATCTGTCAGAATGATCTTTTTTGGGACGATGGATTTTCTGTTTTGGTTGCACAACAAGCTCACTTCACATTGGCATACTGGTTTGAGTTAACACAAAGGAAGTAGCAGAATTGTGCCCCGAGTCTGGAGGAGAAGAAAGCGGTAGGAATTCAGACTGGATTTAGTGAGTAGGTTTAGTTGCCTTTCTGTTATCCCACAAAATCAAATAATTTTTGCTGCAGACCTACAGATGCTGAATCACTGGTAGAACTCTACATGTATGACTGTTTAGACATTTCTATGAGTAAAACCTTGAATTAATAAGGAGCTCACAAAATGAGAGACCTATATGGCATTTATGTATACTATACTCCTGTTGTATAACTGTTCAATGGAGCATCGCCCTTTAATTTATCTGATGGAGATGCATCGTCTGTCTGTGTCATAGTGCTTGCATGAGTGTAATCTGGAAGCTGTTTTTCTTCTGAATGCCACTGTACTGGAACCCAGTGTTTAAAGCTTGAAATTAACGGATTTTGTATTTCCTTGCATTCTCAACAAATACTAAATAACCTTCTGTAAATAATATCTTTATTAAAGGATGAATAGCTGCAAAACTTGAAGGGTTTTCATGTTTGTTTTTTTCTTCTTCTTCTTCCTCTTTTGAAGAGGGGAGATTTGTATTTCCTCTCCCTTATGTGCTTGGCATAATAATGCAGGAGCACAAACTGAAAAAAAAAAAAAGTGGTAACAAGCAACAGTGGTTCATGATGCCAGTACTACTGCTGTTTGGAAAATGTGTTGCACCAGTAAATTGGCTAGTCTCAATTAAAATTTAGAGTCTCCATTACAAGTAGTTAGTTAACCGTATAGTCACTTCATCGATTTTTTTGTTATTCGTTAAAAATGAGTAAATGTTTTCTAGCAGGAAAGGTTCAGTTGTCAAATGAATTTTTCTAGGTTGTTCTTAAAGGCTACTTTTCTATTTTACATCTTTTTTGGGGTGATATTTCCTTGAATATTGGTGACTGTGCATCAGTGAAGATGAACTGATGAATCACTTCAGCCAAATCACGTTTCTTTGGTATATATTAAGCTTCTTCCAAATAGAGGTTGCTATAACTCCTTTCCAATAAAAAGATCCAGATTGAGTACTCTTAACCCTTCCCGAGTCTTATTACAGTTTGCATTCAGACTTCTAAATTCATACAGTTGGACTACAATCTTTAGTGTTACTTTATTGTAAAATTATTGTTTTATGAGTATAAAAGTTTGGCCCAGATATGCTGTATCAGTGTTTTAATCTGCAGCAAGATAGTGCTCATTTCTTTTATCTGCATGTTGAAAATACTAGGTTGTATGTGGATTAATGATACCAAATTAAAAGCTACTTGCAGGTTACATGTGCTTATAATTGATTCTCATATTGTGATGTATTTTCAGTTGTATTTCTTGAAAATTGCGGTTTCTCTGCATCTTGGTGTTCACCACATTGTGGGATAAACTTTTTGCAGTGTTCAGAATATCTGTTTTCTGCACTACCAGAGTTAATCCCCTTGCAACTTCTGGAATCAAGAGGGCTTTCCCTTTGTGTATTCAGTCATTACATAAAGGAAATTCAGTTTGTTTTGTTAGCATGTAAACTGGGCTTTACTAAATACAAAGAGGGCCAAAACCTCTTGCAGTAAGAATTTAGAGAAAGAAAATGTACGTTTCTTGGAAGGAAGAAAACTATTAATAACTTTGCTACACGTTTGGTGCTCATCATTCCACATGCATGAAGCCAATAAAAAGGGAAAATTTAAGACTAAAGTTATGTTGACACTACAGAAAGAGATCAAATGTGCCAGACTTTGTGGCTTAAATCCTAGGTGCTCATAACACTAGTTGTGCCTTAATCTCAAAATACATATGCAATGTACAGAATCCGTCAGGCCCCAAGTGGGTTGTAATGTGACTGACCCCTTCTTTTCCTGATCCATACAGACTTATGTGAGTGAGAGTTTAGCAACAGTTGCTGATGGTGAAGCAAACACTTAGACAGGTTTTCAGACAATGCTCTGGAACTTGTGTTGACGTATCAGTCATTTACTGATTAAGGTTGGATAATCGTTCTGAATTGAAGTTAACCTTTCTTCTGGATTACTCTTGATTCACATCAGCTTCCCAGTGTTGATCACCGCAGAGCTGCAGAAGCAGTGGAGAAAGTGCATGGCAGGAATTAATGATAAGGGCAGGAGAAGGATGGGCAGTGCTTCTGGCAACAGTGCCAAATCATACTACTTTGAAGTGCTTATAACAGCAATGGTAGGGCAGGTATGAAAGTAGCCTTGGACTTGTTAGTAGCAGATAGTGTAGAACTGTCAGTAGTTTTCACCCGTCTCCATTAAAGCACCTTCTGAAGTCAGGCTGCAGAAAGTGGTAACAGGCAAGATGAGAAGAAATCTGATGACCGTATGTTTTCATCTGTCTCTGCTTACTCACTGTGGGAATGCTTCTTAGAACCTTTCTTTCCACTCCTTCATGATCCCTAGCAGTTTTCCACCTGTGTTACTTAAAACTATTAATATATTATAGATTGTAATACAATAGCTTGTATTTGCTGGAAATTACTTAATCCATGTACAGTTAAAAATGAAAAAAATCAGTATTTTACTGTGGGGTTTTTTTATTGGAACCGATCTAACCAAATTCTTACCAGTGTAGATTTAGCTACAAGCTTTTATACTTCTGTTTTAATGCAGAAAAAAAAATCAGTGTATTATAGAAAGCCATAGTATACGAATTGTATGCTGAACAGTGATATGCTTTGTGATTATGCTTCTCTCATATAGTTAAAACCAAATACTTTGTGCTGCACGCATTGAAGAAGGGCATCCAGTTTTTCCTCGTGTCTGCTGCTTGTTTGGGAAAAGGAGATGCTGTTTCCTCTCTCTGTCTTATTCCTCCGCTCCACCCTCCCCCCCTTTTTTTTTCTGTTTTAATGTTATTTATTTGTTAGGGAAGAATTTATGCAAGGCATATTCTCCCTCCCCCCTGCCCCAGGGTCTTTTCATCTCAC
The DNA here is from genome assembly GCF_028858705.1 of Grus americana. Lineage (NCBI taxonomy): Eukaryota > Metazoa > Chordata > Aves > Gruiformes > Gruidae > Grus > Grus americana. Next base: position 36,385,004 of record NC_072856.1, on the reverse strand, counting down.
TGACTTTTGAAACATCTATTACTTCATTTTTGTTACTTGAGTTCTGGCATTTTTAGCTCCCCTTTCTTCCCCTTAAATAACTCTTGGGCAATCTTTTCTTTTTTGTGCTTCCTAAAGAAACAGCTGTGTCAGCTGTTTTTCTTTAAATATCAGCTTTTTATGTGGAATAGTCAATATCATTTTTTTAACTAAGTCTGTTGTGAAAATGCCTCAAATAGAGTACCAGTCACACAACACTTCCCAGTCAACATGTGGGTGAAGAAAACAAAAGGATGAGCTACTTTAGTCATCAGGTAGTTAAAACTGCAGAGTGACAGTTCTAGAATCCTTTGACTCAAACAATCACTTCTCTCTTGATGTTTCTTTTAATGATAAGTTTTTAAAAATAATAAGTCTTTAATAACACTGGGAGGAATGGATAAAAATTACAGGGAAATTAGTTCTGTCTAGGAATTACTGTATGACTAGGGAATATTCTTTCTTCCCTTCAAACACAATAATTTTGATATTTGAGCAACCAAATTCAAGAAGCAGAGCTCTCAAAAACACTATTGTACATCCTCTGCGTAAAGCTCATACGTGATAAATGCATTCCCAGTGTTGAGTTGTGAACAAAGTCTACAGAATTCTGTCAGATGAACTTCTACAATACAGCCAGTATTTTAGGCTTAAATTCCTAAATAATGAAAATTTTGCTTCAAAAATTAGAGATTGTTAGTATTACTAAAGAAGTTACTTGTAACATGTTACTGATCTTTTGACCTTGCTTTTCAGGTTGCATAATGAAATGCTGATTGCTTTTCTTTAGCTAGTAAAGCAGTTAATGACTTCTCCTGGTTTATTTGGATTGTGTGGGCAGTCTCATTGCAGATAAAAGTACTGAAAATTCATTGTTTTTTGTAATAAGGGAAAACTATTTGTAATTCTTACTGTTTTAATGGTATACCCTGTGCTTGGGATATGAATAGAGAAGGTCCTTCTGTTGCTGGAATAAGAGCAGAAGTCCATAACAAAACATATGGGTACAAATGAAATGGCCGAATTTAGATTCCTGTTTCTTGAGTTTGATCTTCACCATCTACACCTATTTGTCCGTTCTACCAGTGTAATTTCTCATAATACTTACTGAATATATGATGTCTTCTGTCTCTCTAAGCCAAGATATTTAATTTTCTGTTTGTATTTCTTCAATTATGCAGTCAGGATTCATTTTCAGTGCTGTTAAATATAAGGACACAAATGTTTGTGGAACAGTTTAATGTATATCTCACCGACTTACTACTGAGTTTTCAATTTTGTACTTTATACTGTATTTTATAAACTATTTTATTATACCATATTTTGTGTAATAGAAGTGGCAAATAGCCACTTAAAACAGATTGCTATCCATCCTAAAAATGTTTTGTCTAGTAAAACTGCGCAACATAGGTGTTAGAGCTGCACCAAAAAAACTATATAGTTGTTCCTACATGACGTTTTTGTCCCATAGATTGACTGGAGCAGAAAGACCTTTCTTTTACTCCTTGCTTGCTTGGATTCTACTGTCTAAAAACTCTGTTGAGCTTGCATTGTGTCATGTTGCACTTGCTTTCTTGATACTCTTATCAATGTATTTTGTGCAGTTTGACTTAGCTATCTCCAGCACGCTTTTCAGAACTTCCTCCTTATGGTGAAGTCCCACCCCAGAGCCATAACTTCTGGTGGTGCTAATAGTTTTGAAAAGTCCGAAGAGGAAGAAACAAGATGTAATCATAACACTAAATCATCTCATGATCTCAGTGTTGTAACCCTTTCTTTAGGACTTTTGTCATTGCCAAAACAAGGAAATTCAGCTGGTGGATCCCTTTTCAGTTGCTGAATAGATTGATAGATTCAGTGATTATTGTTGGAGTTCTCATGACCAGCTATCATTTATGAAGTGTGAATGTATTCTTGTTCTGTTAAATATTTGGGGGGAATGCATGTATACTTTTTACTCTTTTTCTGTTCAGTTGGTTACAAGTTTCTAAACTTTTCTTCTGGAACAGCAGCAAATAGTACAACTTAAATCTTGCTTTTAAACTGAGAGGCCTTTTAGTGTGCTAATTTGCTCTATGGTATGTTCATGCATGGCCCATGTATTCATTACGTACAGCTTTTTGTAGAAACTTGTGAAAAGTATTACTTCAGCAGTAGTTGAAGCGGGGAATGTAGTTATGCAAGGCTTAGTTACACTTTTTTGATGCACTATTAACATTCCTATGTTCTCTGACCTTAGGACTTATGAATCACTTATTTCTGTGCTTGAGACTGCTGGCGAGGATGCTAATTATTACTGAGATTATCAAACAGATCATACAGTCATATATTGGATATGTAAGTCACATTGTTCATGCTGACATATTGCAAATATGAAGGGCATACCATTAAAACATTTTGTATGATCTTGTTAATCTTTTGTTTCTTCTCCTTCAATGGATTATTGTAATAGAAGTCTTTGCATTTGTCTTTCACTTGTCTATTTCTTCTATCCCAAATATTCATGGTTTGTTAAAACTACAAAAAGACTGATTCAAACCACAAGGGAATGGTACCTTCCTTTTGGTCACTGAACATAGAGTTTTAAAATAGATCTGTAAGTTCACAAGCTATCTTCCTTAAGGCTCATTCAGATTTTCTTTTTTACTCTGATTTTGATGCTATTTTTGAGCATTTTGCAGTTTGGCCTGTAGTCTTTCTGTTTTGTTGGTGTGGACACTTAGGATTTGTCCATTTGTGTGTGTTTGAAACACCCTTTTGGATGTTTATTGTTCTCTTATGTTAAAAAGAGCAATTTAGCATTAGGGAATTTCCTAGAATATCATTTACTTTGCAAGATCGCTTTCATATGGGCAGGTTAAAGTCCTCAAAAAGCCATGTCAATGTAAACGTTGAGACAACCTTTAGATTGAACGATACCAACAAATGATACTACAGTTTTAATTCACGGAGGTTTTAAAACACTATTTCTTATACAACATTCATTAGCAATCTCACAGCTTAGAAAGTTAAAGGAAGATTATTTTTGTAAGCGTGGATATGCTTTATTTGGTTTCAGGTTCTGTTCCTTTTCTGTGCAGGCTGAGTTGGAAATGCATGCCAGGAATGATCTGGACCTTTTATAAATTTGTTTTAAAGTGACAAGATTAAAATTTAAATTTTGTGATTGCCTACCTAATACAAAGTGTTGCTTGAGGTGAGTAAACTCAGTGGGACTGATGCTTTTTTCTTCCATAAATGTATTGCCAAAAGATTAAGAGTATGTAGCAGCTTACCAGCTAAGCTCTGTATACCGTATACTGTATGCCAACATGCACTCAGGTCTTTATTGAGTTATGCTCATTACAGATGGTCTCTGTCCATCTGTATAGTCTAGGACAAGCTGAACGAAATTCAGACATAGTAAACATAAAACCTGACACAATGTTTTCAGGTATGTTAAAGAAGGTATAGTGGGGTCTACTTGGTTTGTCCTTTATTTTTGCTAAATAAGTTCTTAGGTGTGTTAGGAGGAGAATAATAGCTTTTTGGACATTTGTAGAGCACAATTCTTAAATGCAAGTAGCAGTGGAATAAAAAGTACACAGGTGCTGGTTTGAAAATAACATATTCAGTACAGCCTGTCATACCTTCTTAGAGTAGCTAAAATTGTTCATAAGGAATCTTCTTACCATCTTCTTTCAATGTATTAGTTAACTTCATCTTATTTTAGTGGTCAAGAACTTTATTACAAAATTACTTCTTGATTAATGCATTCATATCTCCTGTTAACAGGGTCTCCAGAGTCCTGCCATTCTTCATCTTGATGGCTAGATGACTAACAGCTTTGACTATGAGGGTGATCTAGTTGTACTTGCATGCCTGTGTGAAGCTCAGGGACTTTGCGAGTATGTAAGACTGGAGGAAAATGACCCTGAGAGAAGAGAGAATTCTGACTTGTTCAGATGTAACTATTACCTGAAAATCTTTCCTTAAATTATGTATCATAAACTGTAGTAATGATTGATATTCCAGGGAAAATAAAAGGCACAACTGAATCTGTAAGCTTCATTTTAAAAAATAAACTTTTCTTCTAGACTGGATGGATGTTGTCTGATGACATTTACTGGAAGTGTCAAGTTGTCTTAGTTTCAGTGGAATCTGCCTTAGGCTACAAACTTGTGCTTGTCCTAAGTTTGCTGAAGTGCCAGAGAAACTTAGAAGCTTGTCTTCCATCGTTTCTTTGGATGTTTCTCTGTTTTTGCAAGGTTGGAAAGAGACAGTAACTTTTCTTATCTAAAAAAAATTAACTTTTTATCTTGTTTTATTTGTGGGCTTTTTCATTTTTATCTACATGTTTCCATGGTAAACAAGTCACAATTAATTCATGGCATCAGTACCCAATAGTGTGATTGCTACTTGATAAGAAACAAGTAGTGATTTCACAAAATTAGAAGAGGTACAGGCATTCTGCACTATAAATGAAGAGATTCCTCTGGATCTTCAGAAATTCTGGGGCAAGGAGGAAGAAAAAACTATGAGAATATATATAAAGAGAGGAGAAGTCAGGTTGGGATGAATATTTCTGGAGTTCATGGCTGTCAGCTTGTAAAAATGAGGCAAACAGGGTTTTCTGGAGGAAGCCCATTAAACTTCGGGGGCATATGAGTAGTAGGATTTGACCACTCAAATCTTGTTATCTGCCTAAAATTGGATGGAATTTAATCCAGGAGTCCCTGGTACCGGCAGTCTTCTGTTGTTAAGCAGGCTGCTGTGGCAGTCATTGAAAAGCACCTTCCATGTCCAGCTTATCTCACCAACCTTTTTACAAAGGGAAACTACATGCTTTGTACTATTCTTCTGGTTCTGCTCAGGTGTCCAAAATCTGCGGACCCATCTTTGAATGTTACTTTGGTTCTTTTTAACTTCTGTGGGGAAGGGTAGTGTCCTGATTTCAGCTGAGATAGTGTTGATTTTCTTCATAGTAGCTAGTTTGGGGCCGTGTTTTGGATTTGTGCTGGAAACAGTGTTGATAACACAGGGATGTTTCTGTGACTGCTGAGCAGTGCTTACACAGAGCCAAGGCCTTTTCTGCTTCTCACAACACCCCACCAGTGAGTAGGCTGGGGGTACACAAGGAGTTGGGAGGGGGCACAGCCAGGACAGCTGACCCCAGTTGACCAAAGGGATGTTCCATACCATATGGCGTCATGCTCAGCATATAAAGCTGGGGGAAGAAGGAAAGGGGGATATTCGGAGTGATGGTGTTTGTCTTCCCAAGTCACCGTTACGCGTGATGGAGCCCTGCTTTCCTGGGGATGGCTGAACACCTGCCTGCCCATGGGAACTGGGGAATGAATTCCTTGTTGTGCTTTGCTTGAGTGCATGGCTTTTGCTTCACCTATTACACTGTCTTTATCTCAACCCACGAGTTTTTTCACTTTTACCCTTCCGATTCTCTCCCCCATGCTACTGCAGGGGAGAGTGAGTGAGTGGCTGCATGGTACTTAGCTGCCAGATGGGGCAAAGCCATGACAGGTAGAAAGAAAAATGTTTGTTTGGATTTTTTATTTGCTTGTGTATTTGTTATCAGATGCAATTTTCTAAGTAATTATGCCTTGACCAGACATTGTTACAGAATCCATACTATTATGAAAACTGAGGGCTCCAAAAGGAAGTTTCTTTAAAAGAAGTGGTACCCAAGTATGTGTTGTGATCTCCTTTAATCTGCTAAAATATTACTTCATTTAACTAATGGGTGACGTACAGAAGTAAAAGACACTAGCTACAATTATTAAACAAGAGGAGGTACTGGGGAGCAGGGCTAAAATGTTATTAATGGAAATGTCAAATATCTACTTTGTGTGAAATTTTCATGGTTTTCAAATTTTTCTAACAGCTGCTTTGTTCTTCCTCTGCTCTTGTGCTTTGCAAAAGCTCTTATGGTAATAGCCATTCTTCCTTGCAGCATCAGTTACTTTACATGGTCAAAAATCTTAGGTTGTCTGTATTCAAATAGGAATGTGGTTCTAGTCCTGCTGCTTGCTTTTTTTTTTTTTTTTTTTTTTTGGTGATGTCTCTAAGAGAACACACTGTAACACCAATATACTGTTTTGACAGTTTCCCGTTCTGGACACTTGTTCATTTTGTGTCTCATTTTCCCTTTTGACTTGTAGGTGCACTGTCAAACACCTTGTTTTACAAGTCTTTCCTGCTAAATAATAATTGTGTAATCAAGTATTTTTGGGTCTTTCAGGATACCAGTTTCCCTTCCTTACGTAATACAATTTCCCACGTAGATTTTTCCTTCTGCCATTTTGGGTTCGAGCCATTTTGTTTGGTAGTTCATGTTTGTGTAAGTAGTTTGGTTTTTGTTCGTTTGAGCAGGAATGTCCCATTCAGGTTTTTTGGCAAAGTCCAAAGCTCTTCAGTAAATTAGTGTAGGTACCAGTATCCTAAATGTAACAGCATTTGTCTACAGTTCCTTCTGGAAATCCATGTCTTTTCTTGCTAAGCTCCTCACAAAAATAAATTTCCTAGGCATAGTAGCCACACACCGTTGCTGTATCTCCTGTCTTTACTGTGAAGAATACCTTTTGCCTCTCTCTTAAAAAGTTCTGCCTTCTATGCATAATAGTTTGGTGTATATTCTGATTTACTGGTACAATTTTGAGAGGAGAAAGGTAACAGTCAAGTCGGGCAGAGCCTCATATAGTAGCTGTTGTTATGGCAAAAATATATATGCAGCAGTTTCCTCTTCATAAAAACTAATAGGATATGCTATCATATGTTTTCATGATGTAAATTGTGTCTTCTTTAGTATTTGTGCTATATTTGCATCTCCTTCTGTTGTAGATAAGTTATTAACGTTTGTGCCAGTGGCAGTCATTCTCTAAACCTTTAGCAACAAAGGGCTTTATATCATCAGCAGTGTACCAATATGTTCATTTGATACTGGTGAAATGAATTATTTTTTTCTAAATTGAGTCAATACTCAACAAATGTTATCTGAAAGTAAAATTGACTTAATTCAGTGGTCTGGTATTACCTTCTGGTACTCTGGGTATGCACGTACACATGAGCACTTCTCTAGCCGGTAATCATGAAATCTTCTGTTAAGCTGTTTAGATAATAAGAACCATAAAAAGCCAAGTGTGGTTCATGTGTGCTCTTCGGGTGAGGCTACAAACAGAGAAATATATTGCACCAGAAGTTGGAGGGGTTAAAGTACATGTGTAAAGTGCCAGTCGGAGGTAAGGAGCCTTTATCCATGAACAGTTCAAATTCGGAGATCAGCCTAGAGCTGTTACTTGCGTGCCAGCGAAGATAGTGTAATTTCATAGCAGTGCATGTCACGATTTTTCAGAATGCCTTTTTTTTTCATCTCCTTAGCCTTGTCAGAAGTGTTTTAATAGCAGTTGTGCACAGTGACAACTCTTACTTCAAACTATCATGAGCTGTCATAAATTAGCCCATGTTAGTTATAAATATAAAGTTGTATTTTATTTAAATTGCTGTGCTTTGAAACATGATATTAAATAAAAGAAAGAATCACAGAATAATTGAGGTAGTAAGGGACCTCTGGAGGTCATCTTGCCCGCCCCCACTGCTCAAGCAGAGCCACCTAAAGCAGGTCACCCAGGACTACGTCCAGGCGGCTTTTGAATATCTCTAAGAACGGAGACTCCACAGCTTCTCTGGGCAACCTGTGCCAGTGCTCAGGCACCCTCACAGTGAAAAAGTGGTTCCTGATGTTCAAATGGAACCTCCTGTGTTTCAGGTTGCGCCCGTTGCCTCTGGTCCTGTCACTGGGCACCACTGAGTAGAGCCTGGCTCTGTCCTCTTTGCACCCTCCCTTCAGGTATTTATATACGTTGATAAGATACCCTCAAGTCTTCTCCAGGCTAAACGGCCCCAGCTCTTTCAGCCTTCCCTCATAATATGACAGATGCTCCAGTCCCATAATGATCTTCGTTGTCTTCACTGGACTCCCTCCAGTAGCTCCATATCGCTCCAGGTGTGCCCTCACCAGTGCTGAGCAGAGGGGAAGGATCACCTCCCTCGACCTGGGGGCAACACTTCTCCTAATGCAGCTCAGGACACGATTGGCCTTCTTTGTCTCAAGGGCACACTGCTGGCTTATGTTCAGCTGGGTGTCTGCCTGAAACCTGAGGTCCTTTTCTGAAAATCCACTTTCCAGCTTTGGAAGAAACCATAATGCTAATAAATATTTTTACCAAAGCTAAGAGGGTCAGTTTCTCGTATGGTTCAGTTTATAAATCCACTTGAAGATCAAGGTTTCTTGATGGTGATGGTAGTAGCTTTATAGTACTAACAGCAATTTGCAATTGCAGTTCAATTGTCTTAACAAACATTTCTGAGATCACTGTTCTTATTTTTCAGTCCTATGTTAAATTAGAAATGTGCAAGATGCAATACAAATAAAAGAATGGAAATGCTTAATATGACTCTAGGAGAGGGAAGATATGCATAGACAGAATAAACATAATGCAATGAGATAGCTGCTCTTTTTTTTTTTTTTTTTTTCCTCCTTCAATATCTCTTCTTTTTCTCTGGGAAAAATATTATGGCAGAAAATTCTTAACCTTCATTCTCTTTTGGATCATTAATGCAAGAAAGGACAAACGTAGTAACGTTTGGTATCTTTACTTAGCTTGATATTACACCTAAGAAGTACCCCCAAATTATCAAAATAATTTATTTTTACAAAAAAAGCCATAGTGATGAAATTACAGTTGTGTTCATCCCCCCAGCCACCAAAAGCAGGATTGTTCATTAGTTGCTGAGCTGAAGGTCTCAGCCTGTCGAGGTCAGTGGAGTCCTTCCTGGGCTTGAACAACAGTTAGGTCATCCAGGTCGTAAGTCAGTTTGGGCCCAAGAGCATTACAACAATATAAACACAGGGTTCTTGGAGGGAGGACAGAGCCTTTAAAACCTGTGGTCAGATTTTAATGCTTGATGCTGTTAAAATAAAGTTGATGGCAGGCAAGGACTGTAAGTCTTCTCTCTTTCCTGTCCACTTATGGTTTGTAGTCATTTGTTTCTGCCCAATAATGCTTTCTCAGGCTTTTTAGTTCACCATGCTCCAGCTTTTGATTTTGGTACAGGAATCATCTTCATTTGTTATATTTTTAGAATGAAACTTTACACTATATGCTATGCTATTTTAGAATTACTTGAAGTTTAATAGGTATACCGTTCAGACACATGCTGTACTCTTCAGTAGCTCTTAACTACTGGGAGGAAATAACACTGTGGATAACCTTTTTTCTTCTTTTTTTTCTTTTTCTTTTCTTTTTTTTTTCTGCTTCATTTCAATTTGTAACTCACTGTAATTGCATAAGAATACCGTACTCTCATCTCCTTACCTGAGGCACTCAGCTGTTAGAATTTGTTTCCATAGTCGTTAGGACTTGATCTTGGATTCTGCTGTAATTGTCCTCAGCCTTCACTGGTGTTCAGCCCTGACTCTTGGGAAGCAGCATACTTCTATGGACAGAATCCTATTTGGCTTTTCCTGTAAACCTTGCTCTGCCTCAAGAGTTTCCAGTGGCTGCAACCAAAATCACGGGAGTCTCAGGAAAGGTTGGATGTGATACGATAGGTTTGGACCTGCTGTTGCAATGCTGCTCTTCATACTACGTTTCACATGCTTGTGGTAGCTCTAGTAAAGGTTTCACAAGAGCAGTGCTCAACTGACCACCCTATTTGTTCAGTTTTCTTTGGTTTAGTTATTCCTGATAGAGCTGCTAAACATGCAAGAGTAGGTAGAACGGTTAGGCTGTAGGGGTGGTGCTGGAAAACCCTGGAGACTTCTGTCCATAGAAGTCTGCCCTTTTCCCACAGTTAAGCTCCACCAGCAGTTTAACAATTTGTTCCGAAATTCCCAAAAGTAGATGGGGCTATAATGCTTAGAGATACAAGACATCTGGGTGGTTTCGGTAGCACCAGTAGTGCAAACAGGCAGATGCTGTTTTGTTTGCAGAGGATTCTGGAAGTGGAAATCACTCTGAGTCCTGCTGCTGCTTTGTGGCTAATTACAAGCTGGTTTGGATTGTTACTAAAAATAGCTATCATTACCAATTGTGAGTTCCTTTAAAATACAAAAAACTAATATTAAAAAATGACCAACACCACCACAAAACCCACAAAACTAAGCAATGTCTTCATAGTCTTTGGCGTTGTTGCAAGTACGGTAATGAATTTGTCTAGTTAATTTACAGGGTGGTTGTCTGGAAAAACTGTTTTGTTTTAATTTAAGAAGCTATTCATTAAATATTACCTGTTGGGAAATCTTATATTGGCTCTTGCACTAACACAGTGGATTTGACAGTAGTTCCTAAAATATTTGAAGCTTTAAATGTTTAAAGCAGTTTAGAAAATACGGGAACAAAACGCAAGATTGTTAACTAGACCAGGCTAGACGTCTCAGTATGGGAAAGGGGGGAAAATCCCAACACTGACAGAAAACTTCTGGCAACTGGCAGTAGCTAAGCCATTGAGGTATGACATGTATCCTCCATCTTTGCTTCTCCTTAGCAATTCTTGAAAAGAAAATGGATGTGGAGTGTAATCTGTTGTAGTTAAAGTTTTCTCACATATCCTAAGTGAAGTTCTGTGATATCCCTAAATGATGCTTAACTGAACTCTTGCTGCAGTCTGGTATACAAAACAACGTTCTAATATTCAGATTTACAACCAAATTTATAGAATGAATAACTTTAAAGCTAAATTTGTGGTTCGCTTGAATGGAGAATAGCAAAGAGAGTGTGTAGGTTTAACCAATTGGTACATCCTATTTTTTACCATTTCAGAGGAAAGTCCCAGTGTCCTCAATTTCTGGCAGAAGAGGCTCTTCGCCTGAGAGAAATGAGACAAAAGACTGCCTGTGTCTGAAGTGTACAACTACAATCTGAACTTATCTCTTGGTGAAATACAGTGATAGAGACCAGTGAATGATTCAGCTTTCAGTAATATTATTGAGCATCAAGTTATAGCCATTTTAATCTGCAGATATTAGAATTGATAGATGCATACAATGAAGGATTGGTTTTTTCTTGATTATATTTGTCTGCTGTGTGGGAGGAGTTACTAAAAGATGTTGGTACAGAAATGATGAGAAACATTGACTAAACTGTCATTTTAATGGTGAGGTTTAGGGGGAGGAGGAGGCTGGTTTTTTGCTTGGAGGGGGCAAACAAAGTCTCTATAAACAAATTCACTTGCCTGTAAGCTAAAATTGGATAGTCTTGTTTTATTTCTCATTTTGCAAACCATTACGTATTTAAGCTTCAGATGCTTGCAGCAAAATTGCTTTTTATATATATATATATATATGTAAGTGAATCATATGTGTGAATCATATGTGTGTGTGAGAACGTAATATATTAATTACGCAAAAAAGCCTACCTTCAGTTATTTTGGGACATTTGGGGGGAGAAATAAAGTGATCATTTTAAAATACAACAGTTTGGTGAATGGTTATATCACAAATAATTTTGTACAAAAGGAACAACTTTGTCCTCTGCTACTGTTTGCTGTTGAGTCCTTAAATTTGACATCACTAATTCTAACTGGCGTAAGTACTTAAACCCTCAATCAGAAATATGTTGCAAAAAATATCATGAAGCTTATTTCTTTTGAAGTGTTGGAATGTTCATTCATGGACTATTACATTCGTGCAGTAAACCATACTTCGAATGTAGGATCTTATAATGTCCTTGGTAAATCACGGGGTTTTCCAGCTGATGTAGCAGCAAATTCATAACCAAAACTAAAATGTGTTATTCAGTTTAAAAGAAATAAATAAAAGCTCAGAGAGAAGATTGCCAAAACCTCTTTTTCCAAGACCTCGAAAAAGGAATTTGGCTTTTAAGTAATGAAGTGATAACCATTTGTTTATTTTATAAAAATGCTAAATGATGGAAAAAGCTGTTAAATTGTAAAATGCAAGTAATTTTCCACAGCCTGCGATTACAGGAGAGAACCAGCTACTAAACACTGCAAATACTAGGTTTTAAGGAGCCGGAACTGGTTCTTTTGTTGTACCCCACAGCGTGTGTGTCCTGACCTACCCTTGCAAAGGATGGGTTATGTGCGTGGGGAGGAGGGAGGGACGGATGGACGAAGGGAAGCAGGGTTTCTGGCTAGAAGCCTGTTCTTGTTTAGATTTCAGTGGCAGAAGGCCTGACCTTTTTCTGCTTTCTTGTTCTCTTTTCTATGCAATTTCATGGTGGCTGGCTGGCTTCACGATTAGTCCAAAATAAATCGGGAGTTGATTCTTACTCTCTTCCCACCTCTGGCCCTCTCTAGCTAGATCATTGACTGTAAAGTTTTTTAGAGGAATATCAGTTTTGACTCTGAGGAACTGTGTTGTCTGGTTAAGTTTCTTTACAAGGAGTCGCATGTAAGCTCCAAGAAGTCCTAATGAAGGCATAAAAGTAGAGAGGAACATTTTTTTAGAGGGTGGTCTTAGACTGGTTTCTTCTAGGTGACTTCTTATGGAACGATTGAACCTCCACAATGTTAATTATCATGATCTTGGCTGTGGGTTTGTTGTTTTATTTTGTTTTTTAACTAGATTTAGCTGGTTTGCATTTATGGAAAACTAATTTCTTCTTTTGCATCTCTTCCAGTAATAGTTATGCACGAGTGCGAGCTGTGGTGATGACCCGGGATGACTCAAGTGGTGGATGGTTACCACTTGGAGGGGGTGGACTAAGCTGTGTCACAGTCTTCAAAGTCATTCCCCAGGAAGAGAATAGCTGTGCTGATTTTCTTATCCATGGAGAACGACTCAGGGATAAAACGGTAACAATTCACTTCCGTTTAATGTTCCTATTAAAACTCTATAGGACCTAAAAATAGGTGTTTGCTTATTTCTGCTTGTAGACTAGAAAGTAAATTTATAGTCTCAGTCCAATGCTGTTGCTGAGCTTTTATCCATATCAATAATTATATACCTAAAGAGCCAATTATTTGTTTTAGGTGCAATACCATGCATTTGTAGAATTAAGCATGTTGATATTTTAGAAACTTTAAAACGTATTTTTTTCATTGCCTTTTTCCATACATTTGGGGAAACATTTTGTTATTCAGGGTTTTTTGCAATGGAGGGTTAAAGTTAAACCTTCTTGTTAACCTATTAATACACTAATGATACTGTATTTAATAGGAGTGTTGGAAAATGAGATAACTTCTTAAAAACACAAAATCTGAAGGAATTCTGCGGTAATATTTCAGTTAGTTGTGGAATTCGACTGTGACAAAACGTAGCCATTTTACATGAAAACGACTTTTGTATTGGAAGAAAGCATGAAGCTGACAGGTCCAAGAATTGATCTGGTTTGATGAACACATAGACAGTATTAATTTTTCAGCTACTTTAAATAACATACCAGTAATAAACTTGTCTAATACAGCATCACAAAAGTCAGTCAGCCTTTCAAAAGGAAAACTAGTGTAGGATCTCAGCCATTTCTACATGCAGACCTGTGGAAGACAAAATTGGCTTACTAAGACTTGCTTAGTTACTTGTGTGCCAAATAGGTTTCTGAAGGGAGGGGTGTCTTACTGTGGAAACAGAAGTGGGGAAAGCACAAGACCTCCATGTTAGTGACTTTTATCAAGAACTTGCTCTTTTCTGCCAATAATTTATGACTCCTGTGTACGCTGAAAAGATAGAATTGCTTCTTACGCCGTACTGCTGATTCTTTCTCAAGCATACCAGTTTCTCCCTTGAGGCAGGACTGCTGAGTTTTCCGCCTTGACTGTGACTGTTGTAGGAAGAGAGCATATAAATAGAAATTCTGCTGACTCAGCTGTTTCAGCGAGGCGTAGTGCTATTAGCAGAGTACCCTGTGTTCCCGCACAGCTATGTGCACCTGCCGTTCCTTCCTCACTTTGCAGTAGTTCCCTTTAGAACTTTTTTTAGCCTTATTGAGGCTGTTTTTGAGGAGCTTAATTGCATTTAGAGATACTTGACAGTTTTGTCTTAATACTTTCGACATTCACAGTTTGCCTTCAGAATCTGAGGGTAATAAAATGCTCAGAACTGAAGGCTGGTTTAATGTTTCTCCTGCATGCATATGAAAATACCACAGCCATCAGCGTTCTGATCTGTTTGCTCTCTCTCTCCTGCTTCCCCTGGGCACGCCTTGTTTCATTTCCACTTCTGGCAGAAGGGTTTAAATGTCTCTGCCCCTCTTACTGTCCAAAATCAAGCTCATGTTAGTATGAATGTTTTCCAAACCTTTATTTCTCTGAACAGTTGGGGTTTTTTGTTTTGTTTTTCTTTTTGTGTGTGTCCCATCCCGTATCCATCTGTCCCCCCCTCTACTGCACCCAAATGTGACCTAGTCTGTCAGGGCAGATTTTGATCTTACTACAGTTTTAGGAACTCGCTGTTGGAAGTCAGCCCCTCAAAAACAGAGGATATAAGATGGAAGAAATGCGGCTAGAAAGAACATCTATCCAGTGTATATTGAATAAAGCTCAGGGAACTAACAAATACAGAGTTAGGCTGTGGAGAATACTGTAGAGCCAGCGATGCTTTGGTAACAGTAAAAGGAAGCTATGTATGCATGTATTTCCTCAGACTTCAAATAATGCACTTCTAAGCAACAGCTAATGTGTAATGAATTAACAACAAAGTTGCACAGTATGCAGCCAGACCCCTGTTGCTGTAAAAGAAACAAGATCCTACACAAAGGTATGTGAGGACATCGTTAGGTCATGACACTTCTTCAGAAGGTCCATAGCAGGGGCTGGAAGAGAATTTCTGTTGGACAGGGACCTGGCCACTGATTCTAAAACTGCTCTGATCCTTATGCTTTCAATATAGTTAATGGTTTTTACATTTGCTCTTAGGATATTCCTGTGGATTCAGTGTTCAAGCACAATTTTTAACCTTTTAGTGAAGCCAAACAATTGGGTTTTAGTCCAAATAGAATTGACAGATGACTTATATTTCATAATTCAAAGAAAAGACGGAAGAAAAACAACATTTCAAAAGTTGAAATGTAATTGTCTGTTCCACTGAGAGTGGAAAAGGCTGTGTTCTCAAAGAGATAACCCTGAAAAGGGCTGTTGAAAATTACTTCAGTGGCGTAAAATGCTATTTTTAATTCTTTCTTTAAAAACAAAGTAAAAGTGGAAATTGTTATGGGTTCATCATGTTTGCTATTGAGTAGGGACCAAATATTTTGATCATCTTCTGATTTAGAGTAAGAGTTATACTGAATCTGTGGTTTCTGAGCTCCAACATCGCTCTAATCTCATTTTAGAATGGCCTCAGTGTATAAATCTGTATACTTGAATAATCTTTGTAGTTAGTCGTACGCTGTCTAGTTGATTGCTCTGCCATTGTATTTGCAAAGAAAAAGTAGCAATATTATTTTAAAAAAGCTTCCGAAACCATTTTGAACATTTCAGTTCTTCAGACTTTGAGCACACATGTCTTCAGGAATGTTTAATCTATTGTAGTATCTAGAAGTCATCACGGCTTCATCAGCTGGACCATCATTTCTGGTTTACTCACTTTTTGCAAGGTACACACAGCTATTTCTGAAAGTACTTTTGTGGATTAAAAAAGAAAGTAATCCTTACAAATGGAGTCTTCCCCGCCAAAGCCACATTACACGCTGTTAAAATACCTTTATAACTAGATTATACTTTTATTTCCTTTGGCCAATAAGTCTTTCTTTTGTGAACTGGCTCAGCTTCCAGAAAAGGTGCAAAAATTCCCTTATCCTGAAAAATCTATAGTGTGGAACTTGGAGCACTTTTAAGGGACACAGGGAAGCATGGGTTTTGAAATACCTCAGGTTAGAGGGAAAATGGAATTCAGATCTATGGCTTTTACCCCAGATACATGGGAGTCATAACGCCAGTATTACTGTTTAACCTGTGTGTCAGTAGAAATGTGGAATTTATTCCAAAGCAACTTGAAATCCATAGGTTAGGTGTTTGATGAAGGTATCTTCTACATGCCTCTTAAATGGTTATACTCAAAATGAATGAGAGGTCTTTTATCTCTTATTGTTTCTTGTAAACTAGCTTTAGTGGCTGCTTCTCCAAGTACTGCTTATGACAGTATGTTGAAATTCTATTCCAATGTGCCAGATCTCTGTATATATTTTATAGGATATACGGGCATTTAATTAGGACTATAGATCTCAGTCTGTAAGTCAGCTGTATAAATGGAATACTTGGGGACTGAACATCAAAATTGAAGTTCCTTGTTGGGGGGGAGTGAGAGGAGAAGGGGAGGATATCCGCATCGTTTCTCTATATACCTGAGAGTTAGATTGCTCTCAGCCCTTTTACAAACCAGCTTCAGGTGACGTGTAGAACTTCCAAAACTTATGTGCAGTATCAAGCTATTTAAAACATCTCATGGGGTTCACAAAAAGCATCCTGGTTATTTGAGAAGATGATCAAAGTGGTGGCACCATTTGAATTAATTTAGGAGAGGGAATGCTGCCTTCTAGTTTGCTCAGGTTGTTTAGATCTGCATTGGAATGTAAGGCTATTTCGTGAAGACTTTGACGTAATTACATGTTTCCTCCTTTATTATACTCACCTTCCTAGATCTGGCTCCAGACAGTCTACTTGGAACAATTGCACTCCCTCCTAACCTGGTTAGGTCTGCTGCTCTCTTTTACTGTGTTTACAGTAGCTCTCTTCTATCTTAATAGCGGTAGTGTTAAACATACGTTACGCTCAAGCTTGCAGCTTTTTAGGCTTTGGTGACTTTTACGTTCTTGAATGAAAAGTCTAATAGACTTCTCTGTTCTGTCTTATTTTCTTCTCTAGTCCTTTGCCATGCAAGTTTTTACTGAAAGAAAAAAAAAAGTGACTAGTATCTTTTGGATCCCGAGTCAGGAGTGACAAATCAAAGTTTAAAATCTTTCTTTTGAAGAACAGGTAATTGTGGAAAGGGAGAGATACAAAGCTGAAACTGAATATAAATAATGTTCTAAAAATCTGATTTTCGAAAACTTAATTTATCATTTACTTTTTAAATTGGCCTTAAAGTTTGAGAAAAGACTGATTCTGATAGGTTGTAGTGCTGTCCTTACATCATCTTACTTTTGAACTGAAAAAAGTATGCTCAGAATAATAATCATGTCACAGGGTCACGGTGGCACTGGGGCCACATGCCCTGTAGCATGAATATACTCAGGTCATGCTGCTTGGTCCCAAGACTCGAGAAAAGCCTTTGATTTTATTTAGCAGAAAAGGCATTCAAAAGTGTCATCAAAAGCTATATGCTTATCTGTTTGTAGATTTGGGCTGACAATGACAAATTGTGAAACTATCTATCTACATGTAATGTTGTAAACTGTTGAAAGTACAGGTAGAAACCACGAAAATAGTATCCAGTATCTAGAAATGTCCAATTATGGGGTCTGTTATCAAAATAGAAATTTATATCAAATGCAATAAGGGGTTTTTCATATTTGTTTCCAAAACAAGCCCTAGATAATGATGCTAATACCTTAAATACTTGTCTTATTTTTGTTTAAAAATATTTGGGTTTGAAGTGTTGAAGTTTAAAATTTAAAATTTCTGACTTTATAGTTTCGTCTTGTCTACACAAGCCAATAATTTCTAGTATCTTTAAAGAATGTCACCTGTAGAGGTGAGAAAAGAAACATGTAGCAAGTATTTTTATGAGTAGTTATGAACTCATTAGTGTTGCATTTAATAACATCTAGATATTAGAAGGATTTCTTCATTAAATAGCAGTAAGTAGATATACAGTCCTGTGTATTCTCTGAGAATTTTGATCTCGATCGTGTGGATCTGGAGCTCTTCTGTCTTGAGTCTGAGACCTCTGCAGTACTTCCCATTACCTGCTAGGGTGGCTGCTTCATATTGGCGGGGAAGTTTTATATTAACTCTTCAAATGAAGAAAACCTTCTCTCGGGTGGGGCAGGCATAAAGTCTTGCTTATATGGATTCTTATGTCTGATAACACGTATGATTTTGATGCAACTAATTTTTCCCCTTTCAATGCCCTTAACCACTTACATCCGCTGTGTTAACTGGTCTGCTTTCATACAGCTTTAGATCTGAATAATCAGGGTTGTCCTGTCAAATTTATTGTTTCCTTAAATCAAGCTGAAAGCAATTACAGCGTTGGATAGGATGTTTGCTTGTTTTGTTAACGATTGCTTGTCTTCTAAAATGTTGTGAGGGGTGGGGGGCAGGCGATAGTAGTGTTGCTTTTGGGATTGGAGGGGTTATTTGGGGGTTTTCTGGATTGGTTTGGGTTTCCTTGAAAAATTTCTACTCAGTAAAGTCTTACTCCAGTGTTTTATCTCCAGTGCTACTATCTTTTAAAAATATTTGTCATCCAGGTATGAATTTTCAGTATAATCTCAATTAACTCCTTTGGGAGCAGGTGTTTGTTGAGATGCTATAAAATCAGTATTGCAGGAGTTTTTGTTGATACTTTGGGTGAAACTGCACACAAAATACAGTGTGAAAATAGTTGATGTTTAATAGAGTGCAGATTCCTCCAAAAGTGCTCACAGACCTAGAAAATGCAGTGATGTGAGAAATCTTCATTTTTTCACTCCTCTTTTTAGGAGGAATCATCAAAAGGAACAAAGAACTTTTAATAGACCTTAGAACTGCAGAATGATAGGGGTTTTCTCATTTGTTTGCGGTTTTTTTTTTTTTGCTACAGCACCTTTTCCTGCTCATCTACAGCAAACAGTTAGATTCCTTCTTATGCTTTCTTGTAGGCCATTGTACCTACACATTGTTGACCGTTTAGGGAATTCAGAGCAGAGTTACAAAAATTCTTCTAATGCTGAGAGAGTTTATATGTGCAGAAACAGTGTCATTCTTCTAGAGACAGAGCTAAAAGGCAGTAAAATTCAAGAGATGATTAGTGGTGGGGTGTAGGGTAGGGGGAATAATGAAAAGCAGGAGACAAAACCCTATTTGCCTATGTAATAATTTGACAAGGAAAGGGGAAGAATGCAAAGGATATGTAAGAATAATCTAAGTACAGACACATAATTTTTTAAAATTTGGAGATTTTTTTCTATTATGTATATAATTAACCTCAGTTTTCCACATGCTGTAAGAAATTTTATGTTTTTCTCTCAAAAAGCTACATATGTAAGAAAATAAAAAATGAAAATTCTGAAAATACATTAATGTTGAAATGATAGAATATTAAAATTCCTCATTCACACCTCAGTGCAGGTTTTCAGAATCTAGTAATAATACAGAGATACGAGGTGTCTTGCTGTGTTTTTTATTATACGTAGTGCTACAGGAGCAGATCAGCGCATGTCCCTCCATACTTTCTTGTTCACCTTGGTTTGGGGGTTTTTTTTAGTCAAGAAACATTCAATGTAACAACGTTGCATAAAATAATTTTTGCAGGTAAATTAAATATGCAAATATATTTTAAAACCCAGCCAATTTAAAGTGGGGAAATGATGTGAAGACTGTGACTTCGCTTTGTAACTGAACGCGCGTGTTATACCTGCGATGGTTTTGTAGCCAAATAATTCTGTTAGTTATTCCTAATTACTGGTTTTTTTATAGTTGAGCCATAAATATATTTGTGTCTAGATATAGTCTGTAATACATACAAAAAGATTTTAGTTTTGATTAATTTCAGTTTTTAAAACAGTTCTCTTGTATTATTTTCTCTTGTCTAGTAACCTTTCTGGGAGAAAACTGGTATGGTCTGAAAACAGCATAAAGTTAGTCCAGCGCTCAAAAACTTTACAGAATAAGTATACAAATAAAATTCCTAGTGATACAGTAATACTTGATATCAGCACAGTCGTGGGTTTTTGGGGGGTGTGGCCTATTTCATTTGCTGAACAGCAAGTCTGTACTAAGAGAAGTGCTTGCTGCAGGTGTGAGATACTTTTGAGACTGCTCAGTAAACAAGTAGCGACCTTAACCCATACAGCCTATCAGCAACTGTTAGTGAATAATTTGGCCATAATGGCAACAAAGGTTAAATTACATCCTTGTAACAGGAAGAAATTTAAACAGAGGCTTTTACCTGCCCTTATGATGTATGTTTTCAGGTAATTCACGAAGAGTACGTTTTGTTCTCAAATTTGATATATTAGTCAGTGATATCTTTTCCTTCTGTCTTCTTTCTGGAAGGTGGTCTTGGAATGCACATTAAAGAAGGACCTCGTTTACAACAAAGTTACTCCTACTTTTTACCACTGGAAGATTGATGACAAAAAGTTTGGCCTCACATTTCAGAGTCCTGCTGATGCAAGAGCATTTGACAGAGGTATTCGGAGAGCAGTAGAGGATATTTCTCAAGGTACATATTTCAGGTGAAGGGGTTGGCGGGGTGTGGGGGGGGTGTTGAGTATTTAGTAAATGAGATAAGTCAAAGCATTTTGCATAACATAAATACTGCTGACAGTATTTAAGGATGTGGATTGATCTATAGCATATTGAGATTTTAACAGTTTTTAAATAGCACTTCTGGCATTTCTAAAATGCCATTCATCCAAGTGTCTTAAATTGTTTCACAGACACTAATAAGGTAATTCCCTGAAACAGCCTCACATAATAAAGCCTCGCCTCTTTTTTTTAGAGATGAGGAAATGGAGGAAGCTAGAGTGTTATCGTGTCTTACTTGGATGATCTTCTCAGAAGCTTGTTACAGCTTCTGTGTTCTTAGAGGATAAGCTATTGAGTTCTCTTTTTCTCTCCTCATACTTTCAGTTAAGAGTTGTATTTGTTTACTAACAGCTGACAGAGTAGTTCTGAGGACAAGTTTATATGGGACAGTAGAAGAATTTACTCTAATAGTAATATGGCTAACTGGTTCCAGAGCTTCACTGAACTCATGGAAACTAGTGAGCAAACTGAAGATCATCAAGCCACAATTCTGAGATGAAAATATGATAAATGTATTGCTAGATAGGGAGAGGGAGGACAGGAAGAGAACAGGTGTCTGTTGAATGGAAAGAACATCTCTTTCAGGCTTGTAAAAAGTAACTCAAAGGGAGAAATTTAAACAAAATATTCTGTGCTGTGATGTGCTGTAATTTCATGTGTTATCATATTAGCAAAGAGGAAAAACATGTTTCTGAAGGGAAATGCTTTTTGACATACTAGAATGACTTCTTTTGAATTGTGCTGATATCATCTGTATCCCTGCAAGAGAAATAATTAGAGAACATATGAGTCCTTTTTTCTCTTAGGGTCTTACAGTTCCAATTTCTGTTGATTTATAGCAAAATATAGCACAATGTGTGTTCATGCCAACCAAATGTATCTGCCTTTCATTTTCAAAATGCTACATTAACAAGAAATATTCCCTTGCTTCTGACTTCTGATGAGACTTTGAAAATGCTTTTACAAGAAAGGTGTGAACAAGATAGAAGAGTGTGTCTAGGAATACTCAGTATATAAAATACAGAATGTAGGAATGAATGGTACTCATAAAATCAAGTTGAAATACAATGATCCACTGGTTAAAAATGTAAGCAAGCATATTTATATCATCATAGCTGGATATTGAAGGATGGTGTGGACTATTGGAAGTAGTAAACTGTAAATGAAAATAATCTTGTCTGTTTTTTACCTTTTCTGTAGGTTATCCACCCTCCCAAAATGATGTTGAAGTGGCAGAAGACTGCTTTCAGGTGATTATTTAAATTTTTAAATTAATCGTGCGGTTATTTTTGGAAGAAATTCATTGCACAATTTTTGTTTTCATTAGTGATAGTAAGCAAAATAAGAGCAATAGCAAAATTTATTTTAATTAAGTTCCAGAACAGTTATCTAGAAGACTTACTATACTCTCTGTCCTAAACTAAGTAGTCAATATTTAATCAACAGGATGATTAACCATCCTGAGTTTAATTTTTAGTTTTTACGGTGTCTGTTCTAGGTTATGTGTCCTCTTTGAACTCATGGGAACATGAAGTATTCTTCTGGGGGGGGCGGAAATAGAAGGGTCAGGAATCTTTTCACATGCACATCCTAGTTGTTTTACTAAATTTCACTCTGCAGCAATAGGCACGTCTAACATTGTATCATTAGAGTTGAAAAGGTGCTGAGATAATGGTTAAAAGAATCTAGTCCAAACGAGAGCAGAAGTTCAGATAATTTTTAAAAACACACTGAAGATAAAGCAGTCATTTGAGATTCAAATTTTTATTGATCCTTCTTTGCACCATTCAATTTCTATAGGTCATAATGGCATAAGAGGTAAAAACTTACCTCCTACTATGCCTCAGAGTTATAATACTTTACACAAATACGAGTACTGTAACACTGATGTGTAGCACTGCTTGGTAATATCCAAGAATCCATGTAATTAAAAAGCCAGTATAAACAAATACTATGGATACATATATACAGTAAATAGCTGTAATAGACCCAAGTAGGTTTTTACTCAGTTATACGTCTGCTTGTCATCTCTTCTTTCCTATTTACAGTTTCATGGAAAGTTTTGGCTTTATTCACACATACATTCAGTTTTCAGAGTGCAGATATTTAAAAGAATATGAAGCTGATATAGAAACAAGTTGACTCAGGGATCTTAGTGACCATTTGGAAAACTGATAGTATTCCTAAGTGGTTTCTTGAGGTGAGAGAGTTTTGATATTTATGCAATATTAAATTCTGTATCAGTGTAGATAGTTGCAGTGTAGAACCTCTGCAACACAAAATCAGAAAATTACCAGCCTGCTTTGAAGATATGGGTAAGAATCAAATTATGATAGGAGAGAGTCAGGTATTTAGAAAGGATACTGCAATGCAGTGGCAATGCAGAAGAGTGTCTTGATTTCTTTCCATTTTATGGTAGAAGAAATGTGCCTCTGTGTAAGAGTTGGCTGTGCAACCACCTGTTGTTCTTTATTTGCAGTGCTTTATTTTAAGGCACTTTGAAGTAAAATTGCTATAAATATTCGACATTTTTGCATTTAAAAATAGGAATGAGATTTTGACAGGGTGGAGGAAATGTGTGCCAAAGTTAATGCAATCCTTATTTAGCTTTTTAAAGACTTGTTTAAACACACTTTGTTGCAAGGATTAATAATTGAGCAATTTCTACAGGCCTAATGAGATTAGAGGAAACTAATTACCTCTTGATTATGCTGCCTAGTTATTATGTTTCTATATAAGGATGCCAAAATTGAAGGAAATATCTGTGATTCTTTATATATACGAAGTTTGTTATTGAGGAAGTGGAGAAAAGTACATTTATATCATCTATTCTATATAGATGTAAATATAGATATATTTAGACATGTAAATAGATGATATAGATTTACTTTATATATATATTAAAAATAAATAGATACATATTTTAAAATACTCTCTTTATATATAAACTTACAGGTGTATACAATCCTGTTTGGTGCAAACTGCTGGTAGAATTATCTGTTACATTCCAGACAGGAAAACATATTTCATGACTTCACCACAACACACATTGCTTAATTGTGAATAGATGGCAAAAATTACCTGTTTTCTAGAGGGAGAAAAAGCTGGCCAATCTGTCTTACCACTTCTCTGCATACCAAACTAAAATAAATGTTACTAAAATTGCCTATTGATAACAATACCAAAAGTGAGGGGAAAAAAAGAAATGCGAGGAAGGCTGAACCCACCCTGGTTTAGCTATGCTTCATCTAAACAAGGTTTATGTATCAATAACAAATTCATAACTGCAGGGTTATGAGGGTCAGCGTAGAAGGGCCACAGATTTTAGTTACAGGCACCAGATCTAGTCATCAAGAATATCTTGGAAATACCAGTGTACATTCTCCTCCAAATGATTAATTCCTTCCCCCTTCCAAGTTTGGTACTGTCGTGGGTGGAACTTGATACCCCAGTATTTTTTTAACTGGAAAAACTGGTAAGACCATTTTGTTTAAAGATAATGTATTATGTATTTAAAGGGTCATGTTGACTTGGCCCCCTTCTTCCACCCCACTGTAGTTTAAAAGGCCTAATGATTTTTTTTCCCCCTGTTTATTCTATAAGTTGTTTTCCCAAGTCCGTAGTAGTATTTTTGAGTAAGTTTTGGAGTATATCTATGCAAGAGCATTGTAGAGTGTGGATAGAATGTTAAAGAGCAGGTTGACACTTGGATATGAGGGCATTGGGATGTTTGTTGTTTCATCAGAACAATCTTCCAGAATTGTAATGTGTAACCGCTAAGGAATGAAGTACAAAAGATCAAGCAGTGGAGCTCCTCTGTTTAATTAAAAATGTTAAGTAGTGATAAGTTGTTTCTAAAATAGCAAAATATCAAAAAGAGAAAAGGGTTATTTCACACTTATTTTTCATAGCATGTTTGTTAATGCAGTTATATGTTTGTCTATACCTTGTAGTAACTATCACATATATTGGTATTCTTCAGTTTCATTTCTTTCTTTCTTAGTTAGTATGGCAGGTAAAGTCCCCAGGATGTCATCAAGGTACACCTGAAAATATTAATAGGGCCTTGTCAGTTAAATCGTCTGCTATTAAGGTGTTTTGCCTGTGCTGTTGCAGTCATCTTACACAGCAGGAGTCCTAGATTTTGTGCATATTTGAACTATGAACGTAGTATGTACTTTGTTCATAAATTTCATTAACAGTGTTGGGTTTTTTTAAATGAAGATGATTAATGATGAAGGAAGCAAAACATGTTTCCTGAGTTTTTTTACTGGCTGGTTATATTTGGTGCTACAGAGACCAAAAAAATGATCCAAATAAGATCAAACCCCACAGCCTTCTGATCTAGTCGACTGCACTGCTGTTAAACCTCCATACCTACTTGTAGTAAGTGTTTTCACATTTTATAGGATGTAGCAAGTAGAGATGGAGATTGTCCAAAACATGTACATGCAACTCTTTAAATACAAATGCAAAAATGTAACTCTTATCTTGTGCTTTCTAGGCTAGCATTTTGCTTGCTATGTTGTATTTTGGGTCACTAGCTTCTTTTTTTTTTTTTTTTCCACATTCTTTAAATAAAATCTCACAGAGAAAGCATTCTTCTTACTAAAGATCAAATTTATCATTTTAAGACGACATAGCTTCATTATAGCTTCTTCAGGTGCTCTGTGGTTCACAAATAATGTAAAATCTTTGTCCTAAAAAAATACCATCACTTAAGGGTGTTCATACTTGCTTGTAGAGGTTGCTTAAATGATTACAATTACTATTAGCTGTTTAATGAACATATATGCAAATTGTTTATATCGTTAAATAAGCCTTAGTCTTACTAGATTAAGTCAAATAGAAATAGAAAAATGAGTTAATGCAGAGCTATCTGACTTCCTGTAATGTTTGTAAATGGATCCTGGGAATGTATAAATACTTATATGGAAATATACACTGGGCATTTGTTTTGGTACGGGGTTTGGATTTTTTGGTATAAGCCCAGGCATTTTGAATGCAGTAGACAAGCAGCTTGTTTAAGTCAGTTTGCTTGTTTGTTCAAAGATTGGCCCAGATTCTTCTCCTCCAACAAATATAAATTTCTTGCTGTAAAACTCATGTAGCTTAGCTGAAAAAACGTAAAAATCAGATTTTTTTTTTTTTCTTAGAAGTGTAACTAAATGAAATCTAGAGCTTATGCATTCAAAAGTATTTTTCTGTGGGTTTTGGATACTGAAATACGTTAGTCTTGCTTTTGAGAACTGAAAAATGGAGCAGTTGAGTCTTAATTTCTTTCATTTTTTGTTGATTCAGCCATACTAGTGCTATTTATAGGCTACCAACACATTTTAACAGTTTTGAAGTAATAAGAAATGGAGGACTTACGTTGTTTAGTTTCTTACTACTGACGGAAGAAAACTGAAGGCTGATAAATCATAAGCAAAAAAAAAAGTTTGTCTTGTTCTTTCAGAAATAGGTACATTGGTGGTTTTGGCAATACGCAGGTTTTGGTGGAGGCAAGGAGGACATAAGTGGTTCATGTGCCTCTTTGTAGATACACTATTTAGTGACCATTTGATTTATTTTGTCTGTAACGAAAGGTTTGCACAAGTTTTATTTTACAAAAATAACTTGACATTATGACTTGTAAGGAAATAGGGAAATAATTTACCCTTGACACTGTATTGTTGGTATGGAGAAGAAAATACTGCATGATAAAACACTAAATATTAGCAATATTTAGTGCACATAATAAATTGGCTAGGTGTAGTTCCCATAACTAAAAGTAATACTAATTTATATTATCCATTTAAAATAAATCTAATAATATATTGTGCTAAAATTATTTGGTTTCGTTAAGCCTTTTTGTGGAGTAGTATTCAAAAAAGAGGAGGAAATACATATTTATTTATTTATCACCAGTATCCCTAACAGCCTGTTTACATCTCCATCTCTCATTTCCTCAGAGTTATGCTTTGTGTTTTAATTTATTAGTTCCTTCCTTGGAGTCCCTTAAAACCTCTAGTATGTTATATATATATATTTAAGTTGAACAGGCCTGGAAGAAGGAGGCACGTCAAATGCCTTATTTTTTACTTTAAACTGCACAAAACATTCAGAGTAATCCAGGTAATATTTCAGTCCATATCAGAGATGCATACCTGATTGTAATAGAGTTTCTTTCCCAAATATGCAAGTAGTTCCTCCATCAGTCTTAGAAATAGCTAAAGCAGAAGGAAGTTACTGAAATGTTTTTGAAACCTGTATCATTTATTCACAATTAAAAAATTAAGGAAAAAAAATTAAGCTCTTTTTGTATTGGTTAGCATCAAACAGCAGATTTTCAGGCCTCATGGGAAGTAAATACAAGAACTGGGATGCAACGGAAATGTGGTCTCTCATCCATCCTTCTGTGTAATCATTAAACTTAGAGCAGAACATTTTTAACAATGTTTGCAGAACAATGTTGAATTCTCTCCCAGACTTAACTCTGGCAAACGAGAAGAAGTAAGGAGAGAAAATTTGAAGAAGAGGAGAAGCTCAGTCTGGTTTTCATTTTCTCTACAGCTGTCATCTGGCTTTGAATTCTGCTGGAGAGCTACAGCTGGAGTCGTTTTATTGCTTTACCCAGCATCCTTTTGCCTGCGCGCACAGAAATGTTTTAGTAGTCTTGGAAAAAAATTCAGAGTATCTCTTAGCAACCATAGGACAGTAATTATTATACCAGCAGCTGGGAGCAAACCAGATTTCCGTTGTGCATTAAAAACTGGCGTAGGTTACTTTACAAATGATACTGAATAACCTATGCCAGTACTGTACTTTGCAGGCTGTGGTTAAAGGATATTGAATGTGGGCGGTGTAATTGCTTTGGACAGTAGAAAAGGGGAATGTGTGCATCTGTGTTTGTGTGTAATATTCTGTATATTTAATATACCAAGCTTAGCTCTTGTGGAAAACTTCACATTTGCTTTTTACTTAAATGCATTTTCAATACAATAGCATTTTTGTTTCTAGGGCCTCTGCCTTCAGGTTGTCAGTGTTTCCATTATAAATGTAGGTTTTCGGGTGTTTATGACCTTGTCATAAAACATCCCATTGGAGCAGGAAGTGTCATCCAAAGAAAGCCTTTTTGATACTAATACATGAGGGTTTGGCTGTATCTAAACTATCAGTTTAATTTTTAACTGACCTGATCACTTTTCATTTTTCTTAAATACCGGAAGCAAGGCTGTTTCTGCTCACCTGTAGCGCCTGGGTTGGTAGCATGAGCGTTGTGCTTTGCAAACAGCTGTCTCATCAGTTCTTGCCTTACAAAGCTCAAATGTCTGTCTCTGTCTCCTGCCACCCCAAAATTCATCCCTGAAGTCAGTTAGATTGAATTGTGGTGTCTGTGTTGGAATGTTATAAAAATACTCCTTTATAATTGCTGGATGTAGGCCACAAAGGCTCGCTTTAAGATTAAGGTTTGTATTTTGTCCATCAGTATCTGGCACCACTAGTTAGCACTGTCATAGATAATCAGTGCCCGTATCCTTTACTTAGATGGAGCCTTTCTTGGCTGCCAAGGGGAGTGCGTGTGTCTGTGTGTCTGTCTGTGTGAGCATGTGCAGGTGTCCTTTTTGCTCTATAGTGTAGGTAGCTTATTTCTGAAGGAAAAAGGTGTGAATCACCTGCAGGGACAGGAAATAATGCAGGCTGTTGCAGATCTCACCCAGGGATAAAGACTGGCTTGTGGGTAGTATGTATTTTTTGCCCGGGAAGGAAGGAACGGTGGTTTTTGCAGCTCTCATCCTTCTCCCTAGACCACTCAAATTGATAATAGCTGCGGGGGGCAGGGTAAGGGGGTTAGGTAGTGCTTATCACTGTGGTTTCTGTGAAATGGCTTCTAGCTGTTACGTGTGTTCCTAGCTTAAATAGTTTCTGCTTGTAAGCATTTATAACGTTGCTCAAACCAAAAATAGTTGTAGGCATTTCTTCCACATTCTGAATGCAGCTCTCCTGTGGTTTGAACCAGTGTTTTGGAAGCTTTTTATGTCATTGGGCAATGTACCTGCAGGAGTACTTCCTGCTAGGAAGATGTTTTATATTGCACTCATATTTGATGCTTTTTGCTCTTAAAATAAGTATGCATCCTTGAGATCTAACTCTTGCCAGTCATTTCAACATTTCTTTTGTACTCCTTTCCCAACAGTGTTTGACCAGAAAATTTAATTTTGACAACAACAGGGTCGATTGCTTAGTGGTGTTGTCATGTTCAAGGATCTGCAAAAAGTACTTCTTTCTGAAGTTTTGCTTGTCCTCACAATTTTTCAGTGGAACTTTAACCTGATTGAGCTATTGTCTTTCATGGGGTGTATGCTTACTAGTGTTAATTAAAGCTGATCATTAATTAATTAGCAATTTTAATGTTTTTCCACTCAAAGTGCTCCCGAACAATATAGAAATTCTTTGTGATGTGATGATTTTCTTTTTCCTAAAGAGCAACTACAGAATGGCTGCTTCCACTTGATCTAGATGTCTTAGAACTTGATACATTAGGCTTTTATGTACATGAGGTGCTAATGTAATCCCAGAATAAGTTCCTAAAGTATTTTGATAAATGAAAACTAATGATTCAGTGTTAGTATTTAACCTGCCAAAACTTCAGGTTTGCCGCTGCCTCAGTAGTTTTCTGCAGTATTTTTACTGTTTTGTCCTTAATGTTATCTTGATATATAGAAATCCTTATCATAAAGCTGAAACATTCTCATTGCTGGAAGTTGGATGATGCCAGAATTTTCTCAGTGCTATCAGATGATGACAGCCAGTTAACGTTACAACGTCTCTCAATACAAACAAAACATTGTACAGTACATTTTTTTTGGCAGCCCAATGGGATTTGTGTCAATATGCTCTACTATATGCTATGTATATCCCAGTCAGTTAAACTTAAAGAATGAGAACTGTTTGGTTTTCCATTCTTTTCAGAAATTGGATCATCTCACAAGCCAATATTCCACCCAAACATACTTCCTCTTCCTTATTCTGAGTGGCACACGTCCTGCAGATATCTCATTATATGTTGCCACATGGTCTCATTTTTGTATCAAATTGCCTGTTATAACCTTAATTTCAAAAAGACAGTCATTAGTTGTTTAATGCACACTTGCTGTAATTAGATATTTTAATTGAGCCAGTATATGTTAAAAATGATTTTCTGCTCCTTTCCAGCTGATCTGTTAAACAGACTTGCTTTTCATTTATTAAAAGGTCTGACTAGCTTTTGCCTTATTAGTCTCAGAATTTTTTTCCTCCAATTGTGTATTTGCAAATATTGGCAGCCTCATGGGTAGTTAGAGAAAGCATAATCTCAGAGCCTGAGCTAATCTCTCCTTCCTTAAAGGACTTCCTCAGCCTGATTTGGCAAGTGAGTTACAAAGGCATGTATCTCTAATGCCCAAGTTGTGTACGCTCTGCAGAGAAGGAACTCTTATTTTCCAAGGCTGACTCATAGTAAAGAAAATAGTTGTCTACTTCTAAGTCCTTTAAAAATGTGTATTTAAAAGTATTTGTGTTTATAGATGCCTCTAACACGTTGTGTAGAATATTAATGCATTTATGTATGAACTCGGTGGTTTTGGTGTGGCTTTCGTACAAATGCAAAATCATTTCAACGGAGTTCTTGTGTATTCTAGACTACTCAAGAAAATACATCAGGTTCATTAATGAAAGATCACCTTTTCCAACACGAAACTGTAGTAACCAGTGAACCTTACAACAGTGCAAATTTAAGGCCTTCAGCATTTGAGGATTTCAACACCAGAAGAGCCTGTTTTCCTAGCCAAGCTAACCAGGTAAGACTACCGACAAAAGAAGCGATTCTTCCTTAGCTTGCTGCATTAATGGCACAGTATGTAATTTCTGACAGGAAAGCACTTCATTCTCAGTCCCTGTATGTAGTATTATACTCTCAACTTCTTGAAATGATCAATATAAGCTATGCAGCTGAAATACTACAGCATTATTATGGCAGAGGTAAAGCTTTGTGATGGTATTCACCTGTGCTGTAGTGCAGCAGACTAAATGATAAATCACTTTCTTTGAAGTCAGATTTCTGTATTACAGACTGCTGTATCTGCAGCCTTGAAAGGCTGTTTAAAATTTGTTCAGAAAATGTTAATTGGCCATGAGGTCAATCTCAGTTATGTGTACACTAATACTGTTTTGATTAGAAATATTAAAAAGTGTCTTTAAAATTGATACCTTGGATGCATTATGCAGTGGGGCACTTCTGCTAAATATTTTTAGTGAAACATTATTTGTGCTTTCTAACTGCATTTTTAAGCTACAGTACTCCATTTTGGTACAGAAAGGAAAACAGTGTATCAGTTATGCATGAAAGGTATTAAGCTGTTGGTAAACAGATTCTTAAAACAGGAAAAAAAACACTAATGTGAGGAAGACTGGTGTACAGACGTTTTTTAAAAGAGGTCATATTTATACAACATTAGATTGGAATGGCAATGTTACAGCTTTTCCTTTAACAGTAAACACTTTGCTTTTTTCTAAGTTTCAAAGAACTGACAGTGTTTGTAGACTGTAGAGGTAGACTTAACAGTGAGTTGGATAATAATTATTTTGAGGTTCTTATGCCTAGAAGCAAACACATGGGAAGCTTTTTAGAATAAGCTTAATAAAAGAAGTCAAAGCAGAATGCAAGTTCAAGGGGTTGTGAACACTTAATCAGAAAATATTTCTGCTTTTCGAAATAAAACTTATTAATAACCTCAGTTATTCTTGCAAAGATAGATAGGTTTATATTAAAGTCTTGTATCAGCTGCTTTTTAACCGCTTTATTGGGCAGAAGAAGCAGTGTTATCTGGAGAGCTTAGTAAAGAGCTTGAAGTTAGGAACTTCTGATTTTAATCATTGATCTGCTCTAATTATCTCTTTGTGTAAGTCACCTCATGGTTTTGTTTGTTCTGTTTATCAAGAGGTACATATTCTTCCCTCTTCCATTTACTTGCAAAGAGAATTTAAGAATTTCTTAGAATAAGAATAGATGGGTGATTAGGTCATTGCCGCTAACACTTACTAGCTATGATGTATGTGCTTAGTCTTCATCAAGTTGTAAAGAAAAGTGCAGTAGCCTAAACTGCATGTATGTTTTAAGAGCACGTAAAGATTTGGCTCCTGAGGAAATGATAATTTAAGCTGTGGTATACTAGTGCCTGTCTGACAGAAATTAAATAAGAATTTCTTTGAAATGACAATGCAAGAATTCACTTCTTGTTGACTGAATTTGTTAGGCATTCCATGGAAATTTAAGTAAATATTCTTTAAAATATTTTTCTCATATTTTAGCACCATCTGCAATTTTGTTTCAATTACGTATAAACAGGTTTGAAATTTTTTACTGTGCTCTTACATCGAATAGCTCAAGAAGTACACGGAAAACTAAAGTAGTGATTAATGACAGTTCAGATCTTTACCTGTAATACTTTGACTGTTAATAAAAAATATGCAAGTCCCTCAGCTCTTCAGCTTCTGATACCCTGATGTGTGTTTAACTTAAATTTAGTACGTGGCGATGATATATTCAGCTGCCAATGTCCTCGTATTGTGGAGTTGCAGGCTGAGCAAAGTCAGGTGTATGTGTTTGAGGAGAGACAGTGAAGGCCATAGTACCGAGCAAGCATCCGTTCGGTGTTTCAAGGTGCACACCTTCAAGTAAGGTGTATACCTAGTGAGTATAGCTGTATACCTAGTGAGTTCAGTCATGTCATCAAAAATTTTCTGCCTAATTTCCAGTTGGCTAATTACGTTCATAATGCAATTCTCTGTGGAATTTCAGTTTGGTGTAATATTCTTCCTCCCTTCCTGCTTCAGCTGTTACACAGAGATGGCACTTATACTGAGTTACAGTTTTGAATGGCTAGAGGACTACGTGTGTTGTTCGCAGTAATTTTGCTGGTGTTTGTGCCTAACTGAATCTGGGCTGTGTATTGTTCTTAAGGTTTTGTGTACCTCACACTTTCATATAGGTCCCATTAAACACCCACTATGTAAGCAATCTGTAAATAAAGCTTTTCCTGTTGGCTTGTTTTTAAGCATTTCCCACTTGCTTTCTTAAAAACTAAATTCTTAATATCAGTTGCATAAAGAATGTAATGCTGCCTCGTTTGTAACATGTCAGACCTCAAGCATTTTAGTAGGTGTTTGGCTGGGAACTTCAAAAAAAGAAATGAGTTCTACGTATGTGTTGTGTTCTGCTCAAACAAATAAAAAGCCTTCAAAGAGTGAGAGGTCAGATTTTACAGTTAGTATTTGTAGTGATCTTTAATGGCTATTAGCTGTCTGGGGGATGGGAGGATGAGGGTAGGGTTTTTGCTTTGAGGTTTTGGAGGTTTTTTTCTTTTAAACAATGGGTTTTATTTAATGTCTTAAATGCATGTGTAATATTCTGTGTGGACAGTGGGGTAAGGATCCTTTATGCATGTAACATATGTAATTGTAATGACATTTTTGATGCTTTTTTCCTTAAATAAATGTATGCTGTTAACTGTTCAAAAAAGCCAATTATCCATAGCTAGTTATTGATGCTAAAACAATAGGCTCTCTCTCTTGTTTGAAAACAGTATAGAGTTGAGAAGCACTCTGCTTTTATAAGCAAAGGGGAGGCCTAACTGCTTGCATCGGAGCCTGGGGAAGTATGGAAGAGCAGGGGTGTTAGCTGAATAGGATATAACCTTTCTTCACCCTGTATCCTTTAGACCTTGTGGAAGTCCAACTATGTGGCTTGGAGCCAAGAAAAAAAATACTTCTTAGCATACGCCAGTTGAAACTCCCAGGGCAAAGCAGCTCTAATTACAGTTCTGTACTTAAAATAAAAAAGGATTATCAAGCAGGGAAGTGATGGTTAGAGCAGGCTACAGATATTCTTACATAATCAGAAGCTGGCATATTTTAAGAAGCGGTTCCCTTCCTCTTCCCCAGCTGCCTTCCCTCTTCCCTCCTCTGCCTCCTACCCCAAAACCAAGGCATGCAGACTTCAGTGTAGTAGGAGCATAAACACGTGCAAAGCGAAATAGAAGTGTCTTTAACTTAAAACATCCTCAGAAGTGCATTGTTTCACTCTGCAACAGATTAAGAACGTGCAGTTCAACTGTCGTCCTAGACTACGGAATGGTAGCACATTAATTCTCATTAATTTGATCAGTACTAATAAGGTAAACACTCTCCAAGCAGCCATACTGATGCCAAAGATGCATTCCCAAATAATTCATGATTCTGGAAGAATTTGTAAGGCTAATGGGTTAGGGAGTGATTGATTTTTTTTATTATTATTTTTTTTTCTCCTCCAGTCCTTTCTGTGAGATGCTTTGCAGGCTGTGCACTTGACAGGAGAAAAAGGCGGAATTTGACTTGAAGCTCACTTATATTCTGGCTCCGATTATAATAGCCCTACAGCGTAGGACAATAATTGCCTGTCTGTAAGGCAGGAATAGGAATACTGGACATACTGAGACGTTTGCTTTTTTGCTGCACTATCTGCTGTTTTCAGGATCTCCTTCCATACCCACGTGCTAGATTTTTATCCTGTCATTATTTGCACATTTTCTTGAAAGGCTTGTAACATGACTTCAGTAACATTTAGTGGTAGTCCACTATCTTACACTTACATCTGAGGTCTGCTGTGTTTCAACGGCGATGTTTCAGATTTGCCACCTTCGACAACCTTTTTGTGCCCCCATGCCCTTTCATCATAAGGCAGAATAAACAGGAACTCTTATCTCTCTGCTGTTTTGTATGTGTCTAGCACGTTCCTTCTTGCTTGCCTTTTGAGGGAAAAGGTCTTGAATTACGGTCAGTTCATTACAAGTTGAGACTTTTAAAAGTACTTGGGTGTTTGCCTGCCAATGTCCTAAACTAATCGATTTAAGTACTGTATATTAGCTAAGGGGAGATGCATTTAGAAGCTGCTGTTGTTGATTGATCATGCTACCGAATGTTGTTTTGCATATGGCAAAATCCTTGTCTAGAATAGAGCTTTGAGAATAAGCAACCAGTATTCAATATTCTTGTTGCAGAAGTGGAGTTTGAAAACATAGAGCAGGAATAAAGGAAAGCTTCTCCTAGATCACACGAGTAACTCCAAGTGAATGTATTGGGGAGTTAATCCTAAAGCAGTGGATCATCGCTGACGTGAAATCGGCAAATTCACATAAGGTGTAATTGATCGGTGGAATTAGTTGCCACTGTAAGATGTTGAAACCTGAATTTTGACCATAATTCAAAGAACAGTATAAAGTTTTATGGAGATATCAAAATATCTAAAGCTCTTAAGAGATACTAAAAAGTCAGGAAAGAATACTAAAGCTCATGGTCCTAAAATCATGCAAAAGGCCGATTATTGGGGGGAAGTCTGTAAATGGTACTAGTAAGAAAAGAAGCTGAAATTTTTATCTTCAAGCAGCAAGGAAAAAAAATCCTGTTTTTTTTTTTTTAATTTTCTAATCCAAGTTTCACATTGTAGGTAGACATAAATTTGGGATTTCACTATAGTAAACGTCTCTTGCTTTGCTATTTCAGGTCCCACTGAAGCCAATCAGACATGTTAGTTTTCAAGACGAAGATGAAATTGTTAGAATAAACCCTCGTGACATTTTGATACGTCGTTATGCAGACTACAGACATCCTGACATGTGGAAGAACGACCTGGAGAGGGATGACGCAGACTCAAATATACCATTTTCTAAATCAGACAGTAAAAAATCTGACTATTTATACCCATGTGGGGATGGAACTAAGTTGAATTCCCTGAAAGACTCAAAGAGTTCTGTGGTATTTAAAACTCAGCCTTCCTCATCAAAGTTTAAGAATTCAAAAAGAAGAAAAGAGGATGGTGAGCGTTCCCGCTGTATATACTGCCAGGAAAGGTTTAATCACGAAGATAATGGCCGAGGGAAATGTCAAGATGCGCCAGACCCTATTAAAAGATGTATCTACCAAGTTAGTTGCATGCTTTGCGCAGAGAGCATGCTATATCACTGCATGTCAGACTCTGAAGGAGATTTCTCTGATCCTTGCTCGTGTGACACTAGCGATGACAAGTTCTGCTTACGCTGGTTAGCACTGGTGGCGCTCTCGTTCATTGCTCCGTGTATGTGCTGCTACCTCCCCTTGAGAGCATGCCATCACTGCGGTGAGGTATGTGGGTGCTGTGGAGGCAAGCATAAAGCTGCGGGATGAATCGGTCTTGTGCCAAACAGAGCTGAAAAATCTTTGTTTCCAGGAAGCATCTAACTTGGATTTGTGGAAGCTTTTTGGCAAGCT
This sequence comes from Grus americana, assembly GCF_028858705.1. NCBI lineage: Eukaryota > Metazoa > Chordata > Aves > Gruiformes > Gruidae > Grus > Grus americana. The sequence goes on along the minus strand of NC_072856.1, from coordinate 36,349,277 downwards.
GAAGGGAATCTTCTTTCATGTAAGAGATGCTTGATGTGGAGGAAGCAACAAGACTTGTCAGACCTTGGCATTTTACAAGTGCTAGCCATGCCTAACTATTTCCTTTGAGCGCGTGGCATTTGTTGCAAGTTGTGAAGGAGATTTTGCAAAGGAAAGCCTATTCTTGTTACTGGCTATAAAATGAGTATATAAACTATGATTATACTAAAAGGGATTAACTTTTGCCACTTTGTACATTCATGGTTTAGGTGAGGGGGCTCTTTCGAAAGGATTAAAACTTACCTGAGGGGAAATTTTAACTAAAAGTGCACTAGTGACAGTTGATTTAAGATTAAGAAAAGTTAATACTCGGCAAATGAGAAATGAAACTGATTTTAAGTGCAACTAAATCACTTATTAATAGTTTTTTGGAAGCGACTTTATGTATAAATAACAAATGTTTATATTTAACTAAATGTGTAAGGTACGAATTATTACATGTTAAACTTTCCTTCCCTCTGATATAGTAGGTATGGACCATATCTACTGTCACATTCCATGGTAGTATTTTAAATATTTAATTAGTTAATTTAGTTGCATTTTTATTCCAGATGGACAAATTGATATTTTCAGTCCTGTTTCCCTTCAGCTACAGTTTGTGTTGAGTTGTATCCATACATTCTGATAATCTAAAAACCTTTAAAATATTAATTATTCTAGTCTTGAGTGACCAATATTTTTTGTTAAGCACAGATGTAATTGTCTAAAATGTTCTCATTAGAACATAACATTTATTTTTATATATAAATGACTGATTTCAACATAATAGCAAAAAGGAAGTTGTTTCTGTTGCTCAACCAGCAAGTTGTTTTCTTTTGGGGTGTCCTCCAAAAATACTTTATTGCATATTCAGATGTTCATTAAGCAAAAGGTACATTAAGGCAGTTGTAACAAATTGTCATCAGTGTTCTTGTTTATCCTTCTGTTAAACTAGGATCCTGTTCAGCTGTTTATCAAGTACTATGATTAAAACAAAAGATTAATAACAAAAGCGAAATTGTTTTCATTATTTTGAACTGCAACTTTTTCTTATTTGAACGGGCAAGAACAAAAGTACTGTGTGTTTTGTTCAAAAACAGCAACAAAAGACTTAGCTTGAGAAATAAATTATGGCTCAGGCAAAATTGGAGTGAACTTCTTAATTGAGGAAATTTGGAGGGAGGATTGGGGGGGAGAGAGAGTGTGTGTGTGTGTGTGTGTGTGTGTATGCACAGTGGTATGTCATCTATGATATTTGTTATGCCTTTGTACTTACTCAGTGTTTAACTTTCAGATAAGAATTAACCGATTAACCCATAGAGAATTTTTTAAAACACGACATGCTTTGCTCTATCATGAAGTAAGAAACTTCTTATTAAAGATATGTAAAACACGAAACCCACTTCTGATTCATTAGCGAAGGTGCCTATTTGATACCCTGGCTGGATTGGGACAGACTGTCCTCAGTACACCCTTGTTGTTAAACGAACAGAAAACCTAATTGATTTTAAAATAAGATGCACATGACTGGCTTCTCTCACTTCCTATGCGTTTCTTCACTATATTTAGTGTAATTTTTCTTTCTGCATGTATCCGTGCCCTTAATTTTCCTCTGTAGCCCAGAAGTAAAATGCGTAAATGTATATAACATCTGTCTGTAAAGTACTTTTTAAAAGAAAACGTTTATATTTATATTACAGCTTGACTTGACCACCTTGTGTACATAGATCATCTCAAAGTATTATTTCACATTGAAAAGAAGACAAATATATTGATAACTGTAGAAGTTACGGAAGAGCTTCTAGTTTTGTATTAAGAGTTGATTGGATGAATTCAGTCCAAGAATATGACATGGGAGCAGCAGTCTTGGTTTTTACTGTTTATATATTTGAAAGCTGCTACTCTGGTTGATTTTCATGCTTCACACATTTTCAGCTAAACTTGGTTGCCTAGAATAGACTGTTAACTTTAAAAACAACTTTGATGATAAACCTGGTAATGTTTTTCTAGTGAATGAGAAGAATTTAATCTAAGTGCTAGGTTCCTAATTCAAGGTGGAGAGGTATGAACAACCTAAGAAAAGAACTTGCTGGCTGTATAGGAAAATGCTATGGAATCATATTGTGTATATACTTCAGAAAGAAATGAGTTTAACAGTTTTCTCTGAGCACTATACAACATAGTGAAATCCTGGTCCTGTACTGTATTTTATATGAAACATATATGCTTTAATATTTTTATTGAATGTGTGCATTAATATTTTCACCCTGCATTTAACCACTTTTGCTGCTAAAACGTGTTCACCTTTTGCTTTCCTCTTTGAAGACTCGATCCATCTAAAACGGTTTACTGAACTGACATGCGTTCACTTTTTCTTCTTGGGCTGGAAGCGTCGGCCTGCGTGCCGTGCCGGGTTTGGGAGCGACTGAAAGAACCGCGCAGATCCGTGGTTACGCGAGGGTTGGTTTGGGTAGGATGCACGCGTATTTTTTTTTTCTTCTGGTGTGACCCACTGTTGCAGTTAGGAGATGAGCTGTGGAAGGTGGACTTACAGCAAACCCACTCCAGAATGGGCTCTCGTATCTGTGCAGCTTTTGGTTTTGACAGCACGTTACATTCATTCAGTCTTTTCTGAAATACTTTCTTAAGCATTTGGGAAAAGAGAAATTTCGCCCCTGATCCTCCCTCCTCCCCTCACCCTTAACACCAGAACCCTAGTTTGTCAGGCATGTAGCAGCAGAGCTTTGTGTTGCTTGGAGGGGAGTCCCGAGCCTTGAGAAACCATCACTGAATATTAAGTCCCTCTCTTGTTGAAAGCCTCTGTTACCGTGAAAATTAAGTATTTCCCCTTGAAAGTGGGGGAAGAAGTTAAATGACAGCAGCGCTCGTGCACCATCTACTGGGAAAAAACGTGCAGCTGCATTCGGGCACAATATTTGATTACATAGTAATTTAACTGGCTGTCGGTGCGCAGCTACGTTATGGTAAAAATAAGGTAAAAATATGTTAAGCTTTAGTTATGAATTTACAAAATAGCAGTTTGGACTCTTACTGTGATTCTTTATCTCATCCTGATTCTTAAGTTTCATTATCAATATTGATTGAAAGTAAAAAATGCTTTAACCATACATTTTGTTAGGTTTAAAATAGTTACGATGGCCTATTACACAAGAGCATAAGAATCAGGAATGAAATGAAAATTCTTTTGATTCTGTCACTGGGTTCATAAGAAAGATGATTTTATTTTCATTACGCGCACCGCACCCCCCCACCCCCAAAGCTCTTTCCCACAGCAAAGTGATGGAGTTTTGATGGTGATGCAGAGGGAATCTGGCCTTTCGGTTTGTGATAACAAATCAAGTTTTGAGTAGGCACAGGTGGGACTGTGTGCCCGCACATGCGGCTCAGTAGTTGTGAAGGGAATACCTACAGCTGTGCGCAAGATTAAGGCAATATTCTGATAATAATCTACAATTACTATGGTAACTGTTTAGTAAACAGCAAATGATGGCATAAAACTCGGATGCCTTTCCAGAGCTTATGTAAGGGATGCTCCAAACAGTCTTAACCAGTGTAGTTTCCTCTAGAGAAACAAAGGTATTTTGAAGAATGTCTTAATTTTGCATGGTGGAATATAACATTCCTGTTTCAGATGCGTTCTCCCTGTTCGTGTGTACCTGGAGGATAATGTTGAACTCCTGTGTAAATAATGCACAGGTTTAAATTAGACTTTAAATCTTTTCAGAGCTTATGGCACAGTATGCAGCCAGTACAGTGATACGTTCATATTAATAAAATGAAGATCAAGGGTGGTGGCTGGCAACAAAACGGTAACTTTAAAAAGATGCCTTATGGTATGTTAGTCCAGCAGCAGGTGGATAAAACTTCCATTTCCTTCGGTGCACAAGGAGGGGTTGGGGGTTGTTTGGGTTTGTTTTTCTTTCCTGAAAGCTTCTCTTTCTTAATTGCAAAAGTTGTGGTTCGTTTAAGAAATCAAAGTGTTCGCTGAAGAGGAAGCCTTCATGTTCAAAGCTGCAGTATAAGCTGTACATAGTTTTCCTTCTTTCGCTTGCTGCCATTTGCTTTCCACCCTAATGACCTCAAAGTGCCTCACGTGTATATTGTTCCCATTAAACCCCAACTGCTATTTCTTTCTACTAAATGATGTATAATTTAATTAACTCATCCCATAGGTGTTTATGAATATGAATATAGCTTGTTACTTTGAGTATATAATGTAAATATGCCTTTAAGTTTGTAACTGGTTTGTTACATATCCTTGTAAGTTGACATAGCAGATAACACCATAAAAAATGTTTAAATGTTTTTTCCTGTAATTACCTGATTAAAATTATCTTGAAATGAAACAACTGACATGTTTTTCCATTCTGTGTTGGGATTACTCAGAACAGTGCGTATGAAATTGAATGTTGCAGCTCAAGAACGGAATGAAAAGATGTAAATACAGGTGTAATCATTCTGCCATAGTATTCTGCTTACTGGTTAAAATGTTAATCAGATCTCTTTATGATTTTTAAGACTGGTCAAACAAACATTGTAGTACCCTCAACCTCCAGCATCTCTCATCATGAGAGCCATTTTTAAGAGCTGTTACAATGTTTTAAACAAAAATGTGCCTGTACCAGCTTGCTTTGTATCTACAGCAGCACTTGACATCATGCTATGGAGGTCAAGATTCCTTTGTATACATCATGTTTATTTGTTCCCATTCAACCCCACCACAAAAATGTGTATCTCCGAATATTATTCTAAGCTTTGTGCAAGTTAGAGAATAAGATACACTCCAGAAAAGGAAGGAAAACCAATCCGTCCGTGAAGACAAATGAACACATAGAAATCTGAGACGATCGTTCGAAAGCTCAGTGGTCAGGGTTTAAGATGGTTTATTCTAAATCGAATTGTATTCGCCCCTAGCTTTTGCAAATGTTTTCTTCTTGGTTGCAACCGATAAAGTAATTCTTGCTGTTCATCTGATCAGTTTCTAACTTGAAGAATTTTATTATTGTCAGGTGCAGTCATTACATGGACTATTAACTGTTGATACTTGAGCTTTTTAACTGATGATTGGAAAATGCAGCTCTACCAGAGAAAGAAAAGAGGCAAATGAATTAAGTGACTAACAAGGTTAATAGTGAAGATTACAGGACTACATGAAGACCACGTATGAGAATGTGATTTGGCATTAAACATGGTTTCATAAAAATTAAAAACCTAGTGTCAGATCTCAGTCAAATGCACTTTAAAGGGGTAATGCACAGTTTTCTGGTTTTAAACAAGAAAAAAAGGATAGGTAAGGAGTTCTGTTGTGGTGGTTTTTTGTTTTTGTTTTGGGTTTGGTTGGTTTGACAGGTAAGTCAAACACGATTGCTGAGGTTTATGAATTAAATCAAAAACTGAAGTTAATCCACAGACTATAGTGGCCAGTTTCTAAAGAGAGTTCATAAAAATAGCCCAATTAGTCCTTGCCATACAGCAATTAATACTCGGTATTTTGTATCACTGTTTCTTGAACCTTTTGGCTTACTGTCATGGATGACTATGTGCTCCTGTACCAGAACGGAAAGACTTCAGTCTGTAGGGTTATATCATCGCTTCCATCATTTGGGAACACTGAGCTATGTAATGTAATTTAATAGCTTGGAAACAGACGTAAGTAAATGGACGAGAATAAAAAATAATCCCACATTCCATACCATTAACTTGAGGTTGGAGAGTGTGTGCATGCACACACAATGGGGTCTAAGTTACGCTTTGAGTACTGCATAATGTGAGTGACTGGCAATATTTGGGTTTACCTAGAAGGAAAAGAAAGAGAGAAGTGAGTTATGCAGGAAGATTGTAACTCTAGATATCCATGTCCTAACTTGAGAAATTTGGGAATGTTTGAGAAGATAATGACTTTACTGACAGAATAAGCCTCTCGGATGAATTGTGATTTCAGCTAAGTGGTGATTTGGCAGACTACAGGCACATCTCCGTACCCACCAAATTATATCTGATGTGCTTTTAGCAATGTACGGTTATTTATGTCAGTTTGAAGTGATATACAGGAACAATTATTTCATGTTTGACATTTACTGATTTTAATTTAATTTTTTTTTTAAACCACCAACAAAACACTCCTCTGTGTTCTGAATGTTGAATAATATTTATTGGGGTAAAGTAAGGTGACCAAAAATCTCAGTGTTTGTCAGGGAGGATGGGTGGAGAGGAGAAAAAAAAACACGAAACACCACCATGGCCAGGAAAGCTCTTTTTAGTTCCTACCCAAGCCTGTATGGTAGATAATGAAACAGCTCCTAAATGAAAGCTGTGCAGTATGACCTGCTGTCTGAAAGTGGAGACACTACAGAAGCTGCTTGTCAGGATAATGAGCAACCTTGCTAAGAGATAGTTCTGATTCCACCATGAAGGACCAGGTGCAGATGTTAATGAGCTTGCTAACAATGGAAAATGCTGCTCTTTGTGATGGTAGAACCATATGCAGTGGGATCAACAATAAATGTTTGAAAGAGAAGCAATGATCCTTTTAAACATAGATCCGGTATTGATCAATCCAATCTGTTTCTCCAGTCAGTGCTACAATTAGCTGTAAGAAAGCCTGCTAAGATGATTAAACTTCCTGTTGCATTGAAAACCGGCCTTGACTTATGGGCTAATCTCCCCTACTCCGATCTTGCAACCTGCCAAACCATTCCTGTATGAGCTCTCTCCTTCCACTACTTCATTTGTAGAAAACAAATCTCTTTACGTGCATTAAAGACCTCCTAGCCCCCAATGCAGGTCACTTGCGAATTTGTATCCCATGCAAACAGCAAGTACTGTAGCAAACCATTTCTTTCACACGGAGGATATGAGACTATTGTCGTTATTTCTGAAGTAAAAAGGGGTTATGGAAAACATATTACTGCTGTCAGCAGCTATCACTGTCCCTCTGCCAGGGCTGACTGTCCCTTCGTACCTGCCAATGTGCTCAGGTGCTTTTTTGTTGTTGCTTTATATTGCCTATAAGGGAAGCGTTACAGCGACTTGATCTTGCCTATGTTTTTTTCTATAATTTGTTCCTTTTTCCTTTTATGTTGTCTGAAGTTGTCTTCAGCTTTCTCTGCCAGCATATTGAGGTTTTTACGGGCTGTGTGTGCATCTGATGACTATAGCTGCTGATTACCAAGGGCCCATTAGAAATAGTATTTAAAAGTTGTATTGCAAGAGGCAAAAGAGTATGAAAAATTGCATCTCTCTTGAATGTGGTAATGCTGAGAAGTTTTCTCTGTTATGTGGGCATCCAGCCACAGGCTGAACAATCCAAAGAATTGGTTTCTGAGCCTGATACGGTTTTACCTAAATTTTTATTTGTCTCTTGCCTATTTGCATGTAGCTGTCTATAAGATAGGTAATGGGATGAACTCTCCGGTACATTATTGGGCAGCCCTTTCCAAGGGGAGGGGGGAACCAAACCCTGAAGTTCTAAACAACTCCTGGTTTGCTCTCTTGCCCTAACAATCACATCAGTAACAGTTGTTGAAACTATGTTGAAACCAACATGGTGGAACAAATTAGTTTGGGAGGGTTGTCACTGTTGGCCTTCAACAGTACAAGAAATGCTATTGAGTCACCAGCTGTGCAGGATCCACTGTTCTTGTTTTCCATGATGTTACAGCTATGCGTTAAAAATGCTGCTTATGAAGGAGAGAGCTCTTTTTCTTTCAGGGCTATATCTGTCAGGAGAATGATGAAATGACTATTACTTCTTACTTGGGCTTGATGGTCTTCATTGAGTTCTTAGAAGCCTGGAAATTGGTGGAGGCACGAGATGTGAGAATGATGATCCCTGAGCTGAAGAGGTACAGTGTGGGACAGAGGTTAATTTTGTGTGTGTGGAATAATGGGGATGGAGAGGGAGAACAGAGGAAGAGGAGCATCATCTGGGGCTTGTTCACAACATCAGCTTCGTCAGGATGAGCTGACAAGTGATACAGTATTCACAAGAGAGTTCAAGCTTTCCGATTACAGCTATGCAGCTTCTGACCTCCCCAGGGCCTGTGAGCCTCATCGTGTACCTGAATAAATATGTAAAGTCTGTTACAGTCCGGGTCCTGGCTCTTCCATAATAGGCACTGTCTCTGAAATCCACCAAGTCATAGTAGAGAACACTCCTCTTCGTAAATAGTGCTTGTCTGGGATTTGCACAGATGAATAGCTAATTGATCAATATTGAAGGTTGACTGCTCTCCAGACGTTTCAATTAACACCCTGTTCTAAAGGGGGGGTGGTATTCAGACTTCTGAATAATTTTAGCTTGTGGCAGACTTGCACAGACATCTCTGTGTTAGCTATGTTAGTAAAATAAACTTATATTTCTAAAGTCATAGTTGTGAAAGAGTATCCAGAAGGCTTTAGTGCATTTGGAACTGATTGCCCGGAGAGGTGGATGAGTCTCCATCCTTGGAGACATTCAAAACTCAACTAGGCATGTTCCTGAGTAACCTGCTCACACTGACCCTGCTTTGAGCAGGTGGGATTGGACTAGGTGATCTCCAGAAGTTAGTTAGTTAGTTACAGCATCGGTGATTCTGCGGATTGTTTCTTCAAGAAAATGAAGATTTTGGAGAAGCAAGAGAGCAGTCTCAGAAAAGTTAAGCAATTTCGTGTCTGCTAAATTTGGTCTCTGATTTGGAAGAAAATCCTACTGTTAATGCTTGAATATTTCAAGTACCGTAGTAGAACTGTCCTTTTAGTCATGTCATCCTTATACCTTAATATTTTTCACTGGCAGAATTATTAAAATATGAATATATCTCACAAACAAAGGCTTCCATATAAGTAATAGGTATAAGCATAGTATTGAGGTGAGGGGGAAAGCTATTCCAACTGTTAGTAAGCTTAAAAATATGCACAGGTGTTTGCATAAGTACTGAACAGCTGCTTCACATGCTCTTTTGGCATAGAAAATGTTTTCCCAGAGTTGCTAACTAACTTTAAGATAGTTTAGTGTGTAAAAAAAAAAAAAAAAAAAAAAAAAAATTAAAATCAGGCCCTCCAAACCTTTTCCAGATTACCAATCTAGCTTGAAAGCATCTCTGAAACCTGGCTGGAATCTGAGGCAAGTTTCCTGAGAGAAGCCAGGCAAAAATGCCTGAGCGGCGTGTACTTGGAAGGCACATGCACATGCTCAGACTGACGCATCAGTGTCAGGATGAGACTGGACACGGGTGTCCGAACGCACGCAGAGCCAGCAGCTAGCAATGGCTCTGGGACCCTGCACCTACTACAAAATTTAGACTGTGCTCAGTAGCCAGAGCCGAGGATGGGTGGGGAGCTGAGAAGGCTGAGTCATTCCCCTTCGCGCCTCTCCTAAAAAAATCAAAGTAATGTTACTGCACACAAACATCCATCCCGTTTTTAGACAGACATTTGTCTCAAGCAGTTACTAGAATAGATTTTAACTATGTAATTGCCAGTTCACATGTCTTAATCCTGTTTCTCTCTTACAAAGGTTAGAATAATGACATATTCTAAAAACTTTGACCATCTTTGTGTTTCTTCAAATTTGAAAGTACCTGAACTGCATCATTGGCTTGTCAGGTACCTTGTCGTCTACAGCTGCCTGCTAGCTTACCTCCAGCCAGTTCTGAAGTCGTAACTCTGGCACATCAGCTTACTCAGTAACATGCTGGCCACGACTCAAGTCCTTCCTCCGCTATCCTTGATGACTTCATGCTCTCTGTAGCTTTTCTCTCCATTGATCTATCAGTCTTTCCAAAAATGCTTAATTATTTCCTGAAGTCTTTCTTCCCTTTACACCTGTCACCTCTTTGCTTTCCTCTCTGTCCTCATTTGGTCAGCCTGATACCTCAGAACTGACTCAAACATTCATGAGTGTGGCGGCAGTTCTGACCACTGACAGTATTGTCTTCCTATATTTATTAGTTGCAGATCTCATTTCTTGGTAAACATTTCCTTGAGGCCTTCCTTGAGGTGTAAATAAAGTAAGTTTTTGCCCCAAGATCAACAAAAAAACCCCGTGTACAGCAACTCGGTCTCTCCTTCCAGCAAGGTGGGAAGTAGCTGAAGGAAGGTGGGAGCAGGTATGGTGGTTGTACTTCTCCATGCTATCACTCCCCACTCTTGCAGTAATATACCTTTGGGCGGGAGAAAAGGTCACACAGGCACCGGAGCCACGACTGTCAGCCACTGGAGCTGGAAGACTCGCTCTCACTTCAGACCCTGAACGTGTGGCCCATACGTATCTACTGAAACTCCTTCGCTGCATCAGTTATCTCTGTTCTCTCTTCAGCTTCTCCATTTCTGCCTTTCAGCTTCTTTAACATACACGCTTACATTTAGAGGGAAAAGTAGGGTGAGAACGCTAGCAGATTTGTACTGTTGCAGTATGTTAGGATAGTTACTATTATTTAGAAGAACTTAGAAAGCAGGCTCAACCAGTTGAGCTTTGTATTTCTAGATGACTTAGAGTAGTTTCAGATCTTCCAAACTAACCTTTACAATGTGCTTTGTCCAGTGCAGGTATTTCTAACTGGCTATGTATCTGCTGAGTGTGATCTAGTTAGTTACCTTTAACATACCCCGAGGGTTTAGGCTTCAGCTATATCTCCAGTAGAAAGCTACCTGCACTTGGCAACTGCTTTTTTCAAGTCCCTGATCCCTTGATTTCTATTTTTTCACTCTTTTCCTAAGCACCTGCACTTGAAAATCTACTTTTAATCTCCTGAGAACGACATAGAAGCCTTCCCCTTCATGGAGCAGGCAATCTTTAGGCAATATAGTGGAATCTTTTTGTAGACTTGGACAGAACACCGCATGGGCTCGCTCTTCAATTCATAAGTAGCATATACTAAATCAGTGATGGTTTGTGTTACCATTGTTTTTCCACAAATGAACTTTTAACAAATGTAGGCTTCCTTATCAGGCTGTTGGTTAAAGAACGGTCCCTTGCAAGATATCAGAGTGATACAGATTTGTAAATGGTGAAACTAGATTCTGCTATGTGTGTGGACCCCTTCTGGGATTATGTGCCTTCTGAAAATTTTGCATGTGTGAAAAATCTCACTTTGTGTAAATAATGATTATATTGTAGAAAAGATCTTTAAGCATACTCAGTTCAAAACTGTGTGTGTGGTAACTGGACGTAAGAACATTTAAATGAAACTGCTCCCATGTGTTGCAAAGGTCATTTAGGAAAGGTTGACATCATGAGTGATTCATGTCTGCAAAAACAGTGACTGACATAGTATCACAACATCACTTGAGATGAAAGTCTTGGCTGTCAGAGTATTTGGTGAACACGCTGCCAGGACTTGGTGGAACTTTGACATCTGTGATGCAGCCCAAGGGGAATTTCAGTTTGCATATTTACATGGATGATCAGATGGCACCTCATCAGCCGCAGTCCATCTCGCAATTAATTTTATTTTTTTTTTCTATTTCCACTACATGGTGTAGTTAGGGCTTAACCTATAACTCTGACTTGGAAGATCAACTCTGCTTGCAGTAATCTCACCAGCTGCTGACATGTTTGGATAGTCATCTGACTTTAAACAACTTCTGAAATGTGGCTCATTAACATGCTACTATAATTTTTTGGTCAGTCCTTTGCTTCCTTTTTTGGACAGTAAGTAGCTTGTCAATAACACATCTACAGCGACAGTTTAAAGAAGACTGTGAAAGATTGTCAGGTCACTCTTGATTTGTTACAAAAGTGGAGAAAGCTAGTCAACGGGTGCTTCTTGGTGTCAGTGGACATAGCTAGAATGCAGAAGTATTCAAAAGCCTGCCGTGTCACCATGTATCATCACAATACCCAAAACATCAGTGTCTTACCTTTCTCTGTTTACAATACTGACTGTTAGATGACAGTTGACAGTAATTTGTGATGTCAAATCAGGACTGAAGCAAAGATTCTTCCCAAACAGGTTTTTTTTTGGTAGCATCCTCCAAGCGAATTATATGTTGGAATATAACAGCTTACAGTGGTCGTAGATATTAGGCATTCAGGAGGTAAAATTGCTTATAAAGTTAACTGGGCTCATACACAATGTGGTGAACACAAAGAATTGCTGAGTACAGAGTCTTGGTTTCTTCCAAAAACTTTAGCTTGCTGAAGACTTTCACATCCCATAGCTATGTCAGAGAGCAAGCAGAAGTTTATCGGTCAGCTAGATAACACTGTAGACAATGTCTTAAAATGGCTTTTTGACAGTCGTTTTCAGGTGAAATAGCTTCTGATGAGTTGCTGAGGGCTAAAGCTAAGCTTCAACTGTATAAGGTTGCTTCCATTTTTTTCAAGACAGTAATGGACTAGAATGAGAAAGCTCAGATGTGGTTTACCTTGGCAGCGTGGTATTCAACCTTGCTCAACCCCCACATTAGTTCTGCTCTTGTGTTCAACTCGATCACAGCCACTCCAGCTCTTCTACCAACACAAATATCTCATGCAGCACTCTGCAGACACGTGGCATGAAGAGTTTCTTTTCAGTTGGGTAGAGCTTAGTGAACCACAGCATGTCCCCAGGAACGGCAAAAATATCCACTCTCATGCTGAAACAGAATGTGGTATCTCAAGCAAAATCTCCATAGTCAGGTCATTCTGCTCTTCTGCCATCATCAAGTACATCCCAGAAAAAGTTTTTTGGGTTTTTTTTTCTCGTTCTCAGTCACTTGTTGGCTCACATACAGTGTTCCCTGAGCAGCAAATGTACATGGTTAGGCTCTTATGCTATTTGCGACCTGTAGCATTAGCAGGACATCAACTTTGGGAACGTTTGTGGAAGAGTCTCCTCTATATGCATGCTGCTTTAAAGTCCTTTTGACAGGGTCAGGGCCAGCTCTTTAGGAGATCTGTTATGAGCTTGAATCTTTGACAACAAACATCAGACAAGAACATGATCGATATCACTTGTAGTCTTACAGGTTCCTGTGGTGTGACTTGAAGTCTCCTGATGCTTTTTGTTAGTCTAGCAGTGACAGCGTTGCGTTTCATCAGGCTCCCCAGCAGGGAAATTGCAATCTTGTGCTAAGACGTACAGACCATGACAGAGTTTGTACCAATCATTCCCTAGGAACAAAGAGAAAAAACATGCAGAAAAAGCAAAAACATTTCAGGAAAGAGAAAGCATATATCAAGGTTTCCAACAATATTACAAAATTCTTTAGTTACCAGGTTAGAGGGCAGTGTACCTTCAGCTTGAGGTCCCAGCAGAGGAAATCAATCCATTACTTTTGAAACTATGAGGTCCAATTAGATGGGCTCCCTGATCTCATATTCTTTTTTTACACCAGCTTTTCTTCTTGCCTCAGAACTTCCACTGTGACCCGACTCTATTGCCATTTAGTGTTTTCATTATTTAAGTGCATTATTAAGCATTACCTGCACAGCTTCAAATGCTGCAAGGCTAATCTGGCCTTCTAGTGCTCCCCCTACACATCCTGGTAGGCCAGGTGGGAACCCCTCACCTGCTTCCTATGCCACCAAAGCTCCCAAATACCTAGTTTAATCTTTATAAATTGGATCACTACATCACGACCTGGAAAGCAACACCATCAATGGGTGACCCTCCTGGGTGTTGTGTTCCAATGGCCTTGCTGTGCTCTATTTTTAGCTCACTTTCAGACTGAGGTTGTCCCAATTCCACTTTCCCTCTTCATTTGGTCCAGTACACCCATTCCAGCTGGTAACAGGCCTCTGAGTTTGTCATTGCTCACTGAATGAACCGCATTGATAATGTTTTTGTATGCTGCATGGAGAAACCCTGTTGTGCTTTTCCTCCTTTACTCCCTCTGCTGTAAGAAGCTTGTATAAATTTTAGCGTCACTTAGTCACACATGAATAAGACTCTTTCAGTCCCATGAAAAAAATGTCATTGAAAGGCCAGTTATGAAAACAACTTTAATTTCCCCTAAAACCAGTAGAAGCTTTATATATTAATTTTATCTCTGGATCAGCCCTTTAGCTAGCAGAACTTCTTATTCAGGTGCTGTTATTGTGCTATACATTTTGAATGAATACCTTCTTCAAGCAAAACTGCATAACTGCATGGATTGCAATGTACGGATTGAGGAATGTCAACAGCGAAACACACTGAATATTTCCAAAATTGTTTTAACCCGTAAGTGGTTAATGTTAACATTTGTCTAGTGCCAATAAAGTTAAATTTATGTGGCACGTAATTTAGGAAATTGAGTAGGCAGAGAGCTGATGGATGCCTTCTTAGCTAAAAAAAAATGTTCACTTTCCGTTAAACACTCACACGCGTTTGTCATAGCAACCTTGAAGGTGGCCATAATGCTAAGCAAAATAAACAGTGCTAGCATAATGTTCACTGTAATAACATGTCTCATGAGCTAGTTCAGTACTCCTTTTTATTACCTTATTTTCATTGCTCATTCACTGTGTTGGAGTTCTGTTTTGTGGTTTAATCATTATTACATCATTTTCCTTTCTTAATTTAAAGCTGCTGCCCTTTTCCTGTCATTCCATGCCACCTCTTCACTACGTGCACGTATCCCTCTTAACTTGCTTTATTTCTTAATAGTGAGTTCTCTAGTCTATTAGTTCCCAATAAAGACTAATAGTTGGATAAATTTTGTATAAATCTAACTAGACGATGCCTTGGCATTAGCAAAAAAAACAAAAAAGAAAAAGAAGGATTAACAGGAAAAGGGCAATACAGTTAACAAAGTATGACAACACAAAATGCACAGAAAGGTTAATCAAAGTCCATCATAGTCACATCTATCAAAACAAAATAAAATTCTAAAGTTTCTAGCTAACGCTCATTGAATTTCATAAATCACGGTCAAAGCACCCAATATTTTACACAAATCCTGAGTTTAAAGTAGAAAAACTGTTCTCTATTCCAGTATTCTCCTATCCTCCTCTTCCTTTTGTAGACAAAGAAACCTAGGTAAAATTGAGCAAGTTTACAGACCAACATGCCAGAGATTTCCAGCAGACGGACAATTGCTACTCTACGTGCCTTCCCAGTCACTCCTAATGGATACGGCAAATTCCCGCTGACTCTCCCTGGGAAAGGCCACCTGCCACGTCAGGACTGAAGAGAGACAAGGATTCAGCACTGGCACCTTATTTTACTCCTTTTACTCTTTAATAATTGACATAATGAAATAACTGAACTGCTTATTCTTAAGCAGCATAAAAAAGAAAATACGCTATTACCCTTTTCCTTAGGAAAAACATGCTAGTTCATCATAGTGGTAGCTATTTTTATCTGGTAATCCTCCTCATCTGAGAGATGAAACTCTGTTCACCTCAGGTGGCTCGTGTAGAGGAAACGAAATATTCACTTTTCAAAAACCCTTCTGAGTCCCATTCACTCAGTTCTATGTAAATCTGGGAAAATAGGCAGTTTTAAAAAAGTCTCATATTGTCCATCCTCTGATATTCTGTCCAAGTCTGTGTATATATGTATAAAGAAATGACCCTTGTCACGTCCAAAGTACATCTCATAATGTTTACCCACAGTGCTATATTCATGGAAAGACTATCTACAAGTGACATAGAGTCCTCCAGGTTTTAATGAACAGCAGAAGGAAACATCAGGATGACAACAAATCAAATTTAATGATACATTATGTGTATTTGCTTTATAAAACCCCAAAGAAAATGTCACAAATCCTTCTCCCCAACCAAAAATACAATCCACAGACAATATACTTGCTTTCAGGAGCTTTTCCCAGGTGCTGAGGCTTCACCTTCAACGATTACTGATGCAAATGGTGAAGTGCACCTAAAGCGGTAAAGTTGCTCTCGTTTAACTGTCTGCACTGAAATTATTGTTGCAATGGTTGTGTGGTTTCTCTTTTTTCTCACTAATCCCCCTCTCCCCATGCAATGTTCATCTACCAGAATAATGGGGAGGAAATGCCATTAGGCAAAACTCATTACCAAAGGTCAGTCTGCATGAGTAAGGACTTGCCTGCAAGAGGGCAGGTTGAAAGTCTGGGTGAAGTTTGGCTAAAGCATGACGGCTTCATTTAAAACCAAAACAAATGAAAAACCCCTTTCTTATTCCAAATGAAAAGGGAATCCATATAAGCAACATTCTATAAATGGAACAAAAAGGTCTTTACTGATATTTTTTAGCAGTACAATGTGACAATTCATTTATGGAACTGGGTTTATTTGAGTATATACGCCCTAACCCTTTCATGCAATGGTATTCTGAAGAAAATAATAGATTAGCCAAGAGCTGGTGGGCTAATGCTGTTTGTCTTTATGATGTTAATTAGGTTTACTTGATTGTCTGCCATTTACCTCAGACCACAGGATTAACTGAGTGCCCTTCATATTAACTCTCTCATCAGATAATTATCATTGCTTTTTCCATGCAGTATTATTACATACAACATTTACTTTAACTTCCTCCAAATATTGAATAAAAAGTGTATTCATTATATAATGTATTTACTCTTAGAGTCATGAAGTCATGAACTCATTTTAAGGACTGAGGAAAAGAAGCAAATACAGAATGATTATGGGCAAGACATGCTGTCTGCCTCAGCAGTCAGTTTAACGTCTATCATGGAGAAATGTATTTTCCAAGGCCAATTGTGGCACAAGTATTTTTAACTTGCCCTTGCTTACACTGGTTTAAATCTGGAGTAACTCACTAAAGTTAGAGAGTGGAAGCCTGGATGAATTCCACACAGTGAGAAAAGAATTTGGCTGCTGGCATATAAAACTAAAACTGTTAATCTTCCTTTTGATTCTAGAGCTGGTCATTTCTTTATAAATGTTTACTACAGTGGTAGTCTCTAGGAAGAAACTTACTTAACATTTTTGGCTGAAAATATCTTTTCTTCTCCTGAAATCCGTATCTCAAGAAAGTGTTTTATTCTATCAAATACATTAACCTCCCTTTCTGTGCAGCTGTACTGCCTCTACACTTCTCAATCTTACCAAGTGGTTTCCTTCACAATACTTCCAGGAAGTGAGGACGTGATAGTATTCCCCCTTCATGGACAGCCAACAGAGTCTCACAGAGATGGTGGGCTAAATTCAGAGCAAGAATTTTTTCTTTAATTGTCCCGGTAGACACTTACAGACACACTCAGTTGCCTTATCTACTCAACATGGGAAGGCACACAAAGTCACTCAATACCTAATATTTCATGTGTGAAGTTATGTTA
This sequence comes from Grus americana, assembly GCF_028858705.1. Lineage (NCBI taxonomy): Eukaryota > Metazoa > Chordata > Aves > Gruiformes > Gruidae > Grus > Grus americana. The sequence goes on along the minus strand of NC_072856.1, from coordinate 36,332,069 downwards.
TCTGTTGGACAGACATCCAGGTGCATCAAGTTGCAACCCTATCAAACAGCTAGCTGCTGGGCAGCTCTGCCGGGATTCACAAAACCGAGGTTCCTCATCCTTTTTTATCCATGATTCTTGATTTACTACCTAAATTTGGAGTATAAATTCTCCGGTGAGATGGGCATAAAAGATGGTCGCAATAGTTCAGTCTGTCTGAGTAACGCCTTGGGCTGTGGGTCCCCGGCTTGGTCCCTATCAGTGCTGGTGTGATCATTCCATCCACCAGGTGCTCTGACAATTTCTTTAGTGGAGTTTACTTTCTATAAAACACATATTTGCCGTGCCAAAAAGGTGCGTTTCCAAGGCATGCAGCTGGGCAGGGGAGGACTGGGTTCTAGAGGTTTCTCTGTGAAACCAATTTATTCATAACTGACGATCTTCAAGAAGAGTGCTTGCCTGAGAAAGCCTCAGCCTGTTGGCTACACAGTAGAGATTTGCATTTGGATCTCCCACAATACACAAAATGCTGGAATGGTGAGTTGAAGTGTACCACCTCCAACCCTCTTTTCTTAGCTATTAAAAAAAGAATTTGACTGTTACTTAGAAGAAGAACAGCGACACTTAGACCCCTGCCCGCCCTTTTATGTGTCCTACTGGATAACCAAGCTAGCTCCTGTTCAGGTCACTCAGTCTTATGAACTTCACCCTTCGACATCTGAGTCTTTTCGCGCTTTATGGAGTATAGGCTGGGCACTTACATCAAGGCATGCATTACAGCTGGTAGCATGAAAAACCTAGCTGAAGATTTGAGCACCTCCATTAACTTGTCTGCAAGAAAACTGAGCTGAACACTGACCTGGAACCTCTGCTCCAGCATGTTATCCTGATTCCTCCCTCCTGTCCACCACATTTTTCTTCTTGAAACAATGCAGTGTCTCAGTGGAATCACAAACCAACACCATATTTTTTTTTTTTCCCATCTAAAAATACTTTTTCACTACCTTTATTTTGTCTTTATGTTTGGAAAGACAGCAAGGAGCACCAACCCTGTGTGAGAATGGAATGGTGAAAAGATCCTTGGGCGCCCAGATGGTGTACTCAATTTGTCTTAGAGGAGCTTTTCCATTGATGCCATGGGACTAGAGTGGGCCATTGACAACTTGGACACTTCGTACATGCTGTGATTTGTAATTCTCCCCAAACAAAGAGCTTCCTGTCTTGCAAGATGCTGAACTCTTCATCTTAGTAAAGCCAACAGGAAACAGCATACCTCAAGGTTCAGTCAGGTCTCAACACTATTTTTTTCTTTCTTTTTGTGATTGGAAATTTTCTAGGTAGTCTGGTGTTTGAATGGATGTCTATATTGTAAGAAATAAAACAAGGATGAGTAAGACCTCCTACAAGAGAACTTTTAAATAATACTAACGTGTGTATAGGTGTTTCATCGAATGATGGGAACAAATAAGGGGAATGATAATTTGTGAAGATCAACATGAAGAACTAACATAAAATGTATTAAAAGTAAGTTTATTGCTAAAATGAGGGGTTTGAAAAACTATTAAGGAATATCATTCTCAGATAAGGACCTAAATGGATCTACGTACGGAGCTACGTGTAGCTGTGTGTATGGGGCTTACAATGAAAATCAGTTAAGTTGTGAAGCAAGCTTATTTACTGGTTTGTTTTTATTTACTATCTTATATGCTGATGCAGAAGCCAGAAGATCTGAAGCAAAACCCCTCTAAGAACACACCTCAACAGAAAGAGGAGTTAGAAAGAAAATAAGGGGCAAAAAGTCTGTTTTTGAGTTAACATAATTAAAATTATAAATAATTTGAATTTAATATACTTTTTCTCCTCAGAAGTCTTTTCCATTCCACTAAGGGAAGGCTACATAATAATCATTGTCTATAAAACCACTCTGTGCACATACGGTGTGCATGGAGACAGTATACAGAGCACCACCTACTGACGTACAAAGAGCACAAAATATTCTTCTTTTCTAAATCATCTTCATTGCAGCTCGTAACTGTTTGTGATTTGTTACACGCCCCAGTCTGTCCTTCATTTAGCTATGTCTTCCAACTCTAATGCACACTATAACCTGTAAAAGGACTATGAGGCAAATAAAAATATGTTGGGAAGTAATCAGGCAAAGGACTCGCTCTTCCTATGTCTCCAGCCCGCACGTGTCCTGAATGGGACGATTTCTGTGAGTAATCACATTATGTATATAGTAATAAAAATGTGGATTTAAACAAACAAACAAACAAAATCTTCTTGCATTGGCAGGAAGTAAAACATGCATTTGCAGAGGACATAATCTCTCATTCATTTTCTCAGTCTGCATAATTTACATCAAATCTCAGCTTGGATGAATTCATCTTTCACAACAGTCGTCTTAACTTCACTTGATGTGGGCAGAAACAGTAGAAAGTAATATATTACAGGGATCACTGTATCTGCCTCTCCTGTTAAGCTGAGTTTAAAGGTTTTAGTAGACTATGTGAGAGCTGTTGATTAAGTACTGCTGTCTTTACTTCCCTGAAACAAGAGGAAGTGGTGTATTTCGCAGTTCCTATTCCTCTGGCTTCCACCAGACACACTGAAGTTGAAATTTCAGGACTGCTCATAGTGGTTTTACTGCTGTCACCCTCCAGATATGAGCCTGTGTCCCTGAAGTGGCTCAGATAACAACAGGTTGCTGATAGGAGATAGTGCAGTTAGGCAAGAGCTATATAGACCTTTGTGGCCTCAATGTTTCTAATGTAGATTTTCCCCCCCCCAGTTTTATAGAAATGAGATGCAACTCCACAGAAAGAAGGTATGAATGACAAAAGATGTCCTGGAAATAAAAAGGAAGTTGAGTCTTCCTTACTTCTCTGCTCGATAGTATATTAATTTTTTTAAGAAAATAATAAAAAAGCAATAAAGGGAGCAAGAAATCCAGATGCTTTTCCCTGTCTGTGTAGTTTAGCCACTAGTTATTTGGTGTATGAATTAGCAATGCAAATAGTGAGAGGGAGAAGAGTATTTACAGAGTAGCTGGAGGATTTGTGGAAGCCGTCACGCACGCATGATGACAGTGTCTTGGTTTCACCCACATTACTCCCTCTTCTCAGTTACAGAGCCCCCAACTCTTTGCGGAGCAGCCATATGGTTAGGGAGAGGGGAACTGATGCTGCACAGACAGGATTTGGGGTTTTTTCTGTGCTCTCAGACAGAGATCTCCTTGGGGACAAGCTGGGCTTAGGTGGTTGCATAATTTTGCTATATTTCCTAAGCCATTTTTTTTTGCAAGATCCTTTTCAAAGGCTTTCACAATTCTACTTTTCTTATTTTATAATCTTATCTTTTGGTTTCTGCCTTAATAACTCCTGTGAAGGTATGCTATTGGCAAAAATCTGTCATTTAACAAAGGCAGTCCTTCACAGCACAGCCAGTATTTTAAAGGATTATACTAATATTAAGAGGATGCACAAAAATCCTGCCAGATTCTTTCTGAAAGAATTGAAAAAACTCTGAGCTTCCTGAGTATTCCCCAAAGGCATTAACAAAAAAAAAAAAAGTCATTTGTGGATGACCCTTCTGATTTCATCTCACCAACAGTATGTTGATGTCATCTGAGATTTATGCAATGCAGACATTTGGGGAAAGGGAGAGGAGACTATTCTTAAAGAGCTTCAAGGGTGCTAACAATTATTGTCATTATATGTTACCAGTAAGCTCAGAAATATATTAAAAGCCTTCTAAAAGCATCAGCCCTGATGTTATCATTTGGAATTGGACCCCCAAAAAGGAAAGCATAAGCAATAAATACGCTGGAAGCTCAGGAGAAGAATTTGGCACTGTCAGAATGGACTGGATCTAAGCATTGTTCCTGATGGGGAAAAATAGCCATTAGAAAAATGATTGTTGCTATTTATGAACATTATGTTGCTAAGTGACATCATGTGATGTTCACTGCTTCATCGGCCACCCACGGTTCTCAAGGAATAGCAACAGAGGGGGTGAAAGGGGTGAAAGAAAACCAAAAGGCTGAGTTACTATTAAAAAAAGAAGGCCTACAGTTCAAGACAAAGCAAATAAGCTTTCTAAAAATACCTTCTGTCTTTTTCTAGGAGAATCCAATAGAATTAGGTTAGGAACTTTTTACAAAAGCGGTACGTAGGTGAATCATTTGAAAGAGACAGCCTAAGAACCAAAACCTACCCCTAACCTCAAATATGTTAGTGACCTGCTTTTATATTTACATTCATATATGTATGTATGTGTGCACGTATGTGTGTTTATATTAAATTTTCCATGAGAGGAAGACTGTATGCATTAAAAGCCATGTCATACATTTTTTAATTGCTTCTAATGTTGTCAGACTTTAATCATTTGGGCTCAAATGCTTCATGCTCCTTTAATTTGCTCAATTTTTTATTACTTCTGCCATGTCAGCTCAGCTGCTTCACAAAGATTAGATTATTTAAGCAACCATTTCACTGGCCCTTTAGCACTCCCCGTGCTTTGCAGTCTCTCGAAATTCATGAGGGGAACTGGGATGAGGACAAAATTGAGATGGAGAGGAGAAAAAGCCTGGCTCAAACACCCCAGGAAAGCATGCATGAGAAACTGATGAGCTTGGATGTAGGAACAGAGAAGATGGAGAAGAGACAACAGACCGGACTGCTGTCTTGTAAGAAAACCTCTGATGGTATGGGTTGGAAGCCAGCATCCAAACCCTCACTCCTTCCTATTTTGGATACTCCTTGCACTCAGGACTTGTGAGGCGTGGGGCATAAAGCAAGCGTGCTCAGCCTTTCCAGCCAGTGTATCTTTTTAGTAGTTAACATTTAGTAATTTTTTTAATCTCCTTTTTTTTTTTTTTCCTTAATCATCTCTCTCATGGTTTCTCTTTGATGGCTTTTTGAGTGCTTTTCTCTGGACCACAAGCACTCAACTTTATTGATGCTTTGTTTTAACCTTTAGTACTAATATATAAAATGATCAAAAATATATATTTACCTTAAATGTCCCTTCTGCCACCCTCTCACAGCCTCCTGTTGCCTCTCTCCTCTTCAGATTCTTTCAGTCATGTTATTCACAAACTGGATGTTTCCATTTTTAATGAGCACAAGTATAACAGGTTATTAATTTGATATCTGTTGTCCAGAGAAAACCATTTAGGGTACTGAATTAATTTTCTCTATTCTCACATACAGTGATTAGAAAGGAAAGGCAATTGGCAGTAGTGAGTGCTGGGATATGTATGTTAGCCAGGTAAGTTAGGGGGAATGTTTGTTGGTTTTTTCTCTCACAACATTATCAATAAGTACCCATTACTGATACATCATTATTAACTTTCCAAGTTAGTATGCATGGAGGTGAGTAGCTTGTCTACAGTTTCAGAATCACAAGTTTACGCCGATTTACATTCAGGTCACACTTTGATTTGGGGCTTAATTCCCTACCTAGAAGGGAATTTCTGTCAGGGAATGCAAAACGTCGGGTTCTAATCTTGCTTGTTGAAGCCCTTCCATTACCAGGCTCCCCGAAAACTGCTTGTGTAGCACTACGGAAGCCTTTAAATTAGAAGTGCGTCTTCTTTTAGAGAAGGAAAAGCAAGATTTTCATTTCATGCACACTTCTTTGTTGACATTTTCATTTGTGCTGTTGAAAAAAAAAAAAAAAAAACCCAACGAGAAGACAAACATGCCCTCAGTTCATTTTCCTGTGCTAACAGAGTAGCTTTTTTTTCTGTGGCAAACACACCTTCCAGACAGGGAGTTGCTTTCGGACTTTAGTGGTTCACTCCCTTCCTGTTTGAGACCAATTACGTCTCATTTGCAATACCATTAGTCAAGGAAGTGGCTATCCTGAGGTCACTTCTCAGCCCACCCTTCCTAAACGGCACTGGTCTGCCTTTCTTCCAAGCCACCGGGCCCTGAGGTTGGTCTCTCTTTGTGGTGAAGGCTCCTCCAAACGTACAAGCAATGTCAACCTTTCAGGACTGGCCACAACTAGCGCAAGTTGAAATCCTCCAAACTACTTTGAAAGCTGTGGTTTGAAAAATGACGCTGGCTATTTATTAAAACAGCAAGCATGATCAGACCAAGCCAATTTGCTGGTTTAACAGATGGAAGCTTGTTAAAAATCTTTATTCCAATATGTTAAGAATCCAGTTTTGCTACAAATTGTGAAGTATGACTTGTGAGTCAAGCCCCAGTGGAATGGATGTCTCATACTTTGAAAGTCTCAGCTTTACATTCAAGACCCAACATTTGACACTTTATGGTGTTTTGATTTGGGATTTTTTTTGGAAGTAAACTATTCCCATCATTTAATAGTATTCCATGTTTCCTGTCTTTTATTTTAACTAGGACAGATATTCTGATACTTTACATTTCATCAGTGAGGAGAGGATGATGATGATTATTTCTTAAATTTCTTCAGTTCTGGTCTACTGTCTTTACTACCCAGATAACACTGGTTTTTACACCTGAAGCTCAAAGAGTTTTAAAAGTGATCTCCCAAGGTCACACTGTGTACATAACTAGCAGAGAAATCATTTTGTCTTACTACATGCAAAAGATCTTTTCTCCAATTTCTGTTCTCATGAGAAAGAAGCTAATAGGGGAAAAACACAGAAAATTCACTTAACTGTGGCAAATCCATGGAATAAAGAAACAGGTAGTGATTAAAAAAAAAAAAAAAACAAACAAAGAGTTGTGAGCTGAAAGAGGGAGCTTTTGCAAATCTATATGCCTGGTTTCCCTATGGAGGCAGCATAGTGCCTGTGGTGCCCTCGCACACACACTTTCCTGGAGAACGCTGCAGCCTTCCAGTGTCACTGACATAGGCTGGGGGGACTCGGTTGGAGGTTTCTGGCCTCAGAGAATCCCTCTCAGGCAACTCACACGCCTGGTGACTTACCTTCTTCACCATTTAAATATTCAGCACATTTTAATTAAATTGGCATTTGCATAAGAAGTATCATAAGACTTTTCTCCATTGTACTTTCTTAAAATGAAAACAAAATAAGTATCAAACAGGCACCTATGACTACATCATATGTGAGTCTAAAAGCTTAAAATAAAAGTTTATGAGGAGATTAATTTTCAACCAGAAACCCTAAAAGCAGGAACACTTTGTGCTTGGTTTTTTAGTCCTGTAATTCAGGTTTTGAGCTGAGATGAATAAATTTACCTTTCAGTGAAACAAGTGAAAGAGAAGAAAGGCTGCAATACATGCAGCTCCTCATAGTGAAGCCCCACCACTTAACTTCTAAGAAATAATGTCAGTGTAAATCATGATGTGATGAATGCTTCACTGAAATGATTCATGCCATATGGTCTGAAGAGCAAAACGGGCACAGTTTATTTTTAAAAGAATGAGAAATATGAACTTGGAATATTCATTGCTTTGTCCTGCCAGGCTGAACATTTGCTGTAGCAGGGGCCAGACTTACTGCAGGTCTGTCTTCTTTTGCTCACTTAATATGTTGCACTAGTTTGAGGCTTCAGTCTCATTCATAATGAAATAATGTCCACAAAATCATGACTAGTACTCAGCAGCCTCTTCTGCAAACAAATGTTCACTGGGCACCTGCAGACTAAATCATCTTCTCACTTTCTCTTTAAAAAAATCCATGAGAAACTTCAGAAATAAATAGTTCTCATAGTGTAATGACTATCTTGGTAATGAGAAGACAATTAAATTGAGTCCCCTGACAGAGGTGAAAGGTGCTGGCAATTCCACGAGTCACTCAGCTGTCCCTTTTGCAAAGCTGCTTATGGTCAACACCTTTCTTGCTATATTGTTGTGTATGAATGCATTCATTGTGAGACTCCACTTAAGCAAAAAGAAATGTAGGTTCTTTCAATAGTCATAACGCTTCTCTTGTAATGCACCACTAGAAAAAACCAGAAGCAAATAAATGTAGATGCCTGGTCTTCAAGGAATTATTAATTTTTATCAGTGATGCTAAAAGGTATGAGCAAATCTCACTGAAATATTTAGGCCCCACACCTACTCCTTCTAAAGTAAATTACAAAAATCTCAGTAACTTCAACTATGTGCAATTAAGCCTATAACATTATAGAGCTAGACTGTGCCTTATTATTATTTTAGTCCAACTCAAGGATAATGAGGAGCCACTGTCTCCTTAGGCAAGTACTGGAAAAAGAGTAGTCAGTACGTTGCAGTCACTGTGCAGGGGTTGATGACTGCCTGGTTCTGACCTCTCCCCCACCATCTCTGCAGAGACATGTGCGCCAAGAAAGTCGTTTCAGAGCAGTCCAGTTTCAAGAAATTGAAATTTTCATTCTGCACAGTTAATCACTGTGCATAATTTCTCAAAAGAATTAATTTTGGATTGAAAACTTTGATGCAACTACTTCAGGTGGCTTGGTTTGGTCTGGGAGATGTTAGAAGGGTGATTTCTAAATCAAATGTTTATGATGGGAGGGCAGTTTCAATTTCAGTAGGATAGCCCTTAAATTGATGGGCAGGATTCTTGTAGCTAGTATAAAGCCATGCAGGTTCAGTGAAGTTACTATACCCATCATTCACATCTGCTTTATTTGCAAGATTAATGTAATTTTTATAAATAGATTAATTTTGACTTGCAGTCCAGTTCCACAGTGATGTAATTAAGTTGGTACTGCCTGGGGCGGGTACTCCCAAATCATCCCTAAAGATAAGAAGTAGTTTATAGAAGGATTAAAAGCAATTTAATATTAGTTTTTAAACAAGCAATTTACACTTGTTTAAATGTCAGCAAGTCTAAACAACAGTGCCTGCTCTTTAATAGGTTAAAAGAATGGCTGGTACTTTTTTACAGATGGAAGTTGAAGAGGTTTAACATGTTAGAATAATTTAAACTGATGAAAATAATCTGTGTGAAGAAGTTATTTCATTTCAGCAATTAAACCTGTTATTGATCTGTTTTAAACTCAATTAATATAAGCTTCTTATATCAACTTAAGTATGCATAAAGTGGTGTCTTTTCTCAACCATTTTTAAACTGTGCACATACAGTACATCACATGCACGCAAACTTGTGTTAGAGAAAAGCAGTTGTTACGGAGCATATTCAATTCCTTCTCCACTCCTGTGATCCCTCTAGTGGTCAATAATTGTCTGCTAAACGTTTCTTGGTCCTACAAATGATTTGTACCTCTTCTGCATTAAAACAGTCTGTCTCCTCCCCGTATGAGTTGATCTGTTTTTTTAATTCCTGCGCTGCATATGAGCATGGCAAAGCAACCCAATCTTTTGAAACACGCAGCTAGCTTATCTGTGGGCAGTTTTACTGTCCTTACCAGGAACAGGCGTATTGTCCGCAGGACGTACAGCCACAAGCCTGCTCTGTGGGCAGTGCAGACCAGGAGGTGACCGCCCTGCTGCAGCAGCAAGCAGGACCCTTCCACCCCACCCTTGCCACCAGGCAGTATGAGACTGCCTGGCCCCCGGTTGCCAGCCTGGCAGTAGGAACACTTCTCCAGCAGTTTTGAATAGCGTAACAACATACGAGCTGTCATATTCATACAAGTAGTTCGGTAAGTGGTTGAGATTTACCTTAGTTTAACATCAATAGAAAATTGAGTTATATATTTTGGGTTTTAGTAAGATTACAGGTGACTTGTAATTGTAGAGATTTAATATGAACTGGCAGAAGACCTATCCCCCAAATTCCTGTCTTCACCTTGCTTTCAACTCAGGGTACTTTCCAATATATTTAAGAGAGGTGCCGACAGCCGCAGCTGCATACTCAATTAAGACGCCATTTCATATCAGTTCAAGCTGATTCGGGTCAGTGTGGATCCAGTGCCATCATCATTTTCTGACCTTGGCTCTGCATTTCTACTCTTTCCTCATGCTAGCACCAGGACTCACCTGACTGCTGAGGGAGATGGCTGACTGGCAGAGTAGTGAAAAAGAAATCCTGGCCAAAACCGAAAAGCTCTAGGGTGCTGATGACCCAGTTGAAGCCATATATGCCATTCACGTGAAAGTAAAGGCTTCGTATTCTCATTTGTGTATTACAAACGGCAAAGGCAAAGTCCACTCCCGTGGGAGTAGGCTGCTACAAAATATTTTTTAGCCAGTTTTAATATGATTCCCCCTCCCGCCCAGGGATGGGAAGCTCAGGAATGGGGATGCAGAAAGTTGTGGACTGGACTGAATGAATGGCAAGTTGTGAGAAGGTGTTGGGCAACCTAAGTATATGATCACAACCAAAAATGTCTTTCACTTGTGGGTCTCAAGACACAATTTGTGAAATTCAGACCTGTATTTCGTCATATATGTAGTATCTCTACCATATAGAAAAGTTAGGATTAAAAAAAACAATCTTGTGGAATTAAAACAGTGATTGATGCATGTGCTTGGCTATCATATATATGCAACACTATCAAAAGACAGTAGGAGAAATTATTGGGGTATGTAACGTCCTGTAACATACATTAGCAAAATACATTTATAACACACAGCAAGATTTACAGAGACCGACCCAGGGAATAATGCTGCCACCTACTTGTACCACACAGTATCTCCTCAATTCCCAGATTACTTTTTGGTTTTAGATTATGTTATGATAGTTTCACTTCCAGTTTCACTTCCAATTGTTCCCAGTTCTTTTTCTTAGCGTGCATTGTTGGGTGATACGGAAACTACTTGGTTTCTCAGAACAACTGTACAGTGATGATTCACTGCAGGTTGCATAAAGCTACAACTTAAGAAAGGGAAGCAAAACTCTCTATTTCTGAGCATCTTGTTTTCTCACTCTATTAATTGGACACTATTAATTGGATATTATTGTTGTTTAAACAGGAGTAAGAGTTCTTATTTTCAGAATCTCTGCTCTCAGATGCATGCTCCTTCATTTAGAGAAATTATGATGTTAACCCATTTGAAACAAAAGTCCTCTTAAAGCTCAGTCATATGGAGCAAGACACGGTTGAGAGTTGTGAAAGAGACCGCTGAGCTCCTGGCGCTGATGTACATCATATGGTCGACATAAGCCTATCAGACTTTAAGATGCTCTTCTTTCCACCAACTGCCATAAATTATGTTTTCAATTTCTAGATATCTGTCTCTGTGTGTGTGAGGATGTCATGGCTGTCCTGATTTTCTTTTTTTTTTTTAAAAAAGCTTAGTACTCAATAAAGCCACGTCTTCTGCTAAATGGAAATAATTCAAAATAGTTGCTACAAAAAATGTGGAGATTTTGCTCATTAAGAATATCTATGTGTCAATTACGTCCATCTGATTGCATGCCTTTACAGGTGTTCATCACAGATTCAGCCGCTGGATTTTCTGAAGGTCCATATAAGACAACGCTGGTTAAAAAAAGTAGAATTTTCCTTCTAGTTAATAGGAAAGATAGGAGTCTACGGCTGAGCTAGATGAAATAAAAAACCTCTGAGGAGCTAAAGTAACAGTATTGTTTTAGAGGGAATTTGGGAGATGCTTCACCAGAAGTGGCTGTGTGTGAGGTATAAAACAGGGATAGTTTGGGACCAAACAGACAAAAAAAGCTGGCGCTAGTTTATGTCTCTCTCTTGACATTGCTGTCACTTGGAAATGAAAACCCAGACGTCTCAAAATAGACTACAAAGCTGTATGGCGCTTCCAAGGTCTGCATCCCAACGGCCACATCCAGATAGAAACTCCTCGGTCAGGAGCAGCCGGTCACGCTCATAGCTGGTACCATCACGTCTGTCAGTACAACATAACCCACCTATCCTAGCTTCCCTCTGTAATGTATTAAAAATATCATAAACAACCTGGATTTTAAATTCAACCAGGCTCTGGAAGCCGGTCCCTGCCAGGCCCTGGGGCAGGGCAGAGGCCCCCCACAGCGGAAAACCATGCTACAGGGGCCTGCATTCACAGTCTGCAGGGCCTCAGGCAGTTTCACAGTTTGAAATTCAGAGACATCCCAGAAATACTTGCAGGCGTCCAGCCTACGAACCTGCTTTTGTTCACCACGTCCCAAACCAGGCGTGGGGCAGGCTGTAAGGGTCTGTGGGTGGCAGAGCTGGATCCCTAGGCACGAGCCATGTCTGGAGGCCGAAAGGGTGGCCGTGGTCTCTCTTGGTCCCGTATTTCTCCAGGTGGCTGGTACCTGATGGAGCAGGGGTGACGGGTGAACTGACTGCAGCGGGCAGCGGTTTGGGGCCAAATCCGGAGCTGGGCAGCAGGGACAGCCGTAGAGCCAGGAGATGAACCCCGCCAGGACAGGGTGAGGGCGGTTGGATGCTCCTCAGTAAGGGAGGAAAGCAAGGGCCGGCCTGTACGTAAGGTCATCTCCAGCTATGTGCGACTCGGTGGCACAGGGCGGCCCTGCAGCCCCTCCGAGCGGGGCAGGCAGCCGCCGGGAGAGGGGGCGGGGGCAGCCCGAGGCCTCCCGCCGGGCCCGGGGCCTTCGGCGGCGGAACGCAGTGGCGGGCGCAGGTTGCGGAGGGCCGGTTTGAGGAGGGCACAGCGCAGCGCGGCGGGGAGCCGCGGCGCCGGCATGAGGGAGCTGGCGCCCGGCCTGAAGATGGAGTGCGACATCTTGGACGCGCTGGAGGCCTTGGGGTAATCGGGGAGCAGCTGCGGCTCCCCCTTCGCGGGGCGAAGGGCCGAGGGGAGCCCGCCGCTGCGCTACCCGGCCGTGCGCGGAGCGGAGCTCCTTCGCCGCGCCGGGAGGCCGGGCCGGAGGCGGGGGGGCGGAGGGGAGCGGAACGGAGCGCGGCGGGGAGCCAGGGGGCGGCGGAGGGACGGGCCCCGCGTTCCGGCGGGTGCCGGGGGAGGCCCGACGGCGGCTGGGGCTGGGCCTCTGGCCTCGCCCGGGAGCGGGGTCACGGCGTCTGCGTTGGGCTTGCCCTGGTTGTAATGGGGGAAGACGAAGGAAGCGTGGCTGCACGGGCGCTTCTCCGGGTACAGGGGGTTAAAAGCGCGGGGAGGCCGGGGCTGTCCGGGCAGCGCCTCTGCGGGGGCGGCCGGGTCTCCCGCCGGCCGGGTCTCCCGCTGCCCGGGCCGTGCCCGCCGCCCGGTTCGTGCCCGCCTGCCTCCCGCGAAGGTGCTTCGGATGCAACAGAGCAGCAACAACGTGAAACTTAGTTTAGTTTTCAGTTATCTTATTGCCAGTACTCTAGGGCAGTGGGTTGTTAATGGCAGAAGGAAATTCGTTTGTCTAAACACTTGAATTAATACTCGAATTCTTGTGCATTTAGCATGTACTGAGGCATGAAACTGTTTTCATACGCACGTGTGAAATGCCCGCCTCCTGTTTTCTGACAAGCCATTCTGTTTATAAATTACCACTCATTTTTTGGCATGTTTCAAAAAAGTCTCAATTATTCCTTGACAAAAGTGACTTACAAAGATTAATTTCTTTCGGTGTAGTTACGAACCAGCTTATATTAAAATGATTTTAAGATGTGTATATTTTATGTTGAACTTACTTCGTAATGCTGATGTTTATGTCTCTGTGCAGGTACACGGGTCCTCTGTTGGAGGAGGAAGCCCTGAACAAAGCAGCAGAAAATGGATTGTCTTCACCAGAATTTTTTGAGCTTTGCGTTTGGTTAGGTTCCCAAATAAAGTCACTTTGTAACATGGAAGAAAGCATCACTTCAACAGATGGTATACGAATGTTAATTTATTGATGCAACTTAGTATTTGTTCAGTGGATTTAGACCCATATTGTTCAGCCAATAGTGAAATTACAGTGTTGACGTTTAGAAGATAGCCAAAAGGTAGCCAGACCGAGGCTGATATTTGCGTGTATGTGGCTCTTAGATTAAGGCCTTGTCTTGTGAAGATTCTGTCAAAAGAAAAAAAAAAGTGGGTTTTTTTTTAGATCTACATAAATCTAAAAAGTACATTCATGCATCCTATGAGTGGTTGTTATATGTAATCATATTTTGGTGGCTTAAATTCCAGTGCCTGGTATTTTCAGTTAGTAGTTCCAATGCAGTGTTCCATTCAGCACTGTGCATAGATACGCGAGTCGCTTGTTAGCGACCTGATTCTTTCTGTTGAGTGCTGGAACTTGGATGAGATTTTATACTGCTTATGTTTTCACAAAAAAATAGTAAAACTAAAAACAATCATTGAAAATAATGAGCTCATGACTCCTGTAAGTTGTTAATCAGAAAATTAATTACTGTGATATGCTGTTTTGTGACATAACCTGTTCACTTGATAGTGATGTTCCTATGATCTGAAGAAGAAATAAGCACTGACTGTTATTCTGCTAGGCATGAATTGCTGGTTCATTCCAATCATTTGCATTCGTATCTTCAAAGACTGCTGTAACATCACCTTCTCATTTAAAACATGCGTACAATATTGCCGTAGCTACTAAAAGGCTTGTCCACTTGTATGTAGGACTACTTTAAGAAAAAAGAAAATGTTACTAGGGTGGTAGGAGGTAAATCTTTGTCTGGGCTGTTGAAACGTGCAATTTAAATGTATAAGTTGAGAAGATTAGAGTGTGATGTTTCTGTAAAAAAACATTTGCTTTGCATTTATTTATTCCCATAGGTGATAAAGATATAGAGAGCTTCCAGCTTGAGATTAGTGGCTTTCTGAGAGAAATGGCTTGTCCGTATTCATCACTTATATCTGGAGACATCAAGGACAGATTAAGAGAGAAGGAAGATTGTCTTAAACTCCTCTGTAAGTTATAACTATTTTTCCCATTTATATTACAGTATTTTACATGCATGTTCTGTCATTATTGTACAATTTAAATAGTTCTCTATGTGTATTTGTATACAATCATTACAACCTAGCTGAGCATGCATCAGCTCACTTCTGCAGAAGTGGAAAATAGAAAACTATTAGAAAACTCCTTTAGTAGAAACTAAAATTCCTTTGCGAAGTATGGGTCAACATACTGAGGCCTCCTGATCCCTCTCTTGATCCAGTTCCAACTCAGCCAAAACCGAGACCTTGCTTCCCACGTTTCTGAGAGGTTTCTGGGCAGCTTATAAGAAAATATATGTGATTCAAAGCAAAGTCTAGGTTTAAGCTGGACTTGGACAAAGGAGTAGCAACAGGAACCAGTCCGATAATACGAAATTAGCCAAGGAGCTAGGGGTCTGGTGGCGGAAGTGGGTTAAGCAGTTAAACACAATGTGTAGTCTGAAGGTAGGAAGTCAGGCGAGAGTTAGTTCAGAGAAAGAATGGGAAACTGATAGTGTCTCCCTTTTATCATGGTCTTATTATAAATGTATATATTTGTATATGAGAATGTGGATGCAGAATTATTCAAGTGTCTCTAAATCTGCCATTATGACGCTTTTCTCTCTAGTATTTCTAAGTACAGAACTTCAGGCTTTAAAGATATTGCACAGCAAGAAAATTAAAGGCTCTCATTTGGAAAAGCACAATGAAATCTATCAGGAAGTGCAAGCTATTTGCGATGCACTGGGCCTGCCAAACTCCTCGTCTGATATTCCTCCCTTGTTAACCAATGTGGAACAAAAGGTATGGGCTTTTACGTGTTCTCTCTATTGTTAAACTGTTATCTCTGTAGGCATTCATCTTGGATATTAGTCTAGTCCACAAAAGCACCACCTGACAAGTGCAAAGGAATTTTTATTCGGAAAGCCAGCTTAGTGTTCAAGTTAAACTGTTTTAGTTATGAGGTGAAGTATTTCGCCATTTCCCTGAGGATGTGATGTACCTGATGAGGCATATTTACCATGCAAATTTAGGGTATGAGTTGAAGTAACATGGTTTTCCTGTTACCCATTCAATGTGCTGCAGCAAGCAGATGACTTTGAATAATACCTGATTGCACATTTATGTACCTCTAGTCGTTTCTGGGATGTATTTAAATTTAATATCCAAAACATAGATTTTTGCTTTTTAGCTTATGAATTTCTTAATTGCAAGTATTGTTTTGTTAGTGCCATTTCCTTAGCTACAGAAGAGGATGAAAATGCCTGAATTGCCAAGTTAGCGTGTCAATAAGCCAACTTAAACCTTATTCGACAGGATGGTTCTTTCAGTTGCATCCCACCAGTTTCTAACTCACTTCACTGATGTGATCCTTAATCTGACTTCCTCATTGTCGATCGTAGGGTGGAATCTTCCACTCCTGGGGTTGAATTTATCTTCGTCAGGCAGCTAAAAGCTTTACTCTTTATTTCTCCCTAGCATTTGGGGAGACAATGGGTGACTGATCACCTCTACGAATTATGAGAGATACATGGAAAGAATCTCCTGCTGCTGCTGCTCTTTGAGTTTAATAATTTTACATGATTATGCTGGTGGTTTTTTTTTTCTTCCTCCTCTCCTCATTGCCCAATGGGCAGTTGAACATTCAGAGGTTTTGGGGAGGGAAGGCCTGTTACTTGCATGGTTTTCTTACATCTGTTTAGCGTGACAAGACAAAACCTTTAATAGATGCATGTATAAAAAGCAGCATCCAGGTGATGGTGGAAATGCCTATTCCTGCACTATTACTGTGCTAGATCTATTTCATTCTAATGAGATCTTTATATCCAGTCTTTCCATTAAATATATTTGAAAGAATGAAGAAGTAATTCTAGCACTGTTTTCTGAGGATTAAAATGTCAGACTTCCAACTAATAACTGATTGAAACTTGCCTAGTACTGTTGATCTCCCTCTGTGGGTGTTAGCTGTGCTTACATCCATGTGGGTTTGTAGGCTGCAGCCATGGGCAGTGGCCTTCCTCACTTCCTTGCTTCCCTTGTTGGGTACAGATTTAGTTTCATCCCATGTTGAAGGTGTAGGACTCTAGTTCTGCAGTTGGAGGACAGCAAGATCAGACCTGATGGGTCAGTTCCTTCACATGCATACACACAGTCTAGAAAGTTTTCTTTGAATTATTCGACTCCTGGTATGTGTCACCTTTTGCAAAAAGTCCAAGATTCCCTTTCAGACAGGATCACAGGCTTGTATTGGTGTGTAGGGTCTTACTGTTACAGTTTCACAAGTACTAAAATGAGCAAATGGGCAGAATCTGTAAAACTTGTTATCTTTTTTTATTTTTTTTTTTTAAATAATACTACCTCAGCTATTTTGTGACGGTTTCCAGGTCTGTTGGTTCCACAGTGGTTATGTCACTTGTATTCGCTTCAGAGTGTAGAAGGGTGGCAAGACTAGTTCATTCGTCTTCTGTGACTCCAAATTAATAGTGTAATTTGTTCTCTGCATGTTTCATCCCTTACAAACAAAGGATTCTCTTCCTCCCTCTCAAGAGATTTTGGAAAATTTCTTCTGTATGTTTCCTTGTCCTTCATCCCTTACTTTAATGTGGCACAGGTTCAGAGTTATTTTGATACAGTACAGAGTTAGACACTGACATTTGTAGATATTTCTGCGTTAGAATGATGATACCACCGATCGGAATTCATTAGCTTTGTAAACATTTTTTTCAGAGTGCCGTTTGTTACTTTTATTTAGATTCTTGCAAAAATTCACTTGCAGTGATCCTTTTTTTTTAATATTTTGTTGCTTCTGATTTAATTAGGTTCTGTGTAAAATTGCACCACTGATTTTTAGTATTATACTGTATCATTTGAAATAGAATATTGCATACTAATCTAGCATTTTTATTGCATTTGCAAATGTATCTGCAGCATTTCAACATGTCTACTCTTTGTCTCTGTCTAGCATCTTCAGCATTGTCAGTAGCTGTGGGAATAGTTCTGAGAATAGTTTGGCTGTGCAGCAGCAATCTACCAAAGGGACAGATCACACATTGTATTTTGGTATGGAATGTTAGCACATTGATTGTTTTTAATGATTTATTAGTTTATTTAAAAGATGAGTATAAAGTCAGGATTGTTTTCTTCATTCAAGCTGTGAATTTTATAGTAGCTCAAATTTTGAGTATGCAGTCATAGGAAATACCTTTTAAATTTGCATCTCCTGCAATAAACTGGGGTAGTGGTTATCAACATACATAATAAAATGTGAGAGATTCATTGACAGTATTACAGCCTCCTACCACTACATATATTTTACTTTATTCTATATCACTGAAAAACTAATAGTAATTTTTAGTTGTTTTTTTAAGATGCTGTTCCCTTGTAAAGTATATTTTCACAGGGTAACTCTCCGGGGCATTCTGAAATTTAGTACCAGAACCACCAGAAATTCTAAATGAACATTGATCCAAGATTCAGAAAAGTTTATACCAGCGTCGTGCTTTGTAACTCATACTCACATCTGGCTTTTTTCCAATCAAGCTAATGTGAGTTTCACATCTAATTACAAAGTGACATTCTAATACTGTTTATTTGAAAGACTTCTTAATACGATATTATTCGCAAGACTTGTAAATTTTTTTGCCTGCACTATTTGTTTTATAATGTGGGAAAAGTAGTCCCCTATTAGTAGAGAAAGAAAAGAATCTATAAAGGATTACCAAAGAAATTAAATCCAAACTAAAATAAGATTTAACTGAATTATGAGAAGAATATCTTTAAAAATATTTGGGAATACTTCCTAGAACTTCTTCATATTTAAGTTAGCGTGTTGCTTTTAACCGTTAGTGTTTATTAACTGTACAGACATACTTGTGCCTGTATTTTAAGTATCGATGTAGTTGCAGGGAACAAGATGAAAGAGTTGTCCTATTCACCAGACATAGAGTTTAAACTAAAATGTCTTTAACTTTAGATAAATGCTGAACTTAAAATGATCTGCAGGTAAATGGAAGAGAGGCAGAGGATGGGTTAAAAATATTTTGTGCTTGAGATTTTAGGTGATCTTTCTGCAACTGTGTGGTACACTTTATGGCTAATTAAGACAATGTTAAACTGTTGATAGTTTAACTTAAATTAGTAAAATGACACCTCTCTCCATGTCAGAATCTTGGAAACTCTGGAGGTGCATGCATATATGATGTTTATCTGTGCAAATGGTGTTAAACATAAAAATTACCACTTTATTTTGACAGAGGGTAAAGGTAATTAATAAGTATATGGAACAGGGTAGTGAAATGTGACCTAATTTTTTTTTAAAGGAGTATAGATGTATAAAACAGATGAGAAATGTCATGTTCAATACATAAAAATATGCTTCATTTGGTAACAACAGAATAACTGTATATTTTTATACAGCAGATTTTGAAGTCAATATTTTTGTCTCAAACATATCAATTAACTGATTTGTTTTTAAACTATTTTTAGAGTGTATATGAACTTCCAAAGCAATCCCATAAATATTTAATGTTACCGAGGTCACCGATTACACAATATGTCGAATAGTCAAATATATTTGCCTCCATCTAGCAAACCATTAATTGGTTTGCTTTTTACAGCTGAGTGTGTGAGAACTTCAGGATGATTTGGCTGTTAGAATTTATTTTGCATTTCTATGACTATGTTTTCACTGTTCTTTTATCTGTGCACTGCTTTTGGTATCGTTCCCACTTAGACATGCACACTTCTTTCTGGGTTTTGGCGGTGGTGGGTTTTTTTTCAACTCCTGCTTATTCTTCTTAATCTAGGGCAACTGTCATGTTTAGGTATGTGGGTCATAACGTAGATTCTCACATCAGTTGTACCCTTGTCCTCTGGCAGACAGGATGTATGTCGAAGCTCCTGTGCTCGTAGCCCTGCTGTCACTCAAGGCTGGATGATGTATTCTGCAACTGTGAGGCAGCTCAGCTTATTTCCCCGTTATAGTTGTAGGATATGCCCTCAGTCCTGCTGATGGGAGCGAGCGAGTAAAGTGGAGATTCAGTAATCTGCGTATGACTTTACAGTGTGTCACAAACATGAATGTAGACCAGTTAGTTCATCAGTGAAAAGATTCCTTCTTAAATGTTGCCTGGTTAATAAATCTGTCACTGGATAAAATTACATAGATCTCCTCTTTAACTTGGAAAGAAAAGGTTGCAGAAATCTGGGGACAGTTTCCCAGTCAATAAAGGATTGTTTCGTTTAGCTGCTCTTGTTTCTTCCAGTTCTGATTTTCACTGATTATCTACCTTAATTGTTCTCTCTAAACTTCCTTCCATTTTTTAGTTTAGGGAGATCAGGAGTACGCAGTGTTGGGTTAAGTTTTTTAATTGCGATCAACTTGTGATGGCAGAATGTATTGCTTTTGTCTGTGGAGCCCAGTGTTGTATTTACCTCCTAGCTGCCCTTGCAGCTGCAAACTTGCAATAATTCTAATCTCTAGATAGTATTCAGCATCACTGGTTTCCAGATTTCCTTTCATTCTGTAGCTATAAATTACATTGAGGATTTGTTTTGGTTTTGTTGTGTTGTTTTTTTTCCAGCAGCCAATCTCACTTTGATAGACTCTCTTTCTTTCAACTCATTTGAACCTTTGAGGTTGCATTTCTGGCCTTAATGGTATATGGATAGATACCTCATGCCTATTACAATTTTTAATTAATCTGCCATTTATTCTTTCTTTGATACTAATTACTGATTTCTTCATCTCTTGCTGTCATGCTGATCTTACTATATTGTTAATTATTAACTTTAGGTTTTGATTCTTTAGACATTTGTTTAAATTCAAGCATAGTTTGTGCTTAGGTACATTTGAATTTTGAAGTACATTATGAGAGGCATCATGTACATGCTTCACTAAAATCAAACCAAGTTTGCTACATTTAGAAGTCAGACAAATCAGACAACCCTGGAGGGCTTTTTGTAAAGAATATAAAGGTTACAAAGAAGCAAGAATTAACAGAGAAAGAGGAGTGTGGGGATCACTAAAGTACATGGAACTGAACTTCACCCCTTATTGTAATGTCTTTTTTGATATGGGTGGAGTATGATAGCAGGGAATATTACAGTACTAGATGGCCACTTTTCAGATACTACTAGGCTGTCTTTTCTGCTGGAGTCAAAATGCTGTTTTGCCATAACTTGCTCACTGCACAACACTTTTTACTTCTGACTTTTTCTGGGCGTATTATGTTTTTAACTTGCCCCAATGCCACCCAAAGGTGGTGTAAAAAGAACAAAATATACACCTTGGTTTTCACACAAAATTTGAGATGAGATTCTTTCCTTGGTATATGCAAAAAAAGGAAAAGGAGATAATTATAGAAACCGTGAAATATGAGAATTGATTTATCAAGTATTCTTTTTCAAGGAACTTTCTTTACTCAATTAACTAGGTGCTCTAGAATTTGATTTTTGTCTCCTAGAATTTTTTTATAGTGATCACTGGAGGTTGATATTTCTATAATATGTAGAGCTCAAAACTCTGACAAGATGAACTAAGATAATACTGGAAGAATGAGCTTTGAACCTTACCTTTATGATAAATTCAGTGTAAATGCCTCCGTGCCTACATGAAGTCTTACAATCCTTGCCAATGTATCTAATGGCTGTCCTCAGCTACAGGTTTTACTGTCGATCATGCACTACCTTAATCCTTCCTTGTGACATGTAAAAGAAAATTAACTCTAGTTTTAGACTTGTTTGACTTAGTTCCCCATAATTATTTACAAAAGCAAATGAAGATGATGTTCTCCCCATCAGACTGTGTGCAAAACTTGCAGGAACAATAATATGCATGGAGTCTCATCCAGATGAAAAATCAGCTGGCCATAAAGTTAGGTATGAGTGTTGTTCATGATAATGGTTTTAGAAGAGCTGTGCCAAAGGAAGTTCCTTCAAGAAGAGAAGGTGGAGGTTTCCTGTAATGACAGAGGAGAATGCAGTGGCGTTTGGAAGGCAGAAAGAGAGAGCATATGTCATCCCCGATTATTAAGGGCAAAAAACTAATGGAAGGCTGATAGGGAGTGAATGCAAAAGTCTTAATGTTAAATGGAACCAATTATAGGATTAGAAGAAAATTAGTGAGAAAGAATGACTGTATACCTATAGTATCTCCTGCCTTTCTTACTAGCACCAATCACCAGGTATTTGTAGCCAAGTCTATCAGTTGACAACAGAATGCCTAGCTTTCAGTTGTTACATTTCCTTCGTTGTACTTAAAACACTTGGTAATAAGTAAAATGAGTAATTTAACTAGCGCTACTGCTTATATGGACTTGATAAACTTGCCATATAGATATCATTCTGTTATAATTGGGAGGAGAAATGGTGTGCCATAAAATATTTTTGTATAGAGGTTGATCATTAGTGAAAGTATTCAGGAAATCTTTTTGTAATGGATGATAAGCCAGAAGATGCGTATCTGTTTGAGTCTGCTAAAACAAATGTGCCGTATTTGATCTTACGACTAGTGAATTGTGATTGCAGCAAATCGTGCTGAAATAAATGTAAATATAATTTGTGTTCTGAGAAGAAGTATGTGTTTTGTTTTAGATAAAGGACATTCTCTCAAAAGTTCAAAATAACCATGTGGGGAAATCGCTGCTAACAAAACCTCTGAATTCTGACCAAGTGGTAAGAAAAAGTCTTTCCATTTCTTTTCTGTATTTAACAGGATGGTCAAAATTAATGCGTATGGCTTCATCTAACTTTGTCCATTTTACAGTCACTGTTCTATTGCTAAATATTAATACTAAAATTCAGTTGCTAAATATTAACAATGCTAATCAGATACTTCCAGAATTAATGTTATAAAACAGACTTGGTGTTGATTCATCCACTTCTTAACTTTCAAAATATTTTGTGTATGCATACTACTGTAGCACTACACCGATGCACCCCTAATTTTATGTAGTTTATAGTGGTCACCCAGGGATAGACATCTTAGTTGCCAAATGGGATTAACTTCACATTGACTTCTATAACTTAATAGATTTCAGTGTTTGGGTTTTTCATTGTAACACTGCAGGAAAGATTGGAAAAAATCAATGATGCTCTTCGCAGTGAGTACGAATGTCGCAGACGTATGTTAATGAAGAGGCTAGATGTGACAGTACAGTCTTTTGGCTGGTCTGATAGAGCAAAGGTAAGCTTGCTGTATTTTTTGCTTCCTGTAGGTGGGAGTCTGCTACAGTTCCCCAGGTCTTCCTACCGAATATACATACGGTGTAAATACACTTCCATTACTGTTGT
Organism: Grus americana; assembly: GCF_028858705.1. Classification (NCBI taxonomy): domain Eukaryota; kingdom Metazoa; phylum Chordata; class Aves; order Gruiformes; family Gruidae; genus Grus; species Grus americana. Next base: position 36,309,125 of record NC_072856.1, on the reverse strand, counting down.
CTTCTTTCCAACCAGTTTCTCATCCCGGGTTGTAGCATCCAAGTCCTAGATATTGAGGAAGGAGAAGGATTTGACCAGATGGCACAGTTCGTCTTTTGTGACTGTTTATAGCTTCACAATTACAAATTCTAGCATCCTCTGTTGGGGTGTTCTCACCTCCCTCCAATCAAGTAAACTGGGGGGACCTCAGCATTTCTCACGCAGATGCAAAAGGAAGACAAACCATGGTCCTTAACGTAGATTGAGTGCAAAGAGTGACCCCCCGTAAAGGCAGCAACATTACAGTGACTGCCACATATCTTCAATTCAAAGCTACTGAATAAACAGATGGTCAGTTGAACAGGTTATTTGAATAGCAGCTTGTATGAAAAAACCCCACAATTTCTTGTAATCCTTCAGATGGCTAAAACTTCCAAACTACTCCTGTGGGTTTGTTCTGCTGGTGTCATTTTAATTGTGATCATTTCATTTGTACTATTTCCTAGCACTCTCTGTATATTAAAAAAATAGTCACGGTTTAACTAGTCTTGATATTTCTGAGCTAGAAGTAGCAATTGTTTCTATCCAAGAGAGTAGGGCGATAAGATAAAAAAATAATTGTAATTTGATGAATAAACCTGTGGGAAGCTGGAGGCAGATGTTTTTGCTCATGAGCTGCAAGATCAACTTTCCTTCCAAAGGATCGTTATATTTAAAACTTGGAAAGCTTACTGAAAGTGTGGGTTGTTACAAGTCTTTCTGGTGTCACAGTTTGTTATTGACACATGCAGACAGAGTCAGTTTCATGAAGCTCACTAAGCATCACTGGAGGACCTGGGTCTTGGTGCTGCTGTGCTGCATCGGAATGGCTCGCTATTTCATTTCTGCGGGGGTTGTGAATGCTTTTACGCTGCAGGAAAGGAAAAGGAGGGCATTTAGCTCACAGAAGCCAGGAGATGTCCCTACGTCTGTAACTTCCTTGTAGCTGTACAAATGCAACTATATATTTTCAGATTTAAAGTATACTTCTAAAATGTAGTTGATGTTAACTGATGGCTAGCTTAAATGGACTAAAACTTTAAGTCACTTGATATTATTCCATTCAAACAACAAGAAAAACAAAGAATACACTTTCACAATAGAACAATAGTTTAAAGAGATTTTTAATGATGATAAAGTAGTAAGATGATTCATCTTCCTGTCTTATAAAGACTGTTGATGTGAAAATAGTATGCAGTTACAGAAATAACCAGGTTACATATTAATTCAAGATTACCTATGATTTTTAATCTTTTTTCCTTATTTCTGTTGTAAAAATATCTGTTCATAACTTCTCCAAGAAGCTTTAGAGGATTGAAAATGTTTTGGCATTGATATAATTTATTTATTTTTTTTAAGCCAAGAGGCAAATTATTGTCCTTTTTTAATTTATTTGGTAGCTTGCCTTTTTTTCCCCACCATTAAATAGGTATTGATACCTTTCTCTGCTTTTGATGGTGTGGCGTTTTTTGTGTTTGGTTGGGTTTTTTTAACTTGTTCAGTCCCCAAGAGGGGTAAGTTTTCAGACTGAAATGGATCCATAAATGGTGTAATAATTGCACCTGTTGTCTGGTCCATCAAATTTAAATTTTTTTACTCTGAAGATCGTGCTAGATGTTCCCAGAAAGTGTATCTATTTTTCTTTTTTTGTTAAATGAAACATCAAAGTGTGTTTGGAAAAAAAACTTATTTTCTCCCCTTCTCAGTCTCACTTTTTCATGGCTTGCACAAGTGTTTTGCTGCATTGCTACATTTTAAATTTTTTTTTTTTCCACAAATCGAACTTACTTTGAAGCTTTGTTTGCATCACATTTAGAAATGATCTGTTAAATATGGCTATGTAAAGCGCTTGAGAGAGCAGTTTGGATTCTTAAATTTTAGTCTTTAGATATATTGGAAAACATCAAAGAATCTACTTGATGCTGGTGGATAAGAGAGTTTCTTTTGTAATGGTGTGAAGTTTCAGCATCAGTTAAACGTAATTGGCAGCATTTTTTGTCCAATAGCTCCATCAGTATGAAGAGAATTGGTAAGAACTGGCACTATATTTTGCAAGATAACCTAGATTTTCAGACATTACACCCTGTGTTCAAATTGAAACTTGCTGAGACCAATACATGGTTTATGATAAGTGTGTGTTTTATGCCTAGCAAGTAAGTTGCGTTTGATTTTATCATTTAGGTAAAAACAGATGACATAGCACGAATCTATCAGCCCAAGCGCTATGCATTATCTCCAAAGTCAACTATTACGCTAGCTCACCTTCTTGCTGCTCGAGAGGATTTATCGAAGATCATAAGAACCAGTAGTGGATCAACACGGGAAAATACAGTCTGTGCGATCAACAAGGTATACTTTTTTTCTTTCTGGGATGTGATATAAGGTCATGGGAGTTTACAGCCCTATCAAAAGTAATTCTGGAATTCTACTCTTTGCTTAATGTTTTCATTTCTTTTTTGCAAGATAGTTGGTGCTTTAAGAAAGGAAGGGTTGCAGCATTCCAGTAAACATTGCAGCAACTACTTTTTTCATCTTATTACACAGTCATGCAGCAGGATGAAACAGTAGTCTAGAAGAGAAGGAACAGTGGCGGGAGTATATGTGTGCACGTGTGTGCATAAGTGACCTCTTGAGTTCAGTGGAACTCCACACCTCAAGTTAAGGATACGTGTAAGTCTTTCTGGTATCAGTTCCTGGCCTATCTGTTGCCAGGATTATGTAGTTCAGTTTGTAAACCAGCGTCTTTAGTTTATCAGTCTATTATAAATCACAAAAGTCTCTGTGGAAGTGTCCTTTTGCTGCAAAGTAAAATTATTTAGTTTGGCTACAGTAACAAATAAATATTGTACTGCTTTCTCATGTGTGATAAAAGCTGAAGCTTGTGAGTAACAGTTTTACCATTCCAATGGTGACTAAGCCTGTTTTTATGAATCCTTTATTTACAGATTTTCCTCAAGTTCTGTGCCTCGCTTAGACACCCTTTAATATGTTTTGATCCCAAAGATTCTGAAATTTCTTAATCATTGCAGGATCTCAGAGAAAGTTGTTTTTTTTTTTCTTGAGAGAACTTTAGTTGGAGTGCCTGCGACTGACCAGTTTGTGTTAACAGTCTTCACACAGAGAGTTTAGGAAATATGAAAACAGCAACAAAAAGACCTACTTGGATACCTCTTTATTCTTCAACTTAAGGTTGTGTGTAACTTTGTCCAGTACAGTCTCCCCTTTTGTACCATAAGCAATATCCACCAAAGTCAAGATCCCTTTTTTTCTCTCCTTGGAAGTGTTGCTGCAGCAGGTGATGTATTTTGTGTGTCAGTAGTTTATAATCTAAGGCGTGCTGGCGTTCCTTTTAGAGTCGCACATCGGTTTGCCAATTTATGCTTTTATGCCAGGTGATTAGGTTTGAACTTGAACTTTGAAATTTAAGTAGAAGAGCAGCATCATAAGGAGTCTTTTCCATATGAATATATATTATATATGAATTATGTTTATTGCTTACTGTAATACTGATACTTCACACATGTAGTTTTCTTCATAAAGATTTCACGAAAGTAGTATGAGCTAGCTAGCTGCAGTTATTTCAGTTTTACAGGTGGAAAACAGGATTGCTTTCAGAGTTTGGTTGTGTTGTGGCCAGTTACAAGGACAGGAAATAGGGATCCTGCAGGGGACCATATTTCCTGTACAGAGCAGGCAGCATGTCTTTGTCCCTAGGAGCAGAGCCCTGTGCCCCTTCCAGTTATTATTACTATTTTTGAAAACTAAAAATGAGCTATTTTTCCATATAGGTTCTGATGGGGAGAGTCCCTGACCGTGGAGGCAGACCAACAGAGATTGAACCACCTCCTCCCGAAATGCCTCCTTGGCAAAAAAGACAAGAAGGTGGTGGAAGAGGTGGCTGGGGAGGTGGGGGTGGGGGTGGAAGGGGCAACTGGGGGGGTGGAGGAGGTAGAGGAGGAGGTGGTGGTGGTGGTTTTGGAGGTGGGGGGTTCAGAGGTGGTGGAAGAGGGGGAGGTGGCTTCCAAGGTGGCAGGGGAGATTACGGTGGCAGGGGAGGTTACAGTGGCAGGGGAGGCTATGGTGATCCATATGGTGGAAGAGGAGGGGGAGGATACCGAAGATACTAAAACACTGTAAATAGTAACAGAGTAACTGGCAAAATATAGTGGTGGTGTTTACTGGCGTCAGGAATCTAGATATGTTAACTTGGGTTTAGGTTAGAATTAGGTATGACCATATGAATCATTGCATTAGACCAACTGATGTTGTCATTGAATTCTTTTAGTTAACTGAACAGAACTTTTATACTAAAATGTGATGACTGAAGTCCTTGTTTTTCGTACTGCTCATATGGTGTTTTTAAATATGTCATTTTATTTAAAATAAGCCTCAAAAAACTGAATAAATCCCTTTCTAAACAAACAAAACATACATTATTTAATGTTCAGGCCTCTCTAGTTATTGCATGTTGCATGTCCACTCCTCTGCTCCAAAATGCTGTGTAGAAAAACGAAAATAGGCTTAAGAACCGGATGGAAGCACTTCTAAAAGACTGCTTTCAGGCTGTTTCTTTTCATCTAGTTTTCATGTGGGACGTGTAAACAAATTTTAATGTCAAATGTTGAAATCCTTAAGGCTTTGGTCAAAATAATTCAATTAGGTTTCTTATTCTTCCAGAATATCTCATAAAAGTAACATTCTGAATTAATACTCTACAGAAACTAATAAAATCAGGTTGTTTTGTGTGTTCATAAATATATCGCAGACTATTTGAAGGTCAGAGTGTGTACCGTAAACTCAGAATCATGGTGAGTTTTGATACTGTCTCTTTTCATTTTACCTGTTCTCCATTTTATTGATGTTTCATAAAAATAGTTTAAGATCAGATTGGGCAGGAAACTTCTGCAGCCATCATGTCTGGTAAGAGTTCATTTATATACTCCTTCTGAATCAGCCATGAGACATAAAGGTTTAGTAAGCTGAGAAAGCACATACCATTTCTTCCCACACTCCCACCCCCACCCCCCCTTTTTTTGTTTTCTCCCCTGCCTGCTCTGTTCGGGAATCGCCAGCTGCTCAGCTAAGAGACATCTCATACAGCAGTTGCCCTTACTCAGTGATTTCTGTTTCTTACTCCACCAGCCAATTGGACTGATAACCTAAAAGAAACTCTGTCTTGATACAGTATGGATGCCACCTTCTTCACAGACAGTGTTACTGTAGAAGGAGTTCGCTTTCATACAATTAAAGCTGTAAATACATGTGGACAGGAATTAAATTTAGAGTGGCCAGTTAAAGAAAAGAGTTTCTGTTGCCCAGCGTCGTATAGATCTCCTCTCCTGCTCTGAGGCCACTCCTGAGTACAGAGGTGGAACGGGGAGATGATGCACAAGTATATACTCATGACAGGATTCATCAGGGTACTGCAGAGAGGTTTGGGACAGCATCTGATAAACCTAGGGGTGTCTGTAGATTGCATAGCACTGAAACCTTGAAGCACTTTGAGTATGTAGCTGTAGGCTTAACTGCAGGTTGAACTTTAGAATTTGATTTTAGTTTTATGTACCACAGTTATGAGTTATTTTTGCACAGATTTCCTATTGGTGTCCATATTTGGTATGCTTTAAAGAAGATGTTTTCCCTTCAGGAACAGGTGCATCATGTCCCGTTCCATAGGCAGCTTCATGCATGATGGTAAAGCTTGGTTCAAAATCAAATTATTATCTCCTTCAGTAGCCTGTGTCAGATTTTATTAATTAGCCATCACTATCATTTCATTTGAAACTTTAATCTAGATGAACTTCAAAAGTTTCTCTTCTGTTATTTCCTCTCTGATCATAGTCTGCTTGAGAATGCTGCTGTGATGTGATAGATCCAGCCTTACTTTAGGGTCCCAGCAGGTGCCTAACAAAAAAAGGGCAGGAGTTTTCCTTGCTTGGATGTGAACTCTTGCAATAACGGCTTAACTTCACAAATTGATGACATACCAAGTGACGCTGCTGGCCTTGGAGCTGAAGTGTTGGTCAGCAAAGGAAGGACAGATTTGGTTTTAGCAACCAAAGCCTTAATGTAAAATTCTGTTTGCTCATCCCAATGTTATTTTTACTACAAGTAATTTCCAAACAGCAGTGAAGCACTGGGCTGCACCATGGAAATATGTTGGGAAAATCAAATGGTTTATCTATGCATAAAGATTTCATCAGTCTTAAGATGTGAAGTCGCACTGGTTTAGTTGAACTGTTGTAACCGTGGATGTGCCTTGGTGCTTTTACACTAATCACTTTATGCTGTTGGTAGCAGGCAGGACAGTTCTGAACAAAGTAAACCTGAATCAAGTGAACCAGCTATGTGCCCATGTGTAATTCTAACAGTTACATTATTTCAGTATCAGATTTCAGTTACATTTATGTAGACCATATAAAAGATGGAAATTTAAATAGGTTGGAGATTTTGGTTTTTTAATCTGGCCATTTCAGTTTTTCTTAAATAATTCCAAAATGTGAAGTCAGTAGTTGAAAACTAAAGTAAGCACCACCCCATTTCATAGAGGTGTCCTTCTCTGTCCTCTGTTATCAGAATGTCTGCTTTTAATTTATCAAAAGATGCAGTAATATCATGAAAATAATTGATTTAAGCCTCTTCTCAAATTTTGTATGTTTGTCTTGGGAAAATAAGTATTTTCAAAAATTCTGTTGCGAGTAAAACATTTTCATATATGTTTGTGAGCATTTTTGTGTTTATTCACACTTAGTGAATATCTACCTGAATATTGTTTTGTTTGATCAAGAACTGAAAAATAGGTTGGGGGGTTTTTTTTCAGGATTTGAGAGAGATGCTTTTGTTAACAGCTGTAAACGCTGAGGAATAAAGTACTGTATTTGAAGTTGTTTGCATCACTTGTGTAGTGTGATTTGGACCCACTATCCTCTGTTCCGCTTGTGTTTGTAAGGAAAAATTCCTGCTGGTGATGGAACTTCCTTTTTATGGTAATGAGAAATAACAGATATATTTTGACCAAAATGGAGAAGGCTGTAGATAACAATGTAGGAAAATTTCAACAGCCAGGGCATGTCACAAATACATCCCTTTTACATTGTCTGGGATTACTAAGGAATCTCAGTTACATTTTATCTTAGTTAAAAAAAGACATAGGTCTGTCATCCTTAATTTTGTCTTTATGTAAACTAAGGAAATATCCAATGACTTCTGAAGTTTTTTTTTCAATTTCTATAATTATGAAGTAGACCAACTTGTTTTGTATGTGCAAGACTGTAGAGCAGATTTGCCCATATAAATAGGAATTGTGTTTTCCAGAGCTAGTCTGCACTCGTCTTCTTCCCTCACCTCCCTCAGATGATGGAAGACAACTGGTGAATGTTCATTGCCCTGTATAAAACATACTTGAGATGAGGTACTTTGAGGTTTACTACAAGGTAAAGAACAGCAGGTCTTTAGGGTGCTGCACTGGTGCCTGTGTAATAGCCAGCATCAGCATTCTTAACAAAAGTGAGAGATGGTGCTAATGAAGAACTGTGCTTTGGAACACTTGGAAGAGTGAGTAGCAAATCAGTGTCTGTACTGTGTCAGCCACTAACGCCAAAAGAATAATCTGCAAAGAGCTAGCTGCTTCCTAAGTTTTCCTAGGCAGCATTCCACAGCTTGCAGGTGGTGAAGCTAGGCTTGGGACTCTGGTACTGCAGGGTTCATCCTGCAGAAGTGTCTCAGATGACAGAACCAAGGAAGACGAATAGAGGTTTCTTTGAGGTACACACTCAGATGCATGAAGTACAATTTTAATATTTTTTCTATTATAAATATTAAACTGAAATCTTACAATTTATATAAAATCTTTACAATCTGTACACTTTTTCAATCTTCTCAAACAGCATTAAACCAAAAATTTTTCAAGTTGCCATAGAGATCAGTTACAACAAAATAACAGATTGCTACTGTAACAAAAACATATTTCCAAAAACATACATAAGCTGCTTTAAACACAACTGCCTTTAATCTGAATATGAGCAGTAGCCCTGCCTTGTTAATTGTGATACTACTCAATCAATTTACTTTTAAACGATCAGAATTCACACTTAAAAAAAAAACCAGTAGTTGGGGTGGTGGTGGTGGGAAGAACCGGGATAACACACACTTGGTTGTTCTTCCTGTATGTACATGAAACACAGCTGAGCCCAGAGAAGGAATAAAAGTGAGTGCTTTTCATTTAAATTAGCCATGACAAGATACATTTCAGTATCAGTGTTTGCTAACGTGACTTTTCAACAGCACTTGGTACTTTATCTTTTTTTCCCAGCATAAAGCAGCTTGAAGATCAATACAGATGTGAGTCATTTTTGTTCAGTAGCTTTGTCAGTTTTAGCACTATCCCTGTAGTCAGTTTCTGCTATTAGTCTTTCATGCAGCAAAAAGGGAGTCCTAAAAGAACGCAGAAGGGACCACCACCATAAAATAAAATAAAGCGAGACAAGTGCATGGGGATTTGGGCAAACAGAACCTGAAGGTACTTTGAGAGCTCTGAACTTCTCCAGGTATCAACTGACTTTGAAGCAGGAAGTTTTCAGCATACGTGAAGCACCACATACTTGTTCTGTGAGATACTTCTGCAAACAAATCCCTTTTAAGTCATTCAGATCATTTGTAGGAACAAGATGACAACACAAAGAAACATTAAGTTAGTAGTTAATCTAGCACAAATCCATGGTCCTAACTAAAGGTTGAGTATTAAGTACTCAACGTAGTCACACAGTAGCCTTTGGGCCAGCTGATGGTGTCACGGAAATTTCTGAAATAAGAGTTTGTTCACAATCTCCACCCCACAGCATAGACAAAGTATATGCCTACACACAAATTCTATTAGAATCCAGAGTTTAGACCACAAGCGAGCAGTTACCTTAGCTGCACCACACGATTCAGGAGTCTTAGCTGCCCTTTTGGAGTATTTTCAAAATACATGAAAATATATTCAACTTTTTTGTTTATATTTTACTTGTTGCAGAAACAGACTTTTATTTGCTAAATGCCTACTAGAAATAAGCCTTGCTGTAGTTCCCTGAACAGAGGACAAAAATCAAGAAGCCTCCAGGAAAGGGGCAAAGCTGAAAGCTATTCTGACTGCTTCATTGACCAAAGTGCAATTCCATGTGAATTGTAAATAATTCAGGTTTAGTGTATGAGGAAAAAAAAGCTGCACAATCTTCACAGCTGCTGTTTTTTATCCTATACATTTCAGTTATTTACAGTAAGATAACAGAAAATCTACTACTACAACAACAATTTCCCTCCATTTGTTTTTGCTTATACACAGAAATGCAAGCACAATCTAAGTTCAAAACAAGAATTTAGAATCACTAAACTGGCAAGTAGTTTCAAATGGACTTTTTTTTACAAATAAAGCATTCTTATACTTGATAAGGACTATAAATTGTGGATGGAATGTACATTTATACCACTCTGAACACAAAGCACATATGGTATTGTAATAGGTTGACTAAATTTCAATCTATAACGGACTTGTAACTTACAAGTTTTGAGGAGCATTAAGTGGACTTTGCAGATAATATATCAAAGTCATAACTTTCTGATGTTTAAATGATGACAAATCCCTGTTTGATAAATGCAAGCAAGTTTTATACAACTGTAAGAGTACAGATTGTCTTGGAATGCAAATGCAATTTTAAAATTGTCTATTCTGACAAGTAGATTTATCGGTAACTTGAAAGACTGTTTTGTTTTCTCTTAACAATATGTACACTTTGTAGCTTTAAGAAAACTAAAAGTTACCTCCCTAACACCTTCTACTATACAAAATTTACACACATAAGAGCACGCTCATCTTAACTCTTTACCTAAAGTGCATGTGAAAACTGGGAGAAAGAAAACGGAAAAACCTTGGTTAGAACCAGAAGACATTAGGAGCTCTGGAATACAGTAACTGTTGCACTAGGATTACTGTGCAGTTTCCCTCATAATATGGCCCTCGAGGTTCTACTCAACAGTAGCGTCCACTTTGACACGAGAGAAAAATACTCAGCCTTGGCTCATATCTACTGTATGTGGGCAACAAGTTATCCCTTAAGCCAAATATATAGAGCTAACTGTTCCAAGCTGTGGCATGGAATGCAAAAATGGAAACAGTAATGTAAATGCTTCCATTTCAATGTAAACCCTCTATAGTCTTATCTGTTTTACCTTAACAAAGGTAAGCGTTTGAGCAACAGGACTTCTAAAGCTCTGAAAGATGTTTAAAAACATTGTCAGTTTTTCTTAACAAAGTCTAAGAATCAAATATCATTAGCTTAACTACTCCTTTTAATATTCTTGTTAAACTTTGGAAACAAAGCTGACAGGTCACTTCATGATTCTAATTGGTTTCAGCCACAGTGAGAAGGAACTGTTTCTCTTAATGGAGTATTTCTACAGTTTTACTTAGATACTCAGCTTTATGCAACATTAGTTTCTACAAACCTGAATTTGGGCCAAATCTGAGATGACAGAATCTTATGATTAGCTACTTTGTCAGAACACTTGTAGAGTAAGGTGTGGTGCTGGCAGCCAAGTCACTGGGGAATCCACATGGCTTTCATCATGAACAGAAACTTCAGCAACAATGTCACTCGTTTTAAAAGCAAACCCAGAAGATACTATTTTCATTACACAGATAATGCTAAATTACCTTAAAAAGTCAAAGGATGGATTTATACACTTGGGAGTGTATGTTTAATATAGAAATGTGGTGAGTAAAGAGGATATTTCTGTTTAACATCCTTCAGACTCTCTCTCCAGTTTACTTGGTAAAAGCAGCTTTATCACAACCCCTCCTTCAGTCTTACATTCTTCCACAGGAGATTTCCTCTCTTGTCTGCTAGGAGCAGTCTCTGTGTTGTAGGTTGTCAACTACATGGTTTCTTCTCTGGATTGTGAGAGATTCAATTGTTTTATGTGCCTGTTCCAGCTGGATCTTTAATCCTTCATTGTCTGCCTTTAGAATATTTCTTTCCTTAAAAAAAAAAAAAAAGGTATTTTATTTTGAATTTATTTCAGGACTGTCTGGTTGTATGTTTAGGTTGACTGGCATAAATGTAAGTTGGTGTAGCTCTTATCAGTAGAACATAACCAGGAACTTATTCAAACATTTCTGTAGTCACTGGTCTATCCTTTGTGTATGCTCTTAAAACTTTCCAGCACCTGGTATCTGACAGTCACATCCACAACCTGCATTCATTCACCCTCCACTGCTCCTCTCCTAACAGCAATAATCTAGGGAAACAAGAACACAGCTCACACTTAACTGGTCTACTAATGCAGAAACTGATATACAATAATCTAAGACATTAATTTATATCAGCTGCTGTTCAGTAATTGAGGTCAGGATCTGCTGAGGGAGCAAGGACAAGTGTAAATTGTGGGACTCATATGAATGGGACGTTTTAAAGAACCAGTTCTTACAAGTACATCCACACTTCACACCCTTGTCTATGCTGAATGTACTGTTGACTGAAAGTGGTCTGTACTGGAATATTCTTACTAATTGTCTTAGAATCTCTGTCTTAATAAACCAATCATCTTTCATAAAAGATGAGCTCACTTTACCAATGGCAAAGGATACTTTGAAAGTTATACTGATCATTGAAAGATCAGGCTGTGATCCTTTTGTTGGTGGACTGTTTCCATGTTGGTCCATCTCAGAATAGTGATAGCAATGAGTAAAGTATGAAAATAAGTCCGCCTCTGTTCCTCATAATCATATCTGGATCCATCCGTCAGTCTCATTGTTGATACTGTGACAGTCTCTTTAATCTGTCTGGAAAGGTGTTGCTTCTACAAACCTGAATTTGGGCCAAATCTGAGGTGACACAGTCTTATGAATAGCTACTTTAGCAGAACACTTGTAGAGTAAGGTGAGCCACAACTGGGCTGATGCAGATGAAATCTAGCAAGAGGCATCATGTCTGTTCACACAGCAAAATTTCTTGGTGACTTAAAAGTTATCAAAAAAAAAAAAAAAAGAAGGAATTCACTGTCAGTTGAACAAAAGCAGAGCTCCCAGCCCTCCCCGCCCCACTTATTGTGTCACTTAGGGGAGCAGAGGCCACCAAAAGCAGGAAGAAATTCAGGAGTATGTTACTCGTTTTATGGAGTAACGTCCTGTCCTAAGCAACTGGATTATGTTCACATTCTTGACTGTCACTTTTAAGACTGACAGGGATTAGTGTAATCATAAGAAGGGCTTCAAAATTTATTCCCTAAGCCCTATACTAGTACTAAAGTCTATGCTTGAAGTGAAGCATTGCTGGAGTTACAGTTGCTAAGAGTTTACGATGCCACTCGTGGATTGTTCTGGCAATTAATTACACTGGACTAAGGTGACACCTTCCCACCCAGCCACTCACCCTCACCCTCCAACCACTTTATGGTACTGTTGTGTAAACCAGAATTTGTTTCATCATGTAGGTACCTGCTCAAGTTCCTGGTATGAGGGTTTACAGCTATGATGCTCCTCCTTCATTTTCTGGCTGGAGTCCTTGTTTTCCCATTTAACATATGCCTTTCTGCGGCCTAGAATTGGGCTTGGACACGGGGATGGTGGAGCTGCCTGGAGATAAGGATTTTCTGGCATCCTATATTCTTTCTTCTCTGTCTGCCTACGAGATACATCACCAGCCAGCAGTACGGGATCAGTCTGTGTGCCTTTATGAACCACAGCTGGTTTCAGTCTCACTGAGATTTTCTGAGCTGAGGAACCCATGAGCATAATGGTTCGGTCCTTGCTGTCTTCATTGTGTTCCACTGCTTCGCCATTAGGAAACGTGAACGGTCCTTCTTCTTGTCCTGTAGAATACATATGGTAAACTGAGTCAAGATTTTATCCCAGGAAAGGAGAAACAGGAGGCACAGTAATTAAACATGATTTTAATAAATAAAACATTTATTCTTTATTGATTTTACATTCATTGCTCTCCAAAACAGGTGTCACTGGAAGTTTCTCAGTGCTGCATCTCTTGAAACAGCTCTTTGCCCTGTCTCAGTAACATAAATATGGATCACTAGAGGAAAACAGGCGTAGTAGCATCAAGGTCAGCTACAGAAAAGCCTCTAGGTGGCTAAGAGGTTTTAAATAGACCATTGATCACCATTAGTGATTGGGCTGGAAGATCAAACCTGGGTGTTAGTTCAGCGTTATCACAACTTGCAGTGGTAAGATACAACTTATCTCATCTACTTTTTATAAAGGTGAAATATTGACATTTTTAAATTTTACACTGCTTTTGTCTAGGTGTTCCTAAAATACTTTTGGTTTTGCAGTTAAAAGTAAAAACAGGGAGCAGGGGACGGGGAGGGTGGTGAAATCCACAATGTTAGAAGCAGCGGACAAAAGATGTGATTAGAGGATTTAAAGACAAGCTGTTTCAGATAAAGTAATTTCTGTTGTTGGGAAGAAAACAAAATGAGACCGCGTGTTCAAACACATGACGGAAAAGAACAAAGTCAGTCCAGTAGCTCCTGCACGCTCTGGAGAATTAAATGAGGATGGAGGAACAGATGATGCTTACACCTTCAACCTGGACCTGAATTCTCATTCTTTGACATGATGTAGCATTGAAAGGTACCATATTCTGGTGCCCTGGGTGATGACGGAGCAACACGCTGCAGTTCAATCTCTCTATAAGCATGACATCCCACGAGGTGGTAGTTATGCAGCTGCAGCCCATGCAGGTGCAATCATAGAGATGCACATGGTCAGTTATCAAGAGAAATTGGCTGCACTATGCTCCACGTAAATGCTAATAGGAAGCCTAAGACGGAATCCAGCAGTATCAATCTTAAATACAACACAAAAGATTGATATCAAAGTGGCAAGAAGTAGATTTGAAGAACTTTAGATACAGGCAGAAAGCAGGAGATAAATTAATGAAAGTGAATACGGAGAGAGTTGGAACATCAAAATCAAAAGAAAACAAAACAAAAGTAGCCTGAGGTCTTATTCAAGGCCTCCTTTGGAGGCCTACATGGTAATACACAATATGAAAAGTTTATACAGTGTGTTTGATATAAGGAGAAAAGAATAGAAAGGTGTGGATTTTTCATTTCTTATTGAATGAAAGATGGACAGATGAAGAGGAGTTGTAGATTCAGCTGCTGAAGTGGAAAAAATAAACACAATTAGCTGTTGGTTTTCTTAGCACACAGACACGTAAGTAAACTGACTTTAAAACTCCACATTGAAATCTGAGTCAGAATTTTAACACTGTGGTAGTTGCTTAATGTGGCAACAGTGGTAAAAACTGGAGTGTGCCAAGACCTGCTTGCCACAAGGTGAGAGAGTTAAGGGAACCTGTCAGCTGATCAGTTCATGGCATCTAGTTCTCATGAGAGTCTAGCAGATTTACTCAGTTTTCATGTCATTTGTGCACCACACATTGTGTAGTGTCGCAAAAGGTCTCCCAGGAAGGGAGTCCTTACTTACTCAGACTAGAACTGGAATGGTGTTACTTGGTACAGGCTCACGTATGCCTGGTTCTAGTTTATATGTTGATAAAACACTGCAGTTAACTAACAAAACCTAAAACGATACTTTAAAAGAAAAAAGCAGCAAAGGAAACACTATCTGTATCTTTTGATCTTTCTAATGTGATCTTTTCTCACCATGGAATTGCTCTTTGACTCCTACTGGGCAGAGGCTTGAAGCAAGAGCAGATGTTGGGCTGCTGTCTGCAACTGAAGTTTTGGGTCTTCTCTTGCACTCTATCACAACCAGGTCTTTGCATTGCTTGTGACAGTTCATTCCACAGTCTGTAAACAAAACAAAGATTCGGTGATTCAGTGGCTCTGTTGTAGCATCTAAGATCAGCTCTCACACTGTGTTCCCTCCCCAGGAAGCAAGAAAGCTTCTTTTGTGTTCTCTACATGGATTACCTCTAACAACATACATCTGGTAAACAGACCAACTACATCCGTTTGCTATATACACTTAAAACTCCTTTTCATTGTAAAAATACAAACCAGCAACATTCAGTCACAACAGCATTCTGACTGTAGGAGTTGCAGGGAAAGCAGGTACTTGTATGAGGAAGAAAACTCTGTAAAACACGTTGTGAATGTGCTGCAGGGTGTTGGTGTTTGCACCCAGTGGAATAGATGGGTCTGTTCCCAAACCCTCTGAATTCACCAGTGTTTTACAAAGGGTTAGAGCTATCACTTCTGAGTTTCTTCATCTTTGCATTTCTTCCAGACCACCTGTCTATCATACCATTCTTGAATCTCCTCCCTGAGAGGTGAGGCTAAATAGGTCCATAGATGTAGCAATGGATCTCAGGATGACCAGGTTTTTTTGTCATTTACCATCAATCATAGATTAAAATTAACAAGGCATAAAGTACTTTACCTTTGCATCTGTATCCTTGTTTAATGACTCCCCATAGCTGAAATTCAAACAAGGAGAAAGACTATGTATTAATATATTTATCTGCACATTTGATACCTCTAGATATAAAAATCCACTAAAAGCTCCACTCATTTCTAAGATCTGAGTACCTGCAGAATATCTTGTCTTTCTGCCCTTTTAACGGTAAAGTCAAAATAAGAATGATTTACCGCTTTAGCATAAGGTAAACAGAATATTTTATGCTTGTTCTTCAATCACAAAGAAAATACCTTGAGCTAGTCTCTAATGAATACATCAGCAGATCTGACAGCCCCCCGAGAAGTTGAGGAGCTGGAGTAGATGGAGAATTCGATCTCAGCTACATTGGGGATTGGTAGGACAGTCACTTTTACTAAATCTTTCTGTGCCACGGGCAGGGGGCATGCCATGTCTGTACCAGGACACGAGTTCCAAGCGCCGCATGGAGTGGAAGGCTCTGGATTTGGAAGTCTTGCCTGAGACTGTGTGTGGTGACCCAACCAAACACCACAAGGTAGAAGCCATGTTTAAACAGGTAATAGTACTGCCTAGAGGGTTGTAAGGTTGTAAAGGGTACCTTAAATACCTACACAGGCAGAAGCCTGGTGTTCAATATAGCTTCACTGTGTTTTATATACATCCATTTCTGTATATGGCACATGGTGATTATGAGATAAAAAAGGCATTATTCCAAACAACGTTAACATAATTTACTAAAAAGTAAGCTTACAAATCCAGCACAGTTGTCACAGAAAGTAGGCCTTAAGTAAGTGGTCTCTTGGAAGTTGTGAGCAAAGCCAAGTCCTAATTTGGAATAGATTGAGCTAGCCCTCATAAAGTAAGCTGTTATTTCATCCCTGCTGATCAGACCTTCCCTGAAAATAAACAAGAAAAGTTGTTTGTGTGACATACATTTTCTTAAAAGCATAAAGAAAATTAAACATATCTTTCTTCACAATTTATAATGGCAACAGTTTAATGGGCCAAAAACTACAGTGATCTCAGTAATCTTGTCAACTGCTCCCAAAGTCTACAGAAGCTTATCTACACATTTAAAATGCATCTGTGACGCAACCTCAAAATTACTTCACAGAAAACCTCTCAATAATTAATATTGTATTTTCCCATGCTTTAATATCTTAAGAAAAATGTTCTTACTTTGACCAAAATATATATTTGCCAATTCTCTATTTTTGAGGGACAAGTTTATCTTAGGAAAGTTCTTTAGTAGTATATACTGAATATAATTCAAAATAATATTTCTTTTTCTATTATTTGTTCTTCCTCCAATATCAGCCTGGTTACCATTGCTGTAAGGTCATGAAAATGTCACTCACAACACATTTAGAAGATGCTTTTGTCAGTTATGTTTTCACTTCTATTTATGGGTGAAGAGGATGATTTTTACTACCCTAGTGATAGAAATAAAATTTAAAAACAAAACCCCCCAAATCCCTCCCAAAACAGATGCTACAAAGTTGGTAAGCAGAACTAGGTACTCACCAGTCCTTAGCCATTACACAAAATGAGAATGGAAAACTGGCAGCTATCTTTTCAAATTCTTCCTGGGAAATGTATCCATCCTGATCATGGTCATAATTTTTGAAGACAGACTGTGCAAAGTAATAGTAGAATAGTTTATAATGTGGATGGGCTGAATTACCACTTTAGAAAGTTTCCACAATATATATGGATTTCCTCACCCACTTTCTCCCAGTATCTATTAAACAGTGCAACAGTCTAACTGGTTTTTTTGCTTGAGACTAAAGGAGCATTATGATTTCTTGATTTGTAGCAAAATGTAGATAAGTCAACACAGGCTGGACTAAATGCTTCACTACACAGTGACAGCCCTTCTTCAGTTTCACTTTAAGATCATTATGTCCAGGCCTACATATACAACTTGTACTAACACTCTCAATTAGTGCTCTCAGTGATGATCTCTGTAGCCAAATCAGTGTAGCTGCCTAGCTTATTTCATCAGGGCAATGTTATGTGAAAAGTAGGTATATGATGGAATTGTCATGTAGACACCTCTTTCCACTTGTGGAATGACATTACTGTTTGTCTCTGGCCCTAAGGCAAGGAGCACACCTAGGCCAAATTTATAAATTTATTCCAAAACAGCATGTATCAAAGGATACCTAGCAATATTAGAAGTGTTTAGAAGGAAAAGAGATAAAGCAGGGATGCAAAGACAAATTCTTTACCTCTCTCTGTCAGTTTTGGAATCCATCACCTGAGCTTCCTTGATGGTTTCCCATAAAGTGGGTAACCCAAAAGAGAGAGAAAAAGCAATGGCTGCTACTAACAAAGCCATTGAGAGGCCCACTTTCAGACTCCACCAGTAACATGATGTTGGAGTCCCTGGCTCCTTAGAAGAATGACTCTGGAAGAATACAAACCAGCATTCATACACACTGCTGGCTCCTTAGCCATTTAAGGAATTTCTTTCCATGCCTCACTGGCCGCTGCTGCTACTTACAGCTAGGCAGAAATATCTATTCATGAGGACAGAAGTGCTAACAAATTCAGCACAGCTTCAAATATGTCCAGTATTTTTTCCCTTCTTTGTATCTTCTCATATGTAGAGATTAAGGCTATGACTGATACGTAAGGTAAATGGGCGAATCATACTTACATCTACCATCCTCTGAACATGTTTGCTGATGGTTTTTGGATCAGGTTTTGGGGCTACCCCTGAGGCCCAGTCTGCAACTACTGGTGGTCTGGAAGGTGTCAAAGGCTAGAATAAATTGAATGGAACTTCCTTAGTACCACTTGGAAAGGTTTTCAGTATTACTCTTCTTTCATTTGTGACAATGGACTACATGATACAGGACTGCAGAAATGGCCTGTTGGACCCAACATCATACTTGTGATAATTATGTAGTACTTCAGAGGAAGCTCTTCCCTGAACTGTTCAAACAGTGATCATTCTTAAAGTTGTCACAGTTCACCAACAGCCCTGTAAATTCACTGTCCTTTCCATATTTATAAAACAGAAACAAAACTACAATATAACACTCATGGGTTTCATCATTTGAATCACATAAGAATTTTTCATTTAAAAGAATCAGTATCAATTACCTGATGTCATGTCTCTACACAAGTAACTGCATTTGTGTTTGTGTATTATAAAACCAGAGATGGTGTCAACTCTTCCATACATTCTAGCTTAGGCTTCATCATCAACCAAACAGTTTATGCTTTAACAGACTTTGTTTAGTGTATAAAGCTAAAACGTTCAATAAAATGAACGCAAGGGATAAAAGTTACATTACTCATTTTAAAAAAAATCTTTTTGTTAAGAATGTGGAAAAGCCCTTACGGCAGCTCGATGACTTCGTGGCTCTCGTGCATATGAAAGCTCATAAATTTCATCTTCTGTGTAGTAAAGATCAAGGGACAGCTGAAAACAAACACAACATTAGTTTAATACCAAAAGAGTCCCTACTACTTGACAAACTTGTTCCTGGCAAGCATTAGTATTTTTCGGTGGATTCATTTTTAATTTAGGTTGCACCTAGAAAAAACGCACATGAGCTGCACAGGTGTTCACAGCAATTTGAAATGGGCACGTTTCTAAATTCCAGACTGTTATTGTCATTATCTGGAAACCTGTAACATTACACAGCTAGTCATTAGCACAGCAAGTGACTGTAGGTGTAATTAGCAGTCAGTTAATAAGTGAACTGAAAAAACCTGTTAGTCCCATAATATTCAAATGGTCTATTGTGCAACTAAGCATAGAAGCACCATTCCAATGAAACTGTCCATCAACTCAAATTCTCAGAAAACCCTTGTTTAAACATGTCATATTTATCCAATCCAACAGTGAACACGTTGAACTAAGAAGTATATTAGGATAAAAGATGGACTTGCATATATTTAGTGAGAACCTTTAGCTGTTAACAGCAGTTATGTAAAGCAAGAAACATTACACCTGGGTAAATAAAGGAATTTGAAAAAAAATATCAACTTTATACCTTTGCTTTTGCATGTGTCCTGGAAAATAGTATAGCAAATATTTTATTGACTGGAAACAAATTTCAAGCTAAGATTGAAGACTAGTAACATGACATTTTTTGAATATTTACATTAAAATATTCACACTAGACATATGATTGAATAAAAAAAGCCAGACGTAAATGTGTTACAAGCCTCAATCCATGGCAAGTCCAAAGAAAATATAACTTTTTATAGAGAGTCAAGATCACAGCAGTCATATGTATATAAACTAAGAAACCAAAATATGCTATTTTATATAATGAATAATCTTACTTGAATTACAGCTATGCAATAACTTCCTTGTGAACAACTGCAAGAATTACTGTTGTAGTCATAACAGTGAATAATTTTAGATTATTGGGGAAATCTTAGTTGTTTCTGATACTGAAAAAACCTGAAAGTTGAAATGTTATGATACTTCTATGAATTATGGACTTATGTATGTAATTACTAAAAGCTCTTCAAACTGATTTGCCTCCTAATGGGAAAGCATCTGACTAAAGGAAACAGAAGAAGGAGAAAGACTGTTGGAAAAATCAGGGAACAAACAGGAAAATTATGTGCCCTGGTATATTAGCAGATTAGAAGCTCCTGCTTTGAAATAAATTATTTTAATTTATGTCCTGTCACATATAGCTGCAGGAGATTGTGGCCAAAGTTCTACATATTTGTAATAGCCATTTTTATAAAACATTTTTTAAAAAGGGGGGGGTGATACCTACGATTTGATACAAAACATTTAAAACATTTAGCAGGAAGAAATTCACTGCTTTATGTAGCTCTATTTCAGGCCCCGGGTCTATGTGCTTAATTTCACACACAAGTGCTCCCAGAGAGAACAAATAGCCTCAAGCACATAAGCATTTTTATCTATTAGCTTTTTGCTGAAACAGGGCTTGTAACCAGAAAGTGGAAGCAGCCTATCTAGTTTTTCCAAGCTGAGGTACTTGTTAAGGTCAAACAAAACTGAGAAACAAGAAAGGTAGATTTACTATTTTAATAAAAGGTAGTATTTTAACTTACTAGAAGAAGCTAAAAGTATTGTTGTGACACACGTCCTAGGTATTATCAATTTTGTTAGTGACAAGGCACTGACTAGATATGACTGGAAGAGTAATACAACGACTATATTTAACCAATGTTTATGTCAGACAGGTTTTTTTAGTACCAGAAGAAACTTGGCAAGAAATGTGGTATGTTTAACCCTACACATCTTGAGGGACTGAACTTTTACGTGAAAGTTTATGTGTTCAACACAAGGAAGCTTTGTATGCAATCTTCTGCCTCCAAGGAGCAGCTAAGGAAGCTTCCTAACTTTCTCCCTATTTAGGCTTAATCAGCAGAGGACTCAGAGCGTTTCCTTAATGAAAGTACAGAGAGAATGTATACTCCTATAGCAAACCAGAAATAAACATTTCCTTCCATTACAGAAATAAGTAGAAGCATGCTGCTGAACTGGCACCTCTACTCTTGCTGCCAGATCAATCAATATCACTAACTTTTGCTCTTCTTCTATTATGTACATTTCCTTAAGGAAAAAAAAAATCTTACAATTTTACATATTTATAATTAATAGAATTTTCTATTTAGTTGTTTGAGAAGTGTATGAAATTATTTTTAAAATGGAGGTATTTCATCTCACAGACTTACTGTAAGCAAGTGAACAAGGTCCATATTAGCCTCCAGGGGAAGTGGCATTTCCTGGAGTTGTATCAGCTCATTTATGTGGTTATACAGAGAGTATAGTTTGTATATGTTAATTTTTTTGTCCTCTAAGTAGTCTGGCATTCCCTCATGAAGTGATATTAAGTCTTTCAGGTGGACCCCAAGGATTGGGATCTTAAAGTTACTGCACTCGTTATAGGCACGTCGATAACTATCATAATTTCTGTAAGATGAAAGCAGTTCCGTCATTTCATTGAACACCTAAAAATAAGAAAACAAAAAATTGAAATTGGTTACTGGTTTTGTTTTGGTCATACAGCACAAGAATTTCCTGTTATTGTTAAGGGGTTTACTCACAATGACTCTTGAAATGGATTTTAAAACTTTAGGTTTCAAATGAAATCTAGGTATTCACCTCACCTAATTTAACTATCTATAATATGTAATTATCATAGAATCATAGAATGGTTTGGGTTGGAAGGGACCTCAAAGATCATCTAGTTCCAACTCCCCCGCCATGGACACGGACACCCTCCACTAGACCACGTTGCCCAAAGCCCCATCCAACCTGGCCTTGAACACTTCCAGGGATGGGGTATCCACAACTTCTCTGGGCAACCTGTTCCAGTGCCTCACCACCCTCACAGTAAAGAATTTCTTCCTAACCTCTAATCTAAATCGACCCTTCTTCAGCTTAAAACCATTACCCCTTGGTCCTATCACTCCATGCCCTTGTAAACAGTCCCTCTCCAGCTTTCTTATAGGCCCCTTTAGGTACTAGAAGGCTGCTATAAGGTCTTCCCAGAGCCTTCTCTTCTCCAGGCCGAACAATCCCAGCTCTCTCAGCCTGTCCTCATAGGAGAGGTGCTCCAGCCCTCTGATCAGCTTCATGGCCCTCCTCTGGACTCTCTCCAAGAGCTCAATGTCTCTCCTGTACTGGGTCCCCCAGAGCTGGATGCAGTACTCCAGGTATAGTTAGTTAATCTATAGCCTAACCTATAATGCTCATTTTCCTACATTCCCTATTTAGTCAATAAAAAGAAATAGGATCCTCTCATATCAAGGAGATGTGTATGCAGTTAATGCATAAGTACAGCACAAGCTCTCTGACCTTCATAAAACCCAACCATTTTCACATTAAAATGTGGAATAAACTTCTCTGGCTTCCAGGTCACAAGCTAGAATTGCTGAAATTGGAAAGTCCTGGCAGATAAACCCTGCACTGTGCTATGATCCCATCACAACATGACCACAAATCCTACTACAGTTCAAGGGGGCACATCTGTGCTTTTAAGAATTTTTTTTCCCCGTGGAAATGAAGAGAAAACAACATATTGGACTTGTTGTAAAGGCCAAATGAATCTTAAGTCTAGCAGTATAAATAGTTCCCTTGTTTATACAGGTACAAAGGTGATTCTTAACATTATAAAATCAACAGACTGATGTTTTCTTGTGGAGTTCCTGTCTAACCCTGTGACTTTTAAGTCAAACCATTTGTCATAGTTAAACTTTAAAGGGTGTTCCCAAGTCACTAATTACCAGCCTTTATTTACCTGCTTTCTATTAGCGCTTGTGTACAATTTCTTGATGCAAAAAGTTATTCAAAAGATGGACACATATGCAGCCCACTCCTCATAATGATAAAATTTGTAAAACAACACGTTTCTAAAATAAGCTTGTGTGGTGGGTTGACCCTGGCTGAAGGCCAGGTGCCCACCAGAGCCGCTCTCTCACTCCCCTCATTCACCAAACAGGGGAGAAAAGGCATAACGAAATGCTTGTAGGTCGAGATAAGGACAGGGAGAGATCACTCACTAATTGTTGTCACGAGCAAAACAGACCAAACTTAGAGAGGAAATTCATCTAATTTATTACTAGGCAAAACAGAGTAGAGGAATGAGAAAATAAAATCTACTCTCAAAACACCTCCCCCCACCCCTCCCATCTTCCCGGGCTCAACTTCACTCCCGGCTTCAACCTTCCCCCCCTCAGCGGCACAGGGGGACGGGGAATGGGGGTTACGGTCAGTTCATCTCACGGTGTTTCTGCCGCTTCTTCATCCTCAGGGGGAGGACTCCTCTCATCGTTCCCCTGCTCCAGCATGGAGTCCCTCTCACGGGGTGCAGACCTTCAGGACCAGACTGCTCCAGTGTGGGTCCCCGACGGGGTCACAAGTCCTGCCAGCAAACCTGCCCTGGTGTGGGCTCCCCTCTTCACGGGTCCACCGGTCCGGCCAGAAACTTGCTCCAGCGTGGGCTTCCCACGGGCCACAGCCTCCTTCAGGTGCCTCCACCTGCTCTGGCATGGGGTCCTCCACGGGCTGCAGGTGGAATCTCTACACCCCCTCATCCTTCCTCCATGGGCTGCAGGGGGACAGCCTGCTTCACCATGGCCTTCACCACGGGCTGCAGGGGGATCTCTGCTCCGGCGCCTGGAGCACCTCCTCCCCCTCCATCTGCACTGACCTTGGTGTCTGCAGAGTTTCTTACATCTTCTCACTCCTCTCTCTGGCTGCAAAAGCTCTCTCCCTCTCTAAGTGTTTTTCTTCTTCTTAAATATGTTATCACAGAGGCGCTGATTGGCTTGGCCTTGGCCAGCGGCGGGTCCGTCTTAGAGCCGGCTGGCATTGGCTCTGTCAGACACAGGGGGAGCTTCTAGCAGCTTCTCACAGAAGCCACCCCTGTAGCCCCCCCGCTACCAAAACGTTGCCACGCAAACCCAACACAGCTTGCTAACTGGTTTTACGTATCTTAAGAGCTGCAACCATTATCAGTGGGAAGTCATACTTCTGGTCTATACTCCAGGTATGCACTGTTCATTCAAGCTGATCATGCTGTGATCAGAACAGGTTCATTAGACACCTATATGAAATCTTTCAGGCCCCAAACAAGACAAAATAATAAAGCATATTAGTCTCTTAAGAAGCCATTTAATTGCTAAAAAATATGCTTTCCTTCACAGTTTTAGTACCCAGAATCTCAACAAAAAATATATCCATCTGTATTTCACAAGAATTTAATTGGAAATTACAACTGATTCCTAACATTCCACTGTATTATAATGTGTGTGCATTAGGGCTAACTTTGTTCAAGTCTGAACTACATAAAATCTGTCACAGGGAAAGATCAGATGAACAAAACCAGTCCTTTCAGTTTTAAACTCAAAGTGCAGAGCTCTGCGCTAGCATTTCATAGACTCAGGGTGGTCAATGTTGCTATGCATGACAATAGTTTCATTCTCAAATGTTCTAGGATTCAATTCGCTGCTTTCATATTTGAATGCTATTCTGTACTACTGCATATAAATGAAAATGTAGCTTGTCACATCCGAGTATTAAAAAAGAAACTTCAGAGAAGCTATACAAATCTTGAAGAAAGGTGGGGTTGGAAGTGTAGGAGAAACTAGTGTCATAGAGATGAAATGACAAAGAAAACCCCTCCAAAACCAAAGGAAGTTTTCCTTTTTCTCTTTTTCTGTCTGTCTTTCCACCTAATCCAATGAAGTAAGGTTGTTTTTTGTGTGTGCAGTGATAAAAAAGTTAAAGTTTATCTTATTTGTTAAACTTAGAGGAGCAATACCAACCTTAATTACATCATGAGGAACACATGAGCTTGTTTCCTTGAGTCTGGAAATGGAACTGTGACAGAGACCTCCTATCACTGCCATTAACGTATTGAAATTCTGCAGCTGGTGTAGCTTCTGTGTTGACATACAAAAAAAATCAGTATTTATTATTTAAAGGCTCAAGTTGTTCAATATGCACACCCAAATTCTACACTTCCTCTATTGTCTTCCTCTAAAGTCTTACATGTTTTGCACCACTATCCATTTGGCTTCACTCATTTTGGTAATGAGCTGTGATTTTACTGGGTGTAACATGTACTTGTTCTAGTTATTAAATCAGATACTAATTCTGCAGATACAGTAAGTCTTCAAAGTATTTCCTCAGTACTACTCCCTTTTCCCACAGTCTACCACAACTAGGAAACACTGCCTATTATCTTGGTTATGACTGCAGTTGAATTAGTATGCAAAGAATACCAATAGGACCACAGCTCTGCTTCTATCCAGTAAGGTATATCCAGTAGATATGCTTCTACTTACAGCCAAAGGCATGATAGTGGTTCATGCTTTGGAAAGGTGCGTAGTCACAGCTTGGAATCTCACCAGCTGATTCAAAAGCAAGTCTAGTTTTTCAGTGAAAACAATTTCTTCAGAATGGATACGAGAGAGTCGTGGTGCCATGACACTGTAATGTATCTGAATACTTGGTGTGAAACCACCACGTACACAATGTGCATGCTGTATGTATGAACCAGCAGACCAGCGCCAACAGTCTCAGCTGATCCTACAGCAGTAGCGCGCGAAGAGCAGCTAAAGGGCTGTATTGGAGAAAGACAAAATAAACACCACACATGTCAAAATTTAACTGACCTGCGCAACATGAATGAACTTGATGAACACTTCAGCCCGAAGCTGTGGTGTTGGTCTGCTGAGAACCATTAGCTGCACCCACTGAGAGATACCATTGCAAAGAGCAATCGATCTTTCCATTGTTGGATTCTCCTTCACACAACTATTCACAATGTAGTTCTGATAATCTAAGAACTTAAAAAAAAAAAAACCAAAACAAAAAAAAGCAAATGTAAACTCATCTACAGTTTCACATACTTCATGATCTGTGTGCAGATACAGGTCTGCTTTTCAAATGAAATATACAAGATACATTTTACACCTTAAACATCCATAAGACTGAAATCTCTCCTTTGTCAAAGCTTTGTTCAGTTCAAAGCTGAACTGAAGGCTTCAAATAATTGAATTAGCTGAAAGCACCTTTTCACCATAATTTGTATCACATCATTTGCATCATGTGTATTTGAGGAGCCTTGACTTTTATAAACCCTAGGATCAGTAGAACTGGGGCTTTCCTCCCAGCCTCAGTGGCTCCATAGATTCATTGAATCTAGGCTTCTACCAGTAAGGTTAAACTGAATTTAAAGTGTAATCTAGTAACTCAGTGATAGTTTAAGGAAGTTAAGTGTTCAGTTTAGGTAGCAAGGGCACACTTCTGAATTAAGCTACACTAATACAAAAAGCAAGTTCAATGAGATTACTATAAAACTGAGATAAGACCATTAAGAAAGAGGGCTACAGATTCCTTAGTAGTTTTAATACAGCTTGCGAGATTCTCTTATTTAAGCAAAGCAATCAAAAATTGTTCAGTAAACACCTTTATGTGACAAATAAGATTTTTTTAAGCCATTCTTCCCATTAAGATCAAAGAGAAGCAATCATTTGTTCTTGTTGGTGCAATGTTTATCCATTCTCTTAATTTATCCATTAACAAGAATACACAAGAATTTGAATAATCAGAAAATGTGACATGGAATTTATATATCCATTCTTTACTATGACCACTAATACTAACATCTTACCAAAAACATTCACAGCTGTAATAGACACATATTCCTTTCTTAAGGCCACAGGAATATGCTGAATGGCATTGATCCCTAAGGAAAGGTCATAAATTGTCAGGCTGCTGTTTGTTTTTTGCTCTCCCTGTGTCACTTTCCCTCCACTTTTTAATTTTTTTTCCATCCATTTAATAAGAACTATGAACACTTTAAAAAGCAGATATGACAGCAGACATCTCTGGATTTGTCCTCTTATTAAATTAAAAATGGAAGAAACATTAACAGTAATAAGTAGAGCTGTCTCTGAGATTACATAGTACTTACTTACAACTATTGTTTGAAATTTGAACCCCGGCCAGATTTGGCTGGATCTTGAAATTTAAGCAACTATTCTATACGGATAGATAATTTTTCAGTATCTGACTACATAATTATGGACTTCAGTTTCAGTACAATCATGAATCAGTTTCAATAGTTTATATTTTGTTCTCAGCAGCTCTCTCCTTCAGAAAATAGGGGGTTTTTAAATGCTGAACAAATTTATGTCTAACATACTACTTAAAGTTTTGAAATTACTTTGGTGCAAGAATTTATTAACGAGGTCAGCTGTAACACGATTGTTTGTGGCAGATACGGTAAGGAAGTCCAGGTACTTAAATAACACAAGAGTCTGGTCTGGCAATGACTAACTTACAAGCCTCAACAGGAAAGCAGAAAGAGTGTATCCTCCCTGTATTTTATCACTATAAATTGAAATGGTTTCCAAACATCAGCATACCTGCAGTCATTACTCTGTGAACACCATTCCCTGCATTTTTCTTTGCTGCAAGATACATGGTGTCTCATGGAAGAAGTTGATGTACGCTGTATATGTTCAGGGGATCAAGTATTCCTTTCTGACTTTCAAATGACCGAACCTATGAATAGTTATTCCAGTGACTGATAACACAGCAGGTCGTTTGCAGCCTTTCTCCCAGTACATACTGCCATGTTAGAATAACAAAAGGGTTCTGTGGCTTAGCGTATCAGGAACACATTCTGCAAAGAGTTAATGAATCTAGACTATTTATTAATTACACATTATTTTCTGATCCAAGGTCTCGGTAAACAAAATTTATACCAAAACTTATGCAGGGATCTTGCATATAAAATGTATACAAGTATGTAGCTGTTGGAACTCTATGACAGATCTGACACACTGACTGCAATCATACTTGCTTTATACTGCAATCATTAATTACTTTATGTCTGCACAGAGCTCAAAAATGTCGGGTTATATAAGCTTTGCATATTATTACTGCCTACAGGCAGCAATCTGTGCATGACTTCGGTTCTATGGCTTTTTGAATTTAACACAAAACATGAAAAGTCATGTATTGTCAGCTCAAAATAAAGTACAGTATCACACAACTGTGGAATCTTCCACCATCTTACTGAGAGCTCCTTTCCTTGCAAGACTTCATCTTCAAATTGTAGTGCTTCAAAAAATACCACACCGCTGAATAACCAAACCGAACAAAAAACCCTAAAAAACCCACTCTGCTTTCACTGTTATCATCACACTGACTTCACAACCATTTTAGATTTTGGTCTCTAATGTTCACTTTTCCATATGTGACCTGTATCAGGTTTGAAAAGAAGTAATGTTGTAGCATACAAGGATGCAAACGACGGCAAGGTGCATAGAGAAGTTAGCATCTTATCAGCTACCAACATAGCTGGGAAAACAAATCAAATTAAAAAACACAAATGAGATAAATTCTTAAGAATTGTTTGTGTACTTGAAAGCTTGTCTAATAAAATATTTTAAACCCCTCTTAAATTAAAAACTGGCATTTTCTCAAGTGCTTTCTATTTTGTTACGCACAATCAAAAATGGCAAGCAGAGTCCAGTGGACATCTTCTATACAGACAGTCCATTAGTCACTGCACAAGAATGCTGCACTGTTTCCTATAGCCACAGGACGTTAGCGTTCTAGGAGAATAGTCCAAGTTTCCTTCATCCCATTTCAGCCTGATTACTAATTTGAGTCAAGAGCCTGCTTGTTCCTGTGCCCAGTGACACCACTTGTTCTAACAAAAAAGAGATTATTTGGAAGAAGATCAAATGGTTTACTCCTCCTCTTTCCAACTGACCTTGCCTCGACTCTGTTCCACAGTTGCTTAAAAGGTTCACTCTCCCTCTCTCAAATCACTGCAGCAAAAGGGTACGTACTCAGAATAAGTACACCTTCAGAATAAGCAAAAGGGATGTACTCAGAGTAAGTGGCCATCTTCAACACTAGTAAAACGAGTCTGGACACAGACTCAGCTTGTCTGACAGCTTGCACTGCAGGGTTAATCTTGTAATACTACCCCTCTCCCATCTTTTCTATGTCCTTCCCATCTTTGTTTTAAATAAATAAATAAATAAATAAAATCACTTACTGATATTCTTCTGAAAGACTTAAATTCAAGATAGGTAAGGTGGTCTGACAGCTCCTCTGGCTCAAGGTGATCAAAAAGAAGCGAGACTTTCCGTTTCTTACTGGTGTTGGCCTTTACACGTTGTGTCAGCTTTCTAGACCAATCCCTAGAATTTCTTTTAGACAAATTTTAAAACAGAATTACTCTTGAGTTATTGTCTGAAAAGCAAACTTTTCCTCTCTCCTTAATACAAAAGTAACATTGTTTATATGCCTTAGTGCAATAAAAAGTGCATTATTTGAATTTCTAAAGAGCAAGCTCTTTTCATGCATTAGAGATTATATGACAAAACATTATTGTTAGTCTTCATTATATTGATGTAGCACATAAGTACAATGCAACTATATTACTAAACAGCATGAGATTATATATTGCACTTCCAGAAATGCTGTCCGTAACTTCATTGAACACATCCAGTGCTCCTCCATTTAATAATTCTTACAGATTTCCTTGACCAGCCTCTGAGTATGAACTGTCCTCCTATGCTACTGGTCCATGGAGGAACGAAATTTAATTGGATTTGAAAAACTAAATATCCTCTTTACTAATCAGATATAAAATGTACGCCAAATTCTGCTTTGCTTTTGCCTGTGCATTTCCAACCACAATATGAATTGACACTGTTATACAGTTCCACAGAACTACCTTACTCTCCTATAAGGAAGGTTCTCTTCCCAAGAAAGAGCTATGTGATGTATAGCTGTAGGATTATTCTTGACAGGGCAAGTAATTTTATAACTAAAATCACATAAAATAGTATCTTGAGTTTGACAATGTAATAAACTATATCTTCTCACTTATCCTTGGTGTTAAAAATATAAACACTTTTTTTTTGCCCTCATCTGTTACCCAATAAAAACATATTCTCCATTCTCACTGAATTCAAGTGATCTTTCAAAATCATTAGGCATCTAAAATTTTTCTGAGTTCCTTGGATAGAGTAAAATTTATCTAGCATAGAGAATCAGCACAAAGTCTACACAGCAGTTAAATTCCACCTAAGCCACTCTTGAAAGGCATTCTGTTCCTCTACGTAATATATATTTCATCTATAATGACATATAAACTCTTCTAAGGTTAGATAACATATGAATTATTAAAATTAACACACTATACGACCATTACCCTGCTATATTGGAGAGACATTGTATTTGAATAAAGGAAATTCAGAGCAAAAGTTTGTTTTTCAAGCATATTGAGACTTTGGCACTCACATTTGAGTTGTGTCAATTAGACGACAGTGTAACTCCTCACCATTAGCTTTAACCAGTTCTTGAAATTCCTCCATAGTTGTGGAGAGTTGAGAGTCCATTTTGAACATAACCCAGAACTCTGTAATCCAATACCTATTGCACATGGAAAATACAGAAACACAAAAATAAAGGTTTTGCTCTAACATCAGGAAGGCTGAAATTTAGATAGTTGGTCCTGTTAATGAGTTGTATTTCTTCAAGATCTATCCCCTGACGTTGATCAAGATTTTAAATGCTTTTGCTAGGATACCTTGACTTTATCAAAAATCAAAATTTCAAGATTAAAAACAAATTAGAAACTACCTGGCTTAATGCTACATAGAACTATACTAAATATATGTTTGCAGTAAATTCAATATTAAAATTTCTAGTTTCACATTAAAGCTAGATAATATGCATGTTCATTTTTTCTTCATGAACTTCTAGATAACTGTATATATGGCTTTAAAACTTGAAATTATTTGGTTCGGACATAAAAAAATGCACTGTGCTAGTCAGAATTTTATCTATTAACTGAAGAAAAATTTACTAATTAAATCTATTTAATAGTTACAGGTGATTCAATCTCACACGCACAAAATATTTTCAGAGAACTATGCTTCTCTATGTTTGGCATTCAAATTGTTTCAGTCAGATATTTTATATTTCAATTCCTATATGTAACTTGTCACCCATTGCAGTGGGTTGACCCTGGCCAGCAATGAAGTACCCACCCAGGTGCTCACTCACTCCTCTCCCCCCGCAGCAGAATGGGGGAGAGAACAGGAAGGGCAAAAGCGAGAAAAACGTGTGGGTCAAGGTAAAGACAGTTTAATAACTGAATGAAAGAAAAAAAGCCAACCAATCAACCAACCAAAAAAATGATGCAAAGGCAATCACTCACCATCTCCCACAAGATGCCCAGCCAGTATCCAAGCAATAACTACTCTGGAATGACTACCCTCCGAGGTTTTATTGCTGAGCATGACGCTGTATGGCATGGAACAGCCCTCTGGTCAATCCAGATCAGTTGTCTCAGCTGTGTCCCCTCCCAACCTCAAGCTCACCCCCAGCCTACACTCTGGGGAGGCAGAGTGAGAAACGGAAAGTCTTGACACTGTGCAGTCACTGTTCAGCAACAGCTAAAACGTTGGTGTGTTTTACTCATAGATGCAAAGCACAGCATCATAGGGGCTGCTATGAAGAAAGTTAACTCAATCCCAGCAGTCCCAGTACACCCATGCATGTAAAAATCTGTGCTTGTTGGAAAAACAGAAATGCATGTTCTCATGGATGCATGTATGAATTTGCCTAGAAGCAAAAATGTTCCCAGATAACGTACAATACCAAAGCATTCTGACTTAACCAATAATCGGCCTTGAGATAATAAAATCATCACCATTTAAAACAAATTTTACTTTCCTAACTGTTACTACTTGTTTCTCATTTTGTGTAAGAAAGAGATATCCTATGCTAATCTACTATCAGAGTTGCATCTTTTTTCCTCTCTTCTGTTTTCTCTAAACTAAGATATCGAACTTTACCATACTTAATTTAAAAAAAAAAAAAAAGTGATCCAGGATCATTGCAAGTGACTAAGTAGAACTACTAAGGAGAATTACCTACTAAATACAATAGTTTTGCTTAATATAAAAATAGCTGCAATATCTCACTTCATTTTTTTTTAATAGACCTATACAATAATATTAGACGCAATGCTACCGATTCCTAAGCATTGTCAATTTTCACTGATGTTTAAGATACAGACACAGTTCAAAACTATGACCCAACAATTCATGCACTGACTTCAATGAATCTGCACAAAGCAGGTTGCGCCTTTTTGTGTAAAGCCACTAAAGTGAACTTTGAAAAGCTGAAGCAGTATAGCTGTTTCTTTTTTTAATGTCAGCTTAAGATATGCAAAAGCATTTGTATGTATGGCACGTGGACAGCCACGGACAAATAGCCACCAAACAAGAATATTCTTACCTCACAAAATAGCATATCTTTACACACAGCATGGAAGATTTATTTTCTAAAGCATTAAGATACGTAGAAAACTGTTAAGGAAAACCACATCCATTCACATATGATATGAAATGTAACAAGCTTGATACTTCCCTACCTGTAAGCAATAGGAATCATTCTGATTGCACATAATATGCTGATGGCATATAATATCAAATTAGAGTTTTACACAAGTGTATACAAAGTATATCCCAAGATCATTAGCAAAAGTTTATTGTAAATATGACTACTATGAGTAATACTGATGTAGCCACCCAAGTACTGAGTAATGTTAAGTAGTGAAATGATTCTGCTTTCTACATGTGTTTCTTTGCACCATGCCTCACAATTTGTAATAAAACTCATGCACTTGCACATCTCTCTAACATTTGAAACAGTAATACCAAATACAAACCATCCATAACATCTAAAATCACTCACAGAATTTAGGGGATGGAAAATGGTCAAATGGGACATTTGCAAGGTTTTTCAAAACACAAGAGCCTAGACTATCTGATCCATTTAAAACTGTCTTTACCTTTCAATGTCTTCAGAGAGTCAATGTCTATACACAGAGCCAAAAATCAAGCTTGCAAAATATGCAAGTCTGATAAAAGTTTGAATCATTTCTCTGACTGTAGAAAACGTTACTTCTCAGAAACATGCAAGCAGTTACCTTCTTCCATTTCAAAGAGTGCATGAGCCTAAGTTAAACGCAATGCTACACCACAGTTGTAGCTTAGCACACTTGATCTAACACTTTTGGTTAGAGACGCAGCAGGACAGTCAAAATCCATGACTACAGTAAAGCTCTGTTGTAAATGATGCTGCTTTTACAAGCCAGTAAGATACAGAGTTTGGGGGAATAGAGGATTAGCTAAATTAAATTGTACCAAAATTGGCTGGAGAGTCTTAGCATGTCAAGTTTGCTTCCTGTACTGTGCTCATTTCATTAGGAGCAAACATTCTGTAAAGCTAAGAAGTCAGGCAATATATTCCACAATTAAAAATTCCTAAGAAAGGCTACTATGCCAATATGATCTAGTAGCTTCACTGTGAAAAATCTAATGAGCCAGAAACACATGTGTATGAGTCCAGGAAAAGTGGGAACAAATAGGAAGGAAAAGTTTATGATTTATTTCAGTGCATCGTAATTTTGCGTGTGAGTGAGAAATAATATTTGTTGAAATTTTTCATCTCCAAATGATAAAATATTTTAAAAAATTACACTTTTGTTCTTTGCTCTTTGACTTGTATGGAGGACAGAGAGAGAAAGAGATCTGAAACTTAGGCCCAGGTTCACAGTACCTAACTGAGATGCCTACATTAATCTAACACCTGCTAGATATTCCCTCCACAGCCAGTGGAGGGTGATTTATCCTACTTAATCTGCACTGGAGTTACATCTTTTTCTCTGTGGATGATAAGCTAAACCAAACATATAAACAAACAGTCCCAACCCTAAACCAAACAAAACCACACTATACAACCAAGAACTGTAAAGAACAAGTATATTGTTTAATTAGTGGAACAGTAATACACCTATAGATTAAATATCTTCTACTTACCATTTCAAAGTTGCCAAGTTATCTAATACTACCTTAACAGCAGGTGAATATTACAAAGGATATAGATCAACAAGTTTCTGGAGCATGTCCGCAGAGGAGATGAAAAACTGATGCATGGCCAGAATTATTTTTAGTAGCTGGTTGTTTTGATAGGCATTTCCTTCTAAATCTGGGAAAAAAAAAAAAAAATGAGTATTCATATTGAAATCTTGGTACACCTTAGTAAACAACTTGCTCTTTCAGAATACTAATTCTAATCAGGCCTGTTCACCTACAGTATTTCAAAGACAGCAGTAATGTACTAACTTAAGAAGTGCCTAATTTTTCTGGTAAGTGCTATATAACAACTATATTTACCAGGATTTGGAAGACCTTTACCAAAACAAACAAACAAACAACAAAAAGGCAAGCAAAAAAGCAGCTGTGTCTCAAAAGTACTCAAAATATCCAGATAATTATACATAATGATTTCAGCCCAGCAATGCACTTAAATGCTTAGCTTTAGGCAGTTGAGTATAACCTTTGAAACAAATTAATGAATTGCAGAGCAAAAGAATTGAGTTACTGATCCATACCAAGCAGTGAGTGGCATGGCTGAACTTAGCAAACAGAATGGCGATATTCTTAAGCGTTTATGAGGCTTTTTGTACAGCTGACATACGTAACACTAAGGTACATGCACCGGTTAGGATCTACACCCAGATGTGCATGGAACGAGATATAACATACACAGAAGCCCAGAGGTTAACCTATGCATACTCCCGGTGGTGGACCTAAATGTCCTAATACATTTCCTTGAACTATCCATTACAAGGATTTTACTTGAAGAAGTTTTTTAGACCACATCTATCTCCTGGGCCTTGTGGGGGTTTTTTTGATATTTGGAAAAGATCAAGGACATCAAATGTAGCAGAATGTTTAAAAAAGTTTCCATTTCTGTAACAAACACAGTAGTGTTTGTAAATATTAACAGATGATGTTTTTCTACAGCCTGCTGTGAGAGAAGCTAAGCAGCTTGAATTTGAATTAGAGACCCTTTCAACACAACAGAAAATTTACCTTTTTGAATAATTTTAAATACATTGTCCTCTATGAGGATAAATGTAGTTATCACTTAAAACAGCAATAACAGGAACAATATAAAGAAGCAATGCACAGTAAGGCAAAATGGAAGACGTAGGTAAAACAGTAGATTTGCAGCATATGAAATGGCATCTATTACTAGAGGGAAAAAAAATAAAATTAAATGACACAACACCAAAAAGGAACATTAAACTTAGCCCACTTGCAAAACTCTATAATCTATGTTTGTTATTGAGCAAGAGTTTCCATGTCCTTCTACAGGAAGGCACCAAATGTGAAGAGAGAACCCCAGAGCCCAGGCTTTTTCTTTTGAACAATACATTGGATCTTTGGTAGAATTAATAAAGCCTGATTTCCTCTAGATGTGTCTCCTCTGTTCTTCACTCCACAATAGTCCTATTCATGCCCTTTATCACTATCCCTGAAAGTTTCTTCCTTCTCTTCCCCACAACAATGCCATAACTCCTTGCTCGTGCTTAAAGCTGTCAGCTACACAAAAGCAATACATGCTGTGGTTGAATCCAGGCTCACTGGCCAGACAGCAAATCAAATCAAACCAATGCTGGGCTCACACAGCTGCCCCTACACAAGTGTGAGCACTGCTCTGGATACCTCTTCTACATAAGCAATTCTTTGAGATTCCTATCTTTCCATCAAATTTAGTTTAAGCTGGCAGACAGGCTGACTCTATTTCATGCAGAGTAGATGCAGTTTAGCAGGAAGGTGACTCAGAATGGCCTAGAACTGTAGTTTACAAGTGAAGTTATTGTTTTAGCTGACTCTTTGAAGCCCTGAAAGCAGAGAACATGCTGGGTATCATATACCTGGTGTGAGTAACTTCATTCTTCTAGCAAAAGCATAGTTAGTCTGGAGGAAACTCAATACAATAAACAGTCTTGAAATACCTTACTACAGCCAGCCTCTCAGGCAAGACAAGCAGAAAAATCCTGACTGGCAAATTCTGGGAGAGCCTATGTGAACATGCAGCAGCCCACTCAGCACTATCAGGCCCAGAACGAGAACTTATGCATCAGGTGATCTTCAACACTGAACATTAGAGACCATTTTCTGAATCTACCTTCTGTAGTTACACTTAAATTGTAAGGACCAGTTCTACCTATAGTGATAGGGGCAAGAGGAAAGTCTGTCTGTTCTACAGCCCCTTAGATGAGAGCAGTAGACCCCAAGTAACCAAAAGTTCTTGAGCTTCCTTTTGACTCATACTACAAGTTCTCAGTTTTATAGCATGAACCAAAGTTTATGCATTCCTTGTTCACGTTCTTACATAATTTCATTCATTACCTAAAGCAACTTTCTAGTATACAAACTGCCTATGTATTACAGCAGGCGCACTGAGGGCAAAACAGCAAAGTATTCAGCCAGAGAAGTGGGAAATTTGCAGAGGAAGGCTGGGACACCAGGAATCAATACTAACTCAGGCCTTTAGTATTTGGCGTTTTTTACTCTTCCAGTGTCTTCAGGAAGAGTAGAATTATTTTAGGCCTTGCACACAGAGGCCTGTATCAATTTTCATCCATTTTACAAAACTTGGTGTTCTGCCAGAGCCTCCATTCAACAGCTTTTGTTTAATCAGAAAAGCAGTTCAATACATGCTTAACTTGGAAGCCAAATGGTTATGTGCACACATACTATTAAGTATAGACAGCTGTAATTAAATCACTAGCTTTTCAGAAGTGCTCAGTATAGATCATCTCCAGCTGACAACGACAGCAAATAACTCACTCTCCTAGCAGTTTCTCCTCTCTCCTAGCATATTCCAAAATCCTCTGCCATGATGTAACACAGGTACCACTTGGCACCAGGTTCCAGATTGAATTTCTGTCCTCTACAAGGTCTCTTTCCATTTTACAAAGATGCAGAGAAAAACAGTATGTTCTGCTTATTATTAGTGATTAGGTCAATACATTTATGGTATTTTCTTGCATAATAAAAGTGCATTTATGCTTGACAATATCCAGGCCTAATTATCTCACAACAGACTTCATTACGACGACATGCAATTATTTTGCACACATTAAAGCAGCACTAAGTTTTGTGCTATCCATTCTCTTGCCCAACTAAAAGGCTCATTTCCACAAAGAAAAAACATCGTATTAGTGGTGGTTTAAAACTCAAAATAAACACTCTGCAACAAAAAATCTTAAGGTCCCCAGTACAGTTCAGCACAGAACAGCAAGCCTGCATGGAATTGTAGCAGCACACGATTTTACAAACACATGCAGTATCAAATATTTAATACTATCTTCCTGCCTGGTTTTAAAAGGAAGCACTTTGCAAGTGCGTATACATAATACAGCAAACGTTACTAAAAAGAAAAATCTTGAGTCTGATTCTTCTTCCATTTGTATTTCACAAATTCATAATTCAAAAAAATCCATGGAGTTAAACCAGTAAAAATGGGCCTTAGATGAGAAGAGACTCCAGCTCAGTTTTGGTTTCAGAACTATCATTGGGTGTTTCGTGTCTCTGACCACTAGGCCACTTCTTTTTGGAGAGCTAACCTGCCAAACATAGCTGTGTGTAAGGAAATGACAGAAGTTATGGTAAACTATCTTTGTGCAAATGGTGGAGCCAGTAAGAGGGCTTGCCTGACTGTGCTGCAAGAGTGTCTCTCTGAATGCCTCTGCAGTATTCTCTTGAACCTCCAGCAGTTTGTTTTAAAACTTTAAGACTCATTTTCATTTCCGTTTGTATACCTGTTTCTAACCACACACCCTGCTGAGCAAAACCCACTAAGTGAATACTAAGTAAAGTGGAATGGGTGTATTTCAGTTAGTCAATTTACCTTAAAGAAAGCTGCAAAATACTGCATAAGCCTTAACTTTGTTTCACTGCAGCAAAATACAAATAATGCATCCTTACATGCTTTTCCTCCTGTAACTGCCCT
The DNA here is from genome assembly GCF_028858705.1 of Grus americana. Lineage (NCBI taxonomy): Eukaryota > Metazoa > Chordata > Aves > Gruiformes > Gruidae > Grus > Grus americana. The sequence goes on along the minus strand of NC_072856.1, from coordinate 36,271,335 downwards.
TATTGTACTAAGATGTTTTAATAAATATTCTCTGAAACAAACAAGGAAGCAGGAGTTGAATACACTTTTCCAGTATTTAACTACATGAGTGAAAGCACAAAGACATTTAGGGCTAAGTATTTTATTACCTATGTAGTAACACAAAGCCATCAAAAACTACAATTACAAAAGTTCCATTGCATACGTGAGACTCAGAACACACAAGGGTGAGGACATCCTAATCTAGGGCCATCAGTCACTCTATTGCATGATCCAATTGGTGGCTCCCTGTAATCCATGCCTTAGAAATAACTGAAGTATCATTTGTTCCTAGAATAGCTGAAAGTATCAAAGTATTCAAAAGCCAATACGCAAGGCTTTAAGAGCACGTGGCCTGCTTTTCACCAGGGCCTGACGGCCACCAAGCCTCTGGTAAATATACTTAACAGAAAGCGTATGTTCAATACACAAGATCGTTGTACTGAGACCTTCCCACTCGTGAGTGCAATGATAAGGCAACAGGAAGAATGCCAAGGGTGTCTTAACTGAACTGAATTTTGCAAGAAAGAAAAGTTAGCTTTTCTAGGTCTAAGAGGCCTTTATTTCATAAGCATTGTCTTTATTTCATAAGCAGGTTCCAACTCTATCACCTAATTTACAATTTGAAATGAATCAGAAGTGAATCACAGAGCACTGACATCATGTGATCAGTGACTAAGTTATAAGGACATGATTAACTTCTTATAAACTCCCGTAAGTGTTCCAGTGGTTATCAAAAAGTAGCACCAAAAGCAATACAATGCAAGAAAGCATCAAGCAATTGCCAGGTGGTCTTATTAAGTGCAAAGCTGGAAGTCAGGGGTTGCTATACTGATGTGCTACATAGAATTCTTCAAGATTTCTGCAGTGTTGGTTTTTTTTTTTCTTAAAGAAGATGGTGTGGGGATGGTGCTATAAATGTCAACAAAGATTATTAATGCACATGTGATTTGAAAACTAGGTGAACTGAGGTACATGTGGGAGTATACACTAGGGTTTAGTGACTGAACTGAAACAGTCAGAAGTCAATGTCTGCCCCACATGCGCGGTGCAATACTACAAAATAACAGAATGGCTAGAAGCAACTGAAATTGAATTAAATATTTCATGAGTATTTCATGGATACTTCCTGGAACTTCCCTTCACAAACAGGAAACACTCTGTTCCCCTTCAGCTTAAAACTTAATGCAATACATAGCAGTCTTTTTACTACAGGCTTATTATTGCCATGTTGGAATTTGGTACCCTGTAAAACAGGTGGTCATTTAACTCTCTTCATTAAATTGATCACATTTGGTCAGAATCAGATTCATAAGGAGCCTCCATTCTGTTCATCAGTTATGATATCATCATTGACAGTCAGCAAGCAGATTCAACCTAAACTAGGGTGCTTACCTGTTGAGTTGAAAATAGCTTTTATTTTTTAATGACAGCTGAAAGTTCAGTTGATGGCCAAAATCAGAGCTAGGAGCTAATATACTCTATTCCCCCACTCCAATGTGGAATCAGCTTTCTCAAAGCCAGTATGCTTCAGAACTAGTTTAATTTGTTGTTAAAATTCTACAATGATGAGGATTTCGCAGCCTCTGTAGGTGACTTATTCTAGCACTTGATCATTTCCATCATTGGAGAGTTCCTCTTACTGTCTAATCAAAGGTTTCAGGCAACCTGGGCAGGTGAAACCCATTATGCCTGAATCCCAGCAGACAGAGAAAACACTCCCTTTCCCGTATCAATATATTTTCTCTATTTAAGGATTGCTTCCCTTAAGTCTTTTCTGAGGTAGGAAACACCAAATTTGTCATTTTTTTTTTCCTCAGAAGCCAGGTTTTCTAAAACTCTGGTCAATTTTGATGTCCTTTTCTGAAACCTTTGCAGCTTGCACCTTTATGAAGCAAACCAGACTATAGTACTCCAGAGGAGGTCTTAGCATCAGAATTAGAATATTATTGTTAATATCGTGTACAGAATAATTTTTATACATATACATTTTAATATGTAAATATACATAATGTATATATAAAAAAATTAAAATAAGCATACACATCCCTCTGTGCACACACTTATCTCCTTAGAGTTTCTGCAGTTTCATTAAACCATTTTCAGTTTTAAAATCCATCATCAAATTGAGATCCTTTTCTGTATAAATGCTGTATATCAAGGACTTTACCACACTGTTTTTACAACTGATTACCCTAAGTGTAGAACTTCATACATGTCCTTAGTGAATTTTTCTATATTTCAGATCATTATCTTAAGTGCTTAATATCCTTCAGAAATAACATAACTTAATTACAATGTCCTTACAAAGATGCAGTAATTAGGTAAAAGAATTACTGTTTTAATTTCAGCTCCAGCAGAAAGCAGGTGGAGTCTTGAGCTCTCCAGCTTACATTTAATTCTATATAGGATGGTGGTGTTCCCCCTCATGCAATAAGAATGCTATAATTTTTAACAGACAGCACCAAAATACTCAGGGAATTGTGTTAAAACTTTTTTTTTTTTTTAATTGGCTTATTGTCCACACATGCCTGTAACTATTGACTCATACATAAATTTATTTACACAAGTAATTGGTCTTAAGAGGAAAACCTCCAAAATTAAAATGAAAAGAAATCAGTATTTCCCAGAGAGGAAAGAATTATACTACTTTGTGATCAATCCTGCACCAACAGAACCCAAAACACGCCAAGTAAACACAGATGTTGGAAGAAACCCTATAAACTTCATGCTTCTCCAAGTCTACTTCCCCCTCAAACTCTCTGAATAATCATTAACAATGCAGATATACCCAAGACACAAGTGAGTCTAATATGCATCCAAAAAGGATAATAAGACTGTTCTGTGTGAGGGTAGGGAACATTAGGGGAGAAAAACCTCAAGGGAAAGCCATTACCCTCTCTCAGAAACAGCTTTTGGAAAGCTACATCTTGCAGGGAGAGCTCTGGGAGGGTAATTCTTTGAAACAAAAACAAGAAGATAAAAGCTCTTGTCAAGGGGAAATGGGATGATTTTGAGAAATTAAAATGTACTTTGAGAGAAACCAAATGAAATGTGGGTGGAAAGCATTCCATTAGCCTTGAAAATTCAGATCAAGTACACAGAACAAGTTAACACCTCCCCCCCATACATTGTTCTACAGCATGTTTAAAATATTGATTTTAGCAAATTTAGATGATAACTTTTTAATCAAATAGTCTTTTTCTCCAAAGCCTACGAAACATCATTTGAGCGTTCAAGATTTTTTCAAAGCTTTAAATCATGATATTGGAGCCACATGAGCTTTTGAGCTGCAGGCAACTCTTGAATAATTCAAGTGTAATGCCTGGCAACACAGCTGTGCTGGCATGAGCACTGATGGATAAGATAAATGAGACTCCCAGAACAGAATCAGAAACTTCTGAGGCCGGTATCACTGTATGACCACTGAACCCAGCTGCATGCTTAGCACTGACTCATCCCACACAACTGTGGGGTTTTATAATAAGCTTCTCTCTAACTGCATGATTGATCCTGGGGCCAGTAATCAGATCCGAGGAAGCACGAAGTCAGCCCCATCCAAAAGTTCCAACTGTAATGGACTAGCAGACGCCAAGCTGCTTTACTCTTGGGAACCTGAAGATGTTGCACTTCACTATCACTTAGATCCCCGTTCCTGGCCTTGATTTCCATTACTGATGCATGCTCCAACTCTATTCTTGCTCTATTATTTCTGACTTACTGTTTCAAGTTTCCCTCCCTTACATACCTCAGCTTCCTAGTCGTTGCTCTAACCTCTTGATATATTTCTGGAATTGGTGTTTACAGACTCTCTGGCAAACTAGCTTCTAACCCAGCAGCCGGGGCACACCTTCTCACACCACCTCACCAGTGAGTAGGCTGGGGGTGGGCAAGAGGCTGGGAGGGGACACAGCCAGGACAGCTGACCCCAAGTGACCAGATATATTCTATACCATATCATGTCCTGCTCAGCAATAAAAACTGGGTGGAAGCTTGCTGGGGCTGCCATTGGTCTGGGACTAGCTGGGCCTCGGTTGGCTCGTGATGAGCAATCAGGGGTTTTCACATCACATGTTTTTCTTGGTTTTGTTTGAATTTTTTGGTAGTTGTTTTTGTTTGTTTCTTGGTGTTTTGGGTGGTTTGGTTTTTTTAAACATTGAACTGTCTTTATCTGAACCCATGATTTTTCCTCACTTCTACCCTTCTAATTCTCTCCCCCATCCCACTGAGGGGGAACATAAGTGAGCAGCTGTATGGTCAGGGTTAAACTTCATCCTTAGACTGACACATCTCTTGTTCACCATGGACCAACAGAACCAAAGTTTCAAAAAAAAAAAAAAAATCCCCACAGCTTCAGTCCAAACTTAAAACATACCTAATCATGAAGTAGCACTATCAAGTATCTATATACAGAAGAAGCTCCCCAATTGCTGATTCAAGCCAGCTGCAGTATGCCAAATTTTCATCAAAGAAACATTCCCATGTGTTCAAGTGTAAGCTTTATTGGGCCTATTGTATCAGTTGGTCCAGCACAGAACAAGAGTCTTATGCCTCGTAAGTACTGTTGCAGGGCATTTCTTAATATTACTACTAAAGGTATCTGATAATTTTCTATGTTATTCCAGTTTGGGTTTTGTTTTTTTTTTAATGTATACACTACATACTGGAGATCAACATTAAACATAACTGCTTCTCCTGGAGGAAGGGAGAAGATGATCTCACCCATACCCAAAGTGAATATTTTGAAGGTGAATTTTTTTCCAAAAATATGGAAAGGTTAAAACAGAAAAGAAGCTCTTGCCCTCTCACACTTCTGTTCTCTGTCAGAAGAGTTCCATATTTTCAAAGAAAAATATTGTGGCATATCTCTAAATGATCTTTCATCACAACGTAAGTAGCATGAGGCACTGAATTTTTCTTACCATGACCTCTACATACATTTGAGTATTAAAACTGCAGTGTTTGGGGATTCCTAAAGTCATCTCCAATGCAAGTGTAATCTTAATAGCTCCCAGGTACTCTCTTTGCCTTTTGCCAGCTGTTGCACTTATACCTTCGTACCTCAGTAATGGGGGAAAAAAGTGGTATCATGTTTAGAAAGTTATCTTAGCTTTTAATCTCCAGTCTGTCCTGCATAACAGAAAGATCTACTGAACTATGTAACAGTCTAAGGGAAGCTGCTTTTTTTTCCAGACTTTTAAAAAAGCAGTGCAAAAAATATGTCTTCACACTTGGCGATACGCAGCAAAACACTAAAAGACTTCACACTAAAGCACACACAGACCAAAAGAAATAACAAAGTAAAATGCATGGGGAAGCCTAAAGAACAAGTGACTGACTTCTTGTTTCAGCTTCATACACAGATTGAGGAGAAGAAAGAATTAAATTTATGCAACATTCTCAGGAGAATGAATTATTTTCCATTCCTATCTAAGCTTTTTTGTATTGCTAAATAAAAAAATATTGTTTTTTCTGAAGTTATATTTAGAGGTATGAAGACGGAATTTTCTGTCATATCCCTGTGGTAAATACAAGTAAATGGCAGGCTGCTTCATAAACAAGAAGTCCAAGTTTTCTTTTATTACTTATTTCTTGACTTTGGAAAATTATATTGAAAAGACTGAAGTCAAATTAGCTAAATAGAACTTTAAAATATATATAAAAATATCTAAAGTTTCTTTTCTTTGGGAAATTTTTTTCCACAGACATCAGGTTAAAAAAGAAATCTATTTTCGTTTTTGTACAATCACAATTAACTTTAATAGTTAGCTAAACAGCACTTAGTATTCTCCAGAGCAGTAACTACTCTTCTGTTCCCACAATGTCATGCATTCTCCAGAGCAGTAATGACTCTTCTGTTCCCACAATGTCATTAATTGATCATTAACATAGTTTCTATTGCCAAGCAATACTAAAGTTTCTGCACTGTATTTGACCAAATCACACCCAGATTACTTAACACACAACAGTCAACAACATTTTAACACAGAACAATACCGTGAGCAAACTTTAACTACTTTTGGAGGGGACTGGAGACCTCAACATTCAGCCTAGGCTTCAGGGGCGAAGGGTAGAACCCTGCAAGTTTGTGGAGTATGAGATAAAAACAAATGACTGTTCAGGCAAATCTAACAGAAAAGAGTAAATAACCACAGTTACCTTCTGTGGGTGCACATATGCCTTGAAAGACGCGTCAGAATTCTATGTTAGAATTTGGTATATGGTAAATTTGGTAAAAGGATAAACTCGGTACTTCAACTGTGATTGTTTTACTAGTTATTGTATGTTCTAACTAGACTGGGAGAATGTACTTATGTCAAGAGTACAGTGAGTTTTTCTAGATACTGAAAGGGGAAAAAAACTGGATAAAACTTTCAAATTTTCTGTATTTTAGAGGAGATGGCTACAGTGCTCCTAATGAGTGAACTCTAACTTGCCTGTTTCATTGTCAAATGGATACAATACTTCCCTGGCTCTCAAAGAATTCCTAAGACTCAATATATTTTTGCATGATATTGATACAAAAGTGAGCTATAAAAATCTTACCAGTTTACAGAACTAGACAGCTCTGCTAATGTAGTCATTTTTTATTCTACAAAAATGTTAACTATGATTAACTTGTACAGTTTTAGGCAGCTAATCCTTAAGAGGCAACCAGCACCTTTGCCAGATTTCTATCAAAACAATTCCATGGCATCTTTCATTCAGATCAGTCTGGAAGTGGTTTCCAGAATTTCTAAGGTTTGTTTATAAACATCTCACTTTATCACACATTGAGGCAACAAGCTAGCTTAGCACTGATCAGACACTGCAGAAGAATTTATATCACAACCTACTTTTAGACCTAGCTACACCCGAGTATTATGAGCATCAGAAGTTGCAAATTGCACTAGGTTCACATAAATTCTGTTAAGAACATTGCTAAACTTTGAGGTTATGATTTTTAACTTCTTTGAAAAGTAGTAGCCATGGGTTTAAATCTTTTTTTTTTTTCATACTGAATATTGACGTAGCAGTATAAACAACTAACTCCACTGCAAACAGTTAATTGTGGCTGAGCATCCACACAGAATTATGCTACATGCTCTGGGAAGTATTTTGGTTGCTTTCCTAAAGCCCTTTACTTACATCTCTCTCCAGAAACCAAACACAGGGACACTGCATGGTGACATGCATTTAAAGATGATGTTTCATGATTTCTTTTTTCCTTTGAGCAAATTCATCTTGTCTAGCTGTAACTGAAGTGCCTGGATCGTAGGATAAGCACAGTCTTCTGTGTGCTACATTAAACATGCTTCCAGTACTCGAATGTAAGAGGCAAATGAGTAAGATCTCGCACTCAAAGGTTAAGGACAGAAATACCTTCATAACATTTTGAGGTTTTAGGGATTTCTCAGCTCTTAAATGACCCTCAGATGTTTTCAGGAAGACACAAGTGTTTGTATATATTATGACTTTCAAGGGCACTCTTGGAACTGTTTGTTGCATAGTTCTAAATAACATTTCATGACTTCAGTGCAGACAAAGCAAGTTGACACTATGCTGAAGATACACTTTGTCCCAATGGCAACAGAGTTTTTAAACACTTTTAAAAACAATTTAAACAAATGTTTTGTGTGGGCAAGGAAAAGGCCCTCTGACCCTACCTGGTCTATAAGCTTTAACTATTTTAACATTGATTTGTCGAATATTTGAAAGGTGTATTTGTTTAAACAAAAAAAGCACACTTAAACCTTACTCAAGATTAAAAAAAGGTACATTTATAAGATAGACACTTACAGTCAAAGGAAAGGAACAAGGACCTCTTAACAGGCACAAACATATAGTGAAGATACAAATAGGAAAAAAAATATCTGCTAGAACAGAAATTGACTTGCTAACACATAGTCAGAACATCAAGCTCACAGTAGCATGAGGATAGCCTAGGGTGAAAAGTGTTATGAACAATTATTATTTCATTTCTATAGTTAGCAGATATACAGTTAACAAGTTAAGATATCCAGTGAAGTGAACGCTACTGATATATTTTTCCCTTCTGATTTGTAACACTTTCTGGATTAAATATATGTTAACATGCATTTATGCGGCCCACAAAGATTACTATAAGAAGAACTAGCAAAAAGTAGGGCTGTGCTACTAAGTGTATGTTTCCTGTGTTCTACTGAACTGTCAGCATTAAATAGTCAATATGGCCGTGGACCAGCAAACGAGACCCTACTCTGTTTGTTTCAACAACAAAGCTGATAGAATAAGTGTCTTTAGCAACAAAGCAGGAGACAAAGCCATGTTGACTTTCAGAGAACTGTCTGCCAATCAAAAGTACATTCGTTTCCTGGCATTTTATATACTACGTAATGGAAAAACATGGATGCAGGGGGTTAAACTCACTGTTCTACTTATAATTCCACTCCAGAATCACAGTTACTAATGAAGACTTCCTCCAGAATAAATTGTCTCCCTCCTGAAGCTGTCATATTCCAAGCCAAGATCTATTAATTATTTCTTTGCTTCCCTGAACTCACAACTTCAGCCATCATGTTGCCAATTAAACATCTACCTTTAATTTTCTCTTTATGACCTTTCTGTTTAGAATTAACCTCTCTGATGGAGAGGTTTCACTGCGTCTAACCTTTCTACAGCCTCTGTATTTTCTAGTCTTTTCAATCATGCTACCCTACCTCCTGCTCTTCCTCTCGATGCACTCTCGTTCCTTCTTTGATTTCTCTTTTCCTCTGCTTCCCTGTTATGACCTCTCTTTCTTCCCACATGATCAGTTTTTCATCTTTGAAAGTTATTGTCAGCTCCACTTATATGCTACGCTTTCCCTTCTTTTCTAGGGCAATCACATATGATGCATTTACTTGTGCTCTACCGCTCTTCTTGTCAATCTAAATCATAGCAGTAATGGCATCCTGTAGCTATTTAGAATGTTGAGAGATCATCCAAGTCATGTAGAACATGTTTTGAATTACTGTCCTACATAACCAAATCTCTTCTCTTTAAACTGATGAGACTGGTTTCAACTCTCTACAAATCTTCTCCTAAGCTCAGGACCAATATTCATTCCTAAGACACTTTCTGCCTTCCATCTCTCATCATGCTATTTTTCCTGAACTCCTGGCTTTTCTGTTGCCTTTACTTTTGGCAATTCATTTGCAGGATGATTCACCTTACTCACCCTGATGCAACCTTTCATGGGACTTGAAAAAACCTCTACTTTCAGCATCTCCTTCTCATCATGCTATTAAATAAATGCTGGTGTAATGCTGATGTCTCAGATATAGTGATCATCTACATGACTTCACATGACACTCACTGTTTCTGTCTCTAAAGCACATGCCTATCATTCATCAGCTCAAGCTAAAGACAACCAAACTTGAGAGGTGATAGAGCACACACACTAATCATCCCAAAGTAGATGTTTAAGTTAATTACACTGAATAAGCTTTTGGTCATTTTCTAAAAACCAAACCAAACCAAACACCACACACACACACACAAAAGGCGTCCTAACACTTTACTTTCGGAATTAGCAGGTACACCACCATCACTGTAATTCACACCATTCTGTCCACATTCTAGCACCATTTTCTACCCAGCACTGTTGTAGACCCACAGACAATATCATTAACTCCAAGATCCAGTCTTTGTTCCATGCCTCCTTATCATAGGTTTTGGATTAACTTGGCTCTCTGCACAAGATTTGTCTTTCTCCAAAACATCCTGGAATCCATTTACAACACTGTGGCAAAGCTTAGCCTTCTAACTCTTGAAACTTCAACTTAGCATATCCCCCTTTTTCATTTTTTCCCCTTATCCATACTGTAAGATAAATAACATAGTTGTGTTCTTCATAGCTGTAAGTGTGTATTAATTCTTAATACCTTCTTGGTTAGACCTTCTTGTGATATTCTCTGCATGTATGGCAAAAGTCTGCCAACTTCCCCTTACAAACCATTGTTGACAGCAGCCTCTCTTACACATTATTTGCTTTTTCCAAACTGGTACAATTGAGTCCAGGAACATAAATTCAGCTGCATACTTTATATAGGAATTGTATTTGTAATTGTACATGTAATATTAGGAAGTGCAGTATAATATTAACATGACGCAGTACATATTCTGAAATGTGACACATCATCATCATCTCTATCTGCTGCCTATTGTTCTCCTTAACCACAGACAGCAAATGAATCAAGAGCTTTTTCCAGAAAGTAAACTTAAACTATAAAATGGAAATCTGTGCTTATGTCTTGAAGATTTCTGTATTTTTAATATTGAAATAAAACTTGCTCAGATCACAAGACTAATATACAAAATAGTCTAGGTCAGCAAATCAGACACTGAAGATATAACCTCAGTCTGAATAGAACTCTAGAGTACAGGGTAATAGCTTTACTTTAGTACTATGCACGGAAAGAAACTTGCTCGCTCAGTTTATTTGTAATCATTCAGCAGCTATGCTTTTCCCCACCACCACCATTTTTCTCCTTACTGTCATTCCTCCCCAAACTCCCAGATTAAAGTTTTTTCCATCTCTTCCTTTATTGGCACAATGATGTGAATGAATTTTGCACAGTGTTTTTGTTGGTAGCTACAAGAACCTTCTTTAAGGAACTTTGTTATGTAGGCTATCTATAGTTGGAACAGTTGCACTTCACAATTTATTTAAACACCCCACTGGGAAATTCCAACATAGCTTAAGAATATGCATTATGTCATAGAAGATGTACAAATACAGACACTAGCATGAATTGTCCAATGACGAGTATAAACTTCTGCAGCATGCACCGTAATTCTAGCAGTCCTTAGTGAGTATAAGGTTATGTTTGCAGATGCACTACAATTCACTTTGCTAGACCTACGTACCACTTGTCAAGGTTCAAGAAAACCCTATTTAGTGGGCTATGGTAAATTTTCTAACTTAAGCATGAAACCCTTTAGAAAGATTAACGTGCATATATAGCTGAACTAGACAGGTATACTTGCTTTTCTTTGTCGCTTCAGACCTTATAATATATGGATACCTAGGAATCTGAAGAACACATATGCATGTGTATGCTGATATACATAGAGTATTTTAAAAGTATTAAAATAATTAAGCCAACAATAATCTCCCATTCAAGGGTTTCACCTACACTACCTTAAATCAATCCTGGTAATAATTTTACCAATTTTTATGATGTTACATTTATAATACCTGTTCTTCATAAAAATGTGGACACGTTAATATTGGTCAAGTAGTCACAATATTAAAACTGTATGCAGGCCTTACACACGCTTTAGATGTCTTATCCAACCAGTGAACCAAAACTGAGAAAAATATGAACCAACAATTATTTAGGAATTAGGGCTTTATAGCAGTTCAGTGGATATGTTCTTTACAGTAATTAAATAGAGGAGAAAAGCCAAAAATAAACAAAGCATTACTGACAATTACATGTTTCATTAACTTTTCTCAGACATGCATTTCTCTGCACATGCTGATTAGAAGGCTTTAAAAGTAAAAAAAAAAAAGAATTCCAATGAATGTGAAAGATTAGTTATTGATTATACAGTATTTATGTGCTGTATCACTAGATCAGCACTATGCGTTACTATTTAACGAAATAGATTATTTATTTTAGAGTTTAGCGGGTGTTCAAGTACATTTATTTCCTAAGGACTACCCTGCAACTAAGACTTTGCCACATATGCTTTGGGAATAGCTCATAGCACTGAAAGATATGGCATTAACAAACAGACGCACTACTTAAAATTATTCTGAATAATTTGCTCGTGAGTGCCTTCAGTACTAACGTATTTTAATACTACAAAAATAAACACATTTACTAACGAAAAAGTTGGAAAAGGAAAGTAGGGATATAGGGCTCAGGCAACAGTCATGTTTGTCCATATATTACAGTTCTTATTGTAAGAAAACAAATGGATGACTGATAGGCTTAAAAGGATACACAGTTGTGATTTTTGTTTGGATTCTTTCTCTTTAGTAGAGAAGTAACTTTAAATCTATAACAATAATGCAAGAAGCAACCCAATGTTATTTCACCTAGTTTCAAAACAGCCCTGCTCATTTCAAAATGTTTAATATAAACATGTTGTTGACATATATTATGAGAATATTACTGCAATATGCAAAATATAATGATTACTTGCTAAAGTTCACCAACTTGGTACTTGAAGGAACAACAAAAAACCACACATAGAAATATAAATGATTGGTGGTTGTCTTATTCTCTCTGAAAAAACAGTAGTCACACTAAACTCTTAGCATATAATACACACATATGCATAAACAGATCCACAAACCTCTAAAAATATGCAGTCACCTACAGTATAGAAAATTCGCAGTTACACCTTTCAACTCCACTAATAAATCACGGTAGTTCACTAGTAAGTGACCAAAACATAGCCAGCACAGAAACAAATTAATACGATCCTAAAAACCTCCAGACACTCACCAAAAGACTGAATGCAGGTTTCAAGAAGATCTTCCAAAGTGGCCCCTTTGGCTAAGTGCCCCAACGGCACCATAGTGACCTGGGTAAGATTTGAGAGGCTGGGACAATGACTGATCTGCTTCAGCTCAAGTGCCGATTCAGGGGCAGTGCTGCATGCTTGGGCAGGTTGCCTAAAAGAAAGCACAATAGTGAAGTAAATACAAGAAGATCCAGTGGTAAATTTTACACTGCATGGGAAAGGAGAGGAGATTTGAAGGACAATTAACTCCCTGTAGCTAGGGTGCTGAAAGACATAACCCTCCCACTTAATACGTACACCAAAGAGACTGCTCAGTAACTGACTCTTTTTTTCTGCTAAACGTGGATTGTAGAGCACACGGTTATAGAGCTCCTTGAATGATCTGTCAAGATTACGACAAGTCTTATTTCTTTGTTGGGGATTTATGTTTACATTATGATTTCAGCACAAGCATAAAGACCCCTCAAACTATGTAAAAGGAATATTATTATGCAGTAATCTAGCACCACATATTCGTGAGTCCATCAAAAGTAAAGGAGAAAAATATAACTATAATCAAACATTACACACATTGGAAAACACCGGACTACCTTTATTAATTTCATTTTGAAAATCACTATTAAGTAAACAAAATGTCAGTGCAACTTTACTGTGGAGTATTTCACAATTAAAAAAACAAAACAAAAACCCCAAAAAACACAGCCAAATAATTTGCATCCATTCTACACTATTATTTCCAACTAGGTTGTTTTAAAATTGCATACATGACTAAATTAATGTCTTTAATAATAAAAGTAAGTGAGACCAAAATAAAGCACGTATCTAGTTTTAAGATTGTATTTTGATCATATAGATTTCAATCTTTTCAGATTTCAAGAATGTGTACGTTTACAGATAATATTAAGGGCTGTTCATTGTTTGTATACAAGTTCATAATTCTGTATGGAATACTAAGTAGGTACATTATTACATCGATAAGTACATGCTGAAATATTTTTGCCTGCAAATAATAGGAACGACCTCAAAATCTGACTTGAGACCATACAGTTCATGAAAGGGCAACAACCATTGGTGTTTCAGTAAGACTTGGGTTTTTTTTCAGGGACAATTTACATTCCACAGTCTTCCTAAACAAGGAATCCAGCACCTTTAAGATGCTATCTTAAGCCTTCATACAACTTTTCTTGGAACACTATGCGAGACTTTATTAATAAACTGACAGTCCTGGGAAGAAAAGGCATAGAAATTTATCCAGTGTGCATACTACATACAGATAGGGAAGGTAAAGACACAAACATCCCTGTATAGGCATTCCTGGATGATGTTGGAAATATGCATGCCTTAAGAAGACAGACTGGACCCTACCTCATCCAACTGAATTTCAAGCCTTATCTTACATTTCTGTCTCATTTGAATGCTGGGAAAGCCACGAAACCACACATGATGTCACTTACAACCTAACACTGACCCAGGCCTTCGTACTTGCAAAGTCAGGAAAATACAGGCCTGACCCTGCAGAGGTAGTGACCATCGCTCAGCTCCTCCAGTTAAGCTGACAGTGTCAATGCAAAGAATGTTCTCTTCCCTTCCCTTCCCCCTTTCTCTAAATTTCCCTCTTAGCTTTGTGATCTGACTTCCTGTTCTCAAATAAAAAGAGCAAGGGCCTGATCAGCTTTCAGGGTTTTCTTTCTACAAGCTCAAATCCCTCTCCTAACTTTATCCCAGTTCCTCTTAAGCACAAGACAGATGATCCTAGCAGTGCAGTAGTAATAAAGTAGGAGTTACAGAAGAAGGTATTTTAGGTCTCGACAACAGAGTGCAGAAAAAACTAAAGTGTCCACACTCCCCAAAAAAGTTCACATTAACTCTGTGGCCGACTTGGCACACTAGACAGGCAAAACTCAGCTGGTGACATGTCTGAAATTAACTACTCAGGAGAACAGATCCCCATGCAACAGTTACTTGACATGAAAAATAGATTAAAGCTGTGCTGGGGGGCGGGGGGGACGGGGGACGATGGGGATGGGAGACGAGCACCCTACATTACCACAGCACGCTATTTAGCGGTGGGGAAGAAGCCACAAATTATCATCAGCTCGGGAACCGACACCAGGGGCAAGTGGCGCTTCCCCAGCGAGGAGGGGACTGCCTTCCTCCCCGGCCCCGGCCACAGCTCCTCGCCCCCCCCCCCCCCCCCCGCCCCGGCAACCCGCCGGCGGTGCCGCAGGTAACCGGAGCCCGGGCGAGGGCCGAGCCGCCCCTCCCGCTGGGACCGTAACGCGAGGCTCTTCCCCGCCCGTGCTCACCGACCAGCCCGGCACACACTTGCACCCAAAAGGGTGAAACAAATTCCTCCCAGCACACCCCCCCTCCCGCGCTTCTCTTCCCCCGTCTTTCCCACCCGGGAGGGCTTCCGCCGGCCGCCGCGGAGCCCCAGCCGCCCGGACCACCGCCCCCGCGCCCCACGGAAGCCCACGCCAGCCCCGCCGCGGGGGCAGCGCATCGCACCCGTCCCCACTGCCCCGGGCGGGCACCTCACGCTCCCAGGCGCGGCGGCGTGTGACCCCGAGACCCGCCGACCACCGCCGGACCGCAGCCTGCCCCGCGGCGGGGCACCGTCCCGCCGCGGCGGGGAGCGGGAAAATAAAACAACAGCGGAGAACTCACTGGTTTTCTCTCCTTTTCCCTAAGGTTCCCATGTCGGTGCCAGCCGCGGCTCCGCAGCCCGGCCGGCTCTGCCGGCAGCGTAGGGAGCGGGGCTACGCGGGGCGGAGGAGGCCGGGGGGAGCAGGGCGACCCCGCGCATCGCCTCCTCCCGCCTCACCGCTCTCCCGCTCCCCGTCTCGCCTCGGGAGGAGTCTGAAACCAATTCAAGTGGGGCAGCGGCAGCCGCCACCCGTGACGAGCGCAGATCTTATCGGCAGAAGGAAGTACTGAGCTGCTGGGCTGCTCTTCTCTGAAGCCACCGGATTTACCAGGTACCCAAACACGCTCTCCTGCTCACACCGCCTGGCTCTACAGCGGCCGCAACTTTTTCCACGGCACAACTTCGGCCCGGCAGGGCAGGCCGTCTCCTCTGGGCAAGCCCCCTGCCCACGGCGGGCTGAGCCGCCGGGGCTCACGCGTGCCTCGCAGCAGTCGGCACGCCACCGGAGCACGCCCGGCCGCCCGCGGCCCTCGCCGGCCGAGGACAGCCGGGACACCTGTGGTGGGGGGAAGTAAAGCGCAGCCAAGCTCCTGGCCAAACCCCAGCTGCTCTCCAGGCGCGGCGACACCTCGCCTGTCACGGCACCGGCCGCTGCTGGGCCCCCGTACCCACCCCACCCCCCGCCGCGGGTTACGTGACTGCGGGTGGGGTGGACCCACGCGCGCCCTGAACCCGCGGGCGCTGATTGGCTGGCTCGCCAACGGCCGGCAGAGGGGTGGGGTGTCAGCCGGGGGCCCCTCCGTGCCGCTACCTGCCGCCGGCTGCGGCGGGCGCTCGCGTTGGGGAACGGCCCCTCCGCACAGCGCGGCCTGGCGAGAGGCCTGACTGACGGGAAGGTGCCCGGGTCACTCAGCTCCGCCTCGGCAGGAACACGCTGCGCCCCCGCCTCCCCCCCCGTGGTACACGCAGCTGGAAGTAAGCGTCTGCGCGATGCTGGGGTGGGGGCACGAGATTGAGATACCCACACTGACGATTATTATTATTATTATTATTATTATTATTATTATTATTATTATTATTATTATTTTAAAGCCTCTGTGCTTGTTTGGCACCTTACGCTGCCCCTCCAGTTTAATCGCAGAGCAAGGAAAGGGGACCCAGTAGTTTTCATGGTCCTTGTATCGTAATTAGGAGTTTCTGAGAGCTCTTCCCACTCCACGTTGACAACTCTCTCACTGCTGAGGAGAAATGACCAGACAGAAAATCTGAAAGCGCAAACTCACCCAATATCCTGTCACTTATAGTATGACCAAACGGTCTGTTGTTGAGAAGTACACTCAGCGGAGCAGTACAAAAGTATTGGGTCACAGGGCGCTTCGGCTGCTGCATTGTCAACAGCTTATTTTGTGAGCTCAGTTTATGTTCTTAAAAATTACTTAGGCATCATAATGCCATTGTGCCTCTCACTGAGATCCAGACGGTTTTCATAAACTGTTTCTTTCATTTTAAGACTAACTGGTAAGGTTCAGGTATTCAAAGTAATTCTCTACCAACAACCAGGGCGTGTTTCTCTTTAGGTCTCCAAAATGACCAATTTTGCCAAGGATGCAGCTCACTGGCATTTTCTCAGAGGCAGTGGTAACTACCATTATCACAACAGGAGCTGTGCAAACCTGACTTTTGCTTTGCTGAAGACCTCCAGGTAAAAGGAAAACCCCTGCGTACGCCTGGAAATCACATCAGTGATTCAATAGGTGACATTCTTCTGAGTAAGTTTTAAGCTCATTCCTAGCATAGAGCTTGAAGGTCATTGTGGTTTAAGAAGCACAAATACATTAATATATATCCAAGACCACAGGTTATGTGGTCTGTGATACTATCTGTAGCAATTAAGCCAATGTCCTGGCTGAATCCTGCTTCAGAGAAGTATGTCCCAGCTATCTTTGCCTCTTTAACACATTTTCCTTGAGAAGTTCATGTGCGTGCATACGCACACAAATAACTGGAGGTTTGACAGAAAGAATACTCTCTAGCTTTGTGGTCAGAAGGTAATCCATACGTAAATCTTACAATACACAATTCAGTTGTAACTTACATGCTCACACAGCAATCTGCTATACTGATCCTTGAATGTGACATTCTTCAAATGAAATGGTCTCCTACTGTAAAGTAGATTCCTGCCTGTTTTGTGTCCTCAGAGGATCAGAGATTTGCTCTGTGGGAAGTCAAGATATTTCTTCTGTTCTCAGGGCTTCAATCAGTAGATGATTACTTTAAAATATAACTTATGACCCAAAGGAGCCATGCTAACAGAATTGCAAGATGATGATGGCTAGGATGGGCCATATTGTTCCCAGGGAACATGACCAGCCAGATGTTTTTATACTGTTGTACTCAGATTCCTGGAAGATCTTGCAACAATAGTAACTTACACACTGGATTTTACCATTGGAACCAAGTGAAGGGACCAACTTACTGCCTCAGCACAAACCAGATCTTTGAAATTCTGTTGTCCTTCAGGATCTGCCTTTCTTCCTCCAAGTTAGTGCGAGTCCACAAACCTAGCTTGGGCCCGAAGTGGAGTAAAAATAGTTTTCTTAAGCTGTTCTTTCATATCTACTTTAAGCTCATTTAATTTGCCATCTTTCCTGGTTTCATATTCCTGCTCTTTACAATGCGCCAACTAGTGGAGCTTGTACAACTGCATGGTGAGTTGCACACAAAAATGAATCAAAGCAAAAAACCCAACCCAACTAAAATTATATGTGTTCCGCCATACAGTATCAATTATTTAGTTCATTTTGCCACCCAATCATATTGGCTCAACTGCTGCCACAACCAAACAATGGCAAGAGAGCAAGACCACACATTTTTCCAGTAGCTTTCACTTAGATCTATTTTACATAGAGCATTGTAAAATCACAGCCTGATTCCGAAACCTTTTCGGAGTCCTTGTGGGATCATGAATGAGAAAGTTCCTTGGCGCTGATAGAGCGTCTGCAAGGTAGTGGGGTCAGCAGGCAACATTAGAAAAGCAATCCAGACAATCTAGTGTAGGAAGCAATTCCCGAAAAGGAGAAAAGGTTGCTAACTTAATTGGAAAGAAAGGTAGCAAATGGAAAGCTATGAAGTGTCACTGTATGAAAAGTTAACATGTGTTATGCAAACTAGGTAGTAATCAGAATCATTTGGTTTAATGAGTTGTTGTCAGTAAGGTCCTGCTAGCAATTGCACATGAAAAAACTTCTTTCATCTGAGCTGTGATACGCCAAAGGTGTGGCTATCCTGTATGATCAGCTGATAGGAATAGCAGCCCTATTTAAGGCATCATCTAAATGTACTTCCCTGTTATAATTAAAGTTTGTAGCAGTTAGAACAATTTTTGTTGGTGTGAGTGTTGATATCTGTTACAACTAGTAGAGCATTTCTAGCATCTTGTTCCAAGCCTGGATCATAACTTTTGATCAGGATGATCTAGGCTCTGGTGCTTTCACTGATTTATCAAACATTCCTATTTTTAGAAAGTTGTAGTGTTAGTGAAGGGTTTGGTCTGATAACCCCACTGAGGTTTTTAGACCATGGTAATTCTCTTGCTATTTTTCTCGACGCATCTTTGCCGTAGTGTCCAGGGATGGAACGTTCCACTTTCTGAAGCAATGTGACCTGTAACAGTGTTAGTTTTTGTGACTTTACCTTCTGTGGTGCATGTTCTAGGGTGACTTTTTGGACAACTACAGCCTTCATTTATAATTGAGAGACAATAAAACTCATACTCATGATTGCAGAATGGGACCTGGGAGTGTAAGACTGTAGGACTGAGAATGTGGATAGTAAATTAAGAAGAATGTGAATCCTCTTTTTAAATGTGATCTTTAAGTCAGGTCGAAGAAGACTGGACTAATCTTATTTGAGTGCTTTGGGTTGTTAGTAAGGTACCTCTGAGGTTCCGGCTTTTTTGAGAGCACCCAGTAGCCACTGCCTCCTTACGTTTAAGGACCATATGCAAGACATCTTACAAAGTTAGTAGCTATGCTACTAACAGATCTACCTCTCCAATCTACCTCTCTACTGATATTCTGTAATGGCGGCTTCTGTTAAACCTTTTAATGTCCAGCAGTCAGCCTTGAGGACAGACTTGACAAGGAGGACAAGACTATAATTCATGAAAGAGAAAAAGCTTAGGAAAATCGTCAGAACCTAGAGTAGTGCATGGAGTACCCGGGTTTCACTGGTTTTGGATTTTACCTGAGCATTTCTTAGGTTATTTTCCAGCTATGGATTCCCCACCACTCTCAGTGAACACTCAAGCTGATCATTACAGCTATTGTGAGTCATTTTGTCAGTTCGAATGCCAAAGGTCTGTGGGATGGATTGAATGAGTCCAGTCCTACTAATGATCCACGTAGGTGTAAGCATGCTGCCACTTGATGGAACATCTGTGGGTTTTAGTCTTGGAAATTATAGGCAATACATAGTTGGTAGGTAAAGGCAATATCTTTTTATCAGACCAACTGACATAGTTAGAAAAAGACAAGGTTTTGAGTAGACTTGAAGAGGGTTTCTGCAGAGAATCACAAAATCACAAAATGACTGAGTTTGGAAGGGACCTCAGGTCCACCCTCCTGCTCAAAGCACGGCCAGTTGTGGGATCCAGTTGGATCTTGAAAGCCTCCAAGTCTGGGGACTGCACAGCTTCTCTGAGCAACCTGTTGGCAATGTTTGATTGCTCTCATGGTTAAAAAAAAAAAAAAGAATTTTCCTTATATCCAATCAATATCTTCACTTGTTGTCTCAGACTCCTGCCATGCACTGCTGTGAAGAACCCAGCTCCTTCTCAATAACCTTCTCAGAAGTACAGTCAGTCTGCTATTACATCCCTCCTGAGGCCATCTCTTCTCCAGGCTGAAAAGGCCCAGTTCCCTTAGCATCTTCTCACAGGGCAAGCACTCCAGCCTCCAACAATCTCAGTGGCCCTCTGGTGAACTCACTCCAGTTTGTCAATGTCCTTCCTGTACTGGGGAGCCCAAAACTGGACTCAGTCTAGAGTGCTGGGTAAAGGTGGCATAATCACTTCCCTCAATTTTCTGGCTCTGTGCCTGTGAATCTAGCCCAGGGTGCTGTTGGCCGCCTCTGCTTGCTCGTGTGCTGCTTGCTGCCTGGTAGGACCTCCACTTCCTTTTCAGCAGTGCTACTCCCCAGCTGATCCGTCCCCAGCCCGCATTGGTGCAAGGAACTCTTCCTTCCCAGGTGCAAGACTATGCATTTGTCCTTGCTGAATTTCATAGAAGTTCCTGTCAGTCCATTCCTCCAGCCTGTCTAGGTCTCTCTGGATGGCAGCCCTGCCCTCATGTGTATTGAATTGTCATCTCAATTTGGTGCTGCCTGCAAATGTGGGGAGAGTGCATCATGTTGCCCCCCCAAGACTGTTGATAACAGTGTTAAAATGGACAGGTCTGGGGATAGACCCCTGTGCTAGTCACTGCCAGCCTCCAGGCAGATACAACCCATACCCTCTGAGCTTAACCATTCAAACAACTTTTTACTAGATGAATATCTAGTTGTCCACCCATCCAGACCTCAGTGTCCCAAACCGTATGCAAGAATATTGTAGGAAATGATGTTGAAAGCTTTACAAAACTTAAAAAATGGCAACATCTGGAAATTTATCTACTTTTTCCTATATTGTACCAATTGGTCTAATAAAAGGCATTATCTCTACCTATAGATCTTGTCTTGACTGTGTCTTTAAGCAATTGCAGTCATGACACTGTTAGCATGTAGAGATGCCCCTTGAAAAATGGTGTACTCCAGAATTAGGAGATTCATGTCTCATTGTGTGTATGGATGTCAATATTACCTTTAACTATAAACTAAGATACAATTTCTTTCATAGCAGCCCTGTTTCCATTCAGATCGTAGTATGGATATGTACTAGGGGCAAATAAGAAGGCATACTGATGGGAGTTGTCATTTTCAACTGCTTTGGTGACAGAAGGTAGATGGCTTGTAGTCACTGGGAAAGACAATTGTAGAAGTAAAATTATAGCCTGATGGATGAGATAACTAAAAACTGCTTGTGCATCTTCCATGGACTCTTCTAGAGTCCCTTGCCCTTCAAGGGATGATGCTGAAAAGGGCTTTCTATACATCTATTGACTGTATTCAGTCAGGTTTTAGATGCTGACTGGGTATTCTTTTACCTGCAGAAATTACAGAAATCTGAGTACTCACTAGTGAAAATTAAGTAAAAACATGTACTTGGATCATGCAAAGTACTAAGTAATGCTAATTAGTTTTTTGGAAAGGTCCTCATTGTCTCATTTCAAGTACCGCAACTTCTGTGGCCTTTCCCTTGTGCCTCTGCTCCCCCTTTTTAAATGGGAAAAACAATCTCGCTGTACTTCACAAAGATGATTGATAAAGACTTTTCTTGACTTACAGCTGTGTTGGTGAGAATTTATCCAATTGCTTAACAGTACTCTGAAAATAATTGCATTTATACTTGTGAAAGTGCTCGTATATTCCAGTAATGCACGGTGTACATGAGTGCATGATTTTGCAACCCGAATTAGAGGTTTTGCATTCAGTCCAGGAACTTTGATGCTGATAGATGGATATATGCATCAGGCAGTGCATACAGTGCACTGGTACCTGAGTTTCATCAGTACTCTGATTGGGATTCTGAGCAGAGACGAATTCTGCCCAAAATGGCAAAATTCCTCTTCCCTTTTTCTTCTTTTCAGACAAATCTTATAAGATTAAGTGAGCAAGTCCAGGAAAATTTAGGTATTTCATAATTTTTAATAACGTGTTTCTCCTTATGTTTTCACCGTGGACTCCCTAAAGGACTTAAATGTCATCAAAAAGTCTAAACTTTACTTTAAAAACTATGCCTAAGTTTATTAGGCATATTAATTGTTTTTACAGATAATTTGCAAGCTGCTGATTGGTAACGGTCTTGCACTGTCAGCTATGTGTAACTGAAACTGTTAGACTATTTTTTTGTTGTTGTTTTTAATCTGGAAGACTTTAAATAACAGTGAACTAAAGTTAGTTGTTCCAGTAAGAAAAGCAGTGAACATATATCTTGATAATATATAAAAACATCAAGTCTGTTAAGTCAAAAAATGTTATTAGCTGGTGGCATTATTCTGAGTAGAAGCACACTTTAATTTGTGTAGCTTTGAGGCTCAGTCCTACAAGTAATACCTCAGCCTTTCAATTGGTAAAGATTTTGATATTTTCCTATTTAGAAGAATGCTGAAATACAGTAAGCACTGATCATCTGCATAGAAGGATCATCTGCCTACCTTGCATTAATGTCCAACTGTTTCAGAAATAGCACACAGTGGGGCTATTATGATACTGCAATATACAGTGAAAGGTAGTGGTATTGCTACTGAAATCTGTATTCTGTATCACTAAAAAATCACATTTAGTTTTGGCATCAGGGGAAGGTAAGAGCTTTTACTTACTATAACTGAGTCCAAGAGCATTGTCATCATAGCTTCTGTTTCCTTCCAGTAGTCCATAGTAAAATAGTTTTCTTTCCTTTATGGTCGTTCAGAATTAACATACTTGATCAGTTTCGATTCAGGTCATCAGGATGCTTATGTGTACATACAATTTACCAATTGATTTTGATAAGAATTGCACAAAAATTAATCTCCTTCCCTTCCTCCTCCCACTTCCCCCCAAAAACCCCAACCCTGCTGCAACCTTCTTTCTTAAAATGCATATATATAAAGTACAGATAGATAAGGTGAAAAACAGCTGATACCCTTGAAATAACTACTGTCCAGAAACAGTGAGACTCAAGGTACAGAAAGGAAAAGCGTAACAATACTAATAAGAATGCTTCTTTTTGGTTCGCCATCTGATTCAAAAGAACAAAACAGCTACTTAAACAGGATGTAGATAACATCATCCCAAACGTCCCTTTGTAAACATTTTCCAAGGAGACAGTGATTAGCTACTTCCTTTACAGGATATCTCTTGGTCAGCAGCAAGAAGCAAGACACCACTCACTAGAAATTTATGAAGTGTGTTGTTTTAACCTTTTAAAAGTGATTTCACAGATAAACTGTTGTGGATATAACAGTCCATTTGAAAGTATCACAGGATGAAATTTGGGCTCACACAAGTGGGGTGGGTTGTTTGGGGTTTTTTTGTTTAATGTCTTATTTACTTAATATTTTTTTTTTCTATTTAGCAAATAGCAGCCAAAATTACAGTGCTCCTTCAAGTTGGAAAGAAATGTAGACATGATTTCCATGTGGTTTGTTTCTGGCAGAGCTGCTTCAAAATTTCCAAACTGAGGCGGCAAAATTTAATTTTACTGCTGCAGCGTTCAAGGCCAATATTAATGATTTTGGCCGTGTTATTTGCAGTGACAAAGTCAGTGGTAGAGATTGTATGATGAAGCAGGGGTGACAGCTGAGGTAAGGAGAAATGAGGAGTAATCACAGGGGTTTCGCAGGATGTGGGTGTGTAGGAAGTGGTGTTTCTCTGCCCTTTCTGATCTCATCTGCAGGGCAGGAAACTTTTCCAAGGGGATTTCACCCTGAAGTGCAAGGTTGTGCCGATTTGAACTGAATGCTGGACTGAGTGCTGAAAATGTAAGTGGACATGATAGGCCTTATTAAACAAGGCCCATACTTCCCCTCTGCTGAGGGACTCTCTTTCCTTTTGCATCGCTTGAAGGGAAATGCTCTTTTCCCTTCTCACCAGGTTTTACTTGCCCCTCTCTGTTTCTGTCAGTATGCTCAGTATGTGAGTCAGCTGAGGAAGAGAGGAAGTGAGAGGAGAGGGGAGGAAGAGCATCTTCCTTCAAACCCATTCCAGCAGCTCACCAGAGGCCTTGGTGCTGGGAGATCAGAAGGAAGCAGAACAGGGCTAAGAACAAAGGCAGTGTGGCTGTGGATAATAGCAGTGACTGCCAAGGGCTTTCTGTCTTCTGTTGTTATTGATACAAGATTTAACAGTAAGTTGGCCGTTATTTAAAAGAAAAAAATAGTCTTAGCTGAAAACGGTAAGTTTACCAGCCATATGTATGCATGAAGGGAAAGATTAATCTTTGTAGGACTCCATTTGTCTGTCATGCTCTCTTGTTCTCAGATAGTCTGTACACTTACGGCTTGACCTGGAGGCTGTTTGCTCCACATGTACTGCAAAAGGAAGGGTGGTGGACTGAAGAATTTATTTGACGCCTTTTCAGTTGAACAGAACTGATATTTCATACCATATTTGGAGCTAGTTAGAATAAATCCTGTTTTTTTCAAAGCTGTTTACAAAAATTGTTACACACAACAGTACTTTGTTGAATTTCTACTTTGTCCCTGAAGAATATCATCAGGACCGGTCAATGCACCGGTCAGTCTCTGTAGTTCTTAGGGTTATTAAGAATGAATGGAGAAAATACCTTGAAGAGGTGGGTGACCAAAATACAAGCAAAACTGTGCTCAGACTCTATAGATGTTGATACCATCAGACTTCTGCTTACATGAAGAGAATGTAAAACCTGTTCTTCAGTTTGCTGGATTTAATAGACACTTTGCAATAAATTATGTTTGGAACAGGATCAGGCAGATGAATGCAATAAAGAAAATATCCAGTAAGCAGAGAGATAATGGACCACCTTCATTTGTGGTCCATTGTGGCTAGATGTAAAATGAATACAGGGAAACGTTAGTTACTTAGACCTAAAATGATGTGAGTTTTCCTGAACTCCTGAGATCTTTTCCTTCTCCCAGTTTTATACCTCCTTACCTTCCCAGCTTTAAAGCAATGTGTATTGTTTCTTGTTTTAAAGGACAGCTCAGAACATCAATATTGTCAAGCATTACTGTCCGTATTCTGTATTAGAATCATTATCTGTTGCTGGCTTCAGTTTTAATCAGGGAGAGTAGCTATAGCGGTACTGAACAGAACGCAATTGTGAATATATACCAAAACCAATGTTCAGTGCCATATCAATAATCAAATCATTTGAAGGTATTTAGGCAGAATTCAGCAAACACATTTAAACCCACTCTTACTTTAAAATGCCAAACAGGGACAGGCAGAAAATTCTCTGGTTTAAAATAAATACTTATTGGTTAGGAGCTCCTCGAGGGGCAATATCAAGGGGTTCTTGTAAAGCCATAGCCCAAGTACATTGTTAGGTTCAGGAACTTAGTCTCTAATTATAGGTGTCTCTGTGAACATCTAACTTAGAAAACAATGCACCATTGTCAAGATAGGCCGAGCACCTTTAGTGCTAACATTTCCGGTAGTCAGGCCACAAGAGGGTTAGGTAAAGTATCCAAAACTTTTTGTAGCCTCAACTAGAAGTTTTTATCCAAATCATTAGTTTGCAGCTTTTTATTTTGCCCCTTCAATCATCTGTAAAAAAGAGTTAAGAGTACCTTTAACACTTTTGAAAGCTTCTAAAATCCTGTGGTATAAACATGAACAGTGAAGTCTTATGACAACCTGAAAATAATGCAGTAATGAAAGTTAGAGATTCTATTTCTGTCTGAAAAGTGGTTGTTTGGGTGTGTGTTCTCTCTTCCTATTTACCTGTCCTATTTTATCACTTCTTTGGAATTTTGAAGGGAAGGGTTGTTAATGTTTGTTCAGGATGACTCACAGGTGAAAAAAAGTTGTGGTGTGCTATTTCTTTGTCAAATACAACCACATTTTAAAATTTGAGTTTAAACTTAATGTAATCTGTCTTTAAAAGGTCAGAAAGCAAAAAGGAGGAGGGAAAAACATTGTTAATAAATTGTGTGACTAATGAGTCAGAGTATTCCTAATGCAGATTGTTTTACATTGCTTTTAAGAACATGCCAAACACTATTATTCTCAGCATCAGTTACAGAATATTATTTAAGAACATGGACAAAAAAGTTTACTGCGTGTTTCCATAGTAGGGAGAAATGACCATAAAGAAGAAAAATTGTGCTTAAATGGACGTCAGATTCTACCAATATTCAAATCACTATTTTACAAGGTGCTAACTATTTGTATTAAGATAGGAAGGTTGTTTAAGTGCTTTTGTCTCAGGCTCTGGTTGTGGCAATGAAAAAACAGATCAAACTCTTAAACAAAATAGGCCTGTAGATCCCGCAGCTTTTTTGCAGTATAGGTGGCAGAAAATAGATAGTAGCACCTTGTAGGAGTAATTGCTGATTGAAATTCAGAACCTTATACCTCTTTTAAGAAAGATGTGGAAGAGCAAAATACTGAATTTAGATGTCAAAAATAGGATGCTAACATTTTAACCAAGAGCCAGCCTTCCTTTCTCAAATATAGTCCAGTAAACACGTCATAAGCATGCTGTTGACTTCTGCTTCCATCTTTCTTTGATTATATCACTTTCTGTCATTGCAGTTGTAGTGCTACTGTTGGAAAGTACCACGCTCTTTAAAAGTGTAATTGCAGTGATTGTGCAATCAGCTTTATCTGTATTCGTTACTATAGCAACCAGAATAAAAACATTCTCTAGCCCATAGCATGTAAAAAGGTTTTAGAGTTTCAGCTTCTCTCCTTCCATTTTATGGTTATGCTGAGTGAATGTGTGTGACACAATGGAAGTTGTGTGCTTTGGTTTGGTCGAAGGCTGCTCACATTAGCGAGGGTGGAAAACTGAATTATACTGGAGCCCTTGTTTTAAAAAGGGAAATAAAATTTATGACCTGCTCAGCAGTACTCAAATGAAACATATGTACCCTTTCTCCAGCTTCACTCACACACTTTTGGCAGGGTATCTCACCAGCTAGGAAGAGGAGCAATGCTTGTAAAGGAGCAAATAAGTTCCAACAGGAGACAGATGCTCAAACTGCATATTCTAATGTCAGAAGTTGAATCATTGCCTTCCCTGAGCCTCAATCAGGCCTCGTCTACACTGGTATTTTTGAGTAGACCTTGCCCAATTATAATGTTTGAGATCAGTAACATAAATATTCTCAATCATGAACATAGCTTCACCCCAGTTTTCATCTCTGTTTTCTCCTTCTTCCTTTAAATACAGCCGTGGGGCTTTCTGCTACCACCAGTTTTACGCACTGAAGCACAGAGGAAATCTGAATGGTCTTGTGGCTATTCATAAAGTCATGATACCCATGTATCGGAAAGGCTGGAAGGAGAGAGCCACATGCCAGCCATGCACGAGCAGTTATTCTAGTTCAGTGTTTTATTATGAATAATACTGTATTTGGCTTTCTTCCTTTAAGCTTCAGTTCCTAAAGTTGAATTGTTTCATTTTGCTGTTGAGATTTAATTAATAAATTTCTTAATACAGAGGAAAACTCTAAAACCTAACTGAAGAGGTCATTGAGTAGTTCTGTTAACATCGAAGCTAAAGGAGTAGGATGTCTATCACATGAATTTTCTTGCTCTCAGGCTACAGTCTGGCATCTACAGTTGTCCCACTATTTTCACAACATTTGTATTACCTTACCTTTGAGACCAATACTTTGTGTCCAATTTTGCAACAGTTTGCTAACAAGTTCAAAAGTTAGTACTTGAACACATGTGCAGGCACTCATACACACCCACCGTGATTGCACAAGTTTCATTTCCTTAGGAAACAAGACTGAAAACAAGGCAAAATCAGAGAACTCAAAATTGTGTCTCCTAATCCAATATGCTGTCCACATTCTAGCAAGTGAAAAAATGGCGTATTTAGTTTCCCCGGTAACTTCTACATGTAAAAAGCTGTCTGATCCACTGCTTATCAGGCTTAAATGCAGGAAATCTTGATTCCTCTGTTTGCTATTAGTCAGTTGTGCAATTTTGGTCAAATTGTCATCTCCCGTTTCCCCTTTTGCCGGTTTAGACACAGTCTGGTCAGAACAGGAGCAAGCACTTTGTCTATGCCTTTACAGTGCTTAGCATGCTGATGCCCATGAAAGACTCTCAAAATCAATTCAAATACATAGTGTAGCATTCCTCTAGCTGATTATTGTATAATTAACCAGAATAGAAACAACATCTGAGGACCACAGTCACCAATATGCCAGCAAATAGAGCTGTTCACAGCTAACTTTTTGAAATCTTCCTCCAGATTAGAGAGGATTTGTTTATCGACTCTGTGGACAATTTTAAACTGGTACATCTTTTTGTGGATCATTTAAAAGCAGAAAAACATCAAAGAAATTACTCCTTATGAAGAATTAATCCAAATTACTAGTTTCTTCTACTCTTAAGCACTCTTAAGGATTCTTCTCTTAAGCACTCATTTCTTTGGCTATTCAGAAAACACAAGGATCCTAAGAGTGAATTACAGTCTCACTATTTCTCCTTTTTCTAAATTGAGAGTGAAAACTACATTGAGAAATTCTGTCTAGTTTTGATGCTGCTGGTGGTGCAAGTGCTGATAACTGTAGTAGAATTTTTTCAGTGAGTTCAAAAGAGCTATAAAAGCCTGACTTGCTCAGTACCTTACTGTAAACAGACCAAGGGATGGGTTTTATGATAAGATAGTAAGTGTGCACCACACCCTAGATTCAGTTACATCAGAAAAAGTGACAGGTTTTCATTCACACTGCCTGAGATGCTGTTTACCTCTGCTTTTCTTTCAGCACAGACCAAAATAATAGATTTGTGCCTCAAGTTTAATGTCTATAAATAAGGGTTCTGAAGTTTTAAAAAGCCATCCTTGGCTTAACCATAACTGACGTAGTCTCAGTTTGGATGAAAGATGTGTGTTGTGCTTTGGACTAATATAACAGTGATCCCACAAAGCCTGTGCAAATTATGAGGAACAGTCAGTGAAACTTGAGTTTAGTTTGGATTAGATGTCCATAATTCCCAGTTTATGTTAAATCAGTAACAAGATTTATATTGACAAAGCCACCTCCTTCCTCCAGTTACTTTTAGGTCTCCTTCTTCTTATGTACAGTGTGTTTACAAAGGCCTATTTCTCTTTCATGCACTATTCTAGGAATTTCTGATGTTCAGCAACTTCTGATTAATTTTTCTACCTGATTGATAACTAATCAGAATTTGTTCCTGATTCATAAAAGGAATTTTAAGAAAAAAAGGTTCGACAAGATATGCTTAGTATACACAGCATCAATTAACAGCCGAGTACTAAAAAAAAAATATTTAAGCTGGCATTAACTGATGCTCTATGCAAATTAGCATGAAATACAGTAGCAATGAGTACAGTTAAGCTGATGAACAGAGGATGGAGTAGTAAGGAGAAGCAAATATGCTGTCTGTGCTAGGGATGTGAGAACTGTCATCCTACAATGAATGAATGCTCTTTCTTTTCAACCTTGAACCTTGCATTTATATAATACATTGAGTACTTCAAGCAAGACTTAAAAAAATGTGGGTTTACTTTTTATTTAAGCAAACATTTCCACCATGTGTTGTTGTAGACTTTATAATAGGCTATTTTGTACTTAGACTGCTGCTTAGGAAAGAATCCCAAGCAGTTCTGGTTCAACCTTGTAATGAATGCAATGGTACTGTCATGAAACAGGACCTTTTCAGATCCCCTAGGTGGAAAGACATTTTACTTTGGGGCTTAATTTTATTTCCACTTCTTTTTTTCAAATGCCTTGTGATGATCTTTGAAGCAGCACATTGTGCAAATTGTGTGCAGTAACTACAGAACACACTGTTTTTAAAAAAACGGGTAATGCCTCTGTACATTGAAGATCAGAGCTGAAGCATCAGGAAACTTGTGTCAGGGAAGGCATATAAAATACACTACATGGATGTTTTCTGTAACTTAGATATATGACACTTGTACCCACACAGCTGTATGTGGAGTGGAAAAGACTCTTTTTCAGGTTTTGGGCAGGATAAGAGAGATATGATGTATGTTTTTAGAACAGATCCTTACAACTGATATAAGTGAAGTTGCTGTGTGAAAAGCTTTAGATGATAAATAGGGAAAATAAAAAAAAAGGGGAAATAACTTGACAACATAGAAAATAGTACTTAGCATTGTTTTGAAAATAAATAGCACAGATATTTATCCTTTCTTATCAGCAAATTTATGAATTTATGAACAAAATTAATTTACCAAGCTTTGTACATTTATAAAATCTAGCTTGTAGTTTACTGATTCTGCCATTCATTAAACATTCATTATTAGACTTACTACATCTCTTAAAATGACTCATGCACTTGTATGTAGAATTTCAATAACGTCCTGGTTGCTAGGGTACATGTGACACTGACATATAAAGTATCTGTTAGAAATAGATTTTTTTAAAGTATATAATGAACAAATCCGTAGGGTTTTTTATTCAATAAATGTTTCTACCAGTAGTTATGCAAAACAGCATGACATTTTATGCCTTCCAATAAATATTGAGTTGTATTGTATGCAATCCCTAAGTGATATGTATGACTTTTTTTTTTTTCCATTTCAGTAAACAACTTTTATTTCTGCCGTATGTGTGTAATACAATAGTTTCCTGGGTGATTTTCCTTGACTTATTTTTTTCCCCACTGGCCCACTCAGTCAACATTGTTGCTTGCCTATAATCAGGTTTTATCATTGTTTCAAGCTTCTCCTAGCTTTTTCTGAGGACCAGTACAAAAACATTACCTCAAATGTGCATATGGCTTTTGATATAGACTTCTATGTCTTCATCTTAGAACTACAGGCTTGTTTATGCACATGGTGCTGTGTTTGTCCCTGCATGAAATGCTTTCTTGCAGAGACTGGGGAGAGTTGCAGGCACTGTCACTCCTCCATTATTCCAACCTTCTCCAAAATTTATGCTTGTGGATAGTGTGACACAATCCGAGCTTTAAGACCAGAGCTGTCTCTGCCACACTGCTATTTAATTTTAAATTGTGTCCTGAAAAACCTGTGTTGAAAGAACACTAAACCTGCAAAGTGATGGTGTTGGCATATGAAGAGACCAGAATTCATGCTGCCTATAAAACTAGAGGTGAGTTAAATAAATTTTATTTTTGATATATTGCAAAATAAAAACAATCAGAAGGTACATTCATTTTATGTCAATACAAAAGACTTTTTTTTTCTTTTTTTTTTACTCAAAATATGTTTTTCTTAGTTTGGATTAACAAAAAATACTTCATTGTGAGTCATTAAGAACTGTATTCATTTATTCCATGTAACATTTGGGTCTTTTCAATTGCTTTTAATTTAGCTCAGTAATGAAACAAGGCATGATTTTTTCAAAATGAAACATCAAAAATATTTCATCATTTATGAAATGAAAACTTTTGCCTTAATAATAGCAAAAACCTAGAGTTTAATACTCCATACCTCTTAGTATTATATATCAGATTCCAGTAGTATTTGCAAATAGTGTTAGTACAGTAGAAAAAGACATTTTTGATTATTAAAAAAATTCCCAAGATTTATATAAATCCTTACTTTAGTCTCTAGGTAAACATGCATCATTAGACAGTCTTTACCTAAATAAGAACATACTATTTCTGCAGGACTCCTGCCTCATGACTCTGCATTCAGTGCACATGATAATCAATGCTCACTAATTATTGAAAGCACTATATTGCAAGGGAGGAAGCTTGCTAAAAGGAAAATAACAAGTGGCATTGAAAGGGAAAGTTATGAGAGTATGATTACTGGAGCTTCTCAAAGGTCAGTCTTTAAATAGTTCTTGTTTAATAATTTCATTAATAAGCTTAGTATGGAGATACAAGACCATGATACTTGAGTTTGCCAATAGCAAAAACTAGGTCTATCATTAACACGGAAGAAGGCTGCAATATCCAGGAAGACCTGGGTGACGGTAAGGACTGGAGGAAGACACAAGGGATGAAATTTAATAGTATGAAGTACAAGTACTCTTTGGGACTAATACTGAGAGTTTCTGTTAATTTGTGAGCTCGCTGACTGGAAACAGCTGTGGTGGGGACAACTGTAGTGAGTGGTTGATCACAGAAAGGTTTGTGAGTCACCAGTGTGATATGGTTGTGGAAGAGGCAAGTGTACTAGATGACATTGGTTACAGTAGTGTTGGAAAGCTTTTGTGTTATTTGATGTGCAGGAACTATCATCTCATCTATAATAGTTCTTGGCATCCAAGCTCAAGTAAGATGAATTCATAGTGAAACAAATGTTACGGAAGGAGGTGCTCCATTTCTCTGCTCTTTTTCAGTCTGTCACAAAATCTTTGTGCATTTAGTTGATTATATGATATTTCATTCTAAAGGAGAACATTAGCACAAGAACACATAGAAACTTCCCATGAATGAATTCAGATTGAGCATTACAAGTTTCTGGCAAAATGGTCAGTAAAATCCAGAGGTGGCTGGGTTATGGCTTCTCCTATTATGGGCAAGCAATTCAATAATCCTTAAAACCAATTTGAAACATTTAGGAAAAGGATTAGATTATGTGATTGGCTGCAATTGCAGGAAATTAGATTTAGTGACCCATAGCATAATTTAGGTCTGATAGTTGTATGGTCCTATAAACAGTTTGCTATTTTCTGCAGTGTACTGCTCCATTAATTATTTACAGTTTATTGCAGTCTGCACTGAATATAGAATAATTAGCTTCCATTTTATAATTTCTGTTGTTATTACTTAATTCATTTTAATAAAGATTGAAAGAAAAACTGATGATGGAATACCAAAGTACTGAGAGTAAAACCCAAACAGTTAAATCAAGTAATATTGAGTGTCCCATCTAAGATATCCATAATCTGGTTTTCCAAGTATTTAGAAATTTATATTCAAATCATACTTATCACTAACTTCGGCTGAGGAAACTCAGCGCTGCTGCAAGACCACAGGTGCCTTTTCTTTTTCCTGTGTCTTGAGTGATATTTAGATTGAGGAGGAGTATGCCTGTATGGAAGAGGCAATTTAATATAAAATCCTCCATTATGTTCTATAACACTACGTTAAGCTGTAGCAAAAGACCATATTTCTTTTCACCTGATTTGTCCCTTACAAGCAGAGATGTTTATCCAAGAAATGTTTTATCTCAAGGTGACTGTTAAGGGTTGAAACTGAAATGGTGCTGATTTGCAACTTAAAGCAAAGGACTTAACTAGACAATGTGGTTGAATTAGTGTCATTTGTTAGCTGCTTTACCAGTCCTTGTTATTATCCCTCTCAGTTTTGGTTTAGCGGATAGCCCCCACAGACTCTAATTCCACTACACAGGGCTTCAGTGGCAATGCCAGTCTAAGGCATTGCCGTCTTTCCCATGCCTGGACAGCCATTACTGCGGTTCACGTCTCCTGCCTCGTACCTGTACAGCTGACTGTGGGACTATGTTGTGAACTAAGTCAGCCAATCTGCCTTACGCGTGCATGTTTTCTTTCTTTCTGACATAAACCAGTTAAGTCCTCCAGTTCACAGAATGACTTACAAACTGTTGCTCTGGCTTAACCTAGAAGGGGGACATGCACTACCGCATGAGTCCAGGAACAATCAACCTGAATAGCTCCTCAAGCCACGGTATCATAGAACAATGACTCTTGGGTATGCCTGCATTGGACACTAAACGTGTGACCATTGTGTGGGCAGACAAAAGAGTTCAACTATGAACTGCTGTTTGGTAAAAGTAGTTGTAGTCATTACAAAATTATCAGATTAAACAAGTTTTAATCAGGGCAGGCAAATCCACACCATCTTGGGGAATTTAACAAAGCATGAAAAGATTGATTATATCGACTGGTACTGTGCATAGGTTGATCCTATTATTTAATCTTCTCAGTGTACAGAAATCTAGAATGTAATTTAACACAGACAATGCAATGTATTTTCTCTTGATTTTACTGTCAGAGATGGTTCCATTGCAGTAGCTGAAATCTACAGATATACCCTGCTAGTGGCAAACAGTGGCATGAAGAATTTCAGCCCAAATAATTGCAGTTTGCTAGTTAGAAAAAAGTAAGTTCTTATTATGGAAAATTATAAGCATTATAACACTTACAAAATGCTAACTTTGTAAGCATTACACTTACTGCCCTACTTAAGAAAAAAAAAGGCGGGAATGTTGTTTTTAAGCTGTGGTTTTACTCTGTCTTTACATGCTCTGCTTTGATTTTGACACAGCGTGTATGAGCGCTTCTAAAAACTGTGATACGATAGGTGTTTTTAAAGTGTGCTTCTGGGAAATCTTTGTGCCTGTCAGGTAGTGATTTTGTAAAATCTGACAAAAGAGAGAACATTAATCTCATCACCAGATACCAGTTTCTTCTTTAACTTTCTTTCTCAGTCATGTGCAAGTAGTTTCTATTTAGTCAGAATTCCTGAACAGTCAGACCTGAACTTTTCTCACACTGTAAGGTGCTGCAGGTTGCACAGGTGCATTTGAGAAGTGTTTGCTCTCAGATGTTTATTGAAGTTTTAGTTTTAAGCCAGAATTTGTATGTTCATGAACTTCATGTTAGAGTATTCTATGAAGCTCACCCGCCATATGCTTTAACAAAGGAGGTCATTCTGCTTTTGATACCATTCCTTTCAAAGAGAAGGTAAAACCTGGAAATTTTAGCAGATA
Organism: Grus americana; assembly: GCF_028858705.1. NCBI lineage: Eukaryota > Metazoa > Chordata > Aves > Gruiformes > Gruidae > Grus > Grus americana. The sequence goes on along the minus strand of NC_072856.1, from coordinate 36,236,731 downwards.
AGTTAATTATAGTAAAACAATTCTCTTCCTTGTTGCATATGCTTCTCAGAGGTATTATGTAAGGCAGGTGCCCATGTTTTCGTTTTACCTAGTATTGAGCAGTGAGTGGTAAGTTGAAGGATAGCCCTTCAAGTTACTTTAATTATGGAATCTGGGAATGACTGCTTCAAGATAAATCTGTGTTGCAATCTTTTTGTATTTTGTCTATTCAAATTTTGCTCACCAACTTACTTGCTAACTCAGCTGTGGTCTTATATTGACTCTGAAAAAGGCACATTTGACAGATGGATTTCAAATGAGTTAATTAACTAAACTAACTTGAATGTTAATGCTACATGCTACAACACTGTGACATCCAGAAGTCTTTAGCTCATTTATAGCCAAGGTTTGTGCTTTAGAAAGCACTTCTATCTGGTTTGAAAATGGGGGGAAGTTATAAATAAATAAAATGAAAACAAATAGATATTGAAACATTAATTCTAAATGAGTAATAGCTTCAGTCCCATTCTCAGTCCAGGTTTTGTGTAAAGGAACACCACCTATATTTCAAATGGCAAATCCATGGCATGAAAACTCAACTTATTTTCCTCTCGTTCTAGCTAAAAGTGCAGACAAGGCTTCCTGTGAAGTAAACACTTCTACAGTAAGAAAAGTGTCATGGAAAATTTACATTTCTTTAACAGATAGACTCTACCTTTCTGTAGAAATATACAAGCATTCAAATGAAAAAACAGGGATGTGGACCTCTATCTTGCTCTTGGGTGAACACCATAACCAATTAGGTGCATCTCTTGCTGAGTGCATGAGATAATGCACAGGCCTGAATATTCTTTTCCTACAGGGTGTCAAAAGTTAAGACAAGAACAGACTAGATTGTACATCCTCCTATTTTGATCTACTTTCACGCTCACAAGAAAAATGTAATGTATATATTTGTCACAGAAAAAAGCCCTTTTAGTGAGAGCCTAAATTGCTTTGCATTCAATATTTAATTACATATTCAAGAGACAATCTCCACTATATACCTTTCAGCAGCAGTGCAAAGGAGTAATGATTTGGAAGAAGCAATTTTCAGAGATTACTATAGATAAGAACATAAAGTTTCAGATGTTATCAGCAGTGTTTCTGAGCTTTGTAATGGTTGATTAAAGAAGAAGCTGTGTCACTCTGCATTGGCCCAAAGAAGAATACATATCCTTAGGCTCTGAAGGGATCTTAAATAGATGTCCCCTTTACAGCCTGACTATGTGTTGGAACTAAAATGGAAAGACGAGAAGAACAAAAAGTTCTATAAGGAAACATCAAAGGCCATTAGAGAAAGAGCTTTTAAAAAGGAGACAGTAGCATATGGCAAAAAGATCAGGCACTGCTATATAGAGAAGAATAATATTCATCTAGTAAATGGAACTGACTGACTATCTCTTGAAAGCAATAGAATATTGAAAATGTATAAAGCTTGCCTGTGAGGTGTTTTCTCTTTAGTTAAAAGCTATTTTTAAAAAGGTTTACCAAAGGATCAGCATTAATTACTTCTCTGAATTAATTTATTATTTTAAATGGAAAATAATATTTATTGTTCATATATTGCATATAGGTAATGTCTGGTTGTTCTAGGCTGAAAAAATATATAGATAAAAAGAGTTCAGCAGATCTACCATTTTAATGCATTTGAATACAAACACCAGGATCTCCATGTGGCTTAGTAAATAAGGGAATATTTTAATTAAATGGAAACGTTGGTTGACAAAAGAATGACCACCTTAATGAGGTCATTTTACATTTAATAATTCATGCCATTTAACACTGAGGTTAACTGATAAAATTTTTCTTAAAGTTATTGCTAAACGATATTCTTCTCTATTGAGCCTAGTTAAATCTCTCAATATATATTCTTGTATCTCTACCTTATGCTAAAAATGGCCTCTCTGAGAACATACTGACTACATGGCAAATTTTTAAGTATTGAAAACTTCAAAATGGCCTAAAATGCAAAGTGTCATTCTGAACCCAGATCCAAACTCTTTCAAATTGTAATGTTATTTGAAATCTGGACTCATTCTGAGATGCACATCCTTCATTTTAGAAGTGCTTTCTCTAGCAAGCAAGCAAGAGCACAACTTTATCCAGTCATCCAGTATTGCAATATAGTAAGAGAGAATTCAGCGTGCCAGTTCCTCTTAACTGAAACAATCTTAGCGTGATGTGAAGGGTAAACAGCAGAGCACATTTCAAAAGGAAGTTAAGGGGACATTGGGGTCTTCATTCCTGTAGGCTCTTTAGAAAATTCACTTACAAAGAATATCTAATCAGGCATGTGATGTTTTAAATATAGCATACCACAATTTCTTGGGTTTTGGTTAGTTCTTAATCTCCTATACTATGAGCTTGATGTGTTAAAAATAGCTAATGTATAGCTACAATTAATTGCATTAGTAATTGAGGAATAAATTCAAATACTGGACTCGGAAAGTGTATAATCCAGAGTAAGTCTGGTTGTAAATCAGAACATTAATAACTCAAATTTCAGTAGATACATTATCAATTAACTGCTAGAAAAAATGTTTTTAAAACTGAGGCTGTTTTTTTAAATTATAGCCACATCTTAATTTTGTATCTTGTTTTTTTATTATCGAGATTTCAGAAAAATTGAGTCTGTAGAAAAAAATCAATGCACAATGTCAAAGAGTGTAGAAATACAAATGAAAAGAAGTAAGTTCCTAATTCATTTTTCTCAGTTCTGATTTTTGTTTTGAATTGCTGTTTAAGGCTGCTTAGTGTATTTGCCAGGGGACTGACAATTCATATTTTGCTGAAAGAAACAAGTTATTTACAATAGTAATTTGAATGCATGTTATACTGGAAAATATATGAACCTCACTGGATGGATTAGAATTGATGTTTTGCACAGTACCTGGCCTGCACAAAGACAAGAATCTCATTCTTTTTTTGCCGAAATATTCATGTTTTTGGTCTAGGTGACATGTGACTGGTGAGGTGCAAGATTGCTTTGTTCTTCGCAAGACTCATCCAAGTCATTGGACAGTGAATATTATCATGTCCTTTTGGAAGATCATGGCTTCGTCTCATCTTCACCTTGATAAAAAAGCAAGGAACAAAGTTGGACAAGCAATGTGGGAACCAGAAGCCGCAATTGCGTTGGCCATGCCTCATTGAGCAAAACTGGCAAAATCCAGTGTGACTTGGAAGAAAAGGCTAGGAATTGCAGAAAAAGGTGTATCAATACCAATGTCCACAAGATCAAAAGCTTATCAGTTAGGAATGAGTTCAACACCACCTAGGAGCCAGAGAGACTTGGTGCTTTTTGTTGGCTTTTTTTTTTTTCTCCGAAAACAGTTTTTTCTGGGAAACCACCTGCCTGAATCCTGACAATTTTTTTTCATTTATATTTCAAGAGAAATTTCTGTTTATATTGCCTTATGCTAAGTTTATGATACATCTCCCTGGAGCAATATATCTTACACCAATGTATGTTTTCAGAATTTAGTTGATTCATGATATCTGAAATAACTTGCTTTAGCCTTTTTGTTTAAAAAAAAACAGCTAGAGTTTTTCTTGTCATAACTTGTATTAACTATTTAAATGTGTGTTAGATAAAAGAATATGAAGACCTTGCTAGTCACCCTAGGATCTAATGTACGTATATGCTTCTTTACTGAGAGCTTGTTCTGCAGCTTATCTGTGCACGCTCTGTCACACAATAATGTGGTATCATCAGGGTGATTCTAGTGCCCGTTTTATGAGACATTACTGAAGAGAAATGAGGACAATGTGCTGAGATTATCTTCCCTTTTTAACTCCAGTTTGAAAGTGAAGTTTTGTGCAGGAAACCTACACTGATATTCTTAGGTTCCTTGCTGAAATATCCAGAAAGGTAATGTGCTGCTATATCCAAGACCAGTCCTATGGATTTTTCAGGAAGTGGATGTACAGCTTTGCATCCCTTAAGAACATGCCAGATAAAGGATTTGTAGAGCATTTCCAATGATATAGGAGTCTGTCAGACAGTCAAGGCAATCAGAATGCCTGTGATTCACTGTATGGTTCTCTCACACACGAAGTAATAGATGAAACCAGACAGCCTACACATCTAAGGAATACTTTTCGGGAAATGACAAGGAAAACCAATGGGGAAAAAATCAGGGAAAGATATCTTTACCAGCCTAGCTAACTAAAAAGTCCAAATATAGTTACAAGAGTTAGGAAAGTACAATAATGTCAAAACTGAAGCTCCATAGAAGCAACCCACCCTTTATCCTTGCCGCATTGCGTGAGGGGTGAAGAAATGTTTCAAAACTTTCCAAGCTCTTGCACATGAGGAATGACACACTCACAGCAGAACGATCCCTTGACTAGAACTGGGTTTGCACTGTGTTGGCACAGAATCATTAACTTTCAACTCAAGCTTTCTTCTTGGTTAAGAGTTTGCAGAACAAGAACTCTTGTACTGTAAATTTCTCAGATGTGACCCAAAATGAACTCATTTCTGAGAGTAGGCTCTTCTACTCTGACAACACTGGGTGGCATTGTGCAATATGTATACATTCTAAAGTAATAGAATATCTATTCAGATTTTTAAAAGTTTATTGTCTTCTGCCCTTCCAGCCCTCAGATTGTAAAAATACTGGAACTCATAGCTAGTTTGGATACACACACTTGTGCAGCAGTTTTAGCTCCTGAGCACACAGATGGACATGATGTCTTTATTTCTACCTCTCAAAGGAAGTGTTCACGTCTTTGTGTATAATTAGCTCCACTGTGAACAAGTCCTGAGAAGGAAAAGGCCTGGTTATCTTGTTAGACTTGTGGTTCAGCAGGGTAGGGGTGTAGTGAGGTAGAAGAGAGGGTTTTGCACTTAGTCATAAGTGGTGCTGGAGGCAACTAAAATCATGAGTATGGGCTGGCTGTGTGTGGGATACCATTACCAGCAGAGAAGGAGAGATTCACAGCCCAAGAATGGTTTCAGAGAAATGCCGCAGGGTGGAAATTCCATTCCCTTTTGAGCTCTGGACCAAGGGGCTCGTTTCCCATTAGGGAACAAGAAAGAAGATGAAAAATTAATTTCTGTGCAGAGAAACAACACCCATGTGTCAGATGACACAACTAGTCACAGATGTTAATGACATTCCTGATGATAAGAGTGAAATTCTGTTTTCCTTTCAGTTATTTGGTATTTTATAGTATCTAGCGAGTAAGCTTTGGCATGAAATGCTACAGAAGAGGCACATAAGCAAGTTCAGTATAAACACCTATATTTAAGGAAATCAATTTAGTTGATATCTAAATAATTTGATAAACAAATTAGAAATAAAATTAGATGACTTAGCTGTCTTTTACTGTTATCTCTGTGGTTTTACCTCATCTAATTTTAACATTTGTTTCTCCTCTGTTGTTGTCTAAAGTACAACATAATTGGTAGGACCCACAATAAAGACAAGCAGCTATTTAAGTTGTAAGCTCTTTTTAATAGGATGCTATTTCTTAGGAAACAGGGCTTAAAAATCTTTTTAATTAAAGAAGGAGGAAAGAATACTGATAAACTAGAGCTCTGGTCCTGTAACAGTAACATATATTAGTTGTTTTATTTGCATTATTTGACTACATACAAAATTTGTAATGGTAAGAATATATAAAACTACATCTCCACCTGTCTATATAAAACTACATCTTCACTCCATCACAACTACACATGTAATGATGTTGATGCAAAGATACTTGCACAAAAATATATTGTTTATTATAATACTGTACAGGTTTAATTGATTTGATAAAGAGTAATTGGAGCCATACTGGAAATGGCTAACTTCCCATAAAATAGCAAAATGTTTGAAATGCTGTGCCTTCTCATCACAAGATCCTCAGGGCAGGGGCTTTCCTTATTTATGTTTGTACAGATTTTATTTAGGAAAATGAAGCAGAATTATTTCCACTCTCAGTTGTAGGCCCCCAATTTGACAGAATGACAGAAGGAAGGGACTTCTGTGGGGCTGTTCAGACCATCTGTGTCAGAAGTCAAGCTGCTGCCCCATTTTAGGTAGTCTGAATTGCTTTACAGAAGATTCCCATCTTTCCCCATTAATATATATAATTTACGAAGCCTGCTCACCTGTATAGAAACTTAATGTATCTGCATATAAATTGGACACTACTATTAAAATTTCTTTCTGAAAGACCAAGAAAGTATAGGTATGCACTTCACAGGCATGAAATAATAAAAGCCACTGCATCATTTTTACTCTACTGTATTTATTTGCAATTGAACCTAGTCTTGTACATTCTCTTAGTGCTGTCCTCCATATGTACGTTTAGATGGCTGAGAATATAAACACATTACCTTAGTTCTTCTTTTAAAATCTGACACAACATTAATGATTCACTTTTCTACATAAACCCTTCCCTACCCCCCCCCCCCCCCACCCCCCCCAAAGAAAGAAGTGGAATTTGGAAACATAGGATTAGAAATTACTTTTTGAGTCACTCAGTCTAGTTCCCTTTTATAGGCAGCCATGAAATCTCTTTTGTAAAGTAGTAAGGTGCTATCCTAAAGCCAGTGAGGTTATTTACCCCATTACGCCTCTTGTGAGGCTATTTTGGAACCTTAGCTTCCTGATGGTTGGAAATTTTCTTCTAGTTTACAATCTAAATATGTCCATTCCACATATCTGCTTGTGTCTTGACTATCATTAGCCTTAGTCTAAATAATATCTTACTTCACCTCTGAAGGGTTTCTCTAACTAATCCCTTTCTAGAGAATTGAATTTGTTCTTTTTTTCCACACAAGCCAATTCTTTTAGTCTCCCCTTGCAATACATGGTCTTTATTCCTTTCATCATCCTAGGAGCTCTTTGGATTGTCCTGTCAGAAAAGTATAAATAATTTCCAATAGTAGCAAGATTCAAAGGGTAAGATAGGAAGCCAGGCTTTTTTTAATCTGTCTAAAAAAAACCCCAACAAAATATTTATACCAGTCTTGCTGCCAACCCTTAGTTTTGTAGAAGGATGGATTTTCACAACAGTGGCACAGTGGGATATTTTGAACTTCTAGAAGGAAAGCTGCTATACAAAAAGTATATGAGGAATTTATTTGTTATAGTGAAACCTTCATGATGAGAAAACATTTGCAATAGAACTGAATGAAGATCCGAATTTATCCCTGCTTATCGTACAATGTGCAGATTTACATCACTTGACAGAGAACTCCATCTAAGAGTTGTATTTTTCTAGGCCAAGAAGGACTATTCTGAAGTTCTGCTCCCACCTGGTTAATATAAACCAACTTACTTGACTTTACTGATAGCAGGTGTCTAATTTTGATGCATGTGAACAACCATATTTGTTCCATAGCAAAAGTTATATAGGTATTGAAAGGTGTGATACAACTTCTGTAAAATCATGGATGGACAATATTAAAGTCTACAGTTATTTCATTGTGATTTTATGAGTTCTGTTTAGCTTAAATTGAAATGCTTATGTATGTGTACGCATAAAAATATATATTTATATAAATTTAAAGAAAAACATTTTTTTATCTTAGAACACTATAAAGCCAGAAGGATTTTAATGCAGTTGCTGTTGATTTACAAGTTCATTAGGCTCACAATCAATAAGAACCAGGAAAAATGAGAGAGTGCTGATAATAATGGCTGAGAAGTGTTTTCATATCCACACCCACAAGTCTTGAAAAATCTTTAAATGGGTGAAATCAGAGCATCTAAAACCTTAAATCTGCATCTGGAACTTTGTTTTCAAAGTGCCAGTCACTCGATATTTCAGTTTTCTCTGCATTTGACTGGCAAATCCAGGTCTCTGGGGGTGCCCATTAGCAACCACACCAGTTATTCTTTGTGCTGACAATTGCTGTGCATCAGGTCCTAGATATTTTGAGATAATCCGTCAAAATGGCATTTAAATTCAAACAGCTGTTAAAATCCCATGGCCCTTTTTTTAATTATTAAGCACTATCCCAGCCAACTTAATGAAATCCATTTAACTTAGGGGCCCAGATCTTAGTGGTGGAAGCTAAACTGTAACCCTCTGACTGTGCTAACCCTCGGTGAGATCACGGCCAGCACCTGAAGCCCCGTAACCCCTTTTCTTCTCCCCTGTGTGCCTCTTGTCTTTGTACCCTGTCCCTCGGCCGGCCATGTAATGCTGACAGAGCCACCGTGCAGCAGTCGTGTCGCTCCATCATGGACCGTACTGCAGAGGTGCAGCGGGTGAAGTGCAGCTGGGTAGGAAGCCAGGACCAACAAGCTGTGGAGTTACTTCTACTTGGCTTCCTGTGCTCAAGCCCTTCACAGGCAGGTTTCAAACACGTAGTGGGGAGGAGACGGGCAGCTCGGCAGAGCCGCATGACTGACTTCAGGCACTGTCGTGAAGCAAAATTCCTGGGGATTAGGTTAAGAGACCTTTAACGTGGACAGTTAGAAGGTCTGGGTTTAAGGACATCCTATTGTGTTTCAGAAATGAAACGCTCATCAACGTCACACAGGCCTAGCAGCACTGAACACAGTATTGCTGAAATACTTTTAGAAGCTGAATACCTAAGATAATGAAGCTTTTTTCTGAAAATGTTTTTTTAAGGTGTTAAAGCTGTCTAAGCTATTCTCATTAATTAATCATGATCATTTTAATTAGGGAAAAACTTGAGTTTAAATTGGACATTAAAGACACTGAACATTTGGCTTTGAAAAATGAGTAGAAAACTAGGAGTCATCATCACCAGACAATAAATAAATAACAAATAACAGTGAATATAATTTTAAAAAAAGCCAACACAAAACCAATCTGCTAAGTACCACAAGTTACCTGACGTTCTCTTCACGCTGTTCTTTTCATGTCATTCACATAACAGACATTATCCTGGCACCAGGGGGTTGGATCTTGGTAACTGACTTGAAGAGAGTGGGAAGAATTTTAATTTTTCAAAAAAGCAGCAGGTGGAAAGTGACTTGGTAAAGATGACAGTTGACTGAAAAAAAAAAAAAGCAGCTGCCTACTCTTTACCCAAATACGTGCTCTTTGGAGCAGCTGAAACTGAACATTTTGACACTAAAGGATGCAGCTTGCTGTGCTTCGTGCTATATCATCACATCCAGCAGTATTAACAGCATGCATCAACCAGAATATCGTCTTCAGAGAACATGCAAAACATTTACAAGCTGCTCTGCATCAGATACGCTTGAACGCAGTAACTGCTGAAAGTGGAGGACCTCTCAAAACGTACCTTTTGTTCTGCAATTAGCTTATGGTTTCTCAAGCAGGAAATCAGCTTCAGGGGTGGTGGTTTTTCTGCAGCTAACATAACCAGCGTAGGAATTGTTTGATCTTTGCAGGTTTTTAAACGGATAGTTTTGTGCAGAGTCAATGGAGAGAGTTAAGTATCTCTGCAGCTACCCGAAAATATCTCATAAAGCTATATATGGATGTTGAAATTACTTAAATGATCATTTCTTCACATTCCAATAATTTTTTTTATTCTACATTTAGCTGTCTTGAGAGCTTGTATATTTATGAAATATTGAAACCACATGGAAGAAATAATATGCTTATGCAATAATATGCTCATAATCTTGTTTCCTCTAAAACATGAACAAGGGGAGTTTTGCTTGTTTGAGGATTACACGATGTAGGTTATTTAAAGAAGTAGCTGACTGATAAAGGGAAAACTATGTCATTTGAAAAGAGGAAGAGCAGTCCTATAGCTGTGACACTGGAACCGGTGGATGCCGGTCTTCCATTCCTGGCAAAATTTCCTCTGAGAACAGGTGAAATTCATCGTCTGTTTCTACTGGAAATGCCTCATTTTCACTTTTCCTTTCTGCTGAAAAGTTACTCACTTTTGCTCCTAAACCACAATCTGAAAAGTGTAGTATTTCTTTATTTTGCTGTATTCCTTTATCTTTTTTTTTTATTTTTGAAGGAAACACAGATTGATTATAAACATGTACTTGACAGAATATAGTACTCACAAGATATTGTGGCAATTTAAGAGTCAATTAAAATTGGATGTAGCGTGGGAAGCTAGGATGACATGTAGTGTTTTCACCTTGACAGCCTTTCAGTGGAGGTGGCACAGCAAAAGATCTTGACACATCTTGACGCCAGCGTGAATGCCTTTGAGTAGAAGGCAGGTAATTTTTTTTCAGATGCAGTAAGAATCTAAACTTATCGGTAGTCATGAGACAAAAAAACCCAGAAGAACTTCTGCATTTCCTAGATGACTGCTGATCTTATGTGTATTTTTAGGAGCAAAAGTGAGTAACTAAAAATAAAATGAATTTTAAAATAACATGTAAATAAGATATATGTAAAAATAGCAATATTTACATAGTTAGAACTAGTTTGCTATGTAAAGCTGTGGAAAAAGTCAGATATGGCAATTTGGAAAATTGAGATATTTGGAAATGTCATGTTAAAACCAGTGCAAAATTCCAAAGATCACAAAGAACAGAGGAAATTTAAGTGTACAGCAGTAGGTTCTTATTTGCCTCTTTCGTTAGCTGTCTCAGGAAACTTTTCTGTTCTTTTTTCTTCCGAGTTGCTGCCTTCTCTTAAGTTCTTGTTCTCGATGTATTTAGTCTCTTTCAGTCATCTTTCGTTTTCTTCTAAAATAATTGAAAATAATAGATGAGCAGACACTTAATTCTAATCCTGTAAAATAAACAGTTTTACCACATGAAATTTCAAGATTATTCTAATAGGATCGCTGACTACGTTAACATTAAATACAGTCAGCTTATCTAAGGTGATGAGGAATGAGATAACACAGTTCAAGCATACGTAATACAACACTTAGGTAATAAAGCTAGAAGAATATACAATGAGATGTAATAAAGCAAAGATTAAGCACTGAACAACGCTTAGCTGTGATGTGCAGTTTCAAAAGAAGCTTGCAAGGTCACACAGGGAGGCATGCCACATACACGCATGCCAGTGAGGGAAGCTGCAGGGCCACGGTCATGTGGTGCCGCTCCCAAGTGACAAACCCCGTGCCCAAGGCTGGGTGACATCTGACCACACCAGACATACCTAGACTGCAGAGATCCAGTTCCCATAGTCGTACAGGGAAAGCTGAACCAAGCTGCTCTGCACTCACAACGTGCTGAATCTGTGAAATGGATTAAGATCCACCCACAAATAATAGAAATGTATCCATATGTGTAAGAGGTTTCAGGATGATGGCTTTGTAGGTAACGAGACTGTTTCTAACTACATTCACATATAACCCTGTGGTGGGTTGACCTCGGCTGGAGGCCAGGTACCCACCAGAGCTGCTCTCTCACTGCTCTCCTTCACTAGACAGGGGAGAAAAGGTGCAACGAAAGGCTGGTGGGTCGGGATAAGGACAGGGAGAGATCACTCACTAATTATTGTCACGAGCAAAACAGACTGAACTTAGAGAGGAAATTCATCTACTTTATTACCAAGCAAAACAGAGTAGAGCGATGAGAAATAAAATCAAATCTTAAAACACCTCCCCCCACCCCTCCCATCTTTCCAGGCTCAACTTCACTCCCAGCTTCAACCTCCACCCTCCCTCAGCGGCACAGGGGGACGGGGAATGGGGTTACGGTCAGTTCATCACACGGTGTTTCTGCTGCTCCTTCCTCCTCAGGGGGAGGACTCCTCTCATTGTTCCCCTGCTCCAGTGTGGGGTCCCTCTCACGAGAGACAGTCCTTCACGAACTTCTCCAACGTCAGTCCTTCCCATGGGCTGCAGTTCTTCATGAACTGCTCCAGCGTGGGTCTCTCCCACAGGGTGCAGACCTTCAGGAGCAGGCTGCTCCAGCGTGGGTCCCCCACGGGGTCACAAGTCCTGCCAGCAAACCTGCTCTGGTGTGGGCTCCTCTCTCCATGGGGCCACAGGTCCTGCCAGGAGCTTGCTCCAACATGGGCTTCCCACGGGCCACAGCCTCCTTCAGGTGCCTCCACCTGCTCCGGCGTGGGGTCCTCCACGGGCTGCAGGTGGAATCTCTACACCCCTTCATCCTTCCTCCATGGGCTGCAGGGGGACAGCCTGCTTCACCATGGTCTTCACCACGGGCTGCAGGGGGATCTCTGCTCCGGCGCCTGGAGCACCTCCTGCCCCTCCTTCTGCACTGACCTTGGTGTCTGCAGAGTTTCTTACATCTTCTCACTCCTCTCTCCGGCTGCAAAAGCTCTCTCTCTCTCTAAGTGTTTTTCCCTTCTTAAATATGTTATCACAGAGGTGCTGATTGGCTTGGCCTTGGCCAGCGGCGGGCCCGTCTTACAGCCGGCTGGCATTGGCTCTGTCAGACACAGGGGGAGCTTCTAGCAGCTTCTCACAGAAGCCACCCCTGTAGCCAACCCCGCTACCAAAACCTTGCCATGCAAACCCACTACAAACCCTTATGGCAGCGAGATGTCAGTGCTATTTGTAAAAGTAACTGTAATGAAAATAGGAGTAATAAATGCGACCTTACTATTGCCACCTACAATAATGCTGCATGTTTGTGTCTGGTTTTCTCTAAAAGTTTGTCAGTAGACCATTCAGATCCAAAAATGGGTGATAAAGAAGTTACACTGTGGTCTCTTAAAACAGTCACCGCTGTCTAAATCAAGATCTGTTTGTTTTTTTCTCCATCTTATTTACTAACCAGTCCCAACTTGTGAAAATGTACTTGGTGCATTGGTTGAACTGTTCGCGTAAGCCTATCTGAAGGTATGCTCCCTTTACCGATTTGCTCTTCAATATGAGCTGGTCTCAATAGCCATTAGAAGTCTTTGTATTTATTACAAAGGTAACAGGATCACACCATACAGGAGAAATGTATGTTTAAGTCACAGTACCACTGTTTCTACCCAGTTAGAATTACTGATGCTGTATGAAAAAAGAGGTGGTGTAAGTCAGTGGGACTGAATTTCAAAAGACCTGGATTTTTTATTTAGCTTAGCCACTGACCTTCCTAGACCAGAGATATCATCAGCCGGTGCCTCTTCTACCTAATAATATGTGCTGCCTTGTTTATTTGGATTCCAAGCTTTTCCTAATAGGTCTTGTCTCTTACTGGATTTATGTAGCATCAAGCATAAGGAGGCTAAAATGCCAGCTAAGTCCAGCAGGTGTATCTGTAATATAAATGTGTAAAAAGAAAGGGAAGGGGAAAAAAGAAGTAACAAAAATAACAGTAAATATTCTTGTTCATATACAATTACCTTTTCTACTACAGAAAAAAAAAGTGAATTTGTATAAAGAAATTAGATTAAAACAATTCCAAAGATTAAAAGAATGGAAAAAAGAATTTGGGGGAATATATTAAATAAACCTACAAAATAATTATCTACTGTCCTTTAAACATTCAGTAGACAGATAGCATTTTACAGATGGAGGTTTAAGAGGAGCCCAGGACCACAGAGCAGGAGCAAGAGGGAGTCAGAAACAGGGGCCAGATTTCCCATCCCAAGCACTAGGGTATGGTAACAACCCCACAACGAACAGCTATGTAACTGCTGAGTACAGGATGACTAGGGGGGAAACTGAGGAAGGAAAGCCTGTGTGTGCTCTTCAGTATGAGTTTGCTTAAAACCACGCATCAGGTTATTGTTCCAAGGCCAGAGTGCTCTTTGATTACAGGTATGCACAGCAGAGCCCTCCAGTGACATGTACATCGCTAGGCACTTTATGAAACTAAACAACAACGCCGTCGTGAATATTAGCTATAGATTTTATTTCTTTGAACACTTCTCACTGTTGGTATGTTAAACCAGCTTATTTCTGCCTCACTGCACACAGGAAAACCTCATTCTGTAAGAGAAACGGAGAATGGGGTTAAAAAGGGGAATCTGTGGCTTCTGTTCTCTGCTCTATTCCAGTAAAGTTTTCCTTTGAATTGGCGGACGAAATGTAGTTATTGCTTGTTTTTGCCCAACCCCAGCTCTAGCCCTAGATACAGCAGCACGACCCTCAAGCCTGCACTGAGTTCCTAAAACTACATACATTTCATTGCAAAATGATCTAGTGGTCTTTGTAACTAGCATTGTATCTATACATTAAATTTGTAAATTGTTTACATTATAAGGCTATTGCAAAAGTAGTTTGAGACAACTGATCCGTAGTGATGAAAAATACTTCTGTAATATTCAAATCCTTTAGCACCCTTCAAACATTCCAAAAACCAAAGGACACTAATTGTGTAGGCATAGCTTTAAACTTAAAAACCTTTTTATGCAAGAAATTAAGTCTTCATCAAGAAAATAACTGTTGAAATCTTAATATCTTTCAATGACAGCCACATTTGAAGAGCAATTTTGTAGCATAATGATCCTTGTTGCATAATTTGGACAGGCTTTTGTTCTCATTTTAATTTCCCATACACAGCTTGCTTTACCATCCCTCCTTTCCACACTGACTGAAATGGAGAGATCAAAGTCAGGAGAGAAAACATCAAGATCTGGTTCTGGAGTTAAACTTCTAAAGATTTCAGAACAGCTCCTACCTCAAACATGCTATGGTGTATCTGACTAAAGCCTCGGGTGCCTCATATAAGACTTGGACAGCTGCATTCCACCTGGGATCCCACTGTAGGACAAGTCCAAAATAGCAACTTTAAAACCCCCACTCAGCTTCCACCCAGGACTAGAAGTATCTAAACTTCCTGCTCTTTGATTTTTATATTCTCAAGGCATCTAGAATATGAACCTGCCCAGAAGATGTGCCAGAAGAAGAAGAAGAAGAAGCAGCAACAGCAGCAGCAGCAGCAGCAGCATTATTTTTTCTCTTCTGCTTCACCTCATACCAAAGGTTGTCTGAAATCTCGAAATTAGTTCCTTCGTCTAAATCTTCCTCCAGTTGTGATCTGACAGACTTCCTCAAAATAGGCCTATAGGACTGGGTAGACTATAAAATGGAGTTTCAGATTCTTGCTTTATTATCAGTGTAGCTGGAGGAGAGGTTTATGCCTATGTTTTATACAATTTCATAACAGTTACAATGTTTGCCAAAGAATGCAGTTTTCACTTTTTTCTGCCCGAGAGAGTCAAACACAAATCATTCTCCCATTAGAAAAACTGTCTAACCATCAGTTGTTACCTTAGTACATAAATTGCTGGACTGTGATTTACAAGAGGTCAGATTAGACAATCTAAGAGTCATTTCTGGCTTTAAACTCTATGCTAATCTATGAAAACTAATGCATTGCCATAAATAAACAAACAAACAAATAAATGAGGCATTTCACCTCTGAATCACTACTTTCATAACGTGATAACAATTTGCTAAAGCATTAATGAAAAACTAAAATCTAGTCCTTCTGGAATATTTGTGACAAGTTCAGTGACACAAAACATGATCCTTAGTGTCCCATCTAACTTTTGCCATGGGGTCTGCCCAAGTCAATGCTTTTGTGCTTTCAACTGAGTGAGGATTTCGGCATGTGAGCTGAGTCCTCTATGTAGTTTGTGAAGCACTTCTGATCTCAAGTATTCTATAAATGTGGAGTAATATAAGAGGAATCTTAATTTCCTTTCCATGTACAGAATTATACCAGTGTGAAGCTTTTACTTCATCCCAAGGATGAAATAAGTTTTATTAACCCTTAAACTCTAGAAACATAGGTCTTCAGAATGAATGTGTTGTCTTAGTAACGTATTCTCAGTATGATTACTGCAGTGGATCAAACCCATATCTCTTCAGAGAAGAAACCTGCATTTGGCTTGTGTGGCAAGGTTTTGGTAGCGGGGGGGGGCTGCCAGAAGCTTCGCCCCTGTCCGATAGAGCCAATGCCAGCCAGCTCCAAGATGGACCCACTGCTGGCCAAGGCCAAGCCCATCAGCAATGGTTGTAGTGCTTCTGGGATAGCGTATTTAAGAAGGGGAAAAACTGCTGCAGAGCAGCAGCCAGAAGAGAGGAGTGAGAAGATGTGAGAGGAACAACTCTGCAGACACCAAGGTCAGTGCAGAAGGAGGGGCAGGAGGTGCTCCAGGTGCTGAAGCAGAGATTCCCCTGCAGCCTGTGGTGAAGACCATGGTGAAGCAGGCTGTCCCCCTGCAGCCCATGGAGGATGATGGTGGAGCAGAGATTCCACCTGCAGCCCGTGGAGGACCCCACGCCAGAGCAGGTGGAGACACCTGAAGGAGGCTGTGACCCCATGGGAAGCCTGCACTACAGCAGGCTCCTGGCAGGACCTGTGAACCTGTGGAGAGAGGAGCCCACGCCAGAGCAGGTTTGCTGGCAGGACTTGTGACCCCGTGGGGGACCCACGCTGGAGCAGCCTGCTCCTGAAGGTCTGCACCCTGTGGGAGAGACCCACGCTGGAGCAGTTCACGAAGGACTGCAGCCCGTGGAAAGGAGTGAGTGATCTCTCCCTGTCCTTATCTTGACTCAGCAGCCTTTCCTTATATTTTCTCTCCCCTGTCCAGTTGAGAAGGGCAGTGATAGAGCGGCTTTGGTGGGTACCTGGCCTCCAGCCAGGGTCAACCCACTACAAAACCATACTGCCTTTGGTTCATTTTTCAAGCTAACTAGGAGATGTGTCCCTATCTTTCCAACTGAAGTGGGAACTAGAAGATACATGTTTTGAACTATGGTACACATAGACATAAGACACTTGAAAGTCTAACACAAAAGCAGAAAAGTACATGACCCATCCCTCTTTCCTGAGAGTGGATGGGAAATCATTTCTCCACATAGAAAATACTGACAAAATTGTTCAATGACTTGACTCCATTAGCATCTGCATCCCTTACAGCTCAAGTCAGTGTCACACAATTGTGTTCTAAAATAGCAGTTACCCAAACAAACTGAATTCTTGACACAGAGAGTTTTCAAAAACCTGGGTTTTGCCTTGGATATAAAATTTGCAACCCTTCAATGAATTAACTATTTATTATTTCAAAATTATTCTACCAGAAACATTCCATAATCCTCTAAATGCAGTCTCTACTTACATAGAGTTGAAAAAAGGAAATTAAACTTCCTATTACCTGACTATTATCCCTAAGTTCTAGGATTCACAAGATATTAGAGGGAGCCAGTTGATGAAAAAAATCAATTTCTCCTTTACCTACCAGGAAGTGTATGAAAGGGATGTGCTGAAAAAAGAGCTTTTATTAAGCAGAATTTAAAAAGAAAATGGAAGGTGATAAGTGAGAGGAAGAGATTTTTTTTTTCTCTGAGTGCCACTATAGATCCTTGATTCAGACTTGGTTAGAGGAAACTATTATGGTTTGGGGTTTTTTTGTCTGATAGCAGCATTAAACCTATGGTACTACATCCTTCTTCCCTTTTTTATCTTCCCCCCCTCTTCCCCCCCTTGAAAGGGAAGTAATCACCATTTTGCTCTGCCCTGAAGACCTTGCTTGAGAGTGAACAGGCTATTGTTGTCCCTGCCTTAGAGAACAAGCAGACTTGCCTTGAGAACGTGCTGGGGAATTCCGTAGTCTTTGCTGACGCAGGAAGAGGTGCAGCAGCAGGTAAGACCCAGATTTCCAAATAAGCTTGTATCTCTGCAAGATATAAACAAACAAAAACATTTCTGTACGCTAGTGGCAGGGTAACTGTCATTATCCTACCTATATCCTTACAACAGGTTTGTAGATAATAGTTCTTGTAAGACCAACTGGTATAGGTGGGGAAAAAACTAGATAAGCCTTTAGGCACTCAGGCTCTTTTTGAAGTCTAAAATTAAAATATTGGGTATAAAAGCTACCCCTCCTCAACTCCCCTCTCCCCCCCAAAAAAAAGCCAATCCCACCATCCAAAATGAAACTTAGAAGCTATTTAAAATTGTTATTAAATAAACAGAATTTCAAACTAGTTTTGCTTCGTATATCTGGAAAGTAAAAACCTAAGCATAGACTTGCTAACCTGAATAGAAACAGAGGACTGCTATGAGTATCTTCTCTGGGAAATGGAGCACTCTGGGAAAATCGAATGGGGCTAAAAGATTATCCGCCCTGAGGCTACTTATCCTGAATTATCAATATTGCCTAGGATGTCAACAGAGCATTGAATGTTTTTTCTACTACTATAGGCTATTTGTAGAACTCCTAAAACTTTTAAGTGGGTTTGTTTTTTTTTTTTCCTAGTATTGTTACACAAAAGCATGCTTTCCAGGGCAGTGGCTTGAAGTCTCAGAAATCTTTCCTGGGCTTTTGGATGTATTTAGGTACTTGGGTCCTCGCCCGGATTCCGCGCTGTCACACACATACGTTAAGGTGGAAACATGCATTATCAACTTCTGTGTTAGCTTTAGCCTCCTTTTACCGTTCAGACTTCTGTTAAAATAAACCTTATTTAAACTGGAGAATGCACTCCTGCCTTTCCATTTTGACTTTTTTCTTTCTGGGTACCTCTGTTCTTTTTAATGTTACTGCTAAGGTAGGAAGCAAATAAATTGCTTCTTATATCTTTCAACCTCTAATGCAATATTGCAAGCTACTGAGATGAATTTTGCTAGTCCCTCTCCTTAGTGTGGTAAAAGGAATTTTTCCAAATTCTCAGCCTAATCAACAAATCTCATTACTTTCAGTCATTTTCCAAGTTTTTGTTTTCTAGCAGAGTTCCAGATGATGTGGTGAACTTGAAACTTGCTTACAGTTGATTGATTTATTCCAATTAGCACTTGAAGGTATCAGATGTACTGTCTCTAGCCCCGAAGAAAATTAGGTAAAATGCTTCCTCAGTGCAATAAGCACGGAAGTTTAGTCACTGACTCAAGATCCTAGCGTTATATATGTTAGAATCTCCCTATGAAATCTTCAAACTTTTCCAAAGTTTCACCTATATAAATTAGAGATGAAGGTATCTTCTCCCTCACATGGTGATTCCTCTGTTCTTCCAACACATGGTCTTGCAGAGTAAATGGAGGAAAGGTATGCTGTATACTGCCCTTCTCCGAGCACTGTCCCAAAATTTCATTAGAAAAACTTACTTGACTGCAGCACTAGTGTGTGTAAAAAAACAAATTCAATCACTACTTTTCACAAAATCAAGTTTTAGAATATTTCAGACAAAATACTGATGATTCTTAATGTGGAATATTCAGACTTGAACAAGTTAGCTTTGATAATCTGTCCCCAAGAAATCTGTATATTGAGCAAGCTCAGATATAGAGTTAGCAATTTATACAATTGATACTAAGGCTTTGTCGTATCTAATTTTCTGCAATAGTCTCTTCAAAAACCTGAAGTGACAAGATGGTAAGTTGAGACCAAATTTGTAACCCAAATCAAACGTGGGTTAAATAGAATTATTCTATCCTCAAACCATGGCTCAGAGGAAATTCATGTTGAATGTCAGTTTGGAAGACACTCTTTCTAGCCTTATTTTCTTACTTCAAATACACTTTAAATCCTCTTCCTTACTATTTTCTTGATTTGGAATTGGTTTTCAAGCTAGTTACAGAGGTAGGAGATATAGTTATCCTTAAATGTTGAAGGTATTCAGAGTGTCCAGATTGTTTTGCTTCTGACATAATTCTGAATGGTTGCAAGCACGGACACCGTTGCATGAGATCGATCCCCCCACACACACACTTTCAGTCCTGGGCAAAATTGTTTACTGAAGAGAAGACAAAGCAGCAGAGGGAGTGGGAGATGGAAAAGGGACATAACTAATGTAAACGCAGGCTGAACAGCATGGAGAGATGACAGCTGGGAATTAGGGTAAATAATTTCTCATTAAGAGAGAAAGCCAGGAAGAGACAAGAATGAGTAAGGATGTTCAGAATAAACTGTACTAGTAGTCAGACTCTGAGGACATCAATGCGTAAACTCCCTCGTGCAGCTACTTTTCACAGCTTCTCCTGGACAGTACGATCTGGCTTTCTGCCCTCATGATCTTTCTTTATTATGATCTGCCCTTATAAGCTTTCTGCCCTCAGCTCGTTTGGTTGAAGAAGTAAGGCAAAACCAGCCCTTGTATTGCCAGAACGAGGGATTCTTACCCTCCTTCCCACCAAGTTCTGAGTTTGTTCACAGAGGGGTACTTCAGAGTAAGGGTTGTTTTCCATACTCCTCATGACGTTACTCTGCTTGTTGAAGGAGTTTGCTTCTGCTTCCTCCAGCTGAGTTTCTGGTTGGATTGACCACTGACTGTCCTGAGTAGTTACTGAAATTAGACTATTAGTAAACATCTGACTTCTTTTTTAAAGCTCTCATTTCTGGAGTAGCTTCCAAAATTTGCAAAATGCCACACTAAATGTCGGTGCCATGGGGTTTTTTTCTCCCCAAACGTAAATATATACGTGTATGTGGATAGTGCAAAAGAGAGCCTGTATGTGTGTACAAATACATTTGTGTATTGCATGCTGGATGCGAAAAGGAGTGTAAGCCTGGCCCTCCTGATAACAAAAGTTATGTACTACATTCAGAACAGGATTTCACCCATAGCCTCTGAAAATTAGAATTATTTAAAATGCCAGAAGCTTGGCATGTCAATTCTTAGACAATTCTGTGGGGGGGAAAAAGGAACCAAATAGCTGTTTATTTTATTTTTTCTGACTCAGTTTTGAGAGAATACAATAGATTTGAGTTGGGATGCTACAGCTGGTTCCAAAATTAGATGCCTAGTTCTTATTTGCAAAGTATTTTTTCTGCTCCAGTCTCTAGCTGTAAATAAAGCAGAAATATGTTAAAATAGTCACCTAAAGGATACTAAAATATTTGACAAATGTTTTTGACAACATTACTAGATAATACTGTGGGTTTAAATACCTTCTGCAAAATGTAGAAAGATTACCTCCATCACTTTTTTGGGAAAAAAATGCAGCACATACTATCAGCATGTGTTTTTTCTTGTGAGAATACTGAATGGAAAATACTTGACGTGAAAAGGTTTGATATATCAGATCACAGCTCCCTCTTGTGTAATTCATCATTACTACAGAAACCTAAGTTGGATAGAGATTGCTTAAACTAAATTCTATGATACCTATTTATTTTATTCCTTTACTTTTCCCCATCAGTGAAATTTTAGGTTTTGGAATTTTGTATTTCCATGTAATTTCAACGCCAAGACAGACAATAATATTTACAGTAAGGGTGTACTAAAATTACATTTAGAGGAATATTACTTTTGATCAAGGACATGATTTTGCATCCATAATCAAAATCCTGGGGTTTTACTTAAGAAAATTCATGTCTAATCTGCTATTTATTATTGCTGCTAGGTCTTTCTTCCACATAACTTCCTAGGGGTTTTTTCTGTTCATATTTCGATGACTTTTGGAAAAACTCTGTAGCCATTCTAGTTTTCTTTTATTCTCTAGTTCTTGTGTCCACAAGTGTTCAGAGCACCATAAGGTGGTTATTATCATTCCGTGGCTTTGTGGTATTCTCTTTCAGTGAATTAAGACTCGTTTTAGTACTAGTACCAGAATACATATAAAGGAAAAGCTGGAAAGCTTCTTTATGCTACAGCAAAACTTATTTCTGACTCTACCCTGAAAGACTGCATTTCATTAATTTGACTGTGAACACTTGAAGAGTTACCTTTGGAATGGAAACTTTTTTTTTTTTTAAAAAAAGCAGTTCTTCTTGTAATGACATAGTGCAAAACCCCAAATGACCCTCCTGGAGAAGATGTGTGAGAACAGTTTGGAAGAGGTAAGCAACCCCAAATTTAGAAAGTACGAACAAACCTGGCGCTAATGGTTTAACTGCCATTTAAATTGTGGCGTGAATCGTGGCTTTGTCTACAGCAAACGATGAATCATCTCGGCTGGCTCTGCACAGACCAAAGCTAACGCCGGGGAAAGTTACACCACTGACTAAAGTAGATGTGAAGGAAGACCCTTAATCTTTTTTCTACGCCAACGTACATCACCATTACAATCAAGTAAAGCTGACATCCCGTATTCATTCCTCCTTGAAGAGCTCAGTTTTTTCATAAAACTGCGGTGGTTTACAATTTTAAATTTATTTTCAAAACCCCAAACATCTAAGTAACCAACCCACCAAACCGAGCCCACGCCTGGTAACACTGGCCCGACACCTGCTGCGGGTGAGCGGAGGGACACGCGCTGGGTTTACTGCTTGAGGCCCCTGCCGCTTGCCGCGCCTGTTGCTCTATCCCGGCAGCTGGTTCGCTCCGTCTCCCACTGCCCAGGGACGGGGCAGCCCCCGCAGCGCCCAGCCGCCCGCCGCAGCAGCTCCCAGCCCGTCCCGGCCTGTCCCTCGACGGCACCTCCACAGGGGCCGGCTAGAGGAAGGGCCCTTAGGCAGCCAGCGCGATCGCCCGAGGGCGGCGCGCAGGGCCGTGGGACAGACGGAGGCTGAGAGGCAGCGCAGGAGCCAGGCAGCGCTGGGACAGCCCCAACTGGCCGTTGGGCGGCTGGGGCCTGATTTCGAACGGCAAGCGGCCCAATCAGAGGCGCGGGCGGGGTTGGGCGCTGGGTTTGAGCCAGGCGGTAACTGGCGGCAACTGGCGGCGCGAGAGTGGGGCTGGGTTGGGAGGTCGCGATGGTGCTGAGCAGGGTCTGAGGGGCGGTGGGGGGCTGGGGAGCGAGGGGTGCGGGAGGCAGTGAGCGTTGGGATGGCGGAGCAGAGGCGAAGGCTGGTGCGGCTGGCGGTGCTCGAGGAGCTCCGGGCCTCTTACGGGATTAAGGTGAAGAGCGGGAGCTGCCTGGCGGCAGCCAAGCAGCCGGGAGCGGCGGCCGCAGAGGTAAGGGGGGCGGTAGCGCTGTGGCGCTCGCGGAGGGCACCCGCTCCCCGGGCTGGGCAACGGCGGTGCCCGGCGCTGCGCCGGGGGGAGGTGGGGGCGGGATGGGGGGGGGGGGCGCGGCGGCTGCCGCCGCCGGTGAGGGGGCAAAGCGCAGCGGCCCCGGAGCCGGTCTGTCCCCGGGGGGCCGCCCGTTCGGGCACTGGTGCCGTTGCCGTAACGCAGTTGCTCCTGCTAGCCCCCCCGGCAGAGCATGACCTCCCGCCGTGGGGAGCAGCCGTAATCCCTGCGATGGGGAAAGTCATTTTTCCTCCCATTTTCCTCAGCGAGCAAGCGCTCCAGACGGCCGTCAGGATAGCCAGGTTGTGATTTAGCAAGAAATGGCTTAGTGAAGCTGAATTCCCCCGGGCACCCGCCCCTTTAGGACCTGGATGTTGCAAGGCAGACCAGATGGTGGACGAGATCTATTCCTCTTCGTTCATGTAGTTGATGTTCTCAACCATGCATGCATGCTTCTGGTTTATGCAAGAGCTTTCTACATATTACTGTGCTTAATGTCACTCACTGTAGAATTTAAATCTTGGTGGTTATTTCTTGATTTACAGTGCTACTGTGTAGTTTCTAAAAGCTTTATGTCTTTTACTTGATTGCTTTGATTTCTGAAGGGCTTTGTTTGTGTGGTTTCTTAGTATAAGACATGACTATGGGAATTTTGGTACAGGCAACTCTGGCCTTGTTTTGCCTGTGCTCTGAGATATGAAATCTGTCCTGTGATTTTTAAATACCTACTTTGAACTTGTTGAAGGGAAAAAAAAAATGTTTTCTGTCAAGGGACTCTTATTTAAAAACTTCAGTATCGTAACAGATGCCAGTTTATACAGTATTGAGGCCCACTTCAGAACGCTGGTCTTCTGGTAGACTCTAATTTATAAAGCATGGACCACTGTCAAAACAAGATCCCTGTGTAAAGCAGAACTGAGCATTCTCAGAATGAGCCTTCTGTAAGAAGATATTACAAAATGCTACGGTAACCTTTGGTCAATATAAGCCAAAGAAGATGTGAGAACACTTGCTTGAGTTGGGCTGTTTGGGAAGGGAGAGGGCAAGAGTAAAGTTAGAATTAGTTTCTTCCCCCTTGTCAACGTCAAGCGTATGGTTCTGGACTTTTTTTTTTCCATTTGAAGGGAGGGTAAGAAGAGCTGTGAATAACATATATATGTCATAATAATAGAAGATGTCTATATAGCTATCTGTAGTGCTTAAATTTTATACAAGGAAGAAAATGTGTAGTCAAATAACGACTGAGCAAGGTAGGAAAAGGTATAGAATGACATTTGTTTTGCCAGGGGGCATTCTAGTTCTATTGTAAGGGAACAGACATAACTTTATTTTAAGAACTTAAATCACAACCTCTGATGTTTCAAACACAACCTAGTAAAGTGAGGATATCAGTTATGAATTTTAAACATTGAATTACAAGCCACTGGAATTCTCTATTACATAATCTTGTAAATACAGAGAAACATTCTATCTTTGAGTTAATTTTATTTTTGTACTTTTAGTAGCAACCTGGAATACAATGACACACACGTGTTGCTTCTCTTTCCTTATCGTGTTATGCTTGTTTTCTGTAGGACAGATAGGCCGAAGGTGGCCTAATTGGGTTAGTTATTGATTAACTATCTTCCCAACATGATCAGCACTTTGAATTTCAGGTATATATCGCCAAGAGTTTGCATTCAAGTTGAGTGTGATCCCAATCCTCTTCTGGTTGGGGAAGGGGCTGACTTGCATGTTCCGTAAATAGAAGCAGAAAAGAAGTGGGCAAAGAAATAAAAGTACACGTTGTTACATTGAAATGTGGGCTTTTATAACTGAAACGACTGTGCAGTAACCTCAGATAAAGATTTAAAAAAAACGTTCTAGGTGAGCATCCATAGTAATGACTGAAGAAATTGCTTGTATTCTAATATGTAACAGACACTCTGATGCCTCGCTATAATGCAATAGAGTTGTAAGAGTTTCTTAACTACAAATGCTTAATATCGGAGTTCAGAACAGTTTTCTAGACTACTCTGTTGAGTTTAATCCTCCCTGAAACAGCAATCTCAAGTGCCTCAGATAATTTTTTTTTTTTTAAAAAGTAATTTTTTCTTTATTTCAAATGTCAAGGTAAGGTGAGATTTCAGAACAGTCTATTTAATATCCTTACTGACTTGGGGGCCTTACGGGAAAACTGATTCTTTGTAAAATAAAAAGTGCAAAACAGACTGCAGAAAACCTTTCTAGTCTTTCACAGTAATCTAGGGTGTTACCTGTAACTAGAATCAGTATGGGCTCAGCTATCTAGAGATGATAGTGCTTTTCCTGACAATACCTCTTATCTGAAAGACTTTGGTTTTTGTCTTAACTACCCTTCTGTTTGTACTTTGTGGAATACGTGCTTTTCTGTAATATGTAGCTGGTGATTCTATCAACTTTTGAATAACATTAATTGAATTTTGTATTTTAGGGTAAAATCTTTGGAATATCTTTTCATGCATTACCGCAATCACTTGTGCCAGAATATGGTTATGTTCCGAGGTAAATTAACACTGTATATTTAGACTTACACTTGCTTTGTTCTCTTTATAGTGTTGAACTCTTGTCAGAAGAGGGAACATAATATTTATTCCAGGTCTGCTAAAGCTTATGGGGGATACAAGAATTAATTTCAGTTGGGGAAGGAGGGATGCAAAAGTTAAAGGGGGAATTCAGAGCCACAGCTATCGTTCAGTTGTATTTCTTTATACTTCTTGTCATTGGGGAAAACTGTGCTGCACGTTAACTTTTAGCTATTTATCATGAAATAGTTTTTCTGGAAAAAAAACAGCTTTATTCTGAGCGGTAGAAGTATTGTACTGTTACTGTTCTTTCCTCAGCTTTCTTGTTGATACTTGTGAATATTTGGAAGAACATGTTCATACCGAGGGACTCTTCAGAAAGTCTGGATCTCTTGTTCGTTTAAAAGCTTTAAAGGTATTATCTGAAGCTTCTTTCTTTCTTTCTTTCTTTCTTTTTTTTAAATAAGCTGCATTTCTTTCAATCATCTGCATGTTTTAGTTTTTGGACTCTTTTCAGTCATATTTGAGTTTTAGTATTGGAAGTAGACTGGTAACATTACCTGCTCTAGAAATGAGAGGAGATTAGTCCAGAAACTGATGAACTTCACCTTTTTTCTTTTTTTTTTTTTTTTTTTCCCTGGGAAATTTTTCGGCTTTCCAGATGGTGAGAATACGCTTGTGACTGAACAAACTTGTTAGCAGTTATGCACACTGGATGCTGTGAGGATATTTGTTTAACAATGTTCTCCCAGAAGGATGTATACATGGGAAACCTGTGAATTAATGCATGTGGTCTGACAGCGTCGTCTGTGTCTTTTTGTAGATACTGTAGTTGTGTAAAACATGACAAGGCTGAAACTAAAAATGGGGAAGATGTGACTGTCTTTTCTGATATGGGCTAGAGGATTAATGCCTAAACTTAGAAATCTGACCATATGTTGAAGACTTAAAATCATATTTCTTATGAACAATTTCAGAGTAAACTGGATCAAGGTGAAAATTGCCTCTCGACTGCGCTGCCATGTGATGTTGCTGGGCTTCTTAAACAGTTCTTCAGAGAGCTGCCAGAACCCATCCTTCCACCTCACCTGCAGGAAGGCCTTTTCAAAGCTCAGCAGCTAGGAAATGAGAAGAAAACTGCAACTGTGTTGCTGTCTTGTTTGATGGCCGACAGAACAATTGAAGCTTTGAGATACTTTTTCAATTTTCTGAGAACTGTGTCCCTAAGGTCAGTGTCGAGAGAGCACTTGGAAACAGCGCCTGATTTCTTTAACGGCTTCTTTCCAGGCAACTGCTGTAACTTTCTGAGAGTGGTTTGTGACTTTAATCTGCAGTCATTCACTAGAGTTCAGTTATGGTCTTTTCTTTCATAAATCCAAGGCGTTTTCTTTATGAAACCTTATTTTGCTAGACGATTGACTTTGTTCCATTCTTTCATAGCTATATTTCTCATTCTTTGGAAAGCAAAAGGAGTGACTGATAAAATTAACATAATCTAACTGATACCTTGCATTCCCCAAAACTAAACTGTGTCTAGAACCTCTTGATTTCAATCACATAGTCATGCAGTTACCTAGCCTGGAGTGCTTAAGTCTACACATTAATCTCAGTATGTGAGCACTCAAGTAAATGAGTCTGTTTTTGTTGGGGGGTGTGTGGGGGTTTTTTTTCCCTGCATTTGTCTAATTTGGTTTTTTCTCTCTCCACTGCTTATGTTCTGATAATTTGTGTTTAAAAAAAAAACCCACAAAAACCAAACCAACAAACTTTTCTTGTTAAGATCCAATGAAAACAGAATGGATAGCAGTAATCTGGCAGTGATTTTTGCTCCCAACCTCTTGCACTCGAATGAAAATGAAAAGATGTCAGCCAGTACAGAAAAAAAAATTCGCTTGCAAGCCGCTGTTGTGCAAACATTTATTGACCATGCAGCAGAAATTGGTAAGATAATAAGTTTATCAAAATGTCTTGTTGCACACACTTGTATACAGCTTTTCTGTTCAACTTCTAAAATATCTTTTAAATATTTCTCAACTAATTCAGGGCAAGTACCAGAATTTATCTTGGAAAAGATTCCTGCAATGTTAGGTGTTGATGCCTTTCAATCTACTCCCTCGCTGTGGGGCCATGAAGACAGTGAAAATGAATCTCCCAGTGAATGTAAGAAGAGGAGGCACCGAAGTGTTGGAGGTAGGTATGTTGTGTGAAAGTTTCAGGAACTAAAATAGAATTATTTTGAGACTTCAGGTATGCTGATCCTAAGCACTTGCTTCTTCCACAAGCAGAATAGATAGATACCTGTGAAATTTGTTGGGTTTGATTTGCAAAATCTAGATAAGACTTCAGTAATCACATCACTTTATTGTATATTTACTCTGAGTTTATTCTATTGTGTCTGTTATCTACCAAAGAAACTATTTTGCTTGTGTTTGGATTTGTGAAGCCAGATTAATGTTCCAGCTTTTTGTTGAGTCAACTTCAGACCCTGTTGCAGAACAGTGATAAAGATTTTCTTTTTTTGGCTAGTTTTGAAATTATACTTGAACACCCAAAGTTATTGCATACTTCAGTAAGTCAGGTCATGAGAAGGCAAGGATATAAATGGCATGTGTGTTTCGAATTAGAGTAATTTGTGTTTTGAAGTGCAACTGAATTGGATATTATTGGATACTGTGTACTCCGATAACGTGGATCTGGTGGTTTTTGCCGTGTAGCTATTCAATAGGGGTTTTTTTGCCACGTATGTACAATCAAATGGTATAATCTCTGTTCTGCATTCTCTTTGAGGAAATACTATGGAATACCTATGTTTGACTTGATTCAAATCCATGATGATACTGATCTTCTATGTGTTGTTATAAAAATGAGTATGTATTTAGCTCATGTACCTGGAATGTTAAACCTGACAGCAATTGAAATTAAGACTTCATTCTTGTATATATTTAGCTAAGGCATGGTTTGTTTGGTTTTTTTGGTGTAATATACTTTTTCCACTCTGAAGAAGGGATATCATCCTGGAGTTGCAAAGTGATAAATGCTTGTGAATGTTAAAATTTTGAGGAGAATCAGGTGGAATAGGTTCTGATAGTAGGCAGCTTCTAATCTTTCTCCAGATGTAGTAAA
The DNA here is from genome assembly GCF_028858705.1 of Grus americana. NCBI lineage: Eukaryota > Metazoa > Chordata > Aves > Gruiformes > Gruidae > Grus > Grus americana. The sequence goes on along the minus strand of NC_072856.1, from coordinate 36,208,366 downwards.
ACATAGTAATACTATATGTTTTATCTATTGTCAAAGATGAGGTTTTAAAAACTACCTGATTCTACCATACACCAGAAAAGTTGTACTGCAGGCTTGTGGTTTGCCAAGCTTTGCTATGAACACATGGAAATACAACTGAAGATTGCAATAGCGCTTAACAAAAATACAAGTTTACACTTCTAAAAGCAGGAAAAACAGTAGAACTTCATGCATGTACTCTGCTGGGTTTAATTTTGCCTTTAAAACAGACAAAGAAAAAGACAGAACACCCCAAACCAAAATCACATAGTTCATAGAAAAGTTGTATGTTACTTCTTTGCAAGACCAAAATTTCATACTTCTATTTGGTCCTAACTTCAAAGCTCTAAGAGTTTTTCAGCTTCAAGATGACTGTCCAGTAAAGGAGAAAGTCAGTGAGACTTCATGAGAGAGGCTTCAATGGATACTTTCTAGATTTGCCTACAATAAATCAGAAGGCATATAATTTCATAATGGCCAGTAGAACTTTCTACACGAAACTTCTGTTGTCTGTGCATTTTTGAAATTTTTTTAAGGCAAATAGAATTTTTCAGCAGCAAAAACTGTTTGATGCAATATGGACTATAGTTTTCTTTACATAAAACCACCGTTTAAACTGATTTTATTTCTCTCTGAAAGAATGTGAGTTAAACTTGAGTTGAAAATAGAGCAAGACAAACTTCATGTTTAAATTTGATTGCTCGATGTGTCTTGCATTTCAGATATGGTTAGTGGAGCACTGAATAAATTTAAATCTAACAGAACACCCTCCACTACACCTCAACAAGATAGAAGCGGTAGGTATTGGTGTATTTGTACTAAATAAAGCCCATGCAGTATCTTCTGGATTTGTCAACTATATTCCATATTTTTTTTAACTGAAGAACTAAACTTAGTTGAATATAAGTGATTATGTTTGAATTGTTTAAAACTTTGAATATAGATGCATCTTTATTGAGGATACTGCATTTACTGTAGTTCTTAGAGCAGCTACAATGACTGCAGCTGTGGGCTGTACGATTCTAGGATTACACAGCTGAACTTGCGCTTTTTATCTAATGCACCCTAAGGCTTCAGTGCAGTAGTGCAGGTTTTATCACCTTGGGAATGAATTTGCCAGGACTGAAATTATTTCACTCTTACTCTGTCTCTTAAACTTACAGAAGATGACTATACTTCTTTTTTCTCCTAAGAAATATATTATTAATATGTGGATTTAGATTTTCCTTTCTAGTACTCTAACTTGCAAAAGAATCCCAACAAAATAAAAAAACCCCAAACCCTAAGCTATGCTGGTTGCTTTGCCTGTTGAAAATGCATGTACTTTGGCTAAGCTTTTACAACAATTTTCTTTCAGAGTTTAAAAAAATCAAAACAACTGTTTATATTTTAGTAAACTCTCAACCTTGTAATCTGTCATTGGAAACTTGGTTTTCTTAATTTCAGTCCTTTCATCAGTGACTCCGGTGGTTCTTACTCCAAGTATCAAGCGTAAACTTCCAACTGATTGCGCTCAGGGCTTGTCCAGCAAGAAGAGACGATCTTTTAAGCATAATTTTGCTTTTGAGTTGTTACCAAGTAGCATTTTTAACAGTGGCTCAACGCCAGCATCAGGTACAGTGCCTTCATTTTTCTCTTGCTACTTGAAGTGGTTGCTTGTGGCTTTTAATTTAAATGTATAGTTTTTTGTTCTAGTTAAGCAGTCATTGGTAATCTTCAATTAACAGTGGTCCTTGCACTACTTTCTCATCGTAGTAAATAGTTTATATTCATCAGTGACTGTCATGTTACATGGACTGAGCAAAAGCAAAATTCTGTTTCTTGTTTTCTGTTCTATTAATCTCTCAAATCTGCAATCCTGATGTCCTTTTATCTTTTTCAGTCCCTCTGTGTCACCTAGGTTATACTCATGTTTCTCTCTTAGGCAGTCTTCACAGATTTGTGTGCTATGCTTCCAACCTTTTGAAAGTTGTAGCCGCCTTCTGTCTCCTAAATACTTAAATAGCTGATCTTAGCTCTATGTGAAATGTAATTGTTGCTATTATAAAGGTTTATTCTTGAATCCAATTGCCTCTTGTCTTCTCTAGGGGCTAAATAATCTCAAAATTTTATAGAAAAAGTTTTACTTTTGTTTGACAATGCTTTAATACCACTTAATTCTACTGAAGTGCTTCCAACTGTCAGGCTCTTCTCCAAATCCTATTTTATTTTTGTTTGATTCCTTAACATGCTGGCAGCTGAAGTTAGAGTAAAAAGAAAAACTTCTAGATAGGCTGTGTTTGTTTTGCCTGAAGATCAATTTTCTTCCCCTCAGTTGAGTGGTATAAAACTTCTTGCTTTTGTTCATTAAATCATTTCATGCTCACAATGAAATTGTTGTTTCTATGGATAAGCAAACCAAAGCAATGACACTTTCTAAAAATAGTGGTGATGCATCTTTTTCATAAAAAAAGTTTAGTAGAATAGCAACTCTTTCATTTGTTCTTGCTTTATCTGTTCTGGCTAGGTATGTAAAAAAAGAAAAAGCACGCTGCAAATAATAAGACTGGATCTAATTTTTCTTAAGCTCTTAAATTTGAGGAACTCATCAGATGATAGCAGTGTGGAAACTTAATTGAGGTAGTGATATCAGTAGCATGCAATTAATTGCAACCCAGCCACTTCTATGGATGCTACAAGCACCGGCTTCATCTAATATTAAATAAAAGTGGAAGTCAAAGTAATTTCAAGCCAGCACTCCACAAAATAAGCAAACAAATCTGTGCTGTTTAAAAACCTAGTCTTTATTGTATTAAGTCTTTATCTGAAAAATGTGACCATTTTAAGATCATGTACTTATGATTTTGTTCCTGCAGTCCAGTTTGAAGCAAGCCCTTGTGTTTCTCTTGAGTTATCACAAACCTCACTGTCTCCTTCAACTGGTGCTGAAAATCATCTGTCTAGTACAGGGAACAGAAGAAGTAAAAGACATGCAAGCAAAAAATTATACAGGTAATTTGCCTTAACTCTCAGAAACTAAAGATAAGTTGGAAAGGTAAGAATAGACCCCTTGATTAATGGTGTGTAAAATCTCAATCTGTCTTTAAAATGATCTTTCTTTTTGATGTTCAAAATATACCAAATTCTTATAGTAATCTTAAAATCACCAGATCTGGTAAAATGGAGCTCAAACCAAAATAAGATCTGGTATAGTAGCCTCCTGTGTCTATTAAAAAAGCTTGGCAAAAAGGCAATAGAAGTAAAACTAGAGGAAATAACCACAAATAAGTATCAGGATGTTTTCATTGCCCTCCTAAAGAGTTTTTTATGTGTTGCTTCTTCCCCTCTGTCGTCCCAGGGCTGAATCAGGAAAGACAGGTTGTTTTTCGCCCAAGATTAGCCGAAAAGAAATGGTTCGTAGGTCATTACGTTTGAAGTTTGGTTTGGGGAAAAGCAACAGAGAAATGGTGGGTATTCTGCTTCTAACCCAGTCTTCCTGTTACTGTGTGAATTTTAATCCTAAGTTTTGGGCACTGCTTTTCAGTAGAAGGAAGGACTTACATGGTAATGGGGAGATCACAGCATAACCGGACCTGCTATCAAGTACAAGAAGCCCTAGATTTATTTTCATAGCAGTAACTGGTCAGCTTGTACTGGGATGGGGTAAGAGTCTGGGGGATGGACAGGTGGGACAACTGACCTGAATCAACCAAGGAACTATTCCATGCCATGTAATGTCATACTTGCCAATAAAACTGGGACAGGGTAAAGTAGCCACTGCTCAGGGGCTCTCTGGGTGTCAGTCTACTTGTGAGTGATTGCATGTGGGTTTGGGTTTTGGTGGGTTTGTTTTGGCTTTTTTGGGTTTTTTTTGTCCCTGTCCCTGTGCCACTCCTTTTGCCTTTCCAATTCTCTTCCTTATCCTTCTGGGGAGTGAGGAGTAAGCAAGTGGCTGGATTGGAGCTTACCTGCCAGCTGGGGTCAACCCACCATGCTTGTGATCAGTAGGTCTTGCAGTTGCTGAAATTCTGATATTACAGAGCCTATGCATGCAATCACTATGTTCAGAGTGTGGTGAAGCCTAAGTGCAGGTGGGTTGTTCCCTACCTAGCTCTACAGAGAATCGAGGGAATATGAAGTATGGCCAAGAAAAAGCTGCTATGGCTGATTTGCGTAGCCTTTTCCTGGAGGTTCGTCTGTAAATGAGATTCCAAATTAAAAGTTTATATGAAAGTAATTAACACCTCTTGTTTGTTCAAGAATATTGTATCGGGATGTGCGGTTGGTAATAGATCTGAAAATATTGGAAGGCGCCTTGCAAGTCAGCAAGGTTTGGAAAGCAGAACTGAATGTGCAAAGAGAAATGTGCTCTTCAGCCCATGTGTCAATGAAAAATTCCCTAAGAAAGGTAAGTATCTAACAGGATATATTAGATGGGGAAAACTTCTTCTGCTTTTGTAGAGCAAGAGTAACTTTATGAATGAAGTTATAAAAGCAAGTGGATTAAAAGTGCTTCTAGCTAGTAGGACAAAAGTTACTTGAATGTTAGTGGCTCCTGGGGAAAAAGAATCGGTTTAGGACAGGCTTGTTGTATTTCTAGTGTGTTTTAGTAGTTGTCTTTTAGTTAAGCAAGATGAGATGCGTGATTTCACTTCTTAATATTATGACCTTTTTTCACATCTCTGAAACTTAAGGGACTAATGGCATTTTTAAATTCAGTGCTGCTTTTGATAATTAGGTTTTTTAGTAATAATTTTGCCTATAATTATCATTAAAATCACAAGATACTGTTCTTAAACATTGTGATATTTATTTTAAGGTTCAAAGAATGTGAGCAAGTCAGAAGAAAACTTGCTGACTCCAAAATATGATAAAGTACTTCACCGAATTTCATGGAATAGTCCAACTGTTAAAGATTCTCAGGCGATCAGCAGGAATGAGGGAATTCTGCCAGGATGCCCTGAAGTGGGAATCAGTTCTTCAGAACCAGTTTTGATATTTGGGAAACCATCAGTTGTTCCAGATGAATTCAAATCCACAACTGTAAGCAAACAAGACAACAGCTTAGAACTTTTGCTTTGTGAAGAGGAAAGTAATTCAACTGCAGAAACATTACTGAAAGTTAAGCAAGCCTTTTCTGCATCTGGAAGCAATCTTCACAATTCGATAGGTGATACAAAATCTTCCTTCTCAGATGCAGCAGGTGAAACATTAACTGAAACTCTGTGTCTTACAGGGCTCAGTCCAGAGAAAGAATTGTTAGCTGAAGAAGTTTCTGAAAGTTTAGCAAATACAAAATCCAGAGAGCTGTCGCACCAATTTAATCAATCTTATGCTATTGATAAACAGCAATCACAAAAAAAAGAAATAAAAGTTTCGGAGAAAAGAAACTTCAAAACTTCTGTTCAGATTGAACTTCAGGTCCCAAAACCAGATGTAAAAAATGTAACAGAACTTTCTGTGCCTCAAGTACTGACCAAGGAAGACAAGTTGATTGTTCAGAACAGTTCATCAAAAGATGACTTAAACAAATTAGATTGCTTCGGGAGAAAAGAGGAAATAGAATTAGCACACTCACAAACAGCTGAAAATTGTATGGTAAAATGCTGTAATTTAGAAGAAACCTCTAAACTTTCTACAGCAGGACTTCCTACTTCACAGTTGCCTAAATCACAAAATGAAGTGGGCAACCAATACTTGCAAGCTGAAAATTCTGATAAAACTTTAACTAAAACATCAACTGTTTCTGACCACGGTAAGGTTTCTGACCATGTACAATGGTTCAACAAGCTTTCATTAAATGATTCAAGTTCTGCAAGCAAAACTAAACCACCTCTTAAGTTTCAGCGTACTCCTGTTAGACAGTCTGTAAGAAGAATTAATTCCTTATTGGAGGCTAACAGACGATCTGTAAGCTCTCAGCTGCTTAAAGCAAGTGACGTTGGTTCACCACTCGTTAAATCTTTGAGCTATGATTCTGCACTATTCTCCTGCATGGAAAAGCCCTCAAAGAATTCTGTGGCTTTGTCACTCAGGAGTGATAGTACATATGACCAAGTTTCTATATCTCATAAGCAGCTGGACTTAACATCCAAATCGTGTTGCAGGCCATTAAATCTATCAGACAAGCCTGATGTTTCTATCAGAACTGCTGGAATCCACGAGCAGAAAATGACCGTTCATTCATCAAAGTCTGTTCTAGAAGATCTAACCAATCATGAAACAGTGAAATCCAGTTCAAAAGTTAATGCAAATATAAACATTTCAGGTGCTGCCCTAGCAAAATCTACACTCACAAGAAATGCTGCAGGAAAAGAAAGGGTTCGTTATAGAGGCTCTCCAAAGAATCCAATATCTAAAGTGAAACTGCTACCAACTGCAAAACCAGTAGACTTGTAAGATCAAATATGATGGCTAAATGGGCTTATTGTAACTTACTTAACCTTTGGAAAAATCTAAATTTGTATGATTATTTTTAGCTCTAATTATTTGTATTTTTGATTTATTTTTTAACTGTACAAGTCATGGACTTGTACAAATAACTTGTTTTATGTTGAGGTTTTCTTCACTTATTGAAACTTGTAAATGCTAGTCAGTTCCTCCAAATTAATTTGACTTCTAAAACAAAAATAACCTGATTTTACAAATGTTTGTGTTAGCTGTCATATTTGATTATTTCAGCTTCTAAAAACATGCTGCATCTCCCAAAACAATTTTTGCAGTATTTAGACTAAGTACCAAGTTAAAATAATAATTCTCAGACATTTCAAACAGACATGGGAGAAAAGTCCTGATGCTGAGTATTGGTTGTTAAATTGATTTACTACTTAGTTTTAAGTGTAGCATAGCTCTACACCAGCTCTACTTCTTTTGAGACAATGGTTTTTATTTCTGTTGCAGTAAATTGGGAGTATGTTTTCCTTGTTGAGTAGGTAAATTGACATGTGTACACACACTGGAGAATTATTAGAACACATGGAAAAGAAATGTGCAGTTTATTCAAGAAGTGAAAAGTCTTAAAAGTTCATCCAGCAGTGTGTTCTGCAATAGGTACCAAGTATTTTCAGTTGTGAGCAGTAAAATATTTTATCTTAATATGAAAGGATGGTTTTAACTTATTTTTAGAGCAATCGAGTAGTGTTAACTAGATGGTGCAGAAGCATGTTGCTGATGATATTGCAAGAAATGAATGTAAGAAGCCATAGTGTGTTTAAAAGTTGATTTGCACAAGCAAATGTTTACATCTTTGGGAATTAAAACTGTTTGTCTGTCATCAATTGTAAAATTATTTAAGAGTAAACACTTGAGAATTTTCATCAGCTTTCTGTATGTGCGAATTGCTTATTGGCAAAATGTAAGAGCTGAAAGCATTGGATACTTTTGGTTTTAATAAAACCATTGGTTTTGTCCCTTTTCTGACCCTGTTCTATAACGATTTAGAAATTTATGTTGTCATATGTAGACTGTGGACATAAGAAATGAGTAAGTCTGAAATTACTGAAGTCAGAAGTGATTCTGTTCTGGCTCTCCTTTTTGTTCATCTTAAATACGTGTTGGTGATTCTCACAACTAGCATGGTGGAACATAATTTAGCAGGAGTAAGCTTCTAAAATTCTTGAGTGATATGTTAATGAAAGGAACAGTTCTGCTTGCTTTCTGTTCCCTGCCTCCTCCCCCACATACCACCAACTTACCAGCTGAATTGGTTCAGCTTGGTGATCTGGCAGAAACCTCCTGCCCCCATCAGCCCAGCTGAGCTGCCTCACTGTTGCTTATGGTTAAGATCAAGCACTGAGGAAACAACCACGAGAGGATCTTAACAGGATGGCTTGGTGTTGTGGTGAAGTATTGGAAGCTTCAGTTTCATGGAATAAGGGAGCTAAGGTAACAGTTCACCACCCATCCAAAGAAGGATGTGCGTCTGCCCTCCGCCGTTAGCTGGTGCTGGCGGATCCCTCAGCAAGTTGAATGTAGGCACCAGAGCACCATGTTTTTTATCGTTTCACCAAGGTAAGTAAAGCTTGGCAGAGCACCTGCCAGCTGTCACAGCTGATGCAAGGAGGTGGGAGATGGAAATAGGACAGAAGGAGCTAAAGGCAATGTCATGAGGAAGAAAATGAGATCTGACTCCTGAAATAGTGAGCTATTGCATCAATTTGTGTTTGAAAGAACAAGACTTGAGACTTTTTTTTGTTCTGTTAATATGTACCAAGTATTCTGAATGCTAACGTAGCTTTGACAATGTGTCATAGATGGGGCAGTGAAATATTTTTGATCACCAATGCAAGCTGGTCTTGAGCTAGTAGACTTACATGTCAGAATGGGAAATTTTTGGTAGAGGCCTGAAAAACAAACCCTTAAATGCCAGAAAAGATTGTCAAAGAAAGTTGTAGACTCCATTTTTAGAGGTTTGACAGAACAGTTTAGGTACACACCTATTTATGTGAAGTTGATCGTGTTCGGGAGAAAGATTAGAAACACTAGATGCCCAATGGAGGTTCCTACTGCTTCATCCTGCAAGTTAAACATGCATAATGTGCTAGAGACCAGCAAAAAGAGAGTAATCTGCATTTGAAAGTGTAGTTCATGGTTCTGTTGTGGCTTATGGGGTATAAACTCAGCTTTTCTGTAGATAGTGATCCTAAAGTTGGACATGTCATGTTCATGTCAGTAGCAGTGAAGATGTTACATAAAATAGCCTTTAGATTATTACCATTTATATTACCATTTTGCCAACTGCTATTAAATGATAGGCTTCATTTAGCAAGATCCTTTGATAGTTATCCTTTTGTTACCCTCTGCTATGGATGATGTATATGATGTATTGCTTAACCTGGAGACCTTAACCTGCAAATGCTTAGAGATGGTTGCCATGTTGTTACCTGGTAAAGCTGCAGTTAGGTAAATGCTACTGTTCTGTAAGTAAACACTGACCATATTCCAGGGACAGAAACTGCAGGGGGAAGATGGGTGCGATCCTAGGAATATGTAATATTTTATTTCTATGACTGTTAATCCATCAACAACCTTTTGTTTATTTTTAGGCTATTGCGTTTAGCTAAAAAGGGGAGATCTTAAATATCCACCCCCCCAGCGTTGTGTCATCTTCTTCATCGGACAAATCCCTGCAGCAAGCACACGGCCGCCGCAGGTACCTGCGAGAAGCTGGCGGGGCCCGGCTGCGGGGGAAGGGGGGCGAGGGGCCGTGGCTGCGCACAGAGGATGCGCGGCGCGGAGCCGCCGCACCCGCAGAGCCGCGCCGGGAGCGGGAGGTGAGTGCGGCGGGACCGGGGGCCGGGCCGGAGGGCTCCGTGCCGCTGCTGAGCCGCCCTGGGTGCCGGGGGAAGGGGAGGGAGCGGGGTTACGGTCCAGCTTTCCGTGGGCGCAGCACAGGGGTGCGGGGCGGAGCGGCAGCCCTGCTCGCCCGCATGTTAGCGGGGAAGATTTTGTAGAAAGCAGGCTTTTTGTCACTGGGAATTAGAAAACGGGCGGCTCGCCCCCCGTGCAGCTCTCTCCCGCGGAGGCTGATGAAGCGGAGTGGCGGGGCGGGGTGGCGGAGCCGCGCAGAGGCGCAGCGGGGACCGCGGCCAGCAGTGGCCTTGGCAGCCATGTTTGGCCCCGAGGCGTTTTCAGGTGCCTGGCGTGGGGCGGCTGGAGCAGGGGAACGGCTTTAAGCGTCTGGCGTGGGGAAATCGGGCGGCTGGGTATGTTTTAAGGAAGACTAGGGGGGCTTGAGGGTTTTTTGTTTATTCAAGGAGTTGAAAGTGAGGTATTTTAATTATTCTCTGATGCGAGGGGAAAAGGAGCTTTAAGAATCAAGCGTTCTGATTAAAATTCAGCCTCTCAAGGAGGACAGTTAAGTGGTAATTGAGGGGGGTTTTATTGTTTTGCGTTGCTTTTTGTGTTTTTTTTTCCCTAATTATACTACACTGTGTAGCCATTTAGTGAAAGGGATTCAAGGAAACAAATGAAACCTATACGATGCATATGAAGTAGGAAGCCTCTTGTCTTAAGGTACAAATAAAATATAATCCAGGTTGTTCAGCAATTTCTAATGATTAATTTTTCAGATAATGCAAGAATAGAGATTGGAAAACACAGTTCTTGGCTGAAGAGTTCTTTGCTTTTAGCCCAGAGCTTTATAAAATAGCATAATAAACATGGGGAGGAGGGGAAACGTATTCTCATTCAATGAAACAGCGGATCCATTTTGTTTGCAGTGACTGTTAATGAATGTTATGGGCAAATGCAAATCAGAAAATTGATTTCTGTAGCTTACTAGTTCTTTTGTTTAGAAGAGAAGAGCCTATCCACTCTATTCCTCCCATTCTCCCCCCCCCCCCCCCCAATTTTCAGGTGGCTAGATTTTCAGCTGCTCCTAGAAGCTGTGGTATTAAACTGTGATGTACAGTAAGCAGGAAGATCAGAAGTTATTTCCAGCGTGTGTAGTAGAGGTTTTTTCCACTATCTTTTATAATCAAATTCCTTTCTTTTTCACAGGATAAAAGTGGCTACCAGAATGACAACTACCTTGCTTTGTAACATGATATTTCTGCTGGCGTTTGGATTGGCTTCAGCTTTCAGCCACAGCCCTAGGACCCCTGACAGGGTTTCTGAAGCAGATATTCAGAGGCTCCTCCATGGGGTTATGGAGCAATTGGGCATTGCCAGACCCCGGGTAGAATATCCAGCGCACCAGGCTATGAATCTAGTTGGTCCACAGAGCATTGAAGGTAGCTAATTTCTACTTTATGATGAATTTATTAGTATTCTTTGGTAATAATTATTGTTTTGCGTACAGATGCAGAATATCCTGAGCTTGAAATGATGGATTTCTTCACCATGTTATTGTGTGATCTTTGTTTTTAAAATCATCATCCATCCTTTACCTTCCTTAATGTAATGCTTTTGGCAGAGGAAGTAGTAGGTTAAAAATTACAGGCTTTGTAGAAGAAGTCATGTTGTCTTAGAAGTGTCTGGTCTCTAGTACCTCAAAACAATATGTTTACTAAATTCTTCCCCAATAGTGTGCATAAATACATCACATATATGTTTCACATGAAACAAATGCAACCTACAGAGCCCAAATCTCATGGATTTTAGAAACATTTGTGGGCGAGCAGAAATCAAATGTTTGCGGTGTCATGTGAGATAAAGGGAGAAATCTTGGGGGAGTGTCTTCCTACATGCTGCAGAATACTGTGCAGCCCCCCCATGGGACAGGATCAGCGCAGGAGCACACGGGGCTGCAGGCAGGGTGGAAAGGACACGGGCACTCCTCTCCCCGTGTCCGCAAGTAGCTCCTCAACACCGTGTTGCTGTGATGAATGCTTGGGGCTCAGGTTCAGTTTCCTGGCCGGTACTTCTGGTCTCACTTGGTGTGAGTAGGTTTTTGGGTTTTTTTTTTTTTTTTTAATCAAACCATCTGAAACATCTGGCTCAAATGTTAGGGTATTAGGATCATGTTGCAATGTATTGCTATTTGAATTGTAATAAACTGGCTTTTATTTTGGGATTACAGCAAACAGTTGAAGGTATGCAACTCCAAATATTGATGTGCAAACATCAAACCAGAGCGGAAACTCTCAACCCTTCTCTTAGAATGAAACCAATTTGACACAGTGTAGCAGGTCCTCACAGTTCATAAGCCTATGCCCTTTCTTTTGTCCTCCTTAGGATCTAAGACTCTCCTAGCCGAAGAGATACATTTGCCTTAATAGAGGCTAAGGAGAGGATTAAAGCTGAATAGGCATTTCTACCAGATAATTGCAGACCTAAACTGATGTGTTTTCTAAAGAAACTTTGGGCATACGCTTTCTGCAAACTTAAATGACAGAGATTCAGCTTAGGGAGTAAAATTTGGCCTGTGCCCTTTCCTCCTCCTTTATGAGCGTATTTATTTTAGAGCGTATGTAGAGAAATTGGGACAGACTGGTAGAAGTGAGTGATTTTAATCTCCATCTCCCTCTCTTCCCCAGACTTTTTTTTAAAGAAAAAAAAAACAAACCTTAGAAAAGATAAGCAAATCTGGATCTCATCTCAGCTGTTTGCCATTACTTTCTAATTGCAATGTTAGCAAAACCAAATTAAGAATCTCTTTTAAGTATTGAAGCTTTTCTGGTGCTTGTGAGACTCGAATAATACTACTACTTTTTTCAATCATCTATAAAATCTTCCTCAAAATGCAGGTTGGACAAAACTTTTTTTCTCTTTTCACCTCTTTCTTTCCTTTTTTTTAAAAAAAATACCTTCTGTGTATAGAACATAGTGAAACAGAAAGGTGATAAATCCAGTTTATCATATTTAACATTTCCCTCTTGATCAGATGAGGGTGACTCTCTTTTTTCAAGTCTACGATGGGTATTTAGCAGCCTATGGAGAAAATTCTGCAGAAGCAAAAAAGCCTTGTGAGGTGAACGCTATCACTCAGCGTAGAAATAGGGGTGCAAATAAATCAGACCTTCATGTCAAACGTTGCTTTTCAGAGAGTGTTTTGCGGTAAGTTTTTCAGATAGTAATCCCTCGCTCTTTCTTTGGTTTCTTGTGATGATGCATGTCTGCCTAGAGAGAGATAGATATCTCTTAAAGTATCTGATTAGAAACTTCAACTTAAGAAAGTGTTTTGAAAGTGTTGGTTCCAGTTACAAGATTAACATGATCTTAGGTCATTTTGCGCATTATATTCTCATACTGCTTTTTTAAAATATAAATATAATTCAGTAAATATTCACCATGAGTTTATATTTAAATATAGACCATGAATTACAGAATAGCTAATCCAACAAAACTTGCATTTCATTCTCCACCAGTGATTTTAACTATTACGTTGTGAAAGACTTCAGAATTTAATATACCAATTACTGATCAGCTAACAATGCTCTGTTTTATCCTCTTTAAATTTTTTTTTTTGTGTGTAATTTGGGGGAAAAACTTGCACAATGGATTTGACTTTCTATTAGAGGTCTACTTTGGAAACAGAACTGCTAAAATGGCATGGTAAGACCTTTGTTCAAAACAGTCTAGTTCTGTAAGAGATTCCCATACATAATGCCTCCACGTACAGCGTTTGCCCGAAAAACTGCAGTTTCTACCATTTTCCCCAGTCTGCCCACTACTCAGTTATTGCCAGGAGACTGGCATTCCTGACCTCCCAGCGGCTCCAGTCAGCCGATGTTTTCTAGACAAAACAGAAGAGGAGCTGGGTTCAGGCAAGGACTGTGTCCTCTGGTGAAGAATGATCCTTTGGACAAGGACTCCTGTGACGTCTTGCCCTGTTACGTGCAGATAACATGTAATGCTCAGTGTAGTAAAAATTTGTGATCCTTCCGAATGGGGTTTTTATTATTGTTTTGTGTGGTGGTTTTGGATCTTACATATTTTGTGAAATGCCATTGTATGATTTAGAAACAGAATTTCCTTGGAGAAGGAAGCTCCAATCTCTGCTCAGCTAACCAGACCTGCAGAGCTTTCTGGAAGAATGTTTCTGATGGTGCTGAGCTCTTATGGCTTGCTTGTATCTCAAATGCTTCTTGGCCAGTGTGCAAGGAGGTGAACTGAGCAGCACAAGACAGTGTGTTGTGGGTTGTAACATTTAAGCAAAAAAACCTGTGCCTGTAGCACAGGTGTTGGCTGACAGGAGGATTGAGAGAGGACTTGTGATTGATGTTCCCGGTGGTATCCGTATGAACAATAAGTGATTTATGGCTGAGCTATAGAAAAGGTAACTGCATGTGTTTTTAGAGTACATCAGTACAAGGCTTCAGATTCTGAAGGATGCACCTATGAACTTTCAGCAACATAGTTACACTGTTATCTCTGTCTAATAATTCTGTGTGCAAGCGCTCAAAAAAGTCTACAAGATAACAGAAGGGAAAACTAAGGGGGAAGGGAAGAAAGACGTTTAATAATAATTGGAATATGTCACAGCAAAATAGGGTTTTCATCCTAAATACCATCATGGCAAAGTGATAATTCACTAACTACTCTCCTGAGGCAGTGCCTTCACTGGGGATTTTTGCCTGAAAGTAGTGGAGAGTAGAATTGGGTATGAAACTCTGATTATTTATGAGAAATTCTGAGCTGCCAGGAGTGTGTTGACTTCCAGCCATTTTTCAGACTGTAGGTCTCGGTGACCAATGTAGACAACTTAAAACCTTGTTCATCCCATGCCAGCATCCTCGTCGTCAACCCACTGACTGTTCTGGAGCACGTCTGTTTCTCATTTTGACCAGATATTGCATCTCAGCATAAAAAAAAACTTTATAAATCAGAGCTTAATAAATTTAGTATGTTCCTAGAGAAGATTGTTTTACATAACAAAATCTTTTTTGTCAGAAATTGCCCCGGCAGCGTAGGCCTGCAGCAGTGTTAAGTGCAGATGCCATCAGCTCCAGCCGAGCCAGGATTCTAGAAGTACCACTGATTTTTCAAAAGGCCAAGATTTCACCCATTATATGTGTACACTTGCAAACAAGGTACTGTCAGGAAAAATTAATTTCTGTGGCTTTGGATTTTGGAAACAAATTTAGGCTGCCATAATAGTGACAAGTTTATACTAGCAGCCTGATTATAATGAAATGTTTGCACATTTGAGTGATTATTGTAATAACCTTTTCCAGCTGAATAAGATCTTAATAATTTTATATGTAACAAAAATACTACTGCTGTTAGTTCATCTGCAGATTTCCTAATTATGCCCAATTTCCATCTCAGCTATCTACATTTTTTCCAGTGTTAATCATCATATTTTGACTTTAAAATGCTAAAAACCAGAGGGTGGATGTGTTGCAAAGAACTATACATGGTCTTCCCCTCTCCTCTCCCCCTTCTGCTAAAAAAGGCTTAGGGCTGCCTTGGCTGTAGTAAGGGAAGTCACGAACTTGCTCCGTTCCAAAGACAACTGAAAAATGGACACTTTTCAGAAAATACATTTAACAGCATGTGTTCTCTTTCCTAAGTGACCAGATAGTTTTCCTGTTGATGGACAGAAACGAACGTACAGCTTGTTAATTGAAAGAAGTTACTGTCTTTTTCTTACGTTAAAATCTGTAAATACATGCTTTTTTCCCCCCTCTCTCCTTTTCCTTCCCTTTGCATTTGTCTATATACCTGTTACCTAATGTCAAGCTGCTAAAATAGGAGTAGAGTCTAGAAAATGCCTGATAAAGAGTTGAATCGGCCAATAAATGACTGTGAACTCGAAGCTGCCTGTAATCCAAGCAGAGCTCAGAGGTCCAGAGGACTCTGAGCATGGTGGCTTTTCTCTCTGCAAGCCCGCAGGGAGGTGCGGAGGCAGCGCGAGCTCTCCCCCTGTGCTAGGGCTCCGTTAGCTGAGTGGATAAATAAATAAAATCCAGTTCACTGGATGAATATGTCAGGAAAATGGGAATTTGCTGGCTGATTCCCTGTACTCGTGTACCGCAGCCGGCAGATGGTGCGTGGCGTGTCAGCGCGGCAGAAGCCAAACAGATCCCGCACGATGAGTGTCAAGCGAAGACGTTTTTAACACCCGAGGTGGTATCTTAGGAGCAGCTGGTTTTTGCTGACCACTGAACAGATTTTCTTTCTCTGCACACCCCCGATTCCTAAAAGTAACAAACTCATGTTAACTACTTTAATTTCTCTATTAATATTTGCTCTCCTCGTTAATTTAGCTTTTCAGAAAGCTATATTGGAGTCACTTAGCGGTATTTGTAAAAAGAGAGGAAAAAACACAGAAAACCAAAATAGGCATCTTTAATGAGTAGCTGTCTTTCTGTAGTTACCATTTAGGTTTATGACTAAAATACTGTACAAGCACCACAGTGCTGTATTCAGGTTTCCTATAGACAAGAAGGGGGCTGTATCTATGTTAACAGAAGACAAAAAAATAAGATAAATGCCTTCAACGTTTGAAAAACATAGAAGTTGTTTATTTTCACCTGGCAGGGAGTTTATGAGGTAAGAGACCACATGGTTTTTTTCTTTCCTTGCGTGCCTACAAGTTTGTGCCAATATTTAAGGGGTTTTTTTGGGGAGGGAATATGTATATAATGCAAATTTCTGGACTACTATACTGTGTGTGGGAGAACAGTAAAATCTCACTTAAACACACGGGGGCACCAGTAGCTCAGCTCGGGCAGTTTATAGCACTTAACTTCATAATGGAAGATGTGAAGTCCTGTTTTCATTTTGCAAATATCATCTCCTTACGCTTTCATTACCTCCTGTGCAATTCAATACAACAGAAAACCTCTTGGGTCGTTTGCTTGTGGTTTGATTTGCTTGTTTTGTTTCTCTTTCTTAAAAACACTTCAAACAAGACGATGGTTGATAAAGGTGTTGGCACGACAGCCCAGAAAGCCTGAAGTTTTCAATCCACAAAGAGGCGTAACGCTGTCAACCTCAATGACAACATTAAATGATGTCTCTTAAATCCTGATCGTTTGTAGGGATAAGAAAATACAATGCCTCTTTGGGAAGCTTTTGGCTCTCCTGCAGAGACCTAGAGCTACAGAGAAAAGGCTGAGTTTATTTGATTGTTTTGAAAGGAAATAAACACCTGGTTATTGTTTTAGAAAAAGGTAGTTACTGTTTGCCTGACTGAGATAAGAAAACTCAGAGAGTCTGGAACATTATGCTAATATTTCTACTAACAACTGGTAGTTAATGACTTAGCAGCACAGCCTCTGTGCAGACAGCACTTTGCATGGAATCTACTGTCTGTAAAGTTATGCAGATTACTCATGCATGTTAATAATGTCTGTTTTGTTCACATTTTCCTAAGAAAAAAAACTAGGATAGACAGTCCTAGTAACATACCTACCAGACTGCTACTTATCAGAAAGTTGCCAAAACTTTCGCTTGTGAATGTACTCGGTGAAACCAGTGCAGAAATTACCTTTGCACCCATTTGCTTTTGGGCTAGTATGTGCTGTGTTTATACCTGAATATATTTGGACTTCCTTGGGCGACGTGGGAGTATAATATCTGGGGGTGAGCAGACATGGCGAGGTGACGGCTGTAGTTCACATGCTCTGTGCCAGCACCTGGGGACAGCAGCGTGGGAGTCCCTGGGCTGGCAGCGTGCCGCTCTTAGTGTAAAGGGACCACACAATCGCTTGGGATTTGGATTATTGTATCTGTTCGATAGAGAAAGCCCTACTGAAGTTAAAAGGTAAAGTTGCATTCACCGCGGGACTGATTTTGCTGAAGCACACATGACTTTAATCGAACTGCATTACGGGCCTGACATCTAACAAACAAAATCAAACTTCAACATCACTCTCCTAGTCTCTGCTTTCAGGTTTTGGGTTTTTTTTTTTTTGTGGTTTGTGGGTTTTGGGGTTTTTTTTGGGTTTTTTTTTTTTTTTTATTTTTCAAATTACAGAAATAGTCCAGGAAATATTGTTTCAAAATTTAACGTGGACACCTCCGAGTTGTAACATAAAATGAAAATGGTAAAGCTACACGTTTTTATACATTAAGATAGTAGGCATCTGGATTTGTATAGATTTGACTAAAAATACCTATTGTTTTCTTTGTATTTTATTCCCCAAATTGTAACATCGAATGTAACCAGAATTTGAGTACCGGGCAGTGGTGCATGTCGTAAGAGAGGGCGTTTACAATGCTGATTCTGGAAATTTAAAAGTTAATGACAGTGCCAACTGACGCTGCCAAATGGCGGCAGTGGTTTGCAGTGGATTTTCTTCATCTGCGTAAGTGATATGGCACCGCTCTGAAGAACTTGCATGTAAAATGATTATACCTGTAACTCTGCAGACAGGAAAATAATGATGTGGTATGACTTTGTTCTTTATTTTATTAAAGACAAGCATTTGAAAATTTGGCCCATAACATCCTTGCTTCCATATGAATTTATAAGCCGTGACAGGCATTTAATAATAAGAAAACAAAAGTTGGTGTTTATATTGCTGTGTGGATGTGGTATGGTGTTCCCTCAAGGTGTTTTCGACAACTTTCCCTCTTGAGGAGCAAGGGCAGGATCCAGCGAAGGCTGCGGCTGTTACCGCTGTGGGCTTTGCCGCTCGTGAATTTGGGGAGCTGCCCTTCCTCACCGCCCCAGCGCCGCGGGAGGTGCGCAGGCACCGCTCTTGTCTCCTCGGTCTGTCTGGGGACAGGAGGGGAAAGTTCTCAAAACTAGCGTGCTCGTCAGAGAAGTTGGTCAATGGGGATTGCAAGAAGAAAAGTGTGTTAATCTCTTTCTCTCTAAATCTTTGTTATTTGCATGTGGGTCCGACTAAGGGACCTGTTTGGATTTGGGGCTTTTTTGGAGGGGGGGAGGGGGAAAGGGAATTTTTGGGCATTTTCTTGAAGTGATGTGTGTGTATAGCAGTCCTCTTCTTATGGCTGCAGGAGGGAGTGCAGGTGTCACATCCCTCTTCTGAGGAACCGAGAAGATAAAGTGACTCCAGCTCTTAAAACCTTCCGCTAACCACTGTTCCATGGTATAGGCTGCTGCTGCTATTCATAAAGTCATCTTTAAAAGATACCACCAAAGGAAAAAGCAGCTTGAGATGGGAATCTTTCAGGGAAGAAAGGTGGCAGGTCTGTAGGGATTTACAATTAAGTAGATTCTCAGGTACCTAAAGGTAATTAATCAATTAGAATGGGATTAGACAAACATTTTACATCCAGGATATATTTTTGTACATGTTACCAGAGAGACCCGATAAAGGAGGTAAGAAACCTGAGGAGGAGAGGGAATACGATAGCTTCTGTATTGTCTGATGCTTTATAGTACTTCTGTTTTCTGATGTTGGCAGATGCTATATAGAAATTTAATAAGAAATGGTGAAATTTTATCTAGCAATGAAATATGGTCCATAAGTATTTAAAAAGTCTGCCAGTGAAGACTGGCCAAATTATGAGGAGCTCTTATTTTCAGAGGCTTTTCCCTGCTTGTCTTTCACATGCATAAGAGAAATCCTTGGGCACATTAGTTGGAATTTATACCTTTTTGTAATTGCTCTCAAACTCATATGCATTTCCCCTGCTCCCATCTGAATTTTAAATTAACTTGCAGTAAGAAAAGCTTTTTTTAATTTATTTGGTTCTATTAAAAGATATTTTAGAAGTCTAGACAAAGAAGAGATTCTTGCTTTTCTTGATGGTGGCGGTGTGTGTGCAGGAGATAGGATCTCTGGCACGCTCCGGAGGTTTCCAGAGCTGTTCTTTCTGCTTCCCGTCGCGCACGCTTTCAGCAGCGCCCTCACAGCTGCTGCAGGGATGAATGAGGAGAAGAAGGTTCTCAGCTGCTGAACAGGAGGGGAGGAAGAAGCTGTTTTCTCCTCTGGGGGTGCTTTACTACATCAGGTTAGCCGGCCCAAGTCCCTCTAGCAGCGTTGGGCCAGGTCTTACCTGGCAAGGCTCTTCGTTAGTTCACTGCTCTCTTGCCTCTTCATCATGTGCCTGACCTTTTATTCAGATGCAAAATAAACCCTGTCTTGATTCAGGCCACGTTGGGAAAAGTTTTGAAGCCTCTGCTTCTAGGGCTGTGAGGTGATACCGGCTGACCAAAGCAGAGACTTGGGAGCTGGTGGTGTTCACAGTGAGGTCGTCTGGGGGAGTTAGCAAACCTGCACCACTGGCAGCTGTCAGACGGGCACGTGAAGATTTTAAACGCTTCTGTTGAGGAACCGGCGGAGACTTTGAGCCATCTGCGTGGAAAATAAAATTGAAGTAACCATGAATGGGTTCACGGAAAACCGTGAAGTTTAGTGGAGCAGTAGAGAAAATATGGTCCCGTTCTGGACAATTCTGGTGCCTCCAGGCTTCACATTACAGGAGTGAAAGGAGTATTTTTCTCAGAGTACGTTGACATTCATGGAGCGTTTGGGCTTCTCTTGCACCGATGTCAAGGCCAGTGAATAAAGTGCTTCAGTCTTCCATTGCCACGCTTACGTTTATAGGATTGGAACAGCGTCCCATCCCTTGTGCAGTAAAGCAGGCTTGCTGGCTTCCTTGCGTTGCCCTGTTTCATTGAGCCATGCGCTGCGTGGCCGTTAGCAAGGCGTCTGGTGTTTGCTGGACGTGCTTTCCCTTGCCTCTGCTGATGCACGGTAGCTGGAAGTCCGTGCAGCAGAGAATGCCCGTTGCTTCATACTGCAGGTTGCACTGTGTTTGTGAAAAGGGTAAGCTTATCCACATGACGAAATGGGAAAGCTTTCTGCTCAGACTGAAAGGCAAATTAATACAGTCCATTAGAGAATTGTTCAACCAAGGGAGGCATAAGAGGTTGCTTTTGTGCTCTGTCAGCAAGTGAGCTGCTGGATTTTTTTTTTATTGTGTGTACAATTTGAATAATGAATAATGGCATATAAGCTACTGTTAGAAATTTATTGTGAGAGGGGCGTGGACGTTACTTTGGTCCTAACCACTCCACAATAAAAGCATTTCATATCTTAAATATTTGTACTGTTTGTAATTAAAATATGGGATAAAATGGAATCATTCATTTAAAGCAAGGTCAGTAATTGCATGATGTATGCGCTTAAGGCTTTAGAGAACACCGAAAGGAATTTGTCCCTCTGCAGAGAAAACTAATCTTTATAGTTTTAAGAAAATTTGTGTCATTAGGGAGAAGAGAAGCTGAGCCTGGAATCTGGGATGCTTGAGTATGTATAGTTGTAGCTGTCTTGGGCTTCCCCAGGCACGCTCTTGCATGGTTAAGGAAGTTGGCTGGGGTTGCATTTTTCCATTCTTGGTTCTCCTATGTTCTTGCTCCTTCCCTGTTGTTTAGCAGCTTCTGTGGAACACAGAAAATGTGATCACTTATAATTTTTTTCAGTGCTTCTCATTTCCTGATTGTAATCAATTAGGACTCTCTAGGATGACGAAGCTAGCTGAAGATGGCATTGGGACTGTAAAGCTTTCAGTGATGGTAGAAAGGATAAGGAAAATGAAAATGGATTTTTTGGACAGTATTAATCAGATTTACATGGTGGGGAGTCTTGCAGATAATTAAATGGAAGGAAAAGGAAGTTAGTGGATGGTGTCCCATTTTAAGATACAAGAGCACCAGAAAGCATATTGGCAAACTTGCCTTTGATTTAGGGATGAGGCATCACTTTTGAGTGTGACGATGACACAGCAAAGGTAGCTACAGCAAGATGATTGGGGACAGAAGTGCAGGGTAGTGTGGAAAACTGTCACAATGAAAGGAAAAAGAGCTATCAGTACATCAGAGAGGAGGCGGTGGAAAATGTTTGAAGATTTTCCCAATGATAAGAACTAATAGTCGAGATTAACAAAAGATTTTGCAAACTTAGCTGCCTGACGAACTTGAGTGGAGAGCACCCAAGGCTGCTCTCCAAGACCTGGGCAGCGTATTACATCTCTGTATTAATATCTATTTACATTTCACGCACTAACTTACAGCAGAGATGTAATACGCTGCCCAGGTCTTGGAGAGCACCCAAGGCTGCTCTCCACTCAAGTTCGTCAGGCAGCTAAGTGTGCTTTGCACGTTTAGTGAAATGCGAGGCGGCTGCAAATAGCTGCCAGAGGAGCCTCCCGCTGTGAAGGCTTCCTCTCCAGCATAGCATTTCCTTCTCTGTCTTTTCCTGTACCTGGCATCGTGTGAGGGGAAAGTGGCAAAAAGGGGCATGTCAGACGGGTTTTTGATACGCTCCATCTCTTGCTGGCAATGGCTCCCTCAGGAGTCGTACCCCAGTGGGGTGAGGTATGCCAGGCTTCCCTTGCAGCAAATCTGCGCTTGGAGTTTGTACCGCTCAAGATCGTAAGAGGTGCAGTTCTTACGCGGGGGACTGTTCCTCTGTGCACCTGGGAAGGGCTTGGATGCTTTAAGAATCTGCTTCGTGATGTTTAAGAGCAAAAATAGGAAAACTGAGGCAGCTAGCATGACTCTGTGACAAAGGGCTTTAATTTAGGATCTGGGATGTATTTAGTCACAACTGACATGATCTGTTTTATTTTGTGTCTCCTTGTTAAGATTGGCCAAACCACCTCTTTTCTGAATTTGTACATGCCATAACCCTATCTACACTGTGACTTGGGAAACTGTTCTAATCAGACCGAAAGGCAAATTTGCCCCATTATTTGTCTTGAATATTCTACGATCATTTCACATTCTTTTTGAAACTGCATTCTCACTGACCCTCTTAAAATGACTCTTCTGGGGGGCAGCGTTGCCTGTTTATATTTGATGTGGAGAATTGCTTCTGAGAGCAGGTTTGTTTCAGTTGTGCTTTATGGTCCCAACAGATGGGTAGGAGCAACTAGAAATTCAGTGACCTAACAGCATTTCCATTGGATGTGTTATATCAGGGGAAATATTCAATACTGGCAGGAAACTAGTTGTTCTTTGTGTTTTCTTTTTTTTTTCTTTTCTTTTTTTCTCCAAGAGTGGAGTGGTTATGTTGTTTTTCCTCCCATGGAGACAGTGTAGGTCCTACAAAAAAAATGAGCTATAACCTGTGCACTTTAAATGTTTAGTCATTCCAGGTATCTGTAGTTGAGATAATAGCAGTAGTTGGTGAGGCAATTAAAGACTTTTTTCCAGAATTGGAGGAATGGAGAATTGTTCCATTTTTTGTTTTCCACTCTGCAACAGTTCAAGCATTGTGCCAGAAGATGGCTACATATATGTGTGTATATCAGCCCAAAAGACCTAAACGTCTAGCTTATCTTTTAGGGACATAAAATAACCACATGCTCATGCAGAAATCCTGCACGTGAAAGGGAGCTGGTTGTTTGGAAGTTCAGTGGGGTTTTGTTTGGTTGTTTGGTTGGTTTTTTTTGCTAGTATGTGGCACACAAGTCAGTTCATACAAGTAGTAAGCAGAGATGGGAAAAACTATGATTTACCTTGCCCATCCTTTCTCAGTACCGGAGTGTCCTCTGTAGTATTCTTCTGGATTTCTCACTAGTCCAGGTTCAAATAATTTAACAATGGTCTCTCTCATCCTTCCCTTGGATAGGGAATTACAAAAAGTTCCTCGATATTTAGTAGTCTTGTCTTTTTCTTTCAGTCTCTGCCTCAAGGTTTGGTCTGGGTTCAAGAGACCCATCTTGCGCTGGTTTTGAAGATAACTGTGTTTGTATCACAATATTTTGACTTGGTAGCTGCGCTGTATTTCATCCTAATATGTTTCTTCAAATCAGTAACGTTGCAATACCAAAACGAATGCAGCTTGTGAATTACTGTACATAATACCCCTATTTGGTGTATTCACAGCATTTCATTTTTATTATTGCAGTCTTTACCGAGTGCACCATTTATCAGAATTTATAAGGAACGAGCTTTGCTAAGGCTATTAAATCGCTCAAGTGTGCTAAGTTATGGCACCAGAGCAGGTGCTATTGTCTCCAGCTCTTTTGGAAAAAAAGGAAAAACCCTTAAACAATCCTGGCCATTTATACCTAAAGGAAACAATCCTTTATATTAATATAAAAAGATTGTTTTGTACTCAGTCAAGGGAATTCTTGGCAGGCGGTTTAAACTTACATGTATATATAGCACACTGGAGCCTGCTAAGTACCTCTGTTTTCTTTATGGATGGAGCTTTGGTGCCAAGAGGTCTGCACCACATACGAGCGTAGATACGCTTCTCTCTGACGGATTGTCCCGTAGTGAACCACATTGTATACAGGATGTTCAAACACGTATCGATTATGTGGTTCTGTAGTTTACAGCAGAATCATAACTTGATGCTTTTAAGCATATATATGCAATCAATCCTCATGTGAAGGAGCTCGATAGAAAAGAAATATTTTATGCTGTGCATTAGACGTTAGATTAAGTGACATTAGATTAAATGTACGTTAGAGATTTTTTTTTAATCTCATCGCCATAGCGTTACTGTGAATCTATGCAACTCTTACAAGCATCACCTTTGTGTTGACTATGGACTGTAAATGCATAATAAAGTTCACGGTGTGTATAACGCTATTCTGGTTTTAGTACCAGGTCTCATGGTCAGCTACAAGGGAAAACCTCACATAACACAGATGCATATTTTTTATAGGGCTACTTTTATACTTGTTACATATCTGTAAAACTTTCTTTCAACATTGCATTACAGAATATGAAATTTTTACTTGAGGAAGAAAATTAGCATGTTGATTAGATTTTAGTCCATTGTGCAAATAAAACAAATATATATGCTTAGAGACTAACTTGCTTCTGGTACTATAATGCCAGCTTCCAACAGATTATTTGCAAAATATAGACAATTTGACTCTACCACTTGTAAATGTAGAAATGAATACAAAATTTGTCAAGACTGCCGTATGTTAGCAATTTTTAAAAGCGATTACGTTAGCTTACAATGCCTAGCTGTGTAAATGATGATTTAGGCTGGTAGTACTTATTTGTTAGTTGGGACAGGAGTACTCGAGTGACTCTTCTGGAGCAGCTTTCATGTTCAGAAGCTTTATTCCGATCTTTTAGATCTATGAAAATTATAGAAATTGAAAAATAAGACTATTTGGTGATAATATGGTGATCGTGCTATTTACCCAAACAGTTGTGTCTGCTTTCACTCTTCAACTCATATTTTCCAATCATTCAAATTCCTTTTCCTCTCATTCATTGTTAGTGGAATTTATATGTTGACTGTTGTTATCTCTCATTGTATAGGGTTTAAAAAAAAAAAAGTTGCTCTGCTGCCACAGAACCATCTCAGTCCTCAGTAACTACATTAGCTGTTGCTGCAGTGTGTGTGGTGAATGTCGTACGGCAGGGAAAAAGAGCGTGCTTGAAACGAAGTTTTTATTTGTCTGAAATTCAAAAGAATACTGTGCAATAGTATCTAGAAAACTCCGCAAGCAGCTGGGTTTTAGCCTGTAGATGCATGTGGCCAGTAGCGCATGCAGAAAAGATCTGGAGCAGATAAGGAGGTATAGAGAGAGAATGGCCTGAGCTTGCTTCCCAGACCTTTAGTGGAAGACCCTACTCGTCAAAGGCAAGGTGCCCAAGCTGAGATGCATGGAAGGAGGCTGTAGCACGCGACTTCTGTGTGCGTTTGCCCAAGAAGAGGAAGCCCGTCATCGTGCCCTCCACCACTGAGTTATAAAACCTGCTGCACGCCGCTGTTGTAACCCTGCAGCGATGGTGCTCCGAGTCCCGCAGGGCAAATATAAAAGCCTGCATCTAGAACTGAGCTATTAAGTAAGGGTGTACAAGTCACTGAATGTGGTGATTCATACTGTAATGACTGCTGTGGTAGGTGTACGTGCACAGGAATTCCCTTTAACCATATTGACTCTTAATCACTTTTCACCATTACTGCAGGAAACTCAAGTTTGCATTTAAGAAACGGTTTGATTTAAAAATAATTTTCCTAGCTGTATACAACCAAATTTGCTATATCATCTTCAGTCCCCTCACATGACTTTATTAATGTATTTCTATGCTGTATAAATAGCATTATTTCTTTCTACAGTGTCATTAACTTTGTCTTCTTGCCACGATGCTGTCTTGCCATATCTTCTTCAGTTATTAGTTGCTCCAATGAACAGTAACAGTATCAGTGACTGAAGATGATTGTGCAGTAAATGTATTAAGTCCCATTACTATCTTATGTTTCTTTACGTTTTCTTACCTATAACTTACATAGCTACGGAAAAAAACCCCAACCCTAACTAATAGTAAGTGGATGATTTTGTTGCCTAGTTTCATTTTTCATTACCTAAGTTATCTGATTTAGGTCATAGGGTTATGTTTCTAAAACAAATGTTTGAAATCTAAACTTGGATCTGTCTCTATAACAATTTATATATATATTTTAAATCTAAGTCTGGGTTACTTGAAGCACTTAGTCTTTTTACAAGATTAAAAGTGCCTGCGTAAATCGTCTTTGCTAGGTGGTGCACATGAGGGTCTCCAGCACTTGGGTCCTTACGGCAATATCCCAAACATCGTGGCTGAGCTGACAGGAGATAACGTGCCAAAGGATTTCAGTGAAGATCAAGGATATCCTGACCCTCCAAATCCCTGCCCTCTTGGAAAAACAGGTAATTCTGCTGTAGCCTTTGCACCGGTCTTCACTGTACATCTTTCAGTCTTTGTGCTGTGCTAGCCAGTATGACGCTTGATCAGCAATAGGTGTTCTCTTTCATCCTCTAGCCCAGGAGCAGAACTGTTGAGCAATCAGGTGTTTTAGATAAGATTTTTCTTTTTTTAATATGTGCACCTTCTGTATTGCTGTATGACTGCTAGAGAAGGTGAGGTGGAAGAAATCATCTTGACCTCGGAGAAGATGGCGAGATTTATGATAACGTCTTGTTCCTGGAGGAGTTCATTTTTAGGCTGGCCCCTGAAAAAAGTTATCATTCTGTACAGATGAGATTTACCCTTATTTTAGAGACTTTCATTGTGCCAAGAGGAATGAAACTGTCTGCCCTGATCTCCAACCCAGACCATGAGTCAATATTTAAGATACCTTGGCTCCGATCCACGTGGCTTTATAGCTCACTGAGGGTGCACCCGTGCCAAGAAACGGAGAACTACATGGACGTACCCCAGCTCGTTGCACGCAGGCTCGCCCTGCCAGAGCAGCAGCGCAGCCTCGGAGCGCCGGAGCGGTACCCGAGACACCCGGCGCGTCCCGCAGCTCGGAGCTGCGCCGATACCAAGCCGTGCGGGTGGCTAGCGCCGAGGGATCCCTAAAGCAGTGCTGCGCGACCGTGAGACAGATGTTACCCTAAGGGAATTGACCTTTTTCCTGTTATTTGAGCCAAGGAATGACTTTCAGTACTGAAAGTAGTAGTAAAACACCCATTGGCTGCCTTGGGAGCTGGAACTGGGAATGAGCGCTCTATTTTTTGCTCATTTTTTATTTGTGAGCTAAGAGATCCTTTCTAAATCTTTTCTGTGTAGTCGTCTTTTATGTTATTTGGGTAATGCAAAACAGTTGTCTGTATTCTTATTAAAAATGTTTGAACTAGCTTAGAATTGATAAAAAGTAAATATTTGTCATGAAAACTTTTGCAAACAGTGCTTTTAGATTTCATTCAAAGAATGACAGTTTTGAATAGTCCTCCCTTACTGTTTTCTATTACAGCCCATTTGGTGACGATGCCTGCATCTCCTCTGAAATAATAGCTCATCTTCCATTTTGTTCAATATAGCTGTTGTCTGACAGGTTGCAAATGATGGGTTTAGGTTTTCTCACACACGCACAAACACGCGCACACAGACTTTCTATCTTCTGTGCTTGTCCGTTAGACTTCTGTTAGTGATTAGATAAATAAAATAAAAACCTGGCATCCAGAGAAATGCCTTTGAAAATCCCTTCCATTTTTCTTTCTTAGGTGAAATAAAAGTTGTTAGCTAAGCTAATACAGTCAGATATGAACGCGGGGGGAATTCTTAGGAAAGTGCTGCCTGCTCAGATAAATGGCTCTGTTGTAGGTACGCTGTGAGTGAAGATAGTATCTACTAGGATTAGAGTAAAATGTTTTTCAGAGCCTTAAATGGAAATTCAAGTGGTGACTGTTAAAACTGTATTATGCATACAAATTACTGGAGGCCTTCCTCAATCAGGTCTGTGGATTTGCTTAATGGAAAACAATTTTTCCAGTCACTGTCTACATATGTACATTCCACAGCGGGAATACGTAAGCCTGGAGCACTTGATCCTGAAGGCTTTTGGATGAGCAGTCGCAGAGGGCGCGCATATGTCCAGCTGCCCTTTGTGTTTTCTACCAAAAGGCACAGATGCTCTGAGGAGGTCTACCGCATTTCTGTTGTCACCTGCTTCTCTCTTGAGACAACCCTGCCCCTGCTGAGACTGAAATAATTTTTAAGTGCTTGTAGTTAACTTTAATGGTTTCTGAGTTACTTAGCCAGTATGGTTAGTTTCCCCGTTTTCTGCTGGCAACTTTATTTTTTTTTTTTCCCCTCCATTCTAAGTGGAAAAGAGAGAAAGCAGGATCTGTTGGACTTTAGTCTAACCTCCTCAGGTCATTGAATCAACTCATTTTTAAGTCAAGTCTTTACTGTTTCTCACAGCTAAGGGAAAAAGATAAGCCATCTGCAAATCTTTTTACATGATGATCACACAAGGACAGAAGGGAAAGTCCACAGGTGCGTCCTCTGGAGTGACTCTGTTCTGGCAGATGTAGCCACTTGGGTGCCCAGCATCATGCTCTGGGTGGTAGGATCTCCTTGGGAATGTCTGAGAGGAACTTGGACTGCAAGCTCCCCGTGCTGATAAAGCAGAGGGAGCTCCAGGAGCAGACTCTATCCAAAGAATTACTCTGGCTTCAAGTTGCTGAATCTTTGTTTAATCTAAAGATGACTTATTTTGGTAAAAAGTCCATAAGCTGATTTTTAAAAGGGTATTATCCTTGATGTGACATTGTCTGCACAACCATCTGTTGTTAAAGGAGGTTTCTGGACCCATCAGATCAGATGTCTTCAGCATAAAAATTCTGCCATGTCGCGTTTTTATGAGAACTTACGACACAGAAATTATTTTCAGCTGTTTTGAACAAAGTAGCTAACCAGAAATGGATTTCCGTGAAGAGCTACTTAGTGAAGGAAATTCTGTCTTTGCTCACAGCATCGGTTTACCGTGAGCTTCAAAAGTATGGCCTAAACAACTTCTACAACTTCCTGTGGGCATTTGAAAATGAAAACAGGATCCCTTCTGAATCAGAATAACATGCAATTCTATGTAAAATTAAGCTCAATCACTAATTTAAAAGAAAAGCAAAAAGGAGGGGGAGAGCTTGGAAAATAAATTTGTTTAGTTTTGAATTTTCATTAAGTGGTGGGTTTTTTTTTTTTTAAATATCCTGACAAACTCCTTTCAAAAGAAAAAAAAAATACCTGATGTTTTCCAGTCATCCAGTTCTTTAAATGTAGGTTTGTTTGTTTGTTTTTTTTAATTGCATAATTGCATTTAAGAGGTTTGCTGATAAATGTGTGGCGCATATTGTGTGTTTCAAAGCTACTAAGCACTCAGTGCTTTCTAACATACTTTTGCAGTTGATGACGGCTGTCTAGAAAACACCCCGGACACAGCAGAGTTCAGCAGGGAATACCAGCTGCACCAACACCTTTTTGATCCAGAGCATGACTATCCCAACATGGGCAAGTGGGTGAGTACATGCTTCTTGCTTATTTTTGTTGCATGTGTAACTGGGCATTGTCCGCTGCGCGGGATACTATGAACCCACAAGGACAATATTGTGCTTGTTGCTGGAAAAATTATCGCCTTAAGGGAAACTTCTCAAAAAGGTCAACTTGCCCTTAAAAATATAGAAATGATGCCTGTGATCAATGAAAAGCCCATAAAAATAGAAAGTAGAAATCCTTGTCTTATTACCTGTCCCAAAGCACGACAACTGTATATGTCCTTGATAAATGTGACAAACCACATTTCAAACTACAGTGAACGTGTAACCAAAATTAGTGCAGATTTTAGCACAAGATTTCAAAACATAACAGGGCCCTAATTTGAAATATTATTCATGTTCAGTGAGTATTCACTGTTCAGCTACTTAAATGCTAAAAAAAAATAAAAATGGAGTGCAGCAGTGTCTAAACACCTTAAAAAAAATCTTAGAGCAAGTTGTCTGGACCTAGGAATCTTTTCTGGCTTAAGGATTTTGGAGGACTTGATGCTGCTTCCTCCTCTATTCAGGTTGTGCACTATATTATATTGAAAACTTACTTGACACATTGCGTATAATAAATACAGTGAGCTGCACTAAGGGCAAAAATCTTGCTCTGAGCGTACAAGGACTTTAATAACTCCAGCTAGACTATTTCTGCAGGCTAGAGGCTCCAAAGAGCTCTGCTGCTTAATCTTAGGTTCCATCAGTTAAATGTCCAATCCCAAATCCATTTTCAGGCGCCAGGAAAACAATAACAACGATCATAATTTATGCTTGTAGAGCAAATCACGAAATCTCATTTTACATTGTTATAACACTTTACTTAAGATTTCCCTCAACCGGTTTATATACTCTTTAAGTATATATCGATAAACGGACATGTTTGGCAGCTGCTTCTCCTGCTGTAATTGTGAGACAATGATTCATCATTCATAATCAAACCAGTGTAAGATTTATAGTCTTAATTACTTATGTGAGTGCTAAATTTCTAGAGAGAATCATGCCAAAAATCCAAATTTTGGAAACTCTTGCTGCATTCGAAGTAATTACCATCAAAGGTTTTCATTTTAAAAAACACCAGATGGTGAACTTTCTTATTTATGCCAGATAATGCTGTTAGTTTTCTTATTATTCATACATAATTTACTTTCATAATACCATTTTGAAGACTACAAAAGCACTTCTTTAAATTTTTGGCCTATAGCAATATTTCAGAATCAAGCGTACATACTGTGTTGTCATCAGCAACATATATACTTCACAAATGGTAGGTAATCATTAGCGAATACCGGCCGTTTTCATTTCTCCATCCATCACTACTAATTCAGGGGAAAAAACTGCTCACGCATGGATTAAAACAGACTGTTAGGTCCTAAACAGTAATCATATCTAGCTGCAGCATAGCCAACTCCAGATCTTTTTAATTAGAGATGAAACAGCTGGTAATGTGCATGAGCAAATGTTCTGCTGAGATCCAGAATTGCCCCGATTGCCTCCTCACTGTATATTACTACACATTAAAAAGATAAATACGACGCTATCTGGTTTTATGGCTGGTTTTGTTATTTTTATCTCTCTGGGGAAAAAAAAAGAGCAGAAAAGCACTCTAAAAATTAGCTGCCTGAGGCTTTATAAGGGAGCGATAAAGTAGATCAGATCTTTTGGGTCACTTACTGTCATCTGGATTAGGTCGTAAATGACCAACGCAGCCGACTGTGGGCTGCCCAGCGGGTGACTGAGTGCATCCTCATCCTCCTGCTGCCCCCAGCCACCAAAATCCCCCTCTGCCCTCCAGCAAGCCCCTTCCTCCTCCTCCTCCTCCTGCGGAAGAGCCTAGGACCAAACGCCCCAGGGGCTGTAGGGGCTGTGCGTTTCCACCAAGCCCTGCGTGCTGTGAAGGCGCTAGGCTGTCACCACCGTCTGAAGCCCTCGGAGCCAGCGTGTCTCCTGGACCCGCGTGAGCTGGCGTGTGCTCTCGGGGGAGCTTCTCCCCTGCCTTTTCCTGCCACAGAGCGGTTGAGGCAGCGTTACGCTTCCCACTGACTTGTCCTTTCGAGGAGCCAGCACGCATTCCTTAGCGTAACCACAGTAAAACCCAAATTACATTAGCAGGTCAGAAGGAAAAGAAAAAAAAAAAAAAAGACCTGCTTGTTCGTGAATAATGGGAAAGAAACAGGTTGGTTGGTTTGTTTTGGTGACAGACTCTAACGCTTGCAAAGCTGTGGGAATTCTGCAGTACCCTGGGCACAGCAGACGCATTTTATGTGGGTAAAACAGGTCTAGTAGCTGTCTCATACAGCAAAGTGTCCAATTCTACGTAGTTGCTAAATATTATGTGTAAATACTGCTAATACATATGAAGATACGAATATATAAATTGTCTATACTGCGTTAAGAGAGGGAAGAAAGGAGGAATTTTCCTGTCCTTGGGAGAGCTCCCCATGTATCATTACACTGGCACGTGGGAAGTCTCGGGAACAGGCTCTGTTTATAGGGCAAGATACAGAGCTTGCACTCTCGTCCCTGGCCCCAAAGACTCCTTTTCTTCTCCTCATATGTGGAAAACATAGAGGGGACAGTGGGAATAGTAAGATGAGGGACTTGTGGAGGTTTCTACCCTAGTGTGCAACTACAGTTTCTCCAATTTCTGGCCACAGAGGTTTTGGGATGGGGTTTTTTTCCCCCCCCTCGGTTCAGACTTTTCCTTGCAGGACACAGGTACTTTCCATTTGAGTCTGCCTTTTCCACATCTTGCAACTTGACTCTTTAGATGGTCTGAAGAAGTAGTGTTGGTATCCAGAAAGACTTGCACAAAGATAACTTAGAACACACAATTTACAAATCTAAAACCACTCACGTCTAAGTTGTGTATTTATTGAAACCCAAAATGTTAAAAAGAGGAGGGAAGTTTAGCCATGTTTTCTCACACCAGTATCTCTACAAATGGAAAATTAAAAGCAACTATGTTTTCCAGCAACACTTCTTTTTACTGAAGCAGTGGATAATATTTCACTCTCAGGGTAGAAATAACACCAGTTTTGCTTATCAGCTACAGCGGAGGGATCCAAGACAGTACAAAGAAAGGCAAATGGGAAGCAGGGATAAAACTATTCTACTCCTTGCTAAAGAAGTTGCCATCTCTGGCTTCCCAATTTTAATGAAATCCTGAAGCTAGTCACTCATAAATTTCATTTTATTCTAATTTCAGTTATAGCAAGCAACCTTAAGTGCATCATTCTTCGCCAACTGACATTTTTAAATATCTGGATGACAATGGTGATTATTAGGATGGGTTATGATAGGTCTGGTATTCAATTTCAGGCAGTAAATACAGATTGCTTAATTCAGTGTAGTATGGTTGGTGTAATAGAAATTGTCATGTTTGATATTCCTGATAAGACTATGAATTGACTGAAAAACAAGCCCTCCCGAAAGGGCGCAATCTTGGTAATGCCATTTTCCTTTTCAGTTTTGCTTAATAATCGTGCAGGTCCAGATTACAGAGCTGCCGATTTTTACTGACAAACTTCAGTGAAGTCTGAAAGATCTAATGGTAAATCTCTCTGGCATTATTTAGTTGGTTGTAAGCGCTTTAGCTTCTGAGTTTTCTCCACCCAAATCCCAACCTGTAGTACTCTAATCCAAGTAGCCAGGAGGGTGCAAAGGAAGCTCCAGGAGTGAGGGGAAAGTAGCAATTCACGAGCAGCACGTCTCTGTGTGAGGTGTATCTTCAACTGGAGAACCTTTGTGCTCTCATTCCTAACAGCTCCTAGGTGAGGGGTGAGAATGGTGAGCACTTCATGGGCAAATTTTGGTGGCTGATGAGCTCAGGCCCTTATGCAGTGGAACATATTTTCAGGATTGCTATCACCGTACAAGCACACTCTTAGCTCATGCTCCATAACCTCATTTGCTTTGCACTCCACATAATGCGTAAGTAGTAGTTACGGTCTTAAAACTTCCCCAAACAGACTAAACAAAATATAATCTTCCTGAGCAGGAATAGTTCAATTGTAAGGAATTTTCCTGAGTGACAGAAATGTTAGCTCCAGTAGTCATGAAATTCTTTTTATTTCAGAAACACTATTTTTCCTCTCTTGAAAAGTATACGGTCAAATAGTTTACAAAGAGAGGCTTTGGTGGTGCTTTGTTTCCTAAAGAGAATAATTTACGCATCCATGGGTTTCTTTAAAATGTTAAATTTAAGTTTTCCCGAAGTAAGTTTGCAGAAATGACTGGCCAAGAATGTCTCCCTTGGCCAGCTTCATCTCTGTTCCCTTTTGGCACAGCTCGGACAAAATAACTGAGGTTGGGCAAGAGATAGGCCTTGTGAATTTGGGGTTTAATGAACATGAGAAGTACAAAACAGACAATTTTGGCAGATTTCATTGTAACACTTGAAAATGTTTGTTTTTTCTCATATCAAGGCTGCAGAGAGGGTAGAAGTGTTTGGTGAATTTGTCTCGCGCTAGAATTACACTTTCTATTTATATAATCAATGTTAGGTCAGTTGTTTATAGCAGAATTAATGGCCTTGTTTATACAGTGTTCTGCTTTTATACATGTAATTCTTCTCTCCTTCCATTTTCAGGTTAGGCTTTGGTTTTGTTTTTCTTCATAATACACAATTGAAACAAAATGTGTTGAGCATGTGTGTGTTATTCCAGATTTTATTAGAATTCTCTACTTGTATGAAATACAACAATATGTGGATGCACTTATGTAAACTATGGTCAGGGGTTTTTTTTTTTCTTTTCTCATCATCATAACTTTCTCTTCTGCCAAGATGTTTTTGGCAGTTTTTAAAAGGTTTGCCATTAAAAATGTTATAGACCAAATGGTTTTTAGAAACCTTATTGAGGGCACTACTTAAACAAAGGAAGAGTTGGCGCTGAAGTCCTTTCAGCAGAACTTTGCGCTGGGAAGTGTTGATATCTGGAAGGGAATAAGCAAAAACAACAAAACAGTAGGAATGACGCCGATTGCTGTTTTTAAAAGGAATTAGAAAATCCCTTGTAAAGGAAGATTTTTTTTTTTTTGCTCCTGTTCTTGTGTCACCTCAAATGTATAGAAAGATGAACCAGAGGCAGGATTCCTGCTTCCTCTCCCTCCCACTCTTATTTTTCTTTTTTTCATTCTTTTTTTTTTAATATACATGTATTTATACCATGTATCACATGATGGGGAACATCCAGTCTATATGATTATAACAGCATGTACTTGAAGTACTTATTGCTTGAACCTGGATGATAATATAGTGCAACACAATGGAAAATTACTGGCTTCCGAATTGCTGGTGAGACTGTGACTGCTCCTGAAGAACTGCAAGATATTAGCGGGAATATCCAAATATTTATTTGTGGTTTATCTTTCCCGTAAAAATACACACCCCTCTAAACTTGCTAATACTTAACAGCAAAAGTAGTATTTTGAAAGAAGAGTGTAATGAATTTAATGGCTGCGTGTTTTTCCCCTTCCAGAGCAAGAATTTACTCTTTGAGAAGATTAATGGTGGTCCAAAAAGAAGAAAGAGGGTAACTATCAGAATACTTTATAGCCCCTGTATCTTCTAGAGAGCTAATCAGAATTAAAATCATACTGTTGAAATGAAGAGTTAGTCTAATGCACCTGCATTATACTTTAGATAATGCGTAAAGTCAGGGAATCTCTGTGATAAACCACTACGGCAGGCTTCAGAACTGTCCACCGAGTACAAGATGTATTTCTCTAAATGGCCTGTTGCTTTCGGAAGATGCACTTCAGTGCAGACTATTAATTTAAAAGCTTCACATTATCTGTGTTTTTAATTGATCTTATTGGCATAAACCCATTTAAAATAATTTAAATGTCTTTAAAACAGAATTTAAAAGTTTCCTAATAAAAATATTGGTAAAATCGATTACCACTATCCATGCACGTGAATATGCTTTTGGGTGTAAATGACGACAGAACTGGTCCTTTAGCTGATGTAACTTGATACACTTACATCCTTAGATTTACCTCAGATTAAACTCCTGTCTCTGTGTCCTACTTGCTTGAAAGACAAAGATGAATGAGTTCTCACCTTTCTGCCCCTGAAACAAAGGCAGCAATCCGCATATCACAGAAAACCTCTGCACATTCCACTATCTCATCTCTTTTTTTTTTTTTTTTTTTTGGTAATGTCAGCCTTTCTTTCATCAAAAAATCACTTTAAGGCAGAGCCGAAGTCCGTAGCTTTGCTGCTGGTGTATGTATATATATATATTTTTTTTTACAAGAAGAAAAAGTCTAGCTCTCTGCCAGAAAGTAGCTTTTCAAAATATGACAGCACAGTTTATATTGTAAATGAAGTAAATTCAGTTTAAAATAACTGAAGCGTAAGTGAAGATTTATTTATTTATTTATTTAACTCTCAAACCTGAAGTCTTTGCTAGAAGGGGAGAAGATGAGTTGATTTCTTACCGATTCACACGTCACTGGTAGTAAACACTGCTCAACTATAAGTTAACGATCTACCTTGAGCTTAGTATCTGCCTCCCGCCTACACTGGATTTTTAAGTTTGTTAGCGGAAAAGGAAAAAGGATAGGCACCTGATTTTAACTCTAAAGAATTTACTGTGGAAATAGTTATGTGGAATATTTATTAATAGCTAGAACAGCATGTTAAAATAGGATTAGTGCAATATATACATGAAAAAAAAGAAAAAAAAGAAATACATTTTTCTGTCTGTGTGCTGACTGACGGAATCGGATACAAAAGGAATAATGGCTGGAGAGACGTGAGAGCCACGTGGCCAGCGGTAGCCCAGAATTTTGGAGGTGAAGCTTCACTTTCTTGCTTTGCAGCAGATTTATCTTCTTAGTACAGGCATGTCACTTAAGGGTAAATTCATTATCATTTAAGGTATTTCATTGTTTTGAGAGTCATACTGTAATGATTACTAATGTTTCAATGAACAATTCAGAATTTTCACTTTGTCAGCGGAAGGGGAACCTAGAGCTGTCAGCGGCAGAGTCTATTTCTCCCAAAACCAAAAAGCCCGCTGGATTCCCCTGGTGCGGTCCCTGCCGCTCCTCCGTGCCCTTCTGCGCAGACAGAGAGTTTAGGGAATACAGCTGCTGGCAACAGCGTGGTCTGTTGGGTCAGAATGCCCCGATTTTAGCTTAAAGTCAGTCCTGTGTAACTGTGTACACAGTGTGTCGTGTCTATACGATGCTACAGCGTAACAGTCACAGAGGCACTACTGCACTCTACAACACTACGCGCTCTAAGTATGTGTGTACATTCACATATTTATATTTTTTATATAAACACACATACAAGCATACCTACAGAGCAGCAGTATATATAGCAAAGGTATGTGTTTACCATTTGCTACCGTGTTATTTTTTGCAGCATTTGCAGTGCAAGACAAGGAAACCTATAGTGACCTCTAATTTAACTAGCAATTCTTCCCCCCCCCCCCCTTTTTTTTTTTCAATTTCTATATGTGAGCATAGCCCTGTCCCGAATCTAATATCCTGAACGTGACAGGAGTGCTTCTGTAATCACTGAGTCACACTGCCGTGGGCTCAGAGCTGTGCACAGGGGTACTCGGGAACCTCATCACTTTGAATTCAGCACAGCTATATAGCCTTAAACATTTTTTTTAGTCAAATCAGCCAAAAATTGTGCATTATATTTTGTGTTTTCTTTTGTCAGTTGAGAAAGATTCAAAGTTTTATGTATTCTCATTCTCTTCTACTTTATTTCAAAAAGTAGCAAGTACCACTCCAAAAAAAGACCAATTAATCTTCCTAAGAATCTTCAAATAATTCCTAGAAGTTTATGCAACAGCTGAATTTCACTAAATTAACATTAAACAGAACTTCTTTAAACAAACACAAACAAATCATTTACATGTGTCTTATTTTTAACAATTTAATGCTTTAAATTAGTGTTGGTTTTACTTTCAAAGATTTTTCCACATTCATTTCTGGTTCTTAATATTTTTGTTTTCACTTGCAGCAGGCAAAGCACTCAAAAACCAATAGAAGTAAGCAAAAGGGCAGCTCTACCCTATGATTAAGTATTAATGATAGCATCTACAAATCTGAAGAAACCCAAGGGCTTAAACTCAAAGACAGATAAACCCCAACTCTTTTCCAGAGATTTGACAAATACTTGGGATATTTGAAAATAAATATTTCATGCCTATTTTAAACATTTTTGGGGTTTTTTTTGCATAGTTTTGAATTCCTACATTTTGGTGCACAGAAATATCTCAAGAAAAGTAATTTCTGCGATACAGTCAGCCTGACAAGAATCAGGAGATACTGGAAAATTTGCATTCCTCCAAAGTTTGTCCTTAGGCAAACAATTTTTATTGGCAGCAAAAACCAGCACACTAGAATTTTTGTCTATATCTGTGAAGGAGAAAGTATATACTTGAATTTTGTTTACACCGGCACTGTAACAGGCCCGAAAGTGGGTGTAAATAATATTTTGGTTAATTCTGAAGCTCCACTAATCTGCTCGATACTTGCAAATACAGTTAATACATTTTATTCCATGGGTATAGATAAAATTCAAGCATAGGCTTTCTACGTTACTATGATCTCCAAACAGTTTTGAGACAGGATCTGTTCTTCTTCAGTCTCACGTTGTGCTGCTTGCATGGCGCAACGTGAAGCTGAACCCTCTCTGGGGATCTTCTTTCCAGCATTCCCTTGTTCTGGCAGTGGTAGGAGAGCCATTTCCCATGCCAAAACCTTGCTTGGCTCTGCTTCTGTGCCAGCAGTTTTTTATCTCAGCATCAAGAGAGGAAGCGAGGAGGGGTTTCCTGGAGAGGAGATGGGCTGAAGAAGAGACTTTGGTCAAAAACGGTATCGTGGTATCTAACTTGTCTCCCAGCATAAGGTCCATCAGAGGGTAGCGATTGAAGCTAAAGCTAACCTGGACTTCTCTAACAAGTTCTGTCCTGCCTCAGGAATTAGGGAGTTAGATTTGCTGCTGCTGCTTCTCTGCTGAGCTGAGGAAAGGAGGAGTGGAGCAAAAAGACAGTCCGATATTCTCGATAGTCCTCCTTCACTTGTATTCTTTTTAGTGGACTGGATTAAATTCTTGCACACAAAAAAATATTAGAAAACAAAGTATTGATTGACTTGTAGATTTACTCCTTGGGAGGATTTTTCTTTTTTTTTTTTTCCCCAGTCTGCAAGTATTTGACAGATAAGAAATATATGAATATATCCACTAATCCTAGTTACCTTTTATATGTTTCCCTGTTTCTAATAAATATGAATAATTTTAAACTTTTTCAGAGTGTGAACCCATATCTGCAAGGACAGCGACTGGATAATGTTGTAGCAAAGAAGTCTGTTCCACATTTTTCAGATGAAGACAAGGGTCCTGAATAAGTACAATAAAAATGAATGATGAAAACTCATGCCATCCTCTGCTAGATCGTACTATTGCTTATATGTAATCATCTATTAAAATCCTTGTGAATGGCAGCATGTTTATTATTTATATAATTGTAGATGAAAAACAGCTGTATTTATAACAGTATGTTCTCCTAGATAACAAAAATATGGTTCTGCTTTTTGTTAAGTTATGGTAAAAGGCCATTTCTGTTGGTTTTATTTTAGTCATGGAGCAAACTTTAAAAATGTTAGTCATTTTAATAGCTAACGTGAGGTAAATGGTCTTAATGAGCAGCTTGTAAATAGGAAGATGTGAAAAAAATGTCCGGTTTGACTCCAACATTTAATCTTAAATGTTACTATGTTTGACACATGAAAATTATAGTTTTATGTTTTGTTCACAAATATTGTTACTTAGCAAAGACAAAGTATTTATTTTACCCAGAGAATTTTGGCTTTTGGTC
Source organism: Grus americana (assembly GCF_028858705.1). Lineage (NCBI taxonomy): Eukaryota > Metazoa > Chordata > Aves > Gruiformes > Gruidae > Grus > Grus americana. The sequence goes on along the minus strand of NC_072856.1, from coordinate 36,169,427 downwards.
CATTTTAATAAACATTTAAGCAATCTACAAGGTTTGCAAAGTGACATTTTCCAAAATATTTCAGAGGCTCATTTGTCTCGGTTATTGCTGTGCAAATTTAAAAATTAAAGAACTGCTTTTTGACTCTGTCCACTGGAATATTTTTCTGTTAATCATTCCATGTCCACAACTTTCCTGAACACTTGCACATCTTTCTTCCTTATCAATGGTACTGTTGTGTGGAAATTAATCTCCACTGCTGTTCTTTGTCTCAGGAACAGCAGCATTTGGGCATTATAGTGTTCTTAAATCATGTGTCCCTGGGATGTTAGAAGTGAACGTGGAGACATTTGTCTGTGTTAATAAGGTTGTGTCAACGTCCTCTGAATCTAAATTCAGGATATGAAAGTCATTACAGTTGATGATCTTCTGTAAAACTATGATACTTTAGCAACACTGGTAGCTATCACTGCTCTTGGAGCTGCTCCGGGAAGCTTAAATTGCCTTTTTGTGCACCTAGGAAACTGAAGAACGTTATGTTCCAGAAAGCTGACTTCTCTCTTTCTGAAAGATGAGAATATAAAATTACCTAAAAGTTTGTTACTTTCAGGTTGCATCTGAAATATTTCAAGCCATGTGCATGGGACATTGGAATCATGGAAAACAGCATTAGCTTACAGCTTGGAACTTCAAATCGATGGAAAAAACCTGTGGTTTCCTTCCCCGTCCTACAGAAAGACACAGGAAAATAATGATGACCCCTTAGAAAAAACAGATAAGAAACTAAAGGTTCTAGCGACATAAATTAAACTTATCAGGATGGCACAAATACGACTGTGTATGGCATACGCTTCTTCTATCCCAGCACTTAGTAATTTGTAATAAATTATGTATGCAGAAAGTCAGTCCTCTCACGTCATTTAGGGGTAGATTGCACAACTCTGTAACATTCTAGGCTGAACTATCATGTCTTTAATCATACTTCCTCTTTAAAAAAAATCTGGAAGAGAAAACGAAATAGTATGTAACGCAGCGGGGTTTATTCTCATACGTGGCACGAAATTGAGGAGTTTGTGTGAATCGCCGAGCTCCTTGCACTTCCAGTGCCTGGAGTGGGACGGGAGTAATAATCCAGCTGTTCACATGAGAGAATTTATATTCTCTGCTTCTTAAGCTTGCTCTTTTTATCTGCGCTCCTGCTTAGTCTTCACACAGGTATTGAGAGTTGCAGAGCTGCAAAGGTTGTCTCCAAACCCAGAAAAAACTATGTGTCATGGCACGAATCTGAGCTCAGCACCCACTGATGCCCCGCGCATGTGAAATGGTCGTTCCTCCCACCTAAGCCCGCAGCCAGCCGCTGGCACTGCCACGGGGCTTCCAGTTGCTCAGAGGCTGGATTTCCACTCCTAAGAAACTGGTGTTTCTTCAGGTACTCAGCTTTTAATCTGAGCTACATTCTGTCCTTATTAGCTCCAGTAAATGCCATTTTAATCACAAAAACGAAGCAACCACGAAGGCAATTTATTTCTTTTTTGAAGCTCTTAGTATGGACCAGCACATAATTAAAGGCGGTGTGTAAGTAAATGGGGGGCTTCAAAAAGGAGGGGCAAAGAAGTACTGTTTGCTTAATAGTATCAGAAATGCCACGTCTGATTTCTCGAAGCACTTTAGCTTACTTACTACGCACCCTGCGTGGGGATGTGATAATCTGGCGCTGCAAACCGACCGAACAGGGATCCCTGGTGGCTGCCTGTGACCCTGGTGGGGCCTGAGGAGCTGTCCCTCTCCTAGATCTGCACAGAGCAGGCAAAGGAAAAATTACACAATTTAGATGTGGTTTTGTCTGTAAATGCAAGCAACACCCCCCCCCAACCCCCCGCCCTTGACACTGAACAATACAATGATGCGTCTTACAGGAACTGTCTGCTGGAAGAAATCAAACGCGGGGCGGTGAGCAGCCATCTGCTGAGTCCATCAGGCAGCTTGAGTGTTTCACCAGGAAGACTCAACCGCACTATTGTGAAATTTTAATAAAATATAGCTATTACACACAGTAGAGATTAATTACTCTAATTTCAGTTTCATAGTAGAGCTGTCTTTCTGTACTGGGATTGGTAGTCCCATATTAACTAAAAAAAAAGCCCAAAACCAAGCAAAAAAAGTTGGCCCTCCTGTTTCTCCAGCAACAGTCCAAACATATATATATATATATATATATATATGTTTTTTTTCATAAAGAATCATCACAGTGCTGGTCTTTGGGAATCAATGAACAAAGATACCAACTATGCCCTCACTAAGAGCTCACTCCACCAAAGCAATACTTACAAGAACGTAACTAGCTGCTCAGCTCTTACAGGTGTAATCACTCTTTTACATTTATGATGGATGTGAATTAGGGAGCATGTATATTGCTATTGTTGTTTAGAATTTTCATTAAATTAAAACCTTTTTAGATTATTTTAAAATCTGCAAGTGTGTTAATTACCTCTAACATATTTGAGACACAATGTGCTTGAAAGAAGCTATACAAAATAAAGTATTTCCATGCAACGTTGCTTTTGTCTGGTAAAGAAATACTTATGGCCCTTGTTTAAAAAAAGCATTATGTAACCGAGCAGATTATAGTATTTGATATGTCACACAAGACTTACTCTGGGGGTGCATGTGTATATATATGTGTACACACACCCCCCCCCCCAATATATACTATTTAAAAGATAATATCGTCTTATAATAAACTCAGTAGTAAAGAATATAAAGATGTCAAGCCACAGAAGAAAGCAATATAAAAATGCTTAGTGAATTATTTAGGAGGGGAAATAGTGATATGCTTCTTTTTATTGGCACATTTGCACTCACCTAACAAAACCATGCCGCTAATCTATTCAGCAACTCATAAGCAAACCAAAGAAACTTGGAAGCAGTTCCTGGGAATGTGATGTCAGAGTCCCGAGAGTCCCTTACAGGACTGTAAGTAAAGCTGATCTGAAGCTTATTTTATCAAAATATGATGAAGTGTATCTTCATCTGTTAAACTGAGGAAGGACACAGGCAGAAAGATGACCACCAAGTCAATGAAGTTTGTGGCTTTGTTGCAGATAAAGTAAAATTCAAGCCCCTTTGCTTCCAAATGTCAGGAGTTGGGGATGAAGAAAAGTATTTTTTTGATGATGAAGAGAAGAAGATTAAGTCCATGCCCCCAAATCAGGCCTTTAACCAGTAGCCGTGTGAAAGTGTTGAAAAGGTTTTATTTTCATTTTCATGCTGTACAAAAACGTTTAAATTTGTTGGGAAAAAGCCCCTAACAACCCCTAACAAATGGAATCTTTTGGCCTTTTCACTGGTAAGCTCATTAAACCATCTCTTACCTCATTTGTAACGCTGTAACACTTGTCCCGTGAATAAATTTTTATGCAAGTACTTCTTCTTAACATACAAGTCTGGAATGTCTGGATCATTAAGACAAGGAGTTCAAAGATAACTTTTCAGTCAAAGTCACAGACTCAGATTTATGGAAGGAGAAAAGGAAGGTAGGCAGATTCAGGACATGTTACCATGACCACGCAAAAATTTAAAATTTATGAGGAAAGTACAATTTCATGTGACCTATAGGGCAGATGTATGTGTTCACTGTTTTAATAGCTAAGTGAGCTATAAGTAAGATTTAAGGTACCTCTCCAATGATAAGCAAAGATAACGAGCTCCCTTAAAATGCTTAGCCACTGACAATGAGCTACTCGGACACAAACTAAATAAAAGCTAAAAGGAAATGCAAGAAGAAGAGGGTGCAATTGCCATCACGAAGGGCCCCATGAACCACAAATATGGCTGACTGGCACAGGACTGGGTCCTAAGCCATGATTTCTAAATATGAGACAATGAAAGGATTAAATGAATTATTTCCAAGGCACGTACATGGTCCAGGTCTACCATACTCAAGCCTTTTGCTGTTAAGTGAAGAATGACATTGAATTCCAGTTCATCATCCTAATTCACCATGAGAAGGAAGTACGCAGTATCAGTTCATGTTTGCTTTATTTATGATGCTAATTGCTTTGCTGTGATGATATGGATCCTGACGGTTGGTAGAGCTGCTAGCCATATGTTCGACACATGGGAGCATAACAAACTTTAAATGATGTGAGTGTCATGGCAGCAGCATTACCAATTGGAACTGAAAGAGCTTAAAAAAAATCCCGTTTTACTAACGAGGTCTATTTTTGTATGAGCGGCAGAGGTGGGAAAGGAATCAGAGCTGGTAGCAATTCAGAATGGCTTCAGACTTTAAAGATTAGGTAGACTTGAGTCACCTCTTTTTATTTTGTCCTATAGTTCCTGCTACCAAAACACACAAAATCCAGCTCCTATTGCAATGCATGGGTGTCTTTTACATTTAATCGCTGTGTTTCTTCACCCTGCTCTGCTCTCCAAGACAAACAGTGGTGGGAGTCAGTGGCTAAATTTCATTGTAAACTGAGGCAAAGGAGAAAGCACAAAGAAAAATAACATGTTATTTGCTACTAGCCTCAAACTGTCCCGTTTTCCCTAACCATTGCAGACCATTAAGCCCTGATTTTAAATGTATAAACACTGACTACTTTTATTCCAGATCTTTGTTCCAAATCTAACCACCATATGACAATGTAACTTTCCTGGGAGTCATTAATATCTCTGCTACAGATGACAGGGTTTTTAGGTCTAGGTATCCAAATATTTGTTATATCACAGAACGAGCATACAGCTTTGATGCTGAATTCCATCTTAGCCTCTTCTAATTAATTCTTTATTCTGAGAAACAAACAAAAAAACCCCTAGAAGTTCTTCAGTGCATTATCTACATTCTAATGCCCAGAAGTCCTCTAAAAGTGGCTGAAATTCAAATGGGATAGCCCCTATGGGGAAATGTGGTCCTGATTCCTCATCCTAACATAGAACACCTTTCTACATTGGGGAATAAAATACCATGCTGTGGCATTTTGTATTTCCAAATGGACAAAACAGACTCATGAAAGAACAAGTCAGGTCATCCAGAGAAGCACTCATAATTCACCATTGGTTAATTTTTCCCCCTTTTTTTTTAAGAACGCTGCATCAGTGACTAACTCAATTGCAAAACTTTAAGTGACTCCAACGGGTAGTGCAACGGCTATAAGATTTATGGGCTTTAAAGCTGTGTTACTGCAATTGAAGTAAGAAACCTATTTTTAATGCTGCATGAAACATTTATCAATTTAAAAAATTGTCGTAACTGATTTAAGTAAGTTCTTTCGAAGTCATTGTTATAACAGACAAGCATTGCTGTCATGGTTTGTGTGTAGACCCTGGCTATTGGTTAAATTGCCAAACAACCCCACGACTCAGCTGCCACGGGGGGGTCTGTGCGTGCGCAGGTAACGTGCGTGCACACAGTTAAAAAAAGCAGAAAAGTTTGCCCTGCTTCTGATTCCTTATAGCTTCTTCCTGCTATTCCCACAGTGTCTCCAGCTTTACTGCAGCCTTTCTGATTATTATGGGTCTGAAGTTATGGGGTCCCAGAAGACTTGGTTTCAGGGGCTCTCATGAGTGCAAGTTATCCAGCATGCAAGCAATACGTGTCAGAATAATGTACATTTCTTTCAATTTAAACTACATTATTTATTTTCTGCATTAGTAGTTGAGGCTATATTCTAATTTCTGGGGCTCACCACCAGTATTGGTTATTCCCTGCTGTGTTTTTGTGTTCTCAGCAGCAACCTATGAGACATTTAGAAGGACAAGAATTATGCACAAACTTGAAGACCTTCATAGACTGCCTCTAAAATATCTGTTGCTTGTTAAAACTACTTTGTGTTTATTTTGTTGTATATCTGGAGGTTTACAAAACTGGGAACTATTTCCAATTAACAGATGGGTGAACGGTTGCAAAGAGGTTGAGGGCCGGCTCCATTAAAGGCCTAAGTGCCCACAGCAGGCCTTGTGTGGAATACAAGCACCAAAGCCCAAGCACACGATCCTCAAACCCTGCCTCCCTTGCCTGAGTCCTTAGGCTATTAAAGTCTACACGCAACCACGTTTTCTTGTCAATGAAGTACCTCAGGCACCTAACCTTCTACTGTGCATGCCTAGGACTGTTTGAAACTTGGTGAACCTGCATAGCTCTACTCCTATCTCAGTCCTAATCCTAGCCTGAATCCACGAACTTGGCAATTCCTCCCCTATATTCCCTGGGGGAACCAGCCTGGTAAGGACTCACCTCACACACGTCTACAGGACCAGGCATTGCACAAAATACCACAGCAGAAGTAGACAGTTTAATTAAAAAAAAAAAAAAAAGTGTCTGGAAGAGGTATGGCAAAAGAATCAAAGCTCCATCAACGTCAGAGAAGGGGATCGAGAATAAACACAAATTTGTCATCTAGTGGTTAGTAGGGCAAGGTGAACATAAGGAATGACAGGGTAACACCTGGGCTCTAGCTATCCTCAAGGAGTGTTTGGGTAGCCAGGCAGGCACTGGATAAAAATACAAAAGTAGTCTTAGAGCACGGCAAAACCAAGCCAACCACTCTCCCCCATCCTCCCCAGTAGATGGCTTATTTTGGCTCCCTGTCTTTATGTAACTGCTTCCTGAATTGTTGAACAGCCTCAGCAGGGGAGGTGCAGAGAACTCCCGTACAAATAGGCTCCTGCCTCGTGGCTAAGAGGCCACTACACCTCTGGAGGTGCAGGAGATACAGGTTTGAACCCCTCCAGTGAGTAGATGGAGACCACAATCTTTTATTTTCTGATTCCTGAAACAATATCTGCCTTCTTTCGCTCACTTTTAATGTATTGTTTTTTCCAGGAAAATTAGATGTATTTAGCTGCTACTCAAGTAATTGGAAGACTGTTACATTTAGCAAGACTTGGAGATTAGCAAGGGTTCATTTACGTGACTGCGCATTCTTTGTTCTAGTAACTTAAAAAATATCTTTAAATCATTTTGCATCTGTTGAAAAGGAAGCATTTTTAAACCCTGCTTCCTTACTCACTATTAGCATTCCAGTGACAAATTCAATCTTGCAATCATTATCATGAAGAGTTTGCTGACCAAGGGCTCCAGTGATCCTAAGGGACCCTGTTCGTGTTGCTAACAGGACATCTCCTTACAGCAAGACATGTTATAAGCATTTTCAGCATTGAAACAAAGATAAAAATCTTTGTCTCCACACCAGCAGGAATAATTCTTTTCAAGGCGATTTCGGGTGGAATTCTCCCTATTAAAATATGCAGGGCAAAATAGCGAAGGGGTTTTCAAAGCTTTTCCAGAAGCTGGTGGTAGTATACTCAAAGCAACAAGGATCTGGACCCCAGAGAAAACAAACAATTTGACTGGAGATAAGAAAATATAAAAGGACTTGGTCTTACAAAGTACTTCTCTAAATCAGAACCAAAGAAGTCACATTTGGTTATGGTGGTTTTTCTCTATCTAGGAAGGCGGTTTTGTTACACCTGATTGTAGTAGTCACCTCCTCCCCTTAATGCACAGAGGCCTTCTAAACAAATCGTCCTACCTCCATTGCACAAAAAAGGGCTTTCTGCCTCTAGATAGCCTGTGCCCTCACCTGGATTTATCTCAACCAATTACATCAAGATAAAAACCACTGCCCCTTGTCTCTGGTATGTTTTTACATCATGATAGCTGTCTTAATGTAAAAACTTCAGCTTACAGGAAAGGCATAGCCAAAAGAAGTCGTAAACGTTGAATGCAAGAATTTGGAACTATATTAAAAAGGAGGATTTCTTCTTTGCCTCACAACACAGGAAAACATCCTGTTTGTTTCTGTTTTCTCTTTGGTCAGATCAGAACAAGAATTCACTACAAGGATCTTTTTTTTTTTTTTTATGTGTCTGATAGCTTTTGATGACGCCAGCTCCCAAGGATTCTTTCCTCTAAATGTTCTATTATATTTTTCAAAAGGAAAAATATGTAATTTTTACTGTGAATTCATACGTTCATTTTGAAACCCTGACAAGCAATACTAATACCTCCTTCACAAGGAGTCTAGTTCCATCTGGTTGAGAACCAAAAAGCCATGCCACAGTCTGATCTGAAGTGTAATTGATTTGGTCACTTGCGATTTAACTTCTTCGCTTACGTCTTTAGTGCATTAAGACTTCCTGCGGAGGGAAAAGAAAACTGTTTACATTTTTAGACTTTTTAAAAGTGCATCCAAAAGCTCCAAGTGTTTGGTGCCTGATTAATTACAAACACCTAGAGGATTGCTCCCGAGCCTATTTACAGAACCTCTCCTAACATCAAGTGATTTTACACTTTTCCAGGCACTTTGAATTGCATATTATTTGTGGGGAAAAAAAATAATAAAAAATTAATCAAACTGCCAGTGAAAGCAGCTAATGGAGAATTGCTGGGCAGTGTGGTTAGTCCCAGAATGTCAGATGACAGCTCTTCCATGGCTCTGAACAGCTCCACAGACAGGGAAGAGTGATGTCTGCTGTAACTGTATTTGGAGAATGAAGTAAAAGGCTTGAAAAATTGCTAATTAGAATTCAAGATACTGTAAGAAAGGGAAAGATCAATGAATAAATATCCAACTGCCCTTAGCCAAACAGGCTAAACAGGATACTTTTGACAAGGAAACAGAAGAAGCAAAACAGAGCAGTTGGAAATATCAAGACAAGAGATTTGGCCCTAGGCTCGCCTGTGTAGTTTCCCAGAAGTGATTTTTTTTTTTTGGCAATTTTTGAAAGAGTACATTTTTGGTAACCATACAGATAAAAAATAGACTATTTTTGTATTTTACTATTATTGTATTGTACTTTTAATTCTTAAGTTCGCAAAGTTTAGCGTTCTAATATGAACATCAGCTAGAGTGCCCTTTAACAGGGGAAAGATGTCTACATAAATTATTCTGGGGTCTTTTAGAAAGGCTCGCCTGACTCAAGTCTCTTGGATTGTTGCGTGCGTTTCATTTTATACACTCCGAATAGCCCCACTGAAAACAAAGTCAAGCATCTGGCAAGTCCCTGCAGGATTTGAGTCCGAATTTAAGTTTAGCAAAAAAATGAAGTATGCGCACAAGTCCACCTTTCTTACCAAAGCACTTAACTATCTGTTTGCATTTATGTATATACTTAAAATGCTATTAAAATCAACAAAGACTGCTAAACTGGAGCCTTATCTTTAGCAGTGCTATTAGATAACCACAACTGGTTAAACACTTCTTTGTCTGCCTTTAGATTTTTTTTTGTCCACAACAGTGAAAACTTGGCTTATTCACTGGAAATATCATTTTTTTATTGTGGAGAATTACAGAAGTTAAAAGGCCTTCTTCCCCATTAAAAGCTTTTAGAAATTTCAAAATGGATGCATTCAAGCACGTAGACACAAAATAGGTGAAAGTTAAAGAAAAAAAAAATTTCTCTTCCCAGATTAAGTCAAACTCTCAGCTCCTCTTATTAACTGCTCGTTTCATGGGAAATTTGGTACCGAACCAGCTTTAAGGATTTAGGCCAAAATGATTCTGGCTCCTTTGAAAACTCTGTTCCCTGTTGCAGTTTTATAGGTGGGGAAATGGAGTCAAGAGAAAAATCAGTGTGAGTGAAAAAGGCAAAAGGATGAAGGTGGGGGGTGAGGTGTATTTGTGCCTCTTACACGTCTTCTTCTTGACACAGAGACTATCTAAATAAAAAAATAGCAGTGAGGAAGAGTTCTGTTTCTTCCCACCTGCATTAGTATTCACTGCAAGAAGTGGACTAACCGATGGTGGAGCAGTACAACTGTTTAACAGAGTTCTTTCCTTCCCATAACACAGCTGCCACTTCTGTGACACTGGATTTCAAATATAAAATGCAGAAGTTCTACACAGTCTAAATAAGTTTTTGTCTCAGCCAAAAAGGGCTTCAGCTCCTTCATTCCTGCAAAGCTACTTTTTTTTATCTGGTATTCCGTTTTTACCCAGATATTGCCAGAAAAAACAAAAAAGAACAGATACGATTTGAATTTTGAAAAGAGGGCAATGGGATAAGAGAAAAACCCAACCCAAACCAAAAGCCTTGCAAATCCCCTTACATAATAAAATAGTTCTCCTGCCTCTCTTACTCCTTTTTCTTTTGCTACAGGCAGTAAGTGGCAGTCAGGAAAAAAGCCTAGACTTCTTAACTTCCAGCTATCTACCTTCCCCGCTAGGCTGACGTCATACGCCCTAATGGTGTTGCACAGAAGCCCCCACACGACAGGGAAGAGAGAGCACCCCTCTTCCAGGTAACATCCTGAGTTACAGGTGGCTACACAACAACAAACTGCCTTTCATCGTAGCAAGAAAGGAGCGAAAGGGACTCTTTTGCCAGAACTATCTATACACGTCTTAAAAGTGTATGTAATCTGTCTAAGATGTTGGGACGCAGTAAGGTGTGGGAAGGGAGTCTTTTAGTTCTGCAGCATAACTGGAAACTGTATTTCATAGCTGTCATGCCCCTGGAATGAAATATGTAAGCAAATAACACATCGAGCTCCTTAGATGCCTCCTTTCATAATACCCAGTTACGCCTTCAGACTATAAGGGCTTCTTATACTCACACAAACCCGGTTTGCTTAGCTGCGTCACTTCTTATATCACATTGCTCCAGAGCTGCCCTGAAAGCAAAGCACGTCAGCAAACACCTCCTACAGCTTCATGAGACAGAAGAAAAAGAAAAGCAAATGCATGAGGGCAGAGGAATTTTTCATGGGTATTTTATGGCTTTCATTTTCTTGGCAAATTCTTCTATAGCCATCAAATACATACGACGCATCAAAAAAATTGTGAAAAGAATTATAAAAAGGTTAGCTTGACAAATGATATTTCCTCATTTGGCATGAAAGTTTATATTTGTCCAGCAGTCAAACTTCATCCTAATAAAATAAGCTTTTCTAAATCACTTTTGAAAAATAGTCGCATATGGATTGTATTATATATGTAGGTGTTTTGAGGCCAGAAAACATATTTTTTGTTCTATGTCTGCAGCACATAGCAGAGTGGAATGCTGGTGGGTGACCATGGCTCTAGGTGCAGAGATCATTACAAGCCCACAACCTGAATCTTCATGTAGCATACGCTGAACAAGAAAGCTTTTCAGACATACCAGGCCACCATACTTTTCAGAGTGGGATCCCAGACTTTAAAAGTCTTTAGCTGCTAAAAGCTAGGGATTTTATCTTGAACCCATTCATTCTTTTGATTTCCAATGTTCTGTTTCTGAACATTCACAAATGAAATGGGAGTGTATTCCTAGATGAAGTAGTATTTTGAAAGTAAAAAAATATTTTTTTAAAAAAAAAAATATTTCATTTAAAAAACCCCACAAAATAAACATTTTCCCTTGCTTAACTTTCATTCAGCTGATGGAAATCTACACATTAAAATGTTGATGTTCTGTCAACCTAAATTTAAAATACTGTTTTTTTTCAATAAGTACAATATTATCCAAATCTTTCTTCTCAGGCTGTGGGATGGAGCCTCAGCCACATGGACATTAACTCTAAAACTCAAATAAGATAAAGATTAAAATTCTTTAATTAAACAGAACTTTGTTAGTCTCAAGTAATTTTTGCACAGTCTCAAGCTTGATTTTTCTTGTAAATTTTATGAGAAATTTAACTCAATTCAGACTAACCACAGCCTTTTCTGGTATTATTTTATACAGCTCGATATGAAGAACAATGGTCAGATAAGGTTCAGCTACCCTATTTAAATGAGGGGGGTTTTATACAATGATATGTAATAGAATACTAAACAGTGAAGTACCGGAACAAGAACCACAGGACTGGTATGTTAATAGAGTATCTTGAAACCAAAGCCCACAACATCTCCTTCCCTCATCTTATGTCATTTATTACTGTCTACCTACTTAGGTTTGAAATAAAAAAAAGGAAAAATCTTTTCCTTGTTGGTTTACCATAAGGCTTTTTGTCCATTACTTTTGGACATATCTAAGTCCTACATGGAACTGGATTCTCTGAGTGTCACTCCTTTTCTATGACAAAACCCAGGGCTTTTTTCCCATGTAAAGCCAACAAGCTCCCACACCTGGGCAATAATGTAATGATGGAGCATTTCTGTGCCCAGCCCATCCAACACACACTACATATAACCTTGCTTATGCTGCAAGTCATGAATTACACTGCTCATCTTGCCCATCAAGATAGAAAGATCAGCTGTGTACACCACCAGAAGGTCAGCAATCCCCATAATGTGAAGATATCCCTCATCTCTGAGACTGTCCCCCACAAAATTCATGTCTGAAACCAGACACCTCTGCAACGCACACATCTTTTGTCACATCAAATAACAACTGCGCCAAAATTCATCGCCTCACACCTCCACTGCACAGCTTCACATCCCCCCTAGGATGGCAGGTGGTGAGCAGCAGACTGCAGTGGAAGTCCGTGCTTGCTTCTTGCCTTGTTACGAGCTCAATAAGAAAAGTTATGGTTGTGTTGGTGAGACAACTTCTTCCTTAACACTTTGCTCCCTTATTTTCACAAGATTTTCACGAGCACCACTGGAATTTTAAAGGGCAAAAAGCACAGCAAAACATCACTACCTCTGTATTAACAAGAAGTTGAGGCACGCTGGTAGCTAGGTATGTAGATGCGTACATTCATATTTTATACTTTGAAATACACGAATAGAGTGGTTTGGCATTGCTCTTCTTGAATGTTACCAACAGAAAGGAAATATATCAAGTCACTGCCATACAAAAAGCACTGAGAACATTAGAGATTTTGTCATCAATGGCTGAGTTTTATGCACCCTTTTAGTTTTTCCTCTGTAAATTGGTGCCAGATTCATAGCCCTGTAAACCAAGCTCCTTTCTCTCCTTAGCAGAACAGTTCAAAATACCAAGTAAAGCAGTTCAGATGTGCCCCGTCTCTCTTGGACAGCTTGCCTTACTTCTGACCTGGAAGAACACGTCTAGGAGTGAGGGACGTTGGATTTCTAGGTATATTAGGGCCAGATTCTCAGCTGGCATAAATCAGTTACATCTCTCTGAAGTTATTATAAGCTATTCCAATTTACTCAAGAAGAGGATCTGGCCCCTGTCAGTCTTTGGCTTCTCTGTAAAGGCTTTTAATAAGGCGCCAACTGTCCTGGCAGTGAGGATATATTGAGTAGAGCTCAAAGTTAGCAGTAGCAGACAGGAGCTCAGCCCAATAACATTTTTCTCTGCAAGAATTAAGTACAGCTCTTCTTTTAAGCTTAAAACAATTCTTACTGTTCCACTCAAACAAAGAACAACTCACACAGCGAATACCAGCAAGAAATGGGAGAGGAAATTTAAAAAAAAAAACAACAAAAAACCCAAACCAACAAAACAATAGCGAGCGAGTAGCTGAATCCAGCCAGGTTCATACTACACGCCGTTACCGCCCCATGGCATTGAAGCTCTCTGTCTCAAACCTATGCCACAAAAATATGCATATTCCCATAGGCCTCTTTTATACTAAATCATTACATGCGATTACCCCATCAGTATTCCAGCTCCAAGTAGCAGCACTGGTGAGCATCAACAGAATTTCAAGTGTGGATAAGGGGGGAGGAAGGGAAGTATTTTCTTTTAAGCAGTAGGGGCTTTTTAAGCCAGAAGATGGCAGAACCTTGTCTTTGGTTGGGATCTGACCAGCACAGATGAACCTTTGGAGTAAACTTGTAAATCCAGCAGTGTAAGGAATACAAACTTCTAAGCTGGAAATGATCTGGATACCTGATGTTAAAAGAACAATGAGGAAAAAGACATCTTTCCCCCATCTCCTTCAACCACAAAGAAATAAAAATAGACAGAAATGTATCTTCTTTTTTGCCAAGTCTTTTTTTTAGAAATTGTTGTAGTAGTAGTAGTAGTAGTAGTTGTTGTTGTTGTTGTTGTTGTTGTTATTATTTCTACCTTCATTCAGTCCAAGGAAGCAGATACAGCTACAATTACTTACCTTATTGGTACCCAACTGGTTTATTTTTCTGAACGAGCAGGCAAACTCTTGCAGGAATAATTCTACTTTGCAACAATCAGAGAAATCTGAAAAATTGTCCTCCTGGACCCAAGATGCTAGTGCCTACTTGAAACACTCTGGATTAAGCTGAGTGAAAAAAAACCATGGGGAAATATGGGGCAGACCATTCAGCCACAAGAAATGGACAGACGTCTGGAGAAGGCAACATACCTTCCACACCTGGAGATGCTTCCTAAAGGGTTTCTTAGTTTGCTTTAAGTCAGACTGAGATCTACTCAAGATCAGCCACTCTGGCTAGATGCTTGACTGCAGTGAGGCATTAAGCAGAGATGACTGCTCTGCAATAGATGTCCAGAAGTATCATCATCTAGGAAAGCCAATGCCAGAGTGTCATGTAAACTACATCCCAGAAAATTACAGCAATTCCTGGAAGTGCATGCAGTGCCAGTGCCATCATCAGGCGCCAACAGGAGCTCAGAGCAACCACAGAAACACTTCCTCCAGCACCAAATGCCTGGACCATGGCCTTGGGAAAGGGACAGTCCCCCAGCCCACCAGCCTGGCTCTAGGACAGGTAATCAGAGTAAGAGACAGAGAGCAGAAGAGAGGTGAATAGACCCCTTCCCTACACATCAGCACAACTACTTAAGAGAAGAAAAAGAAAAGGAGCATAAAGTCTGCCGACATACTGAGAGGTGGAGTTGTGACTTTTAATCTGGATTCACAAAGGAAGGACTCCAGTTAATTAAAACATTTATTAATTTTAAAAGCAGTTTTTTGAGTAAAATAACAAAAAAAATCCTAAAAATTCCCTAGGCCTCTCCTTCCATCCATCCAGATGTCATTTGCTGTGATTCTTTGCCAGCAATCCTCCCCCCGCCTCATTGTATTTGAATTTCAGTGGCCCCTGCACACCAACACATCTTCTCTCTCATGCTGCCACCTACCACTGCACTACAGTTTGCTTGCCCTGTTATTTCTGCAGCACTTCTACATGCTGCTGGTCAAGTAATTGAAGTGATTATTTTTTTAACAAGTTATTGCTAAATGTGTGCGTGAATTACAACAATGGGCCTAATTTACTACCTTGCTGAGCACTCAGCTATGTAACTGGCACTAAGTGGAGTCATGCTTGAGCCTTAGCTGATCTAAGCACTCTAGAAAGTCAGAAACCTGGCATCTTGCCTAGACCCAGCATCCCTAACATAGCTGATCCTTTCATTTTATTTTGTCTTCCCCACCGGCAAAACCGGGGACAATAAAAATCTCTATTTGCCAAGTGAGATCCGGGCCAGTCCGAGGCCCACGGTGGGTGCTGACTACCAGGGCTGGGTCGCTGAGCTGCAGGGCTGGTTCGGTTCACAGGCAGTAATTCGTGCTGGACAGTCAGGAGAGAACAAACCGTTGCTTGCAGCACCGCCTGCACATCCCAGTTCCGTCGCAGGGCGCTTCTATTTGCTTTGCTTCGCTTCGTGCTGGGTGATGCCCACCGCTGGAAGCGGCAGCTGACAAACGTCTCTAATTAGCAAGCCCAAAGGTCAACCCATATTTCAGAGGCTGCTCCTGCTCGTAATGACTCCGTCCCTCCGTAGCGTTGCAGCCCTCCGTGTTAAAAAGCCCGGGGGGGGTCGAGCGCCGGTGCTGGCGCGCCTGGAGGCCGGGGCGGCCGGGTGGCACCGGGGGAGGTGCGGGCTGCCACTGCCGGGCTGCGAGGTCCCCTCGCCCCCCTAGGGCTCTGCCTCTCCATGCCCCCAACCCCACGCTGGCTGCAGACGGGGTAAGCTTCGGGCAGCCGCAGCGTGGAGACGCTCCCCCCCGGTTACGGCTGCGAAGGGCTCGGTCCGCAAAGACGCTCAGCCCCGCCGGTTTTTGCCCAACTCCGAGTTTTGTCCCCCGTGGGGGCTGGCCCGAGCATCGCGGCCGCCTTGCCTAGGGGCTCCGGAGCAGCAGTCTGCGGAGCGGCCGCGGGTGCGGAGCGGTGACTCCCCCCGTGGCTGCCCCGACGGGCGGGAGGCTCCGGCCGCCTCCGCGCTCAGCCCAGGCGGGACGCGCCGCTCCTTCGCCGTCTCTGCCCTTCGCGGGACGCCTGAGAAGCCCGCAGACCTCTGAGAGAGGCAGTGACGGGAGGGGGAAAAGCCACCCGATGCGTCCCGCCTCTTGCGAGACAACAAAAAATAAATTTAATAATAATAATAAAAAAACCTCACACTGATAAAGAGCTATGAGCGCGGCTCCGGATTGGGAGCCAGGGTTTAACACCCACCCCACCCCCACCCCCCCGCACACGCACACACACACAAGGGTTTTTTTTGCTAAAGCTGCGTAATTCACGGCATGTTTGCAGAAGGCAAAACCCAGCAATGCCAGTTTGTAACAGGGAGGGCCAGAAAGGTGGCTGCCTACCTCCTGGGCAAGGCAGGCCGGTAAGGGGCACCCCGCGGCGGCTCCGCTGCGGGACCGCTCGCCCGCCCGGCTCTTGGGCAGGGAAGCGCCCCAGCAGCCCAGCCCGCGGGCCCGGGCAGCGTGCATGGAAGGGCAGCGGAGGCGCGGGCGGGGGGGTGGGATTTAACTCTTCTTAAATGTCATCCTTTAACGGGGATGGAAAATGTGAATTTTCTGTGCATTCCAGGAACAATTCCTTGGGGTGGTGACCTTTAGCACCGATTCTCTTAAGAGAGGAAAGTAGTCGAGTGTTTATCTGGATGACTGAAAGCTTTCCCTGGTGGAAGTTTATGGAAGTGTTAAAGGGGGCGGATAACACGGGCTTTGGAGGCGCTTGTCCAATGATCTGGAGGGGCTTGGAGAGCAGATCTCAGCTGGCAGACATTTAAATGGGAGACAGCTCGGCGCTGCTGCAATTTGTAGGCAGGATCCGAGACTCTCTCTCTATGGACTCCCGGGCAGCTCCGGGCTCCCACGCCACCCGCTCCGCCGAGTGACCCGCCGGGCAGAGCCCCGCAGAGCCCCAGGCCCCGCCGAGGAGCCGCCGCCGCCGAGCCGGGCCCCGCCGAGGAGCCGCCGCCGCCGCCGCGCAGGTGAGCCGGGACGCGCCGCGCTGCGCTGCGCGCACTCACAGCGGGGGCGCAAACTGTTCCGGCAGCTGCAGAGTTCGGCCAGTCTTTGCGGGAGGCAAAATTTTAATCTCTTTATCCTACCTTCAGGGAGGGGGAAGGGGAGGAGTCGTTCATCGGTGTCTAGCAAAACTCCTGGGCGTCTCGGTTTTGCAGAGGATGACACCCGTCTCTCCCGTCAGCGGGAGTGAGGCGGACACCGACATTTCCGCTGCAGTGCTGGGGCTTAGGGCGCCGTTACATCTCTTTCCCCTGACAAGCTCAGGGATTGCAAAAGCCCCGTTAGCTCTGCCTCTCATCTCCGCCTACAGCATCACTCCCGACAAATTGGATTCGGCGCCCACCCGACACACGGCAAAATCCCGGTCCGGCCTCTGCGCGGAGCGGGGGCAGGTCCCCAGGTGCCGGCCCCGTCCCGTCCCGTCCCGCCGAGTTCCCTCTACGAGACCGCTCAACCCCCGGCTCTGCCTTTGCAAACCTCTGCTTCTCCGCGGAGCGTGCGCCTGGGCCTCCAGGGGCTCCCCGAGGCGGGGGCGGTATCGCCCGGGGGAGTCGGCATGTCCGGCGGGGTCGAGCGCCGCGGAGCGGAGGGTCCGCACCGGCAGCGCGCCCGCGGGCAGCGCCGCGCGTCCCGCAACCGCGCGTCCTCAGGCGCCGTCGGGCGGGATGGACGGCGGCTCCACCGCTGCGCTCGGCGCCCCGCCGCCTTTCCCTCCGCCGCCTCCCCGCCCTGCCCTCCCACCTGACTCGGCGCCAAGGGCGTTTTGCCGCCCCGACGGCTCGGCGCATCCGTCGGCCGTCGCTCCTCTCCCCGGCGCTGACAGGCCCCAGGCTCGGCTCGGCGCCGCCGGAGCCCTCTGCGCAGCGCGGCGGCCCGGTGCGGCCCCGAGGGCGCGGACTGGCCGCGTTCCTCTCGGCCCCGGGCCCGCGGCGCGACCTAACGCCGAGCTTTTCCCTCCGGGAGGACGCTTGTTTACTTGCCCCGTTTTAATGCCATCCCCCGGGGGCTCGGGAGTCACTTCCAGGGAGCTCGTCCTTCGTTGGGTAGGCCTAGACGGCGGCCGCCCCCCGGGGAGGAGACCCGGGCGGTGTTGCCAGCCACCCGCGAGGAGCGTCCGCCGGGAGCCGGGTGAGCCGCTCCCGGCCGAGCCGGCGGCCTCTGCGCCCCGACGGCCGCCGGCGATCCCGCAGCGCACCCAGGCTGCGCTCGGCGACAGCCCCGTCTTACCTGGGCGGGTTGGGCGGTGCGGCGGGGCTGTCCCGTCCCGGGAGAGGTTGTCCTGTCCGGTGCGGGGCCGCGGCGGCGGCGGGCCGGAAGGTGGGCGGCCCCCCTCGCATCCTGGCGGGTTGCGTTGCCCGGCCCCGGCCCGCTCTTCTTGAGCCGTACCGTCCCTGCTCGGCCGTCAGCTGCGGCCTCGGTGCTGGTGTCCCGCTCGTGGCTCCTCTCGGTGAGTGAACCCCGTTTCGCTCATCAGCGCTGAGACCCGGTGCTGGGGAAACGTGCACAGACAAGGGCTCTGAAACACCAGCGTGCGTCTGGCTGACGCTGCAGCGACGCGGGGTTTAGTTACCCGGTTTGTGAGGTGCGCGGAGCTCTTTAGGTCCAGCGCCGGTAACCCCCGAGGCACTGCTGCCTCTGAGCTACGCCCGGTGATTCCTGAGCTGGAGAACCGCTGCTCTCCTGCCCCCGCTCCTCACTGCGCCGAAAAAGCCTGGGAGTAACCAACTAGCATGCGGTGCAGACTGTGTGTGATAAAGGGCGCCAACGCCCGTAGCCTTCTGTTCCTCTTTAGGATTCGGTTCCAAGCTGTGCTAAAAGCATTTATTTTTCTCTCGGCGATGTCACCCAGAAATGCGTAGCTTCTCCTGAAGACTTTCTCCTTTTCAGTAGGCATGGCTGCGTGCAGGAGCAAAACTGTTCTGGTGGTTTTAGGGCTCCGTGAGCAAAACTGAAGGGAGTTTCGCTCTGGGGAGTGGAGCTGTCAGGCTGTGTGGGCATCTTCAGGGCAAGTCTAATTCGGGTTTGGTACCAGCCGTGCCCACCATGATGTTCAACTTCCCTGTGGTCCCATAGAATGTCTTACAGAGCGATACTTTCTTAAAGGGGGAATTCTCTAAGTTTCAAAGTTCTTTTTTTCTTTCTTGTATTGCTGCCTGCAGTCATTACGTGTCTCAAAAAAAGCCATTTCCATGGCTCGCAAGGAAAAATGATATGAAATGTAAACGTATCCCAATTCTACCAGAGATGTTAGTTTTGCTGTCTTGATCTCAGAAGAAAAAAATAATAAATTATGGTTCTCTGGGAACTGCCATTGCCATGCCTTTTTGTATATTTAAAAGTACAGATCTATGAACTATGAAAACACTACATAAGACTATTTCTGTAATTCATATATAATAAGCCAGGCATAAAATTATTCTGATCCTTTGGGACATAAACCACTTCAATTTTCTCAGCAGTCAAAGGGTTGTGTTTTGCCTCTTTCTTTGGCTGGTATTTGAAGCCCACCAAATACATTTATTTTTTTAGGTCTTCATCAGATTATTTTTCATGTTTTCTGTGAAGCACATGAGTCTATGGCTCATCATAATATTTTCCTAGTAAATATGGTTCACAGATGAAATTATGGGCCTGCTGAGGTCTGTGAGAATTTTGCTGTATATTTCAATAGAACCAGGATTCCATCCAGTTCTTTTAAACAAGTTGCTTTGTGCTAAAAATTTCAGTAATAACTTTCTGACTTTGCTTGGGAACTCACAGGGAAGTGCTGTTTATGAACTGACATGGAGATCCTTAATTTATAGCAGAAAATGTATAAATGAAAAAATTACATCTTAATTGAATGAAATAATAAACCTGAAAGCATTTACACTTCTCTGTGAATGGTTTCTAGTATTAATCCACAAAATTCCTAATCTGTTTTAGATGATGAGATCCCAGGCTCTAGATAAACCACATATGAGGTGATATGAATGTTAGGGCCCAATTCTGCTCCTGTTTGAAGTCAGCAATAAAACTTCTTTTGGCTTTAGGACTAAGAGCTTACAGATGATGCAAAGTAGAACTCAGCTTAGCAGTGAAACATGGAAAGAATAGATTTTGGAAGTATTTTGTTACTTTTAAAAAATAAATATTAGTTCTATTGGATCTCTGGATCTGCATGAAATAAGTGGGAATTTTGGTTATAGTTATCTGTTTGTTCAAAGGATTCTCAGATAGACTCTCAAAAAGGTTTTTGGTTATGCTAGTATAACAGCCAGTATCAAATACTGAAAATTTTGCAGAAATTTGGAATATAATTCCTCACAGCTTCTACCCAAGCTCCAGAGGTATTACTTCTGCAGAGTTAAGGCTGAGACAAGGACAAACCCATTTACTTCAGGAGAAATTTCTTTTTGGTAAAACTGGGCATGGCAATAGTGATTTAGCTACTTGTACTCTTCTGTGTTCTATTTTTTTGCAGTAATAAACCCCCCCAAAAAAACCTGGTAAGGAAACATTCACAAACACTAATTCATCGATGGATGAACCACTCTAGTTCCTAATGTAAGCACACAGAGGTGTCGTCTTCTCTCATAAGCAAATGCCTAGGGACCAGAGGTGGTGCAGAATGCTCACACTGCATTTTGGCTGCTTTCCTTACTGAGGCATACCACCTCATTTGCCTTTGTATTTTGCATTTTTAAAAATAATCTTAATTTTTTAATAAATGTGTAATAAGTTACTATTAAAAGAAGGTCCTAGCTGCTCAAGGTCCTTGAGCTGCTGTGGGGATCATGGAGTTCACACAGCCTCCTCTGTGGGTTATGTTTAAACTGTATTTACTTTTAGATGTGTGTTTTGGAAGTGACCATAACAAATGGTTTTGCTGAGTTTGCTAATTTTCACTTGAATCACAGTTTCTTTTATGAGCACGTAATATGTCTTCTGCCTTTAAGGTTGGAAACAAACTCAGTGAAAAATTACCTTTCCTCCCCCTGTTTAGGATTATACTGAAACACACACTTGCATTTCCTTAGGGTTAAGCACATACTTCATAAAGATGCATGTATCTGGGATACAGAGCTTACAATAGTAAACATTACCATCAAATTCCCCCAAATTCCCATCCCAAAGTACACCTCATTTTCACATGACTAGACCTTACTGCGTTACCAATTGCGCATTTATGAAAAAAAAAAAAAAGAAAAAAGAAAAAGGTGAAGTAATGTGGAGGTCATCAGTTTTAGAAATAAAAGTAGTCCATCAATATGCATGTTGGTGGAACTTCAACTCAGTTATGGGACACTAAACAAACACCTGAACTTTTCTGGCATTGCTTATAAACTAGCAATTTATTTTCAGTTGCATGCAATGACTTTTTTTCTTTTTTCTTTTTTTTTTTTCTTTTTTCTTTTAAGGCTGTGGCAGCATGTTGAGTAAATAAAGTGCATATTAAAATACTGTCTAAATACAGCATGGGTATACAGTCGCAGCAGAAATAGGAATAGTTTAGGAAGGAGTCATTCTGGTCTCTTGAGGAAATAAGCAGTGGTTTATAACTCTTTTTAAAAAATTATTTTAAAGATTAAATTAAAAAAGACATACGTTTAAATAACATTCAGGTTGTAATAGAAACCGGAAAAACCAGCAAATGTGCAGTCCAAGCTGACACTTGAAATTATGCTGCATTAGTCTTCAATTAGAATTCCCAACTTTCTTTTTTGTTCTATGTCAGAGCCTTAAGGTTATTAAAATTGCATGTTCTGTACCATATTTCATTTAGATATTAAAAGCAGCCCTTCCAAGTTGTCTGTTGGAGTCAGCAACAGTGTCATTCTTACATCCCTTGCTTGAAGCCTGGAGCTTCTGCCAAACGTAGGACATACTGGTACATAAATATAAATGAATAAAGTGAATACATATATTTATCATATGCATTATAAACTCCAGGTGCTCTAACAATCTGTAGACAAACACTTAAAATATTACATCCACAAGCAAATCCCTGAGTACGATTGAACCCCTCTATGATACTTTTCCACTCCAGTAATTCCTTTCCCAGTCCATTCAGTGAGAAAGGCTTTTTGAACAGCATAATATAACATTTATTTTCTTCGTGTGACTGGAAAGACCTAGTAACTGAGAAATTAACAGCTATCTTTTATAGCAAATGGTACTTACCCCGCGCCGCTGCTGAGTCTCTAGGTGGCCCTTACAGCGTTGGCATTTGGCTGCTTTCCTGCCTAGTTGTGTGGTCTCAGGCAGAGCGGATACAGCCGTCCAGGACGGTGCCCTCGGTTTCACATATGTTTCTTGGGTAGTAACATGAGCAGGACTCTTTGGTTCAAACACTAATTTGTCCCTTACTGATAAAATGAGTCGAATAAGGCATACAACCCTAGCAGTCCAAGCAGGTAGAAGACACCAGCTTCCTCAGGGTTTTTTTTCACAATTCTTCCCCTTTTTTAATGCATGTGCCTCTTCGCAGTTCTCCTGTTTCATGGGGTTTTTGCAAGCAGGCTCTCATTTCTGGTGGCTTCTTCCAAGCTCCCACGGGGAGGGTCCCGTGAAAGCCTCATTTCCCGATCTGTCTCTCTTGCTGCCACATCCCTTGCTTTCCAGAGCAACATGGTACGTCTGGAAGAGGGGGAAAGTGTGACTTCCAGTGAGTTTCTTCCCGGCTGGTTGGTGTCTTGAGCTGACTGAGCCGCTGAAAGAGCTCAGAGCTTTGGGAAGCAGCAGGAGCGGTGGAATAAGGGAGGCAAGAAAGGCTGTTCCTACACTATTAGTTAGGTTTGGAGCAGGGGTGCCATTTTGAAGAACCTAATAGTCTCCACTTACTGCACTTCTTGAAGTGTTTTTTTGTGTGCACAAACTGCATTCTTTTCTGATAATGATACCTCATGATACTTAATGCTGTATATGAAACTCTGCTGTCCTCATACGTCCTTTCAATATCATGCCGTGTTCAATGAACAAAATTCAGAAATCTGAAGAATTCTTAACACTGTGACTGCATCTGTGTAACTTCTATCAAGGATTCAGAGTAATGCGTGAGAAATTGTAATTTGAAGTCACAGATGCATCTCTTTGAACCTATACCTAAATATGCTTTTATGTTAGTTGTCTATCTTGTTGCACATCTCTTATCTTAAGCTTCATTACACACAGACACCTTGGACCAATTCAGAGGTGCAGTGTGACAGAGCTTGGGGTGCTGTAATTCAGACGACAGGTGGATATAGCATGCACATTATAGTCTGGATGTATATTATGCAAGAAGCTGTACAAAGCTTCTGAGTCTGACTAAGGAACACAGCTAGACTGGATCTCCTGAGTCAGAGTTTAGCCCCCTGGTGTTGTAGACAGCTATGTCATGTAAGTCCATGTGTAGCATAAAATCTGCTCTTTCACCAGTCTAAGTCAGGAGCAACCTTCCTAATGTCAGTGAGCTACGAGAAGGGAACGAGAATTCTTAACTAGGGTAATATACATGGAAAAAAGAGCTGGAAAAAGATGCATGCTACACAAAATGAAATTCTGTTTGGACTACTTTAGCCTCTTTCACTCACCATATATGAAAGCTTTTATCATTTGGTAATTTGGAAACAGCTTCCAGCTGGTAAAGGCTAAATGAATGCATATCTGTTATAAGCACATGCATACACCCCCCCGCAGCCCCCCAGCCCATTTATTTTATGGAACTGAAAATTTACTGCTTCTGTTGATATCTGAAATCCACAACTGTGCTTTATTCCCTCAACTTCCTCCATGTAGGATGGTCCGCACACTGTACGCCGTCGGTGCCGTGTTTCTTCTGATGGGATTTCTGCTACCAGCAGCAGAAGGGAGAAAGAGGAATCGTGGATCTCAAGGTGCTATCCCTCCTCCTGACAAAGATCAGCCCAATGATTCAGAGCAAATGCAGACACAGCAGCAGTCGGGCTCTAGGCATCGAGAACGAGGAAAAGGCACCTCAATGCCTGCCGAAGAGGTGCTGGAGTCTAGTCAGGAGGCCTTGCACATCACTGAGCGCAAATACCTAAAGCGGGATTGGTGTAAAACTCAACCCCTCAAACAAACTATCCACGAAGAAGGCTGCAACAGTCGTACCATTATCAACAGGTTCTGCTACGGCCAGTGCAATTCATTCTACATCCCCAGACACGTCCGTAAAGAAGAAGGCTCCTTCCAGTCTTGCTCCTTCTGCAAGCCCAAGAAATTCACCTCCATGACTGTTACACTCAATTGCCCCGAGCTTCAGCCCCCGAGAAAGAAGAAAAGAATCACCCGAGTTAAGGAATGCCGGTGTATATCTATTGACTTGGACTAAACTGAGACAAATATTGTACCGATTGCACTCTGACTGTACGCAATCATTGCCAGCGTGAGAATGAGTGGCATGAACTAGCATACCTTCGGGGCTGGACAAAACTGAAAGGAACCTAGTGAATTAACCTAAAACAAGCAAAAAACAAACAAACAAAAAAAAAACAAAGAAAAAAAATGATGTAAGGGAAGGGCACACGTGTGTTTGTGTGTAAGGGAGAGAATGGATGTGTACAAGCAAATACATAAATGCTCACTATGACAAAAAAAGTATGAAATATTAAAAAAATCTATTTACCTGCAGTGATGAATTAGGTTTCCTAGTGTATATTCACATTTTTGCCGCTTGCTGGGAAAGTGGAGCTGTGGCTTTTGCTAATGTTCACCTGCCATGCTGTTTGCTTTTACGGTATTACGAGAAACATCAAAGTGAGAGGACAATATATTTGAAAGCATGAATCTATTCTTAAATACAAAGTAGGCAAAAAGCGGTTTTAAGCATAGCAAAACCATCGCTGCAAATAGCAGGTGTATCAAGAGTTTGTAACACGCTTCTTCAAAAAAATAACTAATCCAAAAGCCATGTCTGGAGAGCAATGGGGGGATGTGGGAGTCTTGAAAAGTCAGTATAGGAGGATGGAAAACAGAGCTGCAACAAGTTAGAAAGCAAAAGGCCAAAGTAAGTAGGTAGGGAGTACAAAAGGGAGTAGAAAAAGGGAAGATACATACATGGGAAGACATAGAGGAAGAGATATTGTCTTCTGTTTACGTTTTGCTTTAATTTATATACCTAGTCGTATATTACATAAATTAAAGAGAAACTATATACAAGGCTATAAATATACTTCTGAGTTCTAATGGCTCTCTAACTCCATCAAAACCCATTCTTGTGCCACTAGATCCATTTGATGTCTTGTATTTCTGATATCAGTTATTCTTCATATCTACATATATATGTATATGCAGTATCTTTTAGTCATTGGTATCTACACGTACATACAATGAGTATGCATACTCCATTGTGCGTATCCGAACTCTCTCCTTCTCTTTTTCACACACATACATAAAAACCATACATAACCACAGCACAAAAATCTTGCTAACCAAGATCAAGTACAGAATGGCAGTAATTTAGTACATAAAGAGCAAAGCAAAAATTAAAACAAGCATCATGTGACTGCAAATGCAATAACCACACAAGAGACAAAAGACACGACATTCATGACTAGTAAACATTGCATTGTTATTGTTATTTTAGCTTTGCCACAGGCATGCAGTTTGTTGAAAAAGAGATGCAGAACTTTGCCAGCAATAATCCTCTTTTTTTATCTTTTACCACAGACTTGCATTTAAACTGGATTTGGACTAAGTAAAGAGAATTTCCTGAAAATTAAAGGCTAACTGCCCCTCTCATTCGGGGGGAAAAACATAAAAGGGGACACACAACTTCCAACAGCTCGATGAATCTCACCTGTGAGGTTATCCTGCCTCTTCTTTCCTTCAGGATTAGGAGCTTAAACTTGATCAGGGCTGTACGTTTGGCAAGAGCACAGAAGGTCCTGCAAAAGAAGTCGGTTTAGCTAGGTGGACCCTGGGCCATTGGACCTGAGGGGCAGCCTCTCCACGCACGTTGCCCTGGGGCTCCGATTGGAAGCCTGGGGCTTGTCTCGCTGGCCGCGTCTCATACCTCACGGTGTGCAGACTACTCATGCCGTCCTGGGTGCTGGCTTTGCAAGGGCGCTTTCCAGCTGGGTGCTGAAGAGCTCACAGGGTGCTGCACACCTTCCTGCCTGTGCCTCTGCCTGTGCCTCTGCCTGTGCTTGTGCCTCTGCCTCTGCCTGTGCCGGCGGGGCCCCGACCGCCCGTCCTGGCCGGTGGGGCACCAAAGGAAAGGTGTGTTCCTATGCCAGGGTCAGCACCAGTCCTGAAAGCAACCCAGACATCACTGACGTGAGTGAAGTGGGAGTTAGGTCCAAGTTACTCGTACGATGGGGCTTGGACGGTCCAGGACTAAGTTTCCCCGTTCAGCAGCAAGCTCTCCAGTATCCGCTATCAGTGTAACTGCTCTCTCTCACACCAGATGCCTCTCTCAGCCACGAGCTGATTATCTTGACAGCATTTGTGTCCGCTGAGGAAGACAATTCTGCTCTTACTAACATGTCCAAGGGGAAAAATACATGGTGAGTGGCATGTCACAGATGCATCCAGTGGGCCCCCGTTATATCAGATACCCCAGCTGTTACACGGTGCATCACACAGTTATTGGCGATATCCTGCATCTCTGCAATTAATGTATTTTTACTGTAAAATCCATTGCTGTGAGGTCTGCATTTGTAAGACTGAGAGATTGCAACTTGTTGATTGATATTTTAAAATGCATTTCATCTGGTATACTCTCACTCAGCAGGTTTGACACATTTCTTCATGGATTTTAAAATCCAATTTTAAAATCTGGAATTACAGGAGGTAAATTTCCACTGTGTGGAATGTGAATAGTTAAACAGAAAGAAATGGATATTTAATGTTATTATTAATACAAATCCTCTTTCACTGATAATAGGCAGGGGTTGTTTTCCTTTCAAATACTGTTTTGAGTTGGTTTGCAGGGGAAAGACCCAATCTCAGTCATTGCTGAAAGTTTTGTACTAGCTAAGGTTTCTATTCAAGAAGCGGGAACACCTTAAGAATGAATTTTTTTCTGCTTGTGAAGTTGACAGTAAAGGTCCCATTGTCTTTTACAGTGACTGCTATGTCCCTAAACCCTTAGCCATTAAGCAAAGCTTCAGACATTACTGACTCCTTTATTTAAGATTAGGCTAGCATTCTGCAGGAAAATTGATAAAAGTGTTACAAATCTTTATGTTCCAAACAGCCTGTGCATAGATCATGACGGAACTCCCCTTGAGGCAGATTCCCCCTCCCCCCCCCCCAAAAAAATGTAAATTTTATACAAAGAACTTTTATGAATTGCTAGTTATTGCCTGAGAGTAAGAAAGTTCTGCTAACTTACAATTATACGAGGTATTTAATATCAACCACAATATGTATTTAAATGTCTGCTTTATTCTAAAAACAATGGACTATATAACCTAAGGCTGCAGTATTTTCATGCTCAGTCTCACAAAGCAAAACTTGGTTTAAAATGAAGTTTTAATTATTTTGTAACTGAATAGAATTGGAGTTTTTTCTTCCCAGCATTTTGTACGTCATTTTAACTACTAGTAACACATAAATAAAATATCTTCTCCAGCCCATGTCTATTGTTGTTTTTTTTTTTCTTTATTTCTTCCTTAAGCTTCCAGCTCTTTCTGGATCTGTTGTACTTTACTCTGACTTCTGTGGTTTCTTCTAATTATAAAAGAGCTTACATTATGACAATGAGACACAGAGACAAGCAATGGCACCGTCATTCAACACGGCTACTTCAATAAGGTTTTTAAATGAGATCTGTCACTTCCCTCTCACACTTCCACAATTTATAGAAGGAAAATCTCAATCTTTACTCACACTTTTCCCCTTGTAAACTATATAGTGACAGTTCAAAATATAAATCAGCCTTGAATTGTTGTAGAGTTAAAGTCGAAGTTGGTGTGCCTGCCTTACACCTTATCCCCATTTTATGTCTAGCTAGCAGTTTGCTCTGACTTTTAGCAAAGAAAAAAAAAAAAGGATAAGGAACACCTTTACAATACAGCACTTTACAAGCTGTAAATAGGGACAGAGGAGATAAAAATTAATTCTAAAAGAGAACAGGAAGATCTGTCATTTCTTTTTACCATCTCTGTCCCCGTTGGCAGCACTGGAGCACGGCCAGCATGGAGGAAGGAGTGGAACCACAGAGAACAGGTCTCTTCAAACTTTCCACCCTGCCGGTGGGAGACGGGCGGTAGCGGTATAAATCTTACCTTTCCAACCTGCCACCCTGTCGGATGCGTGAGGGACTCAGCCAGTCGTTGCAGACCCCCCATGCAATCCCGCGGCTGCGGTGGCGTTGTCTGCCCTTGCGAAGGAAGCCGCTCTGACGGGGACCGCCATCTCGCTGAACCGGACTGAGAACTGTCTCTGATTTCACATAAACCTCTGAGCAGTGATACAAGCCTAGCCATTTTCAGACGTATACACCTTTTAGTTCATGGAAATTAATGACATAGTCAGATATACAGTCAAATGAGGGAACAGCACGTAGCGTTTTCCCATGGCACACACAGAAAATCAGAGAAAAGGGTCAGATGTCCCGTGTCCAGCTGTGAGAAGCTGGATGCTGGTAAGATGTGGTGTGTTCTTCCTTCATGCAATAACGGAGCTGACCAGTCTAGTAGTACTGGTTGTCTGGGGGTCTTTTAAAGGTTTTCTGGTTTAGTCTTCCTTCTCTTTTAGTTTTTTTGTGCTTCTAAAACTTACTGAAAGGCTAATAACATTAAAATCATTATTTTTAGAAGGTAATTGACTTTTTCTGATCTGAGATATGGGCAGTTGGACAGAGTAAGTTTCCTCGAAAAGATGTTCATATATATCTTCATTCGAATATTTAAAACAGAGAGAAAAACCTCCTGGACTTTACCTTTCTAGTACTCTGTAGTATCATGGTCTTACTCTTTATATGCTAACAAGCTCAGACATTCATTATAAATTGCATTTGGCCTACATACCAGCTTTGCATTGAAGATACAGCCACTGTGAAGTCCCGTGTGCTTTGTAGATAGTTACTGATCAAAAGAAGATACGAGAGAGAGAATTCGCACACCTTAATCAGCTTTCAGGGCCACAAATAGAAGCAAGACTCTTTTTTTCTGTCTCCCCAGTGAGGTAGGCTCGATTTCTGTCCGGGATTTCTGTGTGCGCTCTGTCATCCATGTGCCGCACAGTTGATTCACGCACACGTTATAGGACTGAGGCATCAAAAGCACGTCAGATTTGCTGAGCATGTGCAAGACATCTGAGCAACACATGCGCACAGTAGGTATGGTGCGTCCTGGATGGGTCAGCCGAACAGACGGCATCGTGGCTCCGCTCCAGCTGCCTGTCAACGGCGGTGCCTGGCTGGGAAGAGGGACATCGCATTTGCAAAAATGACGCAGAAATTTAACCTTGTAATTTACCACCTTCTGAGTGGGGGGAAAAAAAAAAAGAAAAAAAAGGAAAAAAAATTAAAAAGAGCACTGGAGAACTGTACCCTTGGGGACTGATGTTTGTGTTATCCAGTGTACAGGAGTAAACCTAGAGTTGTCAGTTCCAAAAGGTTTCCTAAACGAGAAGCACCAAGTCACTGGTAGAAGATGGAGACAAGAGTACTTGTTTGCCTAACCCAATGATCCCCTTACACACTTTTTCCTTCGCTTTTAAAAAAACACATCTTATTTGCGCCAGATAACTCAAATGTGCCTTAGAAATCTCTTCATTAATTGCTGAAATACAGCAGTCAATACTGGCAGAAGGTCTACATTTTTTTCTGAGTCACTCTGCTTACCTGGTTGCACTAACCAAAGGCTTCTGAAGGGGAGAGCTGCCTCATTTAAAATTTCAGGGAGTGAAAAAATTCATGTGTATTTGGATTTAGTCAAAACATTGTAGATATCACCGCTACTTATTTTTAATAACCATCAGATCTTGGCCTTAAGGTATCAAGAAGGTTAGCCATAATAAGATTCAGACATCTTGCTTTTTTTTTTTTTTTTTTAATCAGTTGAGACCGAAACCAGAAATACACAGCAACATACAGGTATCGTAACGAATCCCAGTGCAGGTTTTGGATGCTACCTTGTAAAGCTGCTTCATAAAAGCATCTGAAGCCTGTCTGCACTGTGTGCCTGGGAATGTATCTGACGACTTTAAGGTGCCCTTTGACAATGTGTGGCTGCTGGCTGCCTGAATTCCTCCCCTAGCTTTTATGGGTCCAGGGGAAGGAGGAAAGAAATTTTAACTGTCACTCGCTCCCTTTCCCATTATTTTCTAAAATTATTGAAAATAAAATTAAAAATCTGACTTTTTTCAATGATCAAGGAACAAAATATGAGGATCAAATGATATACTCACATAAAAGAAGAATGGCATCACATTAAAACCCCAAACTTCTAAGCTGCAATAAGCAATAACTCCTCCTTGCTGTGATACAGATGTAAATCACATAGCTTGGGGATGAATCAAATGGAGAAGTTACACTGACTCCCAATAAAAGTTCTGCAGATAAAATTTGAGATCACCATGTTTGCATTTCTTTTTTAAAGAATGCCTTATGGAAACAGCCATATTCCAATTCATATTACAAGAGATCAAAAGAACAAAGGTTAAAATAATATCTCCATCTCTCTTTAGAATAATTGAGAGCTATATCTTATCCTTCTGTCTAGTGATATCAATATGGATTCCAGCAAGGAAGCAATTGGAAAGAATTAATGTGTCAGTTACAGCTCATCTGGGACAGCAACACTCAAATTCATTAATCATAATTTTATAGTTATTGCATGGCATCACTACGGAGCACTGTTAAGTTTGTTTGATTTATTTAATGATAAATTTGCAAACCTTAATACAGTTTTTCCTTTGAATTAAACTTTTGCTGAATTTCTATGTTTTGTAATTAGTTTGTTGATGTATAAAGGCACAGTCTTTTTTGTATTTAAGGAGAGAGACATATTCTCAGTCTTAGCTTTCTATTAGTGTATTCTTCTATTCAAAGAATTAAAAAAAATTTTGCTATATAGATGTAACATTCATGTATTTATCTCTCTAAACAAAGGTATCAAAAGCCTAGGAATGCATTAGATATATTTAAAAGTCTGAAAAATGTACATTTGATAAGTTTATGCATGAAAGTATGGGCCAGTGTGCCAAGCTTCTTAAGAACGTACTTTATGAGTGATTAGTATAGAATAAAGTCACCAATGGCAATAATTACAACAGTGGGCGTGAAGAATTTCTTTTTCAAGGAGGGGGACAGGGGTGTGTGTACTCAGTAAAGTTTATTTCTAGACAATTAGACTTAATGGCAAAGATGAAGGCTAGCTGAACCTCTCTCCTTAGGATCTGAAGGACCTTGAATATTCCTTAGGAAACAGATGTTCATGAGGAACATATATTTCCATTTTTGTTGTTAATTTGTTTCAACTCCAAATGAATGAAGAGGCTAGAATTTGGGTGTTCAGTTAGATCTAGCAAATAAAAAGGAGAAAGAAAACTATGTGTACAATGGAAAGAACTTACTGAATGGATCTAAATCCTATGGTAGGTAATTTGATCTAATTTTTGCAGAAAGGCAAATGCCAGATGTTTGCTCCACTTTGATCTTAATAACACTTTAGGCTGCAGACAATAAGATTGGTTTAAAATTTATTGTCTCTTTGATTTCTCCATTCTAATGCTTTTTAAATTCTTTACACAAGACAGATCTATATATAGGCAACTGGGGTGGCATCAGAAGCGTTGTATACTTAAGACTCTTGAAAACCTCAGTGTGGAACAATGTTTGCTATTTTATGCATCAAAACAAAGCCAGATTTTATATAAGCAACATTCAATTTTCTTTTTATTATAATGTCTCTTTTTATTTTGCATATGAAGTTGTAGCTGTCGCATCTGTGGCACAGCTCCTTATATGCTTTTCAATAACCTTATTAAAAGTCAAGACGATATATTAAATCAACATTAAGCAGCAGGAGTTGAAAGAAAAGTTAATCCATTCCCTTGCATTGGAAGTGTAATCTATGTAGATCTTTAATTTCACCATTAAATTGCTTTTAGGATTCTTTTTGTACAGATCATACTTTATAAGGAGAGCTGCCACGGAATGGACACCAGTGAAAGCTTCTGAGAAGCCATCACATCCAAGAGGCGTCCAACTTGCCTTCAGTTTGGATCTTCACATTCAAGGAGGCCATTGCTCTGTCAACGTGGGTTGAACTCGCTGCTGATTATAAGCTGCTGCTTATTAAGTGGCTTCAGGTTTCTAGCAGAATATCTCGTATATTCACTACTACTGAGAAAGAACGAAAAGCAAGTGAGACTAAGAGCTAACGGTGGAGAAAGAACGATGATTAAAAAGAAACAGAAAAAATCCTGGTATGCAGCCTGAATGTCTTATCATAATTCTCTGGCATAGTTCAGAACCATCTGTCCCTTAGATCCATGCATGATGTCTCTAAACAATTGTTTTCACTCTGCTCAGCCCAGTAGTCTGAAAGTTCAAAAAGTCAGAGTCAGTTTTCCTCTGAAGGAAATTCTGAACTTTGCCTGCTGATGAAACTGTCATCGCTCAGCCAGCGGAGAGAACAGTGACCCTGGCAGGTTTCTGTGAACTGGCCGTGCCGATGGGCTATCAGAAGTCAGCAGTCTCTCTTCGCCTCTACCGCCAAGATTAGTTCTTGCAGCAATGTCCTTCATAAACTAAAAGAAAAATTAATTCCTTCAGAACCGAATATTTTTAGTCCATTGCCAAGAAAGAAACATTATACACAGACACATGGTAATAAATATTATTCTCTTCCTAGCACGTTACCGTGACAAGTGAGAAGACTTCCCATTACCTCACTCCAAGAGAGAAGCTGGGTAAAGCAAAAATGTCTCCCAGTGAGAATTGCCTTAGGTTCAAATGCATCTTCATGTCTTTTCTTCCTTATCTTTGCTACATCTCCAGAGCTAAAACATAGTTAATGTAGTCTACTATATTTATCACAATTACATTGAAATACTGTTTGCATAATCCAAGGCACGTTTTGTCAGTCTTCTCTTAGACATGATGTACCACCTGTACCGTCAGAGAAGGGGCTATTTGGAAAGACTGGACAAGTAAGTCACAAAACATAGGGAGGTTTAAACGGCATTTGATTTCAATTAAGAGGAGCGCAGAAGCACTGGTTTCCTAAAAAGGCATGATGTTATGAGACTCCGAAAATCTTTTGCAACACTAGCCTTTGTGCATCATAGTTGAAAGGTGTGCAAGTGCTACCCAGTGAAATTTAATGGAAGCCACACAAGGAAAGATTTTAGCTTCGACATTTATCTCTACCAACACATGGAACCACCTTGATCTGTTTTACCGTTGGTGAAAAAAGAAGGTAGTGTCTATTTCACAGGAGAGGATAGGAAGTAAGAGTCAGCGTGATGGATGGTGGAAAGAAACAGAGGGCAAGAGGGAAGAAATATGAGCGTCAGGTACTGATCTCAAAGATGAGGTCTAGTCTGCTGTCAGAATGTGTATAAATAGCTTAATAATAACATGAGAGGTGTATTGGCATTAGTGTGAAAGGAGGGGTGTATTCTGTATTGTGCTGTCAGAAATAAGCCATCTGGGAAGAGTACGGTTTATATTTGTTAGATATCAATAGGCTACGCAAGTACAAATCAAGTACAGCTCAATTCCTGTGAAAACATTCACTCACCTCAAGGCGTTTATCCAGGAGATGACACTGCAGAAGCCTCTGCCACCTCTATCGAATCTGTCACATTCACTTACCGGGGGCACAGCTACATTTCGGTGTAGCACAGAATTCTCAGATAGAGTTAGGTAAGTTTTAACCTCACAAACATGACTACTAGCAAAAATTTAATTGCAAAATCCTGAAGTTTATTCTTTAATTAACAGCATTCAATGGGTGAGACAAACCCTGCTTTCTTTCCCAGCACAGGGAAAAAACAAAGGTTATCAGGGAAATTTTCCTTTAATCCTCTATAATGATGACATCACGTCATTGCTGAAAGCACCAACATTTAGGAATGATGCTCTATGCTGTCCTCAGTTGTCTTCCCACTTAACCTCCCTGTCCCAATAGCAGCTCAGCTTCTGCCTGGGGCTGACACATTGAGAAAGGAAGACCAAAGTCACTTGGTGAGGTGACGCCAAGGAGGGGATTTTCATGCTGAGGGGAACCCTCTGCTAAGTGGGGCTTGGTGCTACTTCCATCTTGTTCTTGCTGGCAAGAGAATGAATTCAGGGAGGAGCGCAATATCAGAAATATATCTGCAGGGCATCCTCGACACAAGTTCCACAGCTTGCTGCTGAAATCTCTCACTGTCAGTGCCAGTACAACCGACGCGCCCTGGGAAGCAATCTGGCTTATTGCTCCACGCCCGGATTTTTTTGTGATATTTAGGAAATTCTTCATTCAATGCTGCAGGTCTTGCTTGATTTAGGCACCTAAGACTCATCTCCAGTGACTTGCAATAAAGTTAGTTATTCTTTGATCTATTAGTTCTTTTCCAAATAAAAATAGTATTGGGCAATATGTTTTGGTTCTGGATTTTTCAGATTTCAGAGGCTTAATTAATTCTATTTGCTGCTGGAAAATATCCTGCCTGATAGCTATGGAAATAGGTTCTCCAATCTGTGGATCGTGCCTCTAGGAATAAACTAAGAGTCTATGCAAGTGAAATGTTACAGAGGAGTTACAGACCGTAGCCTTTCCTCAGGGTCCATTGTTAGTACAATGATGTGAAGTATATATACAATTTTCATTCAGGTCGAAACAGCCGGGAAGCTGGGGTGGCAGCTCTCATTTTTCCAGCTTCAGCCTCAGCCTGTTTGGCTTTGCATAAAAACCTAACCTTGCAGCATAACCTTGGACAGGACTTGTTTTATGCAGACGGCGCAGGCTGCCAAATCTTATATGTAGAGCTGTGTTTGGGGAAGGACTTCCATAACGTAAGGCCTGGAGTTCTTACTACCCTCTGAGTTGAAATCGGATGTTACTCCCTGAGGCACAGGTCAGCACGTCCGTCATGCATAGATGAGACCGTCTGCTCCTCTCAGTTGGAGAGGGATGTTATTTTCTTAAGGAGCAGGATGTTATTCCTAGAGGTCTGCCCCTTGGTAGGGTCAAGAGTAATATTTTATGGTTAATGTTTATGATTAATTTTGGCTGTGGCCTTTCCTTTCAGAATTTGTATGGTGTCAGTTCAAGTTGGTAAGGGGGAAGCTTGACAAGGTTAAGGCGTGAACCGTATACTCACTTTTCCTTCCAAAGTAAATACTACAACAACAATGCACATGGGAACTGAGCAGCACATTCCTAAATCAAACCAGAAGATTCACACAGGGAACTAAAACAGTAGGGTACAAGAGGGTGGTTTTTGCCTCTTTTTTTTTTAGTCCAAAGGATACATTTTCAGAAGGATGCCTTGGGAATTAGCTCAACACAATCCAAGGAGCAAAAAGGGCAGTTTGGGATCGGATTTCTTGTGCTCGCATTACTTAAAAATTAATATTGCCTTTGCCCCTTTTCTCTCAAAAAATGTCTGCTGAAGTAAGGTGAACGATTCTCAGCTGTTCAATGCTGCTTAAAGGAAAGGACACACTAGCATCACAGTGCGATGCAAGTTTATATCGAATCTTGCTTTTGGAAAATATCTAGTTTTTCTGCCTGGCTTGGAATAGAATCTTTAGATTCATATGCAAGTTGTTCTCTTTTTAAGAATCTTAACTCTTTTCTCAGCTTCTGGAAACTGATTTCCTTCTTCATGTTTTTTATTAATGTAATAGTATCATGATAGACTTGCAGATAGATTTGGTTTGATATTTTAGAAGACACTTAAGACCAGAAGAGATGGGAAACTTCTTTTAAAATCTCAAGGCATTCTTTTTGTTGCCAGCACGTGGTGTATGGTCCAATAACTTGCTTTCTGTGGCAGTATCACCAAGTGAGTAGAAAGATGTGTTCTTGTGATATTGTGAAAACTTCCAAAAATATACGATTGTACGTAAGCATTAAAGATGACCACTTCAGAAGTGTGTGCATGAAGCAGTCTCAGAAACCCATCTTGTTTCTGCGTTGTCATTTTGGAATTTTGGAATGCATCACCCAAGGGGCGTGTGTGGGAAGATCATTATGTGAGAGTTTCTGATGATTACTTTAAATCAGGAAAAAAAGGGAGGGCAAAATTCACATGGTGAAACACCTTCTCTCTCTCTCTCTCTCTTTTAACTCTTGTCTCTTACTCATCCTCTAGGAACTAATTTCTATAGTCAGAGAATACATCTCACATTGTGCTTTCCTTTAAAATTCTTTAAAAATCTTTCAAATCTTTAATCACTGAGGCAAAATGTTTTGGGATTGCATACACCTCAAACATCTGAAAGCATTTTGTCACCTATAATTAAAAGCCCATTATCCCACATCATGAATGTACAGCCTCCTCGGAACATTTGCATGATACCATTGCATCTCTCAAAGACAGGGTCGTTAGGACTGCTTCCAATCACATATTAAACCAGCACCGCCAGTCTTCATCAATAATTTGATGGAAATCAAAGATGCTCAAGGAAAGAAAAAAAAACAGCGGGGCATGGCACACATAAATCTGATTCATAACCAATCAACAGTGCAAAATACTGCTATAGATGTTGCAAGTGAGACTGGCAAAGAGCACTTTCAAACGTCATCATGTTGTCATGTTTTGAGGTTAATAAGAGAAGCAAAGGATAAAAGATATAAACATCAAAATTTAAAAATGTTTCCCTTAACTCATACACATGGGCCTCTGGAGCTTACTTTATATGGCCATTTGTGGGTCAAGCTTTTCACAAGAAGTTAATTTCAAATTTTACTGCTCAGCTAATTATGTAATTGTAGACTTCTCGATGGTTGATTGGCACTATTTTGATTAGTTATGAATTGTGTGGTAGGTTTTTGTGCCTGACTGTGACTAATAGAGTCTGAAATAAAAATTTGTAAGTATTAGTACAAACACTTACAAGTATGACCAAAAATCTGGCTGAGAAATTTGGAGATCAATTGATGGAGCCATTTCAAATGTCTTAATCATTGCAGTTCTGGAATTTACAGTTTGAATAAATTTCATTATTAGCAATGAACAAATGTTGGAGCTGGATAAATGCACATGAAACTAGCAATGGTTTCTTAAACACGGAGGGAGAAAGAGGAAGACAGAAAAATTTACAGAGAGGAAACAATGCAAAAGGAAAAAAAAAGATGTCTTATAACACACTGTGATTGAAAAAATTATTCCTCACTCACCCCTCACATTCTTTTTAAGAAGCTGCAGAGGGTTTTCATGAAGGCCCAGCATGCCTAAACAAGTTTCACTCGGAAAGAATAAGTTGTAAAAGTTAAATCACCACTCATTTCTTTTGAGCCTGTCTTCAGCTGTGATCTGCGGAGTTTTAGTTTCTCTTGTCAGGGATAGATAAAACAGTACTGTAAGACCAAACTTGAAAAATCCCAACTTTTCTTAAGTGTGTGGGAATTACATATATAAGAACAGCATTTCTTCCAACAATAGCCCTTACAGTAGGGAGCCTATATGGAAACCAGAAACTTCTGAAGCCCATCCACCTGTTCATCCACCGTCTTACAGAAAAGATTTGGCATATTTATGGTGTCACAGATTGCATGCAAGATGCAGAAGACCTACAGCAAACAGACACATTGAAATGCAACAGTTATGTGGAAAGCACAGCCAAGAATTGCAAACTGTTTTGAACGTTTTTTTTTTATCCTTTGCAAAACCACAGCACAGAGTGAAAGGCAGATATCCTGTTTGGCTGGCTTTGTGGCTTGTACTTTTTTTTGCATCTGGAATCCCTTGGCTTGTTGACTCACGGTAGTGGCACTCTGAAGACCAAGGACTGTTTTGTTTGACCTAGTGTATTCATCAATATTTGCATTGTTAATTTCATTATTTTGCAAAGCACTTTGGGATGTGTCTCATGAAAGAGGTTACACATAGAAATCCACAGTCTGCTTTGATTAAAGTTTCTGACAAGCACATCTCAAATACTAGCGTCATCAGCTCATTTGCCTTGAAATTATTTCAATAACTAGAGTATTCCAGCTTTTAATATTGATTTTGTGCTAACTATCCTTTCCTAAACTAATGGATGTATAAAAATTTCATTATGTACTACCAAAATAGAGTTATTAGATCTATGACTGGATCAATTTCTTTTGCCATATAAATAGCATAGCTTGTATTAGAGATGTGTGTGTGTATAATATACATATGTATCTGCATATTTATAAATAAAATATCTTAGCAATTGCCTGCTTTTATCTCCAACTTTAACCCATGGATAAATAGCTGTAATATTTACAGATATGAAACAATGCATCTCTGAAATTATTTAATTGTATGAATCTAATCTGCCTATTAATTAAAAGCAGACAAATTGTATTATAGTGCTTAACAGTAGTCTATCATAAATTCATTGTGTATTTATGAAATAACACTTTTCAATCACCCTAGAGCTGAAATACACTAACAATGAAATAATGAAGAATGCTACAGCATAGAAAACAAGGTTTATGTCTGATGAGAACTTTGTATGTTCAGAAAAGTAGCATTTATTTTAGAACTTCAGGATCGGTCTCACTATTTTGGATTTCTATTAAACTTTAGTGTTATCATGTAGGTTTATTCTTAGAAATAAATTCAATTTATCTGATGTATTTGCTTCCCTGCATGTGGTATTTCTCCCTTAGTACAACTGGCGCGGCACTATGGCAAATACTGCTCTTTGGGTAGATCTTGTGAGCTGCTGAAAAAATCCTGGATTCCAAGAAGCATAAAGACAGTTTAAAAACTTTAGAACTCCAACACTTCTTTTGGACCCGAGGGTCAAATTTAATTTCTTAAAGAACACTAAATCAGTTGTTCGTGTGGATAAAGAAAAACAATCTGTAATCCGACATCTTGGCATATCAGTAGGATTCCAAGCAAAAAAAGCTTATAACATCTGTCTCGTCAGTGGCACAGTCTTTTATTGTCTTAAAGGATCAAGAAACCAGGCAATAAATAATAAGAGAAGGAAAAGAGACCAACTGTCTCTAAGTTGGATTGCTTTGCCTTAGCTAATTTTAATTAGGATGATCTAACTCATTACATACTTGCTTAACTGTTCAGTGCCTATCTAGATATTTCTAACATGCTCATCATCGCGGTATTTAAGCATCTAGCATGTTTTCCCAATGCCTATGTGTCCCCTTGGCTGCTAATGGTTCTTCATATTTAGTTAATGTCTACATCTTGGTGATTATTTCTATCTGGCATCTCCAATTCATTTATGTAGCTGAAATCCTTGCTCAGGTTCTTGTCTTCTCCAGTCTCAATGCAGTAGTCTCTTCTGTGATGAGAATGCAGCTTTTCAAATAAAAAAACATTGGTTTCATCATGCTGCTGTAGATTTGTTGAGTATTTCTACTGACTCCCTCTCTTAATCTGAGTAGTTTGTTATGATTTTCAAGGTCCTTCATAGCATAACTTTGCTTTTAGTGTCTGTTGACATGATCACTCCAACCTCTGATTGGCTCAGGATAATGATTTTCAAACAAATACACTGATGTTGTTCTAAGAAACATCTAAGCCCAAATCACATTCTTTCTATTTTAAATTTATGTGATGTGTGATGCCAAAAAAATACCTCAGAACTGGCTAAAATACACCAGTCTTTAGAGAGCTGCTGAGCATCCTGGTGAAGATGCTTCCAGATTCTGTACTCCCTCAATGGTCAGTTGCTGGATGAAATTACTGCATAATTTTATACTTAAATTGTAATTGTTTTCTAATCTGGCTGTAGGGAAACTGGAAAAAATATATCTAATGATCTATAATAAGGTTTCCTAGACTATCAGTCTAAACCAATACAAGTAACAGTAAAATAGAGATAAAATTAAAATGTTATTTACAGATTTTTTTCCCCCTTTGATAATGGAGCCCAAACATTAGTGTCTGGTGACATGGATGATATATACTTTTGAGATACTATTTTAATATCATTTTGTGGGCAGCATGCTCTGAGTTACTGAAAAGCATCGAAGAGCTTTTTAATAGTATATATTTGCAAATGTAACAAGTTGCCAAATGTCACATGAGAACTAAGGGAAATCCACATCCCCAAACATGTGTAAAAACTGTTTCAGATGCACCCCCCACCCCCCCAACATTTATTAAAATACCTTCAAGAAATTTACATCAGTGAACTACATCTTTGAATTCTTTGCAGATCCCCAAAATATTGTGTATCTTTTTAACAAGCACATTGATCCTGGAATATTAACTAGATCAGTAAAGCAGTGCAAATAAAAAATGTTATTTAGACAGAATTATTCAAACAGAGAAACCTACAGTATCTCAACAATATATTTGCATACAAAAATACAATTGATAAAATGAACAAAAATACTGAGCAGGAAAATACAGTCTTTTATTTACAGTCAATGGTTCCTTACAAATTTAGTTTAAAAATAAATACTCCATTCCACTACAGTAACTTTTACAAAGTTAGTCATGTGCACATCTTGTTTTCTGAGAAAATTAAACTTCCAGATAAATAGTAGAAACACGCACACATACACACACACGTATACAATTACAATGTAAAGGGTGTGGGGGGGGAAAGCTCCTGAATCTATTTAGCTTATTCTTTTAAGACATTTATAACATATTTAGTCAAGAACTATCCAAAGGAGTTTGATTCCTGAAAACCAAAAAACCTAAACCAAACTAATATTCCATTATTTTTGCTGTACATTTTGTGGGATGAAAAATGCAAAGTTGAGCTCAATTCAAATGACAGCAAATATATAACTGCTGAGTGTATGTGTTAACGTTCAAGCAAATCTATGATTTAATGAAAGCAAATCCCATATGGACATGAAAGACTTAAACCTTGTTATGTCTGTGAAACTTGCTAGGTACACAGAGAACGTTAACAGCATTACGAGAGAATTTGCCATTTTGCTACATCTTCAAAGAGAAGTTAACCAGCCAAAGAGGCCTGTATTTGGATGGTTTTGAGTCATATGGAGAGAAGAGAGGGAAGAGTACCAACAACAATAACGTTCAACAGTGCAACTATTCAACTCAAAATGATTGGAAAGGAAAACAAAAAAAAAAATTCAAAATAACTAAATGAAAGTTGAAAATCACACTATAATCCTACTAAAAACACTTTCCAGAGGCCAACTCTGATTCCTTCCAAAATAATATTTCTCCATTTTTGCTTTCTGTAACATCTGAATATGGTGAAGCTTTTAGATTTGTACTTCAGAGTAATAGTGAATACAATGACAGGGGCAGCCTTTCTTCTTGAGATTGATATACTAGAAAAACAAAATGTCATTGTAATAAATATATATTTTCAGAAAACTATAAAAATAATTCTCTTTCTCCTGGGCAACATATTGCGAGTCATCAGTTGGGCATTCACAGCTTTGCTGAGAGCTCCTCCAAGAAACAGTACTTTTACCAGCTCTCCATAGTAAGTCCTTATCCAATCCCATCTGACAAGGAGCACGAGCCTTGTCTTCCTTTGCAACAGGTATCACTGACGTTTCAAAACCAGAGCAATAGGACAAAAATGCATTTCATTTGACACAGCTTTTCTGAGCTTGAAAAATCCATTAAATTTCCCTCTCAAGTCTCTCCCTTTTCTGAGCTATATGCAGATGAAACGGGGTTGTTCAGGCTACTGAAGTTACAAGTGGACGCGTTGAACATGCATACAGATTATTTTACTTGACTAGCGCTCAAGCCCCCATAGAAGCTTGTCCAAGACAAGCTGGCTTGATTATCTGATATCATCTTTTCATTAAAACAAATAAAACCAAACACTTCAATAGAAAGTTATGTGAGGACGGACTCCTTCAAATGAAAATCCACTAGAAAAAAATAGCTTTATATTGTTTCAATGGCATGTTTTACCAACATTTTCATTTTAGGTATGTTACTGAGTGTCTTTGCTTGGCCCCTGGATAAGTGATGGAAAATATGTATAGAACGTAATGCCAAAGCACTCAGATGTATCTCCCATATCACACATACTTCTGGTCTGGAATCAAGCAGAAGTTGGTTACGTTGCTAAGTGCACAAGTTCTGCCTCCTACTCAGAGAGACAGGCTTTCTTGATGTAAAATGGTAAGTAACAGAAACGCATGAATACACCATATTGATTGCCTTGACTCTTTGAAACTGAGTTGTGTTCAACTTAGGTGAATTACTGAGGTTCAACTTGTGCTCAGTAAAGTCTTTATCATGATTTGGAAGTTAATTGGCCCCTTCTCACCCAATAGTTGAGTTTTTCTTGGACCTTTACCAACCAGTTTGGTAATTATGTGACTTCTAACAAAAGAAATAGAGTGGTGAATTCTATGAATTGCTGAGGAAAAATGGTGATAGGGGAGGAGTTCCCCCTGCCAGTTTGCTGAATTTGAACGTTATAACGAATCTTTAAGGAATGAGCTTCATAGCTGGACTTTCTAACTTCTCTACAGCCCTTCTAAGACACTAGACTGTAACACAAAATGAATAACAGAATGAAAAGGAATCAGGAAAATGTACTGGGTTTATGTGGAGTGAAAAGAAATCAGTTTTATTCCTTCACCTTCCTTTCAGATACAAAAGAAGTATGGAATAGAACTGTGACCTTGTTCCATTTTGATTCATTACATAATGGTATCTTTCCCCCTGGAACCTAGAAGATACCCACACCACAAAAACTCATTCTAACAAAGCGAAAAAAATAAGAAGTAAAGAAGAACATGGCTTTTATCCAGTTTAGAGTGATTAGCTGCTAATGGCAATACATTCCCTAAACTACTTTGCAACTAAGAAATGAGCATCAGGTGCTATACTCTATATATATTCATACTGATGCTCCAAGCAGTAGGAAATTGTGCTATATTCTTTGATTTCCACACAGTTTCTTTAACATATTACCTGTGAATAGTTCTCAGGATGAGCATTTGTTCAGCTACAATGGAATGTATTTACAGCATGCCAAATGAGCAAGTAAAAATACAGAACTACAAGCTTGGTCCCTCCGGGAGAAGTCAGAGACAAAATGTACCATTTAAATTTTTCTAATGCATTATTCACCGATTGACAAAAATAATCTTATTACAGATTCAAAAAAAGATGAAAGAAAAACTGTCAACCAGTGAACAGATATTACAGCTCCTCTTTCTAAAGTCACTAGAGCTTAACCTATAAAGATGTTGTGTGTCAGAGTCCATATAGTACATGAATCTCAGACTGGGTCAGTACTCTTTAGGACTTTGAGCTTATCAAATACATTACAGTTTAATGGGTATCACACAAAAACACCCCTTCTGCCATCTTTAGCATTATTTTGTGCCCCAGTTAACTTCTAATTCCAGTGAAGACAATTGTTATCAGTGATGACAGAATTTGACCCCATCATTTGGCCCTAAGTTACAAATACTAGTTTATGATTAGGAAAAGCTGAGCATTCAGATGGCAGCTAAACTCTTCTTACCTCTAGGAAAATATGAAGGTTCCTGGCAGGATGACACTGGGAAACCTGGAATGCTGTCTTTCAACAGTTTTTGTAGTCAACATTTTAGTGGTCACAGCACAGTAAAAGAATAAGAATAAGAATAAGAATAACCAATTCTATTAATACTAAATAATCATATGAGCAATAAATACAAGAACACAGGCACAGAATGAATTTCATGTATGAATGCAGAATTTCTG
The DNA here is from genome assembly GCF_028858705.1 of Grus americana. Taxonomy (NCBI): domain Eukaryota; kingdom Metazoa; phylum Chordata; class Aves; order Gruiformes; family Gruidae; genus Grus; species Grus americana. The sequence goes on along the minus strand of NC_072856.1, from coordinate 36,125,653 downwards.
AAAGCTATAGAACCTAAGTAAAGGATACATACAGCTATACAAAATTTCTGCTATTTTGGAAGAGTCTGCTAGCTTTTACTTGAATCTGGAAATATAACTATGATCTCTTTCCCTTTTGAAAATGTAGGGCCATTGACAGTATTTTCCAGTCTCCCTTCCAGGAGTCCCTGGGGCAACCTTGGCTCAGGGAATTCAACTGCAGTGTAATTCCAGAGAAGTCGCACCTTTAGGAACTGATGGCTAAAGCAAAGATGCCATGCCAACAGCCTCATCCTCCATCCTCTAAAAGCTCCCAGAGCTCCAAAACCTTTTGAGGCAGATCCTACCACAGAAAAGAAATCCATGTCCCATACTAGGATAGATCAGGATAATTTTCAAAACAGGATTCTAAAAGAGATTTTATTTAGTCCCACGACCCCATAATGTCCTCTATGGATATTTTTTACTGTGTGGGCCACAGCAATACTTACATAAATAAAACTACTTGCATATATAAGCACTTAACTATCAGCGTCTATAAAAAGACTTAGTATTACCTCAATATTAGATTGTTGAAGATGAAATTTAGGTGACAAAGTATGAAATGAAATTAATCAGAAATATTTAATGAAAAAAAATGAAAATGCTGCCTTTAATTTACTCTAAGATGGCATCTGGCAGAAACAAACCACAGGAAACACAATGCTGTTCTACATGATGGGAAAGCTTACGCTGCTTGATAATGTCCTCCCAGGCAGGTGGTGCATTCTGGGTCTAAGTTATCAGTTCAGCATTTTTACTTCATTGCTTCTTAAAACAAATGTTCTCTTATACCCAGTGCTTACATTTTACAAAGAGATCCTAATTTAAAAGCTTGAATTCTATGAGGTATCAAATCAAAATAATTTAAAGCCAGTTGAAGCTTGCCAAATTACAGAGTTTAGGTGCACCACATTTGCAACAAGTGGAAAAAACCTAACATCCATTTTAGCAATGTTTCTAAGAAGACTTTTTGAATTGAAAAAACTATTGAAAAGAAAAAACAATAAAGAAAGAAAAGTTCTTGCAGGCATTTTGAAAAAAGTTGCAAACCCAAGTATTTTTGAAGAGTTCTACCAATGTTGCTTGCATAACTTTTGAACTGTAGATCTCTAAAACAATTGCATAAAATTGTTACGGTTCAAACCCTATTGAGCAGTGGAAATGTTTGGTAATTATATTAAGAGGTCATATCAAATAATTCACTAAAAGGAGAGACTGTTATTTAAATTTTGCATCATGTTAACTGTACCCAAAGTAAACTCCCTTGCATATGCTCAAACCTTTGAGAAATGCTAAGGAACTAGGGTTTCTGTGACTCTGGGATTTCTTATTGTGCAATCCAAAATGCCAGTTTTCTCAGACATAGATTGGGAATCTTTAAAACAGTGTTGAATTCCTGAGTAAATAGATTTGCTACCTTGCAAGTACCGCAAGATGCATTAGACAGATATTAATTAATTAATCATTTGAAATACAAATGTTTATAATTTGTCAATGGTTTCCTGCGTTATGTTGTTCCACACCACAGTATTTGTAATATTTTAAATTTAAAATCACAGTAAAGAGGTCTTCTAGCTTGGATAAGAATATTTCATTACAGTTGAGAAAAAATATTTTTTTAAGTCTTTTGACATACTCTTAAATTTTTCTGTCTAGAGGAACTATTTGAACTGATGAGTCAATGGATATGGGATGCCACTTAGGTACATCTGAACTGAGTCCCATAAGCTGTATTAGACTACACGATCCTTTCAGAAAGATCTTTCATCCTGATTTGAAAGCATCAGAAAATGGAGAAACCACAATTATCTTTGCTAACTTCTTCCAGTGGTTAACTAGCCTTGTTACTAATAGTTTGGAATTTATTTCTAATTTTAATTTATCTGGTTTTAAATTTTATATTATATTTAAAAATACATATTTTAAAAAATTTTTTATTATATTTTTCCTTGCTGGCTCAAGGAACCACTTAGTTCCTAGTATCTTCTCTCTTTGAAGAAACTTATTGACTATAATCAAGCTACCTCTTAACTTCTTTATTTTCTTTACATTTATATGCAAATACATAGGCTTATCTTCAAAAGAAGAATGCCAAAGAGAACTCTCCAGAGTGCAAGTCTTGAAATTCACTAACTGGCATGAATAAATTCTGAATTAGTTAAAAAAAAAAGAAAAAAGAAAAAAAAAAGAGTGAGATCCATAACAATATTGAACAAGATCAAGACAAGGCCAAGAATGAGCAAAACCTGGGTGGGTACAATTTTCTGAAATTATAAGCTTAGACCGGTGCCTAAACACAGATTGAGGCAGTGGATTTTCAAAACCACATCAACGGTGTAATGAGATGAATATTTCTAACTTGTTCGGGTGTTTCAGAAATTCCACACCCACACAAGATTAAGGCATCCATTTTTAAGATATTGACTGAAGCAATGAAGAAATAGTATTACTAAATAAATAAATACATAGTCTTCCACTGCCCCATATTCATCAGATAGGAAAGATGTTTAGATCTAAGAAAGAAATTGCTAACAACTTACTGGAAAATCAGGGTAATAAGAACCCTGTACATCATAGGAAAACAAAATATTTTATTCACGTAGAAAAAAATTAGACTGGTCAGAGATACCCTGGCTGTTTATATCCGGTTGGAGGAGATATCCTCAGCAATTCAGAAAGGTTGAAATCCTATATAAACTTTATCCTTCCTAGAACTGCTGAAGATGTTAAATTGTTTTTCTCTTTGCTTTCTGAATATTCCATCCATTCTACTTTAATCTTCTACATGTGCAGAAACTGAAGATCATACAGCTTCTGTTTTGCTATAAAAAAATTCTAAGTTAAATACAAAAGTATAATATTATTCAATCTATACATTTACAACTCTATAATAAAGTACATGATAAGACATTTACATGGGTTAGTGATGGCAGTATTCATATAGTAATAAAAACATAATGAAAATATAATTTATATTGTCAAAATATCTCAAAGATGCTAAAAGGTCTTTCATTTTAAAATCAGTAAGTGGTAATGTTGTAAATAAGGTAAAGAACACTTCACAAATTATTGATATTCACTCATCTAAACTGAATACTTCCAAATAATTTCATTTAAAAATCAGCAATGTATATAATTTTCCTGGGTAATAAGCACCTACTAAGTAAGATGGGTTTTAGTAGTGCTTTGCTTTATAGATTTTGAGAAGCTTGGCAATAGTAGAAGAGTTGAAAACAAAACAAAAAACAGAAAAAATCCCCCTCTTAAGTCACATCTACTTTGTGGTCACAGAAGTGACTTCTGTGCAGAGCAGAGGTATTTTAAATTACATAGCCTGGAAAATTGTAACTGTCTAGCTATTGCTCCTTGGCTTAATTTACCCACTCTTTACTTTGACCTCCTTGACAGCAATATAGATGTGTACCAAAGACTTCTGTTCCATTCCATCTTTTAATTTTCTTTCTTTTCTCCTTCTCTCCTTTTATTCCCCCCAAACTAGAAAACTCAGGGTGAAGTCAGGCACCAAACTCAATGCGAGCTTAAACTTTTGGTGACACTTGGTGACCCTGGAATGAATGCTGGTTGATGCCCACTTGTTATGTCTCTAGTCTCTACATACTTCATCATTAAACAGATTACCTAGATATATAATATCTGTTAATATTTCTTCCTTAATACAGCATTTTAGGTAGGGTCAGCAGGTGTACCATTGTCACTTCAATCACTGTCTGAAGACACTTCTGGGTATCACCAGGGGTGTAAGTGTGATATTTAGCTGATGAATTCCATCCAAGAGTCTTAAAGCATTGATTAGGAGAACGAATCAAATAGTCTGGGTAAATTATTTTTTTTCCCACTTAACAATCGTTTAACTAGTAATAGAGGATTTAAGTCATGGATGAAGCTGGAATCAAAATCTCTGTCTTGAGAGGAAAATCAGTACAATTGAAGATGAAGAAGAATCAATGTCTCTGTGCTATATAATTCTTTGAATCTTCTGAAAAAATAGCCTAAATTCTCAAAACTTTGGCAAATAGATAATCTGAAAAAAAGAATTACAAATCCAATCAAGGAATGCTTTACATCAATGATTTTAATTTTAATCCCTTTCAAATACATTTTTAAACATTTCAAAATGAAAATTCAATTTGAACTGAAAAAGGAAACTTCACGTTTAGAAATTTTGAAACAGGATAATTCAATAATTTAAAAACTTTTTTCCATAATATATTTCTAATGAGAATTTTCAAGACCAATCCTTTTTCACAAAAAGTGCTGCTCTTGATTAATAGTTCAAGTAAAACATTTCATGGAAAAATTCCTGATCGAGTCAAATGGCAATATACACTATCATCATGATAGATAGAAAACCATATCAAAACTCAACACTTGTTTTCTTAAACACTTATCAGAATTGCCTTGCTTGCTGTTGATCTTTGGCTTTTATAAGCTTTATTGCTCCTGTTGTTTATCACTAATAATATTGGAAACAAACGTACTTTACCTATTTGGTGGAAGAGAGAAAACTTAAATCTTTGGAATTTATTTCTCCACAATGGCAACAGTCGAACTACAAATGAGATTATTTTTTGCTGTTATATTATTGACTGTTTTCGTAAGAATTATGCCTACACATCTTGAGTATATCTGCAGCAGCTAGAAACTCCAAAACATAGAAGGGAATCTTGATTCCCTTATTTTTATTTATGCAGGAATGAGAGAGAGAGTCTTTTAAGAAACCTGCAATATATGAAATCTTCAAGTTAAACTGCTGTTTTCCTTAATAAGCGCATGCTTCTAGGGATGGCTTTGCCTTAGGTTTCATCACAGTTTCTCTATCTAATTTGCTGTATGGATAACCCGTGTCTGTCTCATATGTTCTTTCCAGCTTCTAAGCAAAGGTCTACTACCTTCCCTCCATTACCTTTTTGTACTTTTTTGCTTCACCTAATTTCTCTTCGTAACCATCTTCAGACACCATTATCATTAAGAAGGGGATTTCTCTCTTAGGGACAGCAAGCTGAAGCATGTTTTCTCCGGTTTGTTGTTCCTATTTATAGACTGTTACCTACTTGTATTTAAAAATCACTCTTCTGTTTCATCTTAAGTTAACTTCTGCTTCAAGATCTCTCCTTCTAAGAGTCCAAATCCTTAAAATGAAGTAAGAATCTTAAAGTAACAGTGGATATTCTGTAGGGTTTTTTTCAGGCTCTGCTACTTTACAGGCAATGGTTATAATGTTACAGGAGGACAGCGAGACTCTTATTTCTTCAAGTTTTACTTATTAATTTATATATATATATGTATGCTAGACACATTCTTCATACAAATATAGGGGGACAAGAGCAGGCTGGATAATATATTTTAGAGTGAGATAGTCACTGTTTAAAAGAAAGCTTTCAATAGAATTGAAAGCCAGAGATTTAATGGCAAATGTATAACTTCAAAGAGACATATTGTCGTATTTTAGTTCAATGAATAATGACTAATAAGCTCATCATTTTATGGAATTAATATTTTCCATATATACTGAAATAAAAATATACATTTTTATCATTTTTCTTTTGAAGCTCAAAATTTAGGAAATGTTAGGTTAAAACCATAAAAATAATGAATCAGTTATGCCATCAATCATAAAACTAAAGAATTTGAAGCTATTCCTTTTCATGTGCAAAATATTGTTTCCATTTCAATGTATGGCATAAGCTGAAGCTTCTATAAAAATATTTATAGTAAAATACAGCATAAATCTATAATTCCATTTAATCCGTTTTAGAAAGATGCATCCAGTGCTTAGACACTGTAAAATTATTTAGAATCGGTCAATTTTACCTCAGTTACTGCTGAACTAAAAGAAAGTATGATGTAATAGTCTTTTGTGAGCTGAATGGCATATTTGCTCTCATCTACAGAAAGCCCTGTAAATAACTTACAGGTTGTTAGTCATCACTTAGCATCCAAAATGCACATTTTAGCTCTTCCATATTAATGCATTATGCACAGAGTACTTTAAATAACCATTAACAACCAGATGCATTTTAAACAACGGAAGGAAGAGATACAGAAAATAATTTTGACTTCCCATGTAAAAACCTTCTTAGAATTCCCTCCACTGAATGTACAAACTCCTCTGAAGGAACTGAAAAGTCTTTAGTGGATTGTCTCGGAACAGATCAGCAAAGCAGAATTCAGTATCTAATATAAGGTGCTCCCTGGGCCATGGGTGTAGTAAAGCATCATGCAAGGTATGAAGTCACACTATCATTTTCATCTTTCTTCTTTCAGTTGGCAGTCACATTGGCTTCCTTTTGACGTAGCCTTTCTTTCTGTTAAAGAAAAAGAAAGAGGTTTATTATCATTCTTGCCTACGATTTTCCATCTCCTCTCAAGTTGCCATGAGCATTTGGTCTAGAAGACTGAGAAATAATAAACAAGTCACGGTAGATTAAAGTTTCCTTTAACAGAAAAAATCAAGGCCTGGAGCAGTCAAGGAAGGCTCCGAAGCAGTTCAGTACTTACTGTAGAGAAGCTGAGCTTGCTTTAGCTACACACGTGTCAAACGTTGTGTACCTTTAAAAATACGCAGCTCTGTGAAGACCAGTGCAGCTAGAGAAAACCACATACATTTCAAATTCATATGAATCTTCTTCTCTGGAATGGCTCTGCTGACATAAAGGCTCTAATTTAGCATAAACTAGATTATGTTGTTTAATGACCTCTTCCTAACCAAGTGTAGTCATTCACATCTGCTGCCTGCCCTGCAACTGATACGCTCTGCTGGGAACAGAAGTAATATACCGATTTCTTCAGGTACATTTCCTTCCCTTAGTCTCTTGCTTCCTACAGTTTGAGAAATGCTGGTCTAACCTATGTGCCTTGCACACAGACAAAAAAGGTTTTATCTTCAGTGTTAATTATTAGTCCTCTTTTTGTGTCATATCAAACAAACCGGGATACAGCAAGGAACAAAATGGGGATTTAATCCCTTCCACCATTATTTAACAGAGCAAAGAAGATTTTGTAAAGTTTTGAAAAAACCCACACTCTTAGTCGATGGACAAACATACGCAGTGAGTCTCGATGCGCTATGGAGCATGGAAGATAATACAAGAGGGAAGAAACCAAAAAAGCAGCTCTTACCATATTTTAAAATATGCAGATCCATGCTTAGGCACAACTGAACTAAGTTTTAAACTTAACTGTTGGACATAGGGCATAAGCTTAAAGATTTCTCCGTGGGAAAAAAATCACTCTGCTACGTTCAAACTAAGCATACTACTTCACGCTTCAACAACAGCAGAAACCCGCCATCATTCTGAATGATGAGAATAGTGTCACAAAAACCCTTCTGAATGTCACGTTGAGAAACACATCATACCAGGCTAGCTGTAGGATTGATTTTCTTCGTTTCAACTTTCTTCTCTGCAGTTAGCTTGCTTACTGATTGCTGAGCCACTTTAATTCTGAAACAAAATATATAGAAAAGACATCATTAGATTCAAAGAAATTAAAGCTGTTCTGGCTCTGCTTGGTATACACCTTCTCTGTAAGAACCATCACCCTAACTTTTTTTAGAAACATTAGCCCAACAAACTGCTAGTACTATTCAAAGGCACTTAATATAAGTACCAAAAGTAGATCAGAGTACACTCTGAAATAGAGAAAATCAAAAGCAAAAGGACAGTTTGCCTGTATTGCTCATTGAAAACGTCACCAGGCAGACAGTTTCTCTGTTCTTGCAGTATCTGGGTTTTATGGGGTATCTTTCCTACCAAAAAAGCTGCAGTGCCAAGGTGAGAAGTACTACTCTGAAAAAAACCCAAAACCTAGCTGGCTCAATCTGTTGTATATACAGAATATACTATTTTAGTAGGCCATTTGCCAGGCCACACATTATACTTCCTCTGAAAACTTTGAAATGAAAGCATCTGCCCGTTTTTCCTCAATGTTTTCCCCGTTGCTTTACATGGACTTGACTGGCCAGCCTCACTGATGTGGTAACAGGAGGAGGGGCAAATTAGAAGGGGTTCTTGTCTGGAGGGAGTCAAACCTGTCTTGTGTGCAGCTACAGACCGGTCTACTGAAAGCGCTATTGAGATAAGGGGAGAGAAGAACACAAATGCGATTCCTTGGTTGGTTGCCTTTTGCTCTTAGCGTCCTGCATACAGAACTCTTGTTTCTGTGGGGATTTAATAAGCAGAACCCCATGAGAAGTTTAATCAGGAGGAAAAGGAAAAACAGAGAATTTAACAAAAAGGTACTTGACTCTCCTGTTACAGACAGCGGAAAGGGTAAGGGAAATTCTGTGCTAAACAGTGATAAAAAGGAAAGAAAAGTCTTGGCACTCCCAAGACAGGATCTGCCCAGCTATCAGTGCCTTTAAAATGCTGATGCTATAAACACCTACTTTACAATTCTATACGCAAAAGGGAGCGGGAAAGAAGTTGCGAGTTAATTTTTACAAGCAAGGAGAACTCAGCAAACCAATTTTGACTAATGCACACCAAATCAGTCTTTTACTATAAACAACACATTTCTTGGCAATCTTGAACTGAAAAATTCTACTTTCTTCTCCTATTTAATTTTTTTCCATTGGCAGAAATAATTGCTATGGCCAGTCAAAAACTATTTAAAATACCACGTCCAGTTCAAACCACTTTCGACACACTCAATTTTTGAGGAATTTTGGAAGAAAAGCAAAAAGGAAAGTAGATTATAGCTGCAATTACTAATGTGCACTTCCTTGCTGTAACACTAGCAGCAAACTAGATTCTGGACAACTTCTTTTAAAAATATAAAACACATTCATAAGTTCATTATTCCGTTTATCAATGCTCAGTGTTGGAAACTAAAATTCCTTCTCTGAGCTATGTATTTTAGAAGCTTCTGCTGGGTAGTTATTGATGTCATCTCACTTTCCAGTGCTAAAGAACAGGAGGAAACAGTTACACTACTTTTAAGTAAACTCATTTTCAACACTATTTAGCTACAATATTGACTCAAGCCGTAAGTACACCCGCAAATGCACAAATATGAAATTACTATTCTGTACATTTTTAAATATATCTTAAGTCTTTTTAAAACTTAGTGTTTCCTGTTTCTACAGGTAAACAATGAAGTGGCAACACACCATTCCATCTTTTTACAATTTTTTGTTAATCAGCACAGTTTACTTCTTAATGATGGATGATAGCAGCCACTGGAGAGCACGCTATTCCTCACAGCTACAAAGTTTATGCAAAGATGATGATGTATTTCAAGTGACAGTATTCAGGTTCAGCAGAATCACACCATGGGATCAACTTCTAAATTCTTCCCTATTTTGAGCACATTTTCTTTTTGATCACATTGCCTTTGGTCCTAGGAGTGTTTTCTGAAGAGTTTTTAAATGTTTTATTTTCATCTGAAGGGAGAATTCTAGGGATCATAAACTTTTAGACTTAAAGAAGAAATTATGCCTGTCACTGATTTAGGCCTAGCTCTGTGTATTTTATTCCATATTTGCGTAATTTCCAGGAAATCTGGATTTTTAAAAATAGAATGCATAGTTCAGAATACAAAATAAAAATAAACTAGCTCACTAATGTGATTTGAATCATGTGATATTTGGCTCATAAAAATGACAGACTAATTATCTATTACACTTTCATCTCCTAGGGAAAAAAGCCATCACTTTGCTAACATATGACTGATAAGATTAGCAGGCATTATCAGAACCAGAAGTGCATAATTTAAAAGGAATGTAATTCTTTGGGAATTTAAAAAATCAGATGGATCGATTTTAAGAAAGTAGTTAGCTCAGTAATCACATCAGTGAAGCACCCATGCTGTAAAGGTGCCTTATAAATAAAAATAATTCTTTGTTAAACATGGTCAGGATACTAGAACTGGCTATTGTGTTTGGAAGCACTATCCTTGAAATGAGAAAAATGAAATAGTATGAAAACTGTCAAATCGAAAATCATAAAATTGGCCAACAGCAGAAGTTATTTAGGTATGCCTCTTCTCTGTTCACTGTATTTTTTTTCTACTGCCTTTCCTTAGCACAAATAGAAATAATTTTCCATTTGTATAAATCATATAATATAACTTTGTTTGAAACTATTTTAATTAAAATACCAAAAATTAGAAGTGTTAAAATTAGAAGTAGAATCAGAGATGAATAAGGCACAGAAAGAACAAAACTACAAATAAAGTACATTCAAAAGAATAGAACTAAACTACTAATTATTTTCTGATCCTTTCTTAGACCCATACATTATGTTATTAACCAATCTGCAGACACACCACACAACATACTATTATCTTTAGTTAAAATAAACTATTAAATGTATGATAAAGTTAAGGCATTAATTGTAGTTTATGAGAATTTATATAGATGTAAATTGTTTAACAACTTCTTATAAAAGGATAAACTTCCTCGACTACTTTTAATTGTTCAGCAATTACTTGTTCAAAGTATGTTTGAAGTAAAACAAAAGCTAAGTCATGGAATGTCAAAATGTAAGGTAAATAAATACTCTGTTAAATTTCTCTTCTTCCTTGTGAGTAACTGCAGTTATATTAGATGATAATGAAGGTGGTCAATTTTAACATTTATACTTTATAGAAATCAGGTGGAATAGAAAAGAATTTGGAGGAATATGGGAAATCCACTGAAGTCTTGTGTTCAGTATAAGGGCCAACAAAACAGCTAAAGAGTACTTTGAAAAACTTTACTATAACATTTACTGTAGATACACTAGGCTAAATATGTCTTAGTGACACTGCTTAGGACGTGAGATTTACAAAGCATGGGTTTAAAATGTTTACTCACTTCATCTTATTACTTAAGCTCATTCATTACTTAAGTGTTACATGAGACACCAAATGGAAGTTGGGAGAGGATGCAGAACCTTACATAGTAAAAGGGCTCCCTAGAGAGGCAGGGAAATCACTAAGATAGTACAATAACCAGCTGGAAGGATAATAGAGACCAAGAAGTTCTTCAACTTAGGGAAGTTCAATTAATATGTATTTTGACAAGAAACTCCTCAAGAGCCTTCTCCTGGAGAAACAGTAGGAGAATCAAGCCCTGAGACAGAGCTCCACAACTTAAAACTCGCAGGTATAGGCTGAACAACATGAACTAAGCATCCCACCAACCACTCTATGCCCCTTTCTTCTGAGTTTTTCTAGTGCGAATTAACGTACAGGGGAGCAGCTCCCATGAACTGGACATTTACAGACACATGACCATGAGGGGGAGTTTGGAGATGTGCAAAGGAATAGACTCAATGAAAAGATTTTGGTTTTTTTCTTCCTATACCAGTATAAAATAGCATGGATGTACACACTAGTCTAGCCATGTTTGCGAGATTCCATTGAAGAGAAATTGGGATTTAATCTAATAGATGTGAAGTCAAGGAGGAAGAAAGGGCAATAGAAATGTCAACAGAAGTATATCTAAAACAGAAAAGCAAGAAGGGATAGAAGCGTGTAGTAAAACACGCTAGAAAAATGGTGACAAGAACATTTTTGAACAGAGAGAACCGCAGAGGACAAAGGCACCAGAAAGGAGGGTGGAATAGCTGAATTACATCACAGAGAGAAAAGGTGTGCAAGTGCTAATTTAGCAAACAATAACATGAGGCCAAAAAATTAAGGAATGCAGGCCAGTTCAGCCTTGAAATCTGACCAGCTGCAACACGGATGTGTTTGAAAGAAAAGTTACTCTCCTTCAACAGTGAGCAAAAGATGTGGCGTCAACTGTAATACTCAGCAGTATTGCACATTACCACACAATACGGAAAACAAAATTGAATGTAATTATCAAAACAATCTATTTTTAAATAGGCCATGACTCCAGTTCTGCATATGGATCTTTACTATAAGCAATGGGAACATAACTGGCTTTTTCTTGCCTCTGTGTGGCAGGTGTTGTCTTCCACTGTAAACTGAATGTAAGTCAGACCTCTTAAATGAGAAGATATTAGTGAAAAATAAAGACATTATTTTTATTCAAAATAATTACTTTTATTTTGTAACTAGGCACACAGAAACTAAATCTAAACATAAGCCTGTACTTATTAAAAGTGTCCTTCATAAGCTCATGAAAATACTTTTCCTCCTTATAGGAAAAGATATTATCCAGCCAGGGACTAACCAGATAAACTCATTATCATTTTCACCCCTGCTTCCCATTCAACTCAGACAGAAGAAGGTGTGAGTTGGCACTCTCCATGCTCTAAAGCCCCCAGTTAGGAAAACTAGAATCCCTTCTAAACAAGCCAGTTGCTACTCATGTACGTTCAGACTCTTCTGGTGTGTGAACAGAGACCAAATTATCTGGTTCTCTCTCAGCCTCTTGATATTCTGGAATAATCCATTCTCTTTGCTTCTACAGCTCCTTCCAGGCAGCTGGTGGGTTATGTGGATAGCTGTGGGTTATGAAATAGCTTGGAATGACAATTCTGTGACTTGAAGTTCAAAATTCTCACATAAGACTGTGTTGGCACAGGAATTGTTGTGCAATCCAAATCTTCAGATATGGGTGGAGATGAACAAGCAGAGGTACCTACAGTCAACATCAACTGTTCAACCGAGAACCAAGCTGCATATCCAGCCCAGATCCTTAACACAACTGAACAGTGACCCGCCTTGAGAGACTAAGAAATATCCCCATAGCTCAAATTCCTTTCATGTGTTACATGCCTTACTGCTCTCAGCCCTATGATAATTTCTGATGCAGCCCATAAGTTAATCCTCAAGTAAGAGCACTTTTTCCTGAAAACAGTGTTAGCCCATGCAATGTAACAGGCTACATTTCAGTCTCCATGTTTCAGAAGACAGATGCCTATGAAGACTATGAAGTTTGAACGTTGTCCACTTCTATTACCATGTTGTACAATACAATTGCCTGATCAAGCCTTCAGCTTAAATCTTCTGGAAAGAACTTGGTCATTATTGATTAAATCTTTAAATTGCATTTCAAATAAATGTTCACTAACTAAATCAGTACAAATACAGTAAAATGCATGTTGTCAGTGGAATTTGTCTCCAAACCTCAAATTGCTAATACATTTGATATGTTTCTATTTTTTCTGGGTCTACTGACAGCGTTTTGGTTATCTGTATAAAGTGGATGAGAAATTTTAGCTCAGTAGTCACAAGAAAAAAAATCTATTTTTATGCCTTTAAGAAAGCTGGTGCATAAGAAAAACCAATAGGAAGCAAAAGGCTACACCAATTCAGAACAAAAATATGCTTCAGCCGATCTGAGCTGGCCACTGGCAGATACCTAGGAGTACATAAAGACAGCCAAAGCATAATGATAATCCAAGCCAAAGCAAAGTGATAATCCTCAGAACACTTTTACAGATGGAAACTCTCTTCATATGTAACAGTCCTTCATGAATTTTTCTAATATGAATTTGTACTGTCACCATTCGGAAGCAGTGCAAGCTTCTGGCATCGGTGACAACCTGTGGCAAAGTGCTCAACAGTTTAAGAACGCCTACAGTACAGAGGCATTGCTGCATGTGGCTTGTACCAGCCACTTGCTACTTTCATTTGATGCTCTTCAACTGTTTTATCAGATGAGGTATGTAATGACTATTTCCCATTAATTTGTGCTGGTTTTGGCTGGGATAGAGTTAATTTTCTTCACAGTAGCTGGTGTGGGGCTGTGTTTTGGATTTGTGCTGAAAACAGTGTTGATAACACGGGGACGTTTCTGTGACTGCTGAGCAGTGCTTACACAGAGCCAAGGCCTTTTCTGCTCCTCACACCACCCACCAGTGAGTAGGCTGGGGGTGCACAAGGAGTTGGGAGGGGACACAGCCAGGACAGCTGACCCCAACTGACCAAAGGGATATCCCTTACTGTATAATGTCATGCTCAGCATATAAAGCTGGGGGAAGAAGAAGGAAGAGGGGGGGGATGTTTGGAGTGATGACATTTGTCTTCCCAAGTCACCGTTATGTGTGATGGAGCCCTGCTGTCCTGGGGATGGCTGAACACCTGCCTGCCCATGGGAACTGGGGAATGAATTCCTTGTTTTGCTTTGCTTGCATGTGTGGCTTTTGCTTCGCTTGCATGTGTGGCTTTTGCTTCACCTATTAAACTGTCTTTATCTCAACCCACGAGTTTTCTCACTTTCACTCTTCTGATTCTCTCCCTCATCCCACTGGGGGTGAGTGAGCGAGCGGCTGCGTGGTGCTCAGCTGTCAGCTGGGGTTAAACCACGACACATCCTTCATGCTTGTACAGATCCTATCGTATCCTTCTCAGTAGGGTCCTTTCCAAAGAACTCCCCTCTATTGATGCAGCACGTTGCCAGATCTGTCGTACGCTCTATGGGAAAAAGCCATTTGTGTTTTGCAGCACAGGTCTGTAATTTGTAATTATCTCCTCAATTTGCCCCACAACTACACCTTAATGTCAGAAACATGTAAAAAACTTCCCTTTTTTCTCTGTCTGCATTGCTAAACAATCTGGTACATTAAGGTGTTTGTCAGATATAAAGAGGTGATCGTTAGAGCAAATTTTATTGTACTGTAGTTGCATTCTGGCATTGAAGGGAATACTATGCCTGAAAGAAAACTGTAATCACATTCCTATCAGGAATATGGTTTTGAAAATTTTCTTCATTTTATCTCTATAGTAATTTATATATCATATCATATCTCTATCTAGGTTTGTTATCTATCTGTAACTCTGTCTTGCATTCCTAAATGGTGTGCAAATTTTGTCCAGGAAAGAGACAATGATTCAACTATATTTTGCAGGCAGCTAATTTATTTTCATGGTAGGTTAAATGCAGGGCAGCTCGGTTAAAGTGTTTCCTTTACTTTAAGAAAAAGTCTCATAGAAATCTAATCAGATTTCTACAGTTGTGTTACATTTGGGAACCGAGTAGTTTTTAGACAAAACAGGCTCTTGCAGCTGAGGCTGTCATTTAGTTCAAGGCGGTACTCTTTCTTCCTGAAATTCAGAGATTTTAAAGTTGTCTGTTATACAACGCAAAGTAGTTAGTTTTGAGTACAAAATTTTAATTTTGGAATCTTAGATCTTTCAACCTATTTTTACTACTATTAATTTTAACTTAATAAATTTTAAATTATACCTTTGCATAATAATAATAATTCTGCATATTATAATTAAATTTTGACTTTTCAGAGCCATATTTCTTGAGAAACAAATTATAATCCAATCTTAACATTCCTATATAAATGTAAACAAGGAAATCCATTTTTAGGTATCTATGTGCCCAGTTAATTTAGGCACATTTTACGCTGTTTCTGCAGCTCCTCCTGAAATCTGAAGGGTACTCCAATTGTAAATGTGTTTGCATAATGCCTCAGTTTCAGAACCCAAGTTTGAAAATACTGACTTACACTGCCAATTCTTCCTCTTCAGAAGTTCCTCCAAAACAAAAGAACTAGTTCATAATAAACAGGATTTTTGGTTTTTAAAATGAAATTACAATCTTTAAAAATGCACAACAAATAGTGCATCCAATTAATTAGCCAGTTAAGGAAGACAGCTGTCCATTCCTGTCATGCTAAGGTTTTTAGTTACCAAAGTGCACAATGACTCTTTGCTTTTTTGGACAGCAGCTCATGCACTGTTAGTCTCATACTTTGTAAAACAGAACCCTTAAGTGCTCATGACTTTACAGGACGTTTTCAGGTGATGAAAATAGCTTTTCCATCATTCTAATCTACTGATTTCATGATGTTCTTCTTTTCAGTAGCACATTACAAAACAATTTAGGATGATGAAAACAGTTGTTCCGTCATTCTAATTTACTTATTACACAAGGCTCCTCATTTCAGCAGCTCATTGTCTTGACGAATCACCCAAATGGTGAATGTAAAGGACAACGAATTGTCTTTTTAAGATTAACGAAACTTTGTAAAAATAATTCGAAGTGAACTATGAGAAAGTCTATGTAATCCAGAAAGTGTCAGCTCTTGGAAGTATTATAGTAACTCATGCTCTGCATTCTACTGGTATTGCTTTACATTTATGAATAGGAATAAAGGTATCCATCAAAGGACCTGATGAAATATCTGTGCTGTATTTTTATTTGTACATTTTATCTACATAAACATATCCTCTCACCCCGGTAGGAAAGCAGAGAATATAGCACTTTACTTACAAAGATTTCTTGATTATTGTATTAAGAAAGTTTAAGAAGTTATGTAGTGTTAAAACATTTACAAGGCATTTAAAATCAATTTCTTTGAAGGGATCATTGTATGCCATCAGCAAGGTGCTAATTACATGAAAAGGAATGGATGTACGGTCTGGATTTTTTTTTTTTCCTTGGGTAGCTAATTTCTATTCTTCCTAACTGCTTCTGGAATAAAAACAAGTCATGTTTCATCAGAAAATATATCCCTGAGATGATCCTTACAATGACTATAGCAATCTGCTAGTGACTGGTTATTTAACAATTTTTAATGTGTAAAACAAATCTGCATATTGATCTTGTCACAAAGAAATAAAAGATTCTCTGTAAATATTTGCAGTTTTCAGCTTCTAAAATCAATCTAATCATAACACAGACGATACAAAAAGCTACAGCTTTCAAGTGTTTAAAACCTGTAATGTCTGTAAAACAACATCGATAAGGTTGCTAATTGGGAATTTATAATTTCTACATCTTGTCCTTTAAAAGTCTACTTGTACCTGAACCTAAAAGCCCCACTGATTTGCAGCCAAATGGAAAATGTAAGTGTAAATGAGTTTACAACTTTTGCCAATACTATTTACTTTAAATCTGTGACGATTTGCAATAAGCACCTGGATTTACATTTCATGCTGCAAGTGATTAATCCATTCTTTTCCAAAGCGTGACCACATTACCACTCTTTAGGTCTTTTCAAATGAATTGAGATATGTTAAGCATGGTGCGCTTGCACTGGAATTGGTTTTCCTTTGTAAAAGATTTTAAGCTTCTTTAAGAAAATCAAGCAAATAATTGAAGGTTTTTGGGGTTTGGGTTTTTTTTTTTACTCTACTAATAAAATCAGGAGACTGTGGTGAGATCTAGCGGCAAGTAGTTTGATGTCCTCAGCAGGACACCAAAAGTCAGAAGCAGTGCTGTAAATTCAGTGTGGGGCTTCGACACTGTGCTAAGTGTGGCCTGAATCTCTGGGGCTTCCCTTTGATGCAAGTGCAGTATATTAACTGGAAAAGCATTCACTTTTATTTGTCTGTACTGTCTGCGACAGCAATATCGCCTCATTTAGGCTAGTTCAACATGAAAATGCACAGAGAAGCAATCTGTTACAAATTAGCACAGCTCCCCTTTCATTTTACTAGCTAGTAATTGGAAGGGGTTACAAAAGTGTAATTTATCAGATTATATGTGTTTATCTTTTTGTGGGGACAGCATGCCTTTGGTGAATTTTCCTACGCACCCTGAGGGAATAATCTTTCCTTGATGTCCATTAGATCTGAAAGAAAACAATGACGCCTGTGAAATATAGGAGTATAATTTGTTGGGTTTGAGAAGGAACAGTTTCCCAGACATCTAAAATGGTATTAATGACTTTATTAGAACCTTACCGTTCCTTGGAAATGCTTTTGCTCTCTCGTTTCCAAATGGTCTTGAAGTCACTGCAGAATTCGTACCACACCGTGAAAACGTAGTTTGGTGTGATCTCCTTCTCGCCAGGCTTTGGCTTTATCCCAAAGTATCCCACTGTTTCTTCAAAGCTACGAGGGGGGGGGGGGGAAAAACTGTCAACACGTAAGCCCGCTGGGGAAACAGTTTCTCTGAGGGCTGGTTCCCAATTCAGTAGTCAAGGCTGGTAATTACCATAACTTCCCCTCAGCCTTGGAAACCGTAGCAGCAATTCACGCTGAGTATAACTAACCTTCCAACACCTACCTCATTCCCAGGAGGAGAACTTACAGATGCACGAGCCATCGTAGAGATATGTCATACAGGCAAATCAACGGGCAGTCAATTTTCATGAGAAAAACTTAACATCTTGCGTTTCAGGAAATGCTGTCTATACCTATATCATCTATATCTATATCTATATCTATTTCTATATCTATATCCATATTGATTTCTTTAATTTCATTCTGCAGCACTCCACAAAGATCTTATTCTCCCATTTATCTTTACTGAAGGACTACAGAAGAATCACAGGCCAAGTCAGGAAAAATCTACACTTGGATAAAAATAACCTTCAAGCACTTAGGGAAAATTGGGAGTAGCAACAAAAAGCCACAGACAGTGCCAATAGTCAGTTTGCAAGGCTTTCACTGAAAATAAATCATCTCTGTCCGCATGGGTCAATAAGCAAGTAATTTTATGAAAATACATTGCCAATATTTTAATGCTTTTTTATTTTATAATGTGGCTACTGAATTACTATACAGTCGCATATTTTCAAAGTAGTCCTTTATTATAGACGATACTTCTGATAGCATTTTAACTGATTGTGCATTTTTAACCTTTATGATATTGCTTTGTATAGACAAAATAGAATGATTCACATGACTAGGTACGTGAAAACTTATCTAAAGAAAACAAAAGAAAAGTATGTTCACTTTTGTAAAGTTTGAATCATTTTTCTCTGCAAAGCAGATGTAAAAATCTTGAAAGATTTGGTGATACTTATGAAAAATAATGCTATAATTTAAAAAGAAAGGTAACAATATATTTCAAAATAACTCATTTTTCTTGAAGTACTGATTTTATTTAAGCAAAAGAAAGTTATATTCATCTTTATAGTTGCCAATAGGTCCTAAATCTAGAACACAGGAAGTATAAATCTTGAAAATAAAATAAATAAGAGTTATGTTAAAAACTTGCAAGGAGTCCCCAACTATTCAACAGATGTTACTTCAGCAATAGATGCAGCTTCAGCAAATATTTCTTTCTTAACTTAGACTTGCATTTGCATAGTCCACATTGCATGTTTTCATACAGAATTGCCAAGGTTATGGTCAAGTTTTTTGCCTTAGGTTGAGATTCAAGCTTTTAGCTAGGCTTGAAGAATATAAAGTAACCATCAAAAATACAGAAGTTACCCCCCAAAATAAAGGAATATGTACTCCAGCTGCTTCTCAAAGTAAAGCAGCATGGATTTTAGTCACGTGAGCCAATATGCTTGGGGTTTTTTGACACTTTAAAGATGGATACAGCTTCTAGGACATGCTGAAGAATATCACGTTTTGCCCAAGATGAGTTATTCATATAATAGTTTTTTTAAATCTTCACATACGATAACCTTAACCTTTGAAATTTCTTACATAGGTTTTGTATGAAGCATGTAACTATATTTCAAGTTAACTGGTGATCCATGGTAAAGGAATCACAATGAAATAAGTATGAATAAGCCAATAACATTCTGAGCTGAAGGGTCTGTAGGGCACTACAAGGAGAAAATAAATAAATAAAGAAAATAAATACATAAAGAAAAAACTAATACACCTTTAAATATCTGTGTAAACCATTCTAGAATTTCAAACCTTAAAAATACTAAAATACCTTAGTCATAATCACATGGTAAAACCATTTATGCCTACTGAGGAATGTCATTTCCATTACATTCACTCGGGCCAAATATTCCTCAGCTGTTCATACCCCCTGACAAGGATAGCTGAGCCAGGAACAGCAAGACCAGAAACTCTCTTCTCAGATTCGCTTCGTGTAACATCGTGCTCTCTTCTTCCTAACGGAACCCTTCTCCATCCCAGATGTAGCTGATACAGTCGTCTCTGCACGCTCCGGGATTCTGAGTTCCTGCACACTCTCTCTCACTCTGCCTTCATCCTGATGCTTAGTCCCAATTTCCTCTTCATGTTTCATCTTCAGCCCTTCCCCCAGTAGCTCTGTTTTGCTTTCACCCAGCTTAATCCACCCTCCCGGGCTGCTTTCTGACTTTCAAAACTAACAAACAGATCTTTTTAGCAGTAATTTAAAATGCTGACCGTTTAGTTAGCAATTGAAAAACCCAACCTCCTTGTCAGACAACTAATTCCTCAAGTCGACCACAAATTAGGTGTACCTCCATACCCCGGAGAGTCTACTCTGCTCCAGAAAGGCTACAAAGCAGAGAGAATATGAAAGAGCCCGTGCCACAAACGGTAGGTTTGTAGCCAGGCAGAAAAGAAAAAAGCCAGCCAGCCACCTTTGACAAACGAAATTAAGAGGTAAAGCCCCAGCTGACGTCAGGCGATAGCTCAGCCAATTTAGGCACCTTTTGCAAGCAAATGGAAACAGTTCACCTAAGACTCGAACTGCATCCGGGAGGTGTCTGTCTCTCTTTTCCTGACTGTCTAGGAAGACTAACCTAGGTCCCTCAGTTAGGTGGAGTGATTCTGGGCTCAGAAAAGTAACATAGAAGTCCAGATTACCACAGATCTGCCTTTAGTGACCATGAAGAAAACAATATCGCTAAGAAGTTAAAAATTAATTTACCTCAGCTGACTTATAGCAGTTCCGTACTTAACACAAACAAGGTCAAAGGCAGATCTTTCACTCTCACACAACTGTGATTTGGTAAACAAAATTTATTAGAAATACTAACTTATTGCATATGTTACTGTCTATCTCTAAATCAATTTATCTCACTTCTCTCCCTATTTTGCCTCCTTTGGTCTAAGTAACACACAGATATTCAGGCAATAAAAACATTAGGATTTCACTGGTTTCTTAGTATACGGCATTCAATAGCCTGAGCGCTGAAAACGTTCAGTGACGATGAAACTAATTTTTACTACTTTAAGTGGTTAATCAGTTATTACAATATTCTGTAAAACTCTGATTCAATTCAGTGTTGACAGTAATTAAAACCTCAAACACAGTACACTGTTTGGCTAAAAACTCAGCTGAACTTTTTCCTGGAAGACTACATAAGAATTTTTCAGAAAGCATATTACTTCTTTGAAGTACAGATCCTTTTTCATATTTAATGTAATTCCTAAGATCAATAACATCTTTGACCAAAATAAACTGTTAGAAAACACTAGCAAAAACCTTACCATTTTTGTGCATTTTCCAAACTGCTCTCTTCTTTTTTACGTTCTTCTTTAGCTGCCAATGAAAAACATTTCAAAGACATAAATTACTGCCTTACTGTTTTAAAGATCCCACAGATTA
The DNA here is from genome assembly GCF_028858705.1 of Grus americana. Taxonomy (NCBI): domain Eukaryota; kingdom Metazoa; phylum Chordata; class Aves; order Gruiformes; family Gruidae; genus Grus; species Grus americana. Next base: position 36,104,520 of record NC_072856.1, on the reverse strand, counting down.
AACATCTCTTACATTAAAAATTGGAGAGGTTGTATGCTAAATATAATAAAAGTGATAAAAATTTTCTAATTTTCAATTTTCATTTATTTCATGTGCCTAAACGAATGCTTCTAATGTACCAATAAAGTGTATTAGATTTGAAAAGTTATTTAAAATCCATGCTTTAATATGTGGTGGCAGACATTAATCTGAATAAAAAGCAAATAATTAAACCTGACTTACAGATTTTAAAAAAGAACATCGTGTATGTTGTTTTATTGTTTCAGACCAGAACTTACAAATTTAGACCTGTTTTTGCAGTGCAAATAATTGGAAGTTCAATTGGAATTGAACAGGTACCAAACATAGTTAACACCAACTGTTCCATATAGCTATCACATTCTGTTCAGGAAGCTGGAAAGTGAAAACACATGTACTAAGTTTTAAATGTATGGTATGTACATGATTTTTTTTTGAAAAAGCAGCCAAGAGTTTGAAATATGGTTAGTGCATCTGAGCCCCTCTGTTACAGAACGCTCACACGAACTACTTAAAAGGATTTCATTTTCAAAGGATGGGCATTCTCTACTTTTGAAAATGTTTCCTGAGCTGCATATTCAAGCAAAAGCACTAGTTTTTTCACAAAATGCTCACCCATTCTTCTCAGTACAGTGGAGCAACTTTAGCTGCGGCAGAATACCACATATGTAAAACGATACTACCATGGAAAAGTTATTCCCATTCCACATTAGGATAATCCTTTAAGTGCAAATGTTAGTATAAACAGAATTCAGACAATTCTTTATACAAAGATAAAGAACTGTATCTTCTTGCTGCTCAGTCTATTGGAGTGCATTGGCTGGCTGAAATACAGTTACAAACTTGAGTTCACAGGCAAGGCAACTGAGAAACAGATCCTGAGCGATTCCATTGCATTATAAGGCTACCGACACAGAGGTTTGCACTAAGACAGTTGAATAATTTAAAAACTGGATTACTTCAGAACATTTGCTGTTAACAAAAGAAATTAATTTCAACTTGTATGTTTACCTACATTGGGCAAGCGTGTTGGCGAGACTTATTCAGATTATTTCAGTATGGCAAAAGTCAGAAACAATGATGTCGTGCGCCCTTTGCCAGGAAAACAATTAATTCTATACCATTAAATTCTGCACCTCAAATCTTGGTGGCAAGACAGCTGCAATTGAAATAGATAGGGCAGCTCTGATTCATTGCGTTCATCTTGGGCTCCTGAGAAATTCAGCTGAAGTTAACCTGCTATACTTAATTCATTATTTCCACAGCTCTTTCATTTTATATCATTAAAAGTAGAAAACATAGGTTGGAATTCTGATGGTTCATCATGATACAAAATAAACTACATATAGAAAAACAAAGATGGTTAAAAGCTGAACTGTGTATAAAATTGTACACTTTATGATTCCATAATAATTTCTTTCTGTTTTTTAAGGAGATGAAAAATTGTCAACTAAGGCAAATTTCCCACCATACCTACATTCACAGCTACAACAGAAATTGAACATCCTCAGGTCCCTGCGCACGAACAAGGACGTAATAACTAACAATGACAACATGCTTACATGTTTACAGTTAGGTGGTAAGACCTGACTTACTGTTTTTCAATCTTGTAAAAAAAGAATAAGGGAAGATAGAGGAAAGAAATTTTAATTTGTTATAGAAAATAGAAAAAAGGTGTGACTTCTAGGAAGGAACACACAAAGTTTACATTAATATAATAATGTGTGTGTTTGTGTACCAATACAAAGGCAAAGAGGAAGGAAGAAAATAGCTATATTGTATGACAAATAGTATTTTCCATAAGCATGTCTACCAAGGAACTATTTAAAAGCATTTATTTGAAATTTAGATGTTGAGACTTGTTAAGAAAACAAATGAACAACTCTGCAACAAATTCTACGTAAATAGGGGTTACAAACACAACATAATGTGTAAGACAAGAAACCAGAGCAATTTTCTAATCTTCCATACAATTTCTAAGCAATTTTCCACACAGAATTTGTAATATTCTGCTCTTCCCCCCTCCCTCCCCAGCCTGCAATAACTAACACTATCAATGCTGTCAGTAAAGGTTTCCAGGAAACATTGTATTTTCCTCAACAGAGTCCTCAAAGCCCCATAGTCAGGATATCAATCCTTGTCTTAATTTGTGGAATTACTGAAGGCAATTGAAATAATTGCATCAATGAAAGAACTTCTTTCTTTTTATTTCTCCGGCAAGACCACATTTGCTCGCATAGAATTTCCTTTTTGCTGAAGTGGGATCATGTAATTCTTTCATCCTTAGACCACATGCTTGATCTCAGTTTCCTCAGTTTCCTGAAGTGCAGAATGTACTAACAGCCCGATCAGACTGGCACAGGGATTCCTCCAGCCTGACATCCTGCCGCTGGCAGACACTGAAGCAGGTGCTCAGTTAGAGGTAAGGACCAGGACAAACACACGATCCTTCCCCTGAGCGTTCTCCTGCCTCTGAGGTTCTGCAGTTCATACAAAATGCTTCCCGCACTGGATGTCACTTCAATGCAATTCTCAATGGGTTCTCTCCCAAGAACTTGCTCATTCTCTGCTTAAGCTTTTATAAGCTTTTTAGGTTCCACAAACTGCTGTGGCAAGTCTTCTATAGCCTAACTACATGCAGCACATTTTGTTTTGAAATGGACTCCTGGCATCTCTCTCTGTTACTTGTATTGGAGAAATGCATGACTGTGCCAAACACTGAAATACAGTGACTATTGGCATTAGCTTTTTGATTAGGATGCTTTTGAAGTTAATTTCCTCACTGTCCCCATTTATTGAGCATTGATTTGGTTTGCAGATAAGTTTTGGTGCTTGCAAACTAATCAGGAAACTAAACAGGAAATGTTTATGTCCACAGCAAATGCACTCCAATACTTAATAGGGACAAAAGGATCAAAATAATGCTTGAGCCTTCAGACAGCCTTGAAACACAGGAGGTGGAGATGTTCACCTCAGATTAAATCTAACTCAAAGCTTAAACCTCTACTATAAACACACTGGCCTAAGACTCTGCTGCTTCAATCTGCTGATCCAATCCTACTGCACTAAATTATTCCATAAGGTAGCTGTAGATGTCCTGCATTACATGTATACAGACTACATAGAGGTCCTTCAAAATTACTTCCCAGAAGTAATTTGGTATGGTGACACCTTTCTGTCTGGCCTTGCAGTCGTTAGGCTTGACCGGCTTTGAAAATGACAGGGAACTGTCAAATGTAAACTTTGCTGCCTGGTCTCACATCTAAATGCAAGTTCTTAATAGAATCTACTGTTTGGATTTGGTTAAGTCCATATCCCGAATAAAGTATCAGATTCCATCCTATGACAAGCAGACAATCTTAATCAATATATCTTCTTTGAATATAGATATAAAAGCCAAGATCAATTAAGAATTTCTTTTTACAGACAAGAGCTTTGAAAGGAAAATAGATATTTACAAAATATGCAGTTCTAATTTGCTGTAAGAATAGTCTTTTGTAATATAGACAGCTGTAGACTCTGAAGACCAGACACTAGTCTTACTCATCTTGCTATCTGTATCTAGCTCAAAGTGTAAGAGAATAAATGGACTATGATCTTATGAGCCTGAGATATTTCTGGTGACTTTCTTTTATTAAAATGCAGAAGTAAGCATTTGAAGAATCGTGATCCTGTAACAGTTCTAAGAGTGAAACAGTACTAGAGTGAAATAGTAAAAAACCCCAACTTATTTCTTCTACATGTTCTGCTTGCTGAGGATGGGACAGCATGCCAAACGCTATTTTGAGAACAAGAAATGACCATAAAATATTTATTTTTAATGGGTCTAATATATGCATAGCAGCTTCCAGATACAACAGAACCAAGACCTCTTCATGCATCAGGCTACTGTGAAATAGTTCCCCAGAGAACAAAGAAAAGAAAATATTGGATACTGGCACAGACTGAAAGTTGGATGACAGTAACTAAGAGGCAAGTACAGAATGATGAAACTACTTGCTCTAAAAGGGGAGGATAAAAAAAAAAAAAAGGGTAGACACAACTGCCCCAAAATCTCATAGTTACTTGTGCCCTTCTAGTAAAAATTTTTAACACTTACTGAGTCTGACTGGATAAATTTTCTGGTATTTCTCTCTGATCTTAAATATATGAATGCATGTAAGAAGGATAATTCATGCAAGTCTACTGATCTAGTTGTACCCATTACAACTTTTTTACTTTTCAGTATCTTACTCTTTTCCAAATTGAAAGATCTGATGCATAACTCTTTATAAGTTTTCTAAAGAATAGCAATCTTCAAAATTATGAGAACACTCAGGCAACTACTAGTTAGGATGGAGACATCAGAACTCTTAGTTTTACATTCCAAGGCTGAGTTCATATGGTTCAAAAAATGTATGCTTCATGAACTTTTTAGACTAGTAAATTATAGGTTTTTATGCAAGGGGAAAAAAAAAGACCCTAAACCAAGACATTTGATTTTTTTGCCCCAAGGAAGGGAATGTGTCTTTTCTGACTCATGTCTTCCAACCACCCAGGGTTAAGATTAAGACAGAACCTAGACATAGACACCTCCTCCCCCCCAAAAAAACCCCAGACAATCCCAAAACCAAACAAGAAAACCAACCAACCAAAGAAACCCCACAACCAAACCCCCCAAAAACCTCACACCAAAACAAACCATGCAAAACCAAAACAAAACCCCTAATGACATTCCTCTCTGAACTTTATAGAGCCTGGACAGATACTGTTAAAACAGTGGCAGAAGGTTATTACACATTTTTCTAGGCTCACAAGAACTCAGCTTCCTTGTTAAAGACTAAAACCTCTTAAGTAGTCAGGCTGGAAGGTAGTCAAAAGATGAAATCCATCCTAGAAACATACTAGCCCCTTAATCAAGGGTTGAGGCAGAAAGGTATATCCCCAGAGAGGTTCAGCTGAGTTATCTTTTTCCAAAGTGCTGAATGTCACATTCTATGACACTACCGAGTAAGGAGAATAAGCAACAATAGACCTTATTTTCTTGGTGTTTTTAAATCACAAAGACATACCACCATTTGATAACAGAGATCAAAATCTCTTAGAAATTATCTATCGCTGATATACTTGGGTATCAGAAGTCGAACTCAGAATACTCTATGGCTAAAAGTATACTTTATGATTCTCCACCCTCAAGTACAATTGTCATACAAGGGAAACTTTTTAATAACACTGTTTAATCAGAGACTATGCAAAGTGGAAGAAAAAGCTCAAACGTGGCCTTCTAGGTGGGTAAAAAGACTAGAGAGGATCATCAAAGACAATGTAGATGTTCTCTGTTTTTGTACAAAATTCTGGACATGTTTAAACTCCTAGACACTATAGTAGTACAAAGAACAGCAGGATCAACGGTAGGATTAATTTAGCCTTCTTCGGTTTTGGTTTCAATAGAGCTGTTACCAGTGAAACTTTCTGAATAGACTTCATTTTTAAGAAATACTTTACTCAAGACTTACTGGACCACAAGTAATAATATGGAAAACAAAATTTTCACAGGGGTACACTTGCTAGCACATTACAGTTCTTTGAGCTACAAAGAACTATCATGAACAATCTAATGAAAGTGTGCTTTCCTAAGGATTGTTATTTTAGAGTCATGGTGGGTTGACTCCAGCCATTGACCACACAGCCACTTGCTCACTTGTCCCCCTTTCCCCACAGTGGGATGGGGGAGAGAACAGGAAAAGCAAACGCGAGAAAAACTTACGGGTCAAGATAAAGACAGTTCAATAAGTGAAGCAAAGGAGAAGAAAAAAACAAGTGATGCGAGGGCAATCACTTACCACCTCCCACGAGCAGACTGATGCCCAGTCATTTCTGGAGCAGTGACTACTTCTCCCAAAATCCTTTCCCCTACTCTTTTATTGCTGAACATGACATTACATGTATGGAATATCCCTTTGGTCAGTTTGAGTCAGCTATCCAGGTCGTGTCCCCTTCCAACTCCTACCCACACCTGGACTACTTGCTGGGGGGACAGAGTAGCAAAAAGAGAAGGCCTTGACAGTGTGCAAGTGCTGCTCAGCAATAGTCAAAACACTCTTGTGTTATCAATGCTGTTTTAGCCACAAATCAAAAACACATCCTCATACTGACTCTATGAAGAATAATAATTCCATCCCAGCCAGACCCAGTACAACAACACATAGCCACATAGAAAAATCATCGTAAATGAATCCTAAGATTTAGATAATTTGGATCATTTGGACAGTTTTGATGCATAAAAATCAAGTCTATAGTTATTTTTTTACTACAGCCAAGGTGTCCAGCCACTTGATTTATCATGTTAAACAACCTGTAGTTTTCAATGCAGTATGAGGTTTTATTGTTTAGCTGATGATAGCAAAGCCAACTGCATGTGGCTAACAATTTATACAAAATGTTCCTAAGTATCATCAACGTCTGTTTAATCCTTCTGTTGTTAGTGTTATCTTACTGTCTAGAAAAAGATAGGGCCCTGCATAAAAAGGCCATGAATAGAATACATTGCAAATGATATAAATGAGCAATTTGTATACTATAATACATGGAAATACATTTCATTACCTGACACTGCCAGAATCTGCTTTCTTGAAATGTGAATTTTAAAGGAACGGAAATCAAATGAATAGAATCTTTTAAACAAATTAACAAACATCAAGTGCAAATAAACAAGTCTTCATGAAAATACAGCTATGAATGCAAGAGAATGTAAAATCAGAAAATGGATAATCTCTCTTTTCCTTTTTTTTTTTTCCTTTTCTCTCATTATCAAACTGTAATATACTGTATTTTGAAAACATGGCTTGACTAAGAGTAAGTATGGTACTGACTATGGAAATTGGGGTTTTGGAATTGTTGAAGACATGGAAATTCAATTTTTAATTTAGTATCATATGCTACTGGGATGAAGTTTTACATTTCATACAGACTAAATCCAATTTTAGAACTGTTTTACTTTTTGAAAACACATCCTATAATAAAGCATATAGCAACAGAGGGTATAAAAGTTCTCAGAAATTACGTACTCACAATAAAAATGAAATTTGTAATTTCAGACATTTATACTTTTCATTCTCATTGTTTAATAGGATTTCTCAAACCTTAAAAGTTTTTAGCAAATTATGAAGTTTCAGAAATTCTAGAGGAGGTCTAGAACAGGAGGTTCCTTTTCTAGGAAGAGATATACTCAAGAAACATCTATTTATCTAGAGCTATACATAAATCTTGAACTTTCTGCTATTTCAACATTATTATATTGAGTTACTTTTAATACAACCATCTTTTGTGAAATAATATTACTTTTAAGTTAGTTCTATACAAAAAATTCTTATTGCTTAAGGACAGACTTCATATATAACCATAGCAATCAGGAGAGAATACACAGTGTAAAACATTTTCCATTTTATTTGGTTTTTTTTTATTGTATTGTATTCAATTTCAAATTTGAAAAATACATACTTAATATGACTGCAAATTATTTCATGTGGCTACAGTCCACCATTCTCATGCAGGACCTTTTTTGTCTTATAAAAATGTTCTATTTCAGAAACAATAAAAACCCTTACGAGTTCTATGTACAGATTCCTAGCAACTAATGTTTCTAATATGTGTTACTTGCTTAACTTTCTTTAGCTAGTTACTAACTTCTAGTTGGTAGGCTTTACGAACTCAGGGAATTCAACAGACAGCCTGGAAATTACATGTAAATATTTCATTCCATGTCTAATATAGTTTTCTATTCCAGTATAACAGAATGCAAAAAATCCCCAAAACAAACGATCCCACGCCCATCAAGAGATCTTTCGTCTATGGTATCAGTTAAGCAAAAAGGTCTGGGAGCAATCGAATCCATGAAACTTGGCCTACTGTGGATCTGTATTTTAGAGTTAGTTCCCAGATGGATTCATTAATGTTTAATTAAGGGTTGAGTTCATGATACAGCCTTTCTCTCCCTGGAAAGCTAATAGGGTCACTCTTGTCTATTTAGCCACATATTTTTATTGAGATTTTAGGAGCTTAATATCTTAGGATCTCTAACTCTGTCACATTTGGTCAAGATCGGCCAATGCATTAAAAATTACTGGCAGGGGAACAATCAACGGGCAGTGATCACATAAGCCTTGTTTCCTTTACCTCTTCTCTAAATTAGAAAATGTCACATTTTTAACGTGGGATTTGGCTATGCATTTTTTTTTAGATGGTTTAAATACTGGTATAGACATCTTAAATCCTTTCAAAACAATCTTCAGAACACTTGCTGCCATGAGGTCTTAATCATGCTTCCCTGAAACAGTCCTTACAAGTTTATTTTCCTTTGCAGTGGTACAAAAACTGTTTTTAACTAAGAAACCCACATCTAATGATGAAAATGTACAAATGTTTCTATCATACAAAGAGTCTCTGTGCAGTCTTGGAAAACTGCTTAACAAACAAGTTTCCCCATAAGTAATCAGGAAAATTAGTTACCAACTGTATCTTAAGTACTGGGCGAGGACTAATTAATTAACATTTACTACACAGAAATTGTTAAACATTATAAGAGATTCAGTATTTTTAATGTTACCAAACCATAACAAATTGTAGACATTCGTACACACACAGAGGCACACACCACCAGCAGAACACACTCACGCAACACATTCAAGAAAGTGTTTATTATCATAGGTAATAAAAAACCTAGGAAATTATGTTTTCTTTTAAAAGTGATAATGCTGTCTATAAATGTGCCAGAAAAAGTGTGGAAGGTCATTTTACCAGAGCATTAGAACTAATTATGGAGAAAAATTTTTTTATATTTATTTTCATAAAGTCCTATATTTCTTAAAATGTATGTTTCTTAGCACGATGCTTATCTTGTAATCTATGAGAGGAGATTTTTAAATTCAAGCTATTTTTTCAGTTAGCATCTACACAGAAAGATAATTGTTGCACTAAAATTGGGACTACCATTAGTCTTACTTTCCTGTGTTCTGGAGTTTTAATTACAAAGCAAGTTTTAGCATTACATTTTAAAATTTATTCCAATTATATTGTTTGAAACCGCATTCTGTTAAAATACAATCAAGCCATTAATCTCTCATTCTCCCACACTCGTGGTTCCAGAGAATAAATATTTTTAAAGCATATTAGTACTTAAACACTATAGAAATATATTCTAATTTCTTTTTAATAAACACTTACAACGTGGTCTAATTGCAAGATTAATCTTTGAGGTGACTAAATGTATCTAGTTTATAGAACTGAAAAAGCAGTTCTAACCCTTTCAAACAGAACAAGGTTAAATCCAGTCTGTGTTTGGGAAAACTAACTATCCAGGTTAGCTGTAACTACAATCTCCTGTTGTAGCAGAGGTAAAAACTTTAAGGAGCAGCACATTTTTATACCAAGGACATTACTTTTAAACAGTTGAATGATTATTAAAACCAGTAAGATGCAGGAGGTCTTCTCAAAAACATAAGAAGGATATGAAAAAAAAGGAGTTAATTTGATGGCGAACCAACAGCTAATCTGGTGGGTAAAGGATGAATAATTACACCATCATAATTAAACTAATTTCAGAAAAGCTTGTGAAATTTGTGGCCTGAAAACTTTTAGGAGAGAAAAGCCATAGCATTGCCTCCTCCTGTGGAATGATAACAATGATTTATGAAGCTAAAGTAATTTCTGCTGATTGAGCTCAGTCAAGATTGGTTTCACATGATCAGCTAAAGTACAGCAATGCGCGATGTGTAGTGGCCCCACATGTTTGAACACACTAGGACATGCTCTTCTAGGTGATCCAAAGGATGGGGGTGGGGGGTTAAAAGCCGCTGCTTTGTTTTCCCTACATTTTCCCCTCATTAGGATACACTCCTCCTGCAAAGTAAGCCACTTCTGGTGGTCGGGAGCAAAGTCTCATTGTAAATGCACAGCAGGATAGTGGCAAAGCTGAGATTAATTCTCCATAGATTTATATAGACCTTTCTCACTGTTGATTGCTTGTACTGTTTCAAAGGTGCGTATGTTGCCTTTTTTTATTGCTGGTTACTGACTTTATTCCAGCATATGGTGGTTGGCGCCATGACACAAAGTGAACATTTTATACTAGAATTAAAGTGGATATTTGACAGTTTCTGTCAGAAAGTTCAGAGCAAAGAATTTGTGAGACAAGATTTATTGCATATTTTATATGGGACACATCTGTTTCTTTGCTACGTTTTTGTTTAAATAAAAAAAGCAATGAAGGTTCTTTAAGAAACAAAGACTGTCAATAAAAAGCATGAACAGAAAAACTACATTATTGAGAACGAATTTAATCATTCTGACCCTCTAAAAATGTGCTGCTTGGAAGTATGACAGTCACCTTCCCCTTTTTGTTCAGCCGTATAGACAGGATGGGGGAGGAGAATTTCAAGTCCAAACTGATTCTCAAATATACAGCTACACACATTTAAGGCTAAATCAAATCAAAATGAAAATCAAATCTAAGTATTGATTCTGGACATTCACATTTAAATGTAAGGTGAAATAGTAAGGTAGATTTTGCCTATTTTTTTTTTTTCAGTATCCATAACTGCATATTATGACGTGAAATTTGCCAAATGAACTTATTCTGAAAATTTCTTATAAAACTATAGATGAGGTATAACAAGGTATACAGCAAACTTCTCCACATTTATCTATTAACATCACTGAACTTGACCTCTAAAGTTCAATGTTTTAGTCTTCATCACACTCAAATCAAAACCGAATTTGGAGAACACCTAGTAGGATTTTGTTTAAGAAAAAAACCCAAACCTGTATGCCTTATAGAAGAGAGGAAAATTTTTTCAATAAAACTCTGAATTTTCAACCAAGAACCTTCCTGTTTATAAAGTTTCTTAATTAGTATGAAACCCTAAGATTTAGCTTGAGAAATATGAAATTCAAAAAGGTGGAATTAAATAAGAAAGAACCAGTACAAAAGAAAGAAATTATAGTGCTCAAAAATCACATATGTCTTTATGAAAAAGCATGTGTGTCTTATTTAACTTCCACTTAAAGAACATATCAATAGAAAAATCACCTCCGCTGGACTACATACATTCTACACAAATAGTTATGACAGATTGTTAAAAAAATATATATCTCATAATATAAGCTCAATAATTTCCTAAACAAAAATGCAGTAATTTCCTCTACAAAACCAGAAATATTTGTCAAATGATTTCATATTACCAATGTATTTAAATCTTATTTTTAACTCAAAGTTCTTCTACAACTTAGAATTATGCAGAAAAATTTATCTAGATACTAGTTTGAGAGGCCTGTAATTTGAAACAAAAAGTAAAAAAGAGGCAACCTTGGACCTGCAACATTTCTCCTTCTTACCACAAATAAACCACAGGATACTAACTTTAAAAAGTATTTTGTCAGGATTCTTTTAATCAATGTTTTTACAAGAAACACCAATCTACATTCAAGTACAAGGCATATATTTTTTCTTGTACTTGCTTGCCTTCTTTGCGATAAACACATAGAAGAATATTTTTTTTTAAAAAGGATCTCTAAATTTCTAAATAAAATCCCTACTATTCTCCTTATGGGGAAAGGATGATGGGAAAAGTAAAGCATGTGTGACATATTAGCCAGACCCTTTAATTAATTCCTACAAAAAGTGCTCAGATACCACCATGATAAGAGAAATGAGAGTGTGTACAAAAGAAAAAAATCTGATGTTAATTTAAGCCTAAGAAAATAATGAGAATTATTATTGCCTCTATCTGATCTATGTTGGTTTTTTACAGCTTGCTTATTTTCTGCTGAACACTATGCTGGGAGTATCTGGATTTTTTTCCCCTCACAGTGGATGTAAACATTTTTACATGTTCATGTTTTGCCTCATGGAAAGAAGAAGAATGTGAGGATTATATAACAGGACCAGGGAATGTGAGTGCAGCAGCTAATCCCGTGACTGCAGACTTTCTGCTCACTCTTCCTCTGGGCCTTTATTACTACCTCATTGCTTATGAGGTACCTCCTATCTCCTGGAAATGGCTTTTACTCAATAATAGTAGTAGGTCCATGCAAAAGGCAGACAGAGGAATAGAAATACATGATAATTATCATTTAACTGAAATCCTAGAAAATGGAGGCAATTCCAACTGACCTATTAGTAGAAGAGTTAAATATAATTGTACTCATATTGAAGTTTTATTTGACTACCATTTTGAATTCAATCTTATCTATTAAACCCCACAAAAACTATTTCTGGGAATAATAATTAACACAAGCCATACCAATATAATTTGTATCTGGATTCATTCTGCTGTAATAACTCAGTCATAATGAGCTTAATTCCTCTCCATTTTTTTCTCCATTAGAACAAGAAAGTCTCGAATGGATTTAAAAAATCATATGCAGAGTAAAAGTAATAATACACTTTGGAATTTCATGCATCTGCATTTATAATGGCAGAATATTCTTTACATCAAATATTTAATAGGACAACCTATTTTACAACATTTTCTGGAAATGTTAGAAGATGTTTGGAAATATTTTTTTAAATTTGAAAAGAAATTTTGTTTCTTGAGACAATTTACTTCATTCACATCAAAGCCAAAACAATATCAAATTACATTAAAATGAAAAATGACTGGCATTTAAAAGGCAGGAAAGTCAAAGTTCCCGTACCATTATTTCAAACAGAAATGTAGAGTCAGCTCTCCTAACTGAGCTTGGGGATTCTCTGTCCTAGGAACTGCTCAATTACACGTACAAAAAGAAGCCCCAATGTGGAAAGCTTAAATAATCTTAAACACAGATGTCCCTTACCCAACTCCCAGTCAACTCTAGGTCAACACTGGGTCAGGCCCTGTGTGCAAAACTCAAGGTAAGGAAACGTATTATCAACATTTACTGACAAACTGTACCCATAACTCTATAGTTAATCAAACCAAATACATTATATAGAGGAGTTTTTCCTTTTGGCATTATATTCTTTGACATTTAAAGTTTTCTGCTTGGCCACAGAAGCTACACTGTTGTGTCTGGTCAGGTATCCCTGCCTGTCCTAGGGTGGAGATACCACGTTCTCTGATACCACGTTCCATTCCAGAGATGGCAATGCTTCGTGGCGGGAATTTTCAGATTATAAGGCATTCTCAAAATGAAAGACTCTATACACATGCTTTGTGCAAATAGTTATATTCTAAAATATGCTATACAGTAGCTGAAAAGAAGTCCTTTAAGAAATATTTTTGAGACATTTTCGAAGTAGCTGACTTGGGACAAAGTTTAGATAGCTGAAAAATCAAAAGAAATAAACCTACTGATTTCTCCACCTCTGTTAAGGTGTTCACAAAGCAGCAACGTAAGGGCTCTTTGCAGGACGAAGATGCGTTTTTAAATATCCTGCCCTGGCACCTGAAGGTATCACAGAAATTGTTGCAGGAGAGGCTGAATGATGACCTGAAATCAGACTTCTCTTGCATTTGGGAGAAGTCTGTCTTTTATCACAGCTGTAATCTTAAAACACTGTATCATCCATATGTTTTTACTCTGTCATTCTCCAATTTTGAGAGCTTAGTAGCAACCTGGTGCTTTGTCTTTTAATTAGCTTCAAGTTTCTGAGAATTGCCCTATGGACATTGCGATTGTTATTTTTGTTCTCAAAACAAATGGTCCTGCTACATCCTGTTCAACAAATTTGGGTGTCAAATTTATTTATCTTTTTTTCTTAGAAAGAAGCTTCCTTCTGATGGCTATTTCCTGTCTGGCCAACAGATTTTACCTGTTATCATTGCTTAAAAAAGAAAAACATAGTTTACCTCATAACAGAATTTAATCCAGAGACCTCCAATTTCCTGCTGATATCAGTATCTAGTATTTTTATCAATCATGCTCAAAAGCATTAAAACAGGATACTCATGTGTTTGTGCAGGTACAAAACATAATTGAGAAAAATAATGAACATACTAAAACTACAAAAGTCTACAGAGAAATTGTACATAAATGCATACCAGATTAAGCATGTTATTGTCATAATGAGTTTGTATGATGGTAGCAGTGAAGGGTATTTCCAAGCTTAATCCAAAGACTATGGTGTGAAATTACAGAGTACAAGGGACAAACATAAGGTGAGAGTGACCAGTGTGATGGTAGGTATTGAAGGCTTTTGAGAGCAAGTGTGTTTGGGTCCTTAATAAATAATGAAGTGCATTAATCTCTTCCATCCAGTGCTTTCCCATTCTCGACTGTGCTCTTTCCTTGCAGTAATAGCTTCCATATATGTAAGCACTTGCTCATAGGATATACAATCTAAAGTAATCAATCAGTGAGCATCCTGATTTCCTGCCAAGAAGAGCTTTGACAGGGATTTAAATTCTATTAGTTCACTGACTTTGAATATCAGTAGGGCAAGACAAGGATGTAACTAGCGGAGCAAATCCAGATAAACTCCATGCTAGTGGTATTGACTGCAGTACAGAGAATAATGACACAAGAAGATAAGTAGATAAACAGGAAATCATGCGTGAAATTCATAAGTATACCATAAAGAAGAAGAAAGCAGCGGGACTAAAAGAATAGTCTAATAGAATCCATGTGAAAAGCCAACATATATAACCTACGGTTCTGTTTACCTATAAGCCTATGATATAGGCACTGGAAGAAATCCAGTGGAATTGAACAGAAAATAAAGGTTTCAATGAGAAATATTAGACTCCAGACAGCTGATAGTGGTTATACTAAAAGGTATCTGTAATTCTAGGTATAGATTTTATAACTATCATATACATCATATTTTTTTTTATTAAATCGAGGGTATCAAACTAATATTCATTATGTCACTCGCTGTTACTGGAAATCTTTCTCTATCATGAAATGCCAGTGACTTTGCAGCAGCCATGGTAATTCAGTGTAACACAATCAAACTGAAAAGAAGCCAGAAAGAACTGTTGTCTCGAAGAGATTCTTTCTGTGTCGTCTAAGAGAGGATGACATTGCATTTTTAATTACAAGTCCTTCTGAACTGCATTCATATTACACATTCTAAGGTGGTGTAACCCTCCAATTTTTATAGTAAGTCATGATATAGTGGAACTGATTATAGCAATTTGATGCATATCTGTCTCAAGAAAAAGCAATTGAAAGTTTCCTGAAAAGTCATAGTTTCAATTAACATCAATTTTTAGGACTTTGATGCTGGTAATTCTTCTGGTAGTGTAGGAGGAAACGTTCGTTTCGGAGCAAATTCTTGCTCTTTGAATCAGCTCGCTGTCAATATTGCATTAGTTAGAGGCATATGGATGCAATCACATTCCAGGACACCTTTTTTGGTGTCTCACGGACTGAGGCTATTGTCAAACTACACAATCTCAGAGTACCACAGCAATAAGGTTCTGTGCTTTGCAGACTCATGCCAATTTATGTAAATCACTCTTTCATCTGTTTAAATACAACGATCTTTGAGTGATGAAAACAGTTATGACTGTCACAAACAGTTTGAAAGATTAAAGTAATTCTGCTGCTGGCGTATAAAACAGCGTTCCACATCTAAACACAAACTTTGCCTGGTCTGTAATGTCGTTGCTGGGAAGGATAAAAAGTTTTAAGCAAACATTATCACTGTGAGGAAGTATGACATATTTTTCATGTTTGACACTGGACATAAATATCCTCCCACACTGTTTAATGTGAGAACTGCATATGTGTGGCAGAGATAATAAAACATCCCAGTGAAAACAAATGAAGAGGAAAAAAAGGAGTTATGATAAGTAGAACGGAAAATAAAGCTTTGAAGTTAAAAGTCTTCATATTTGTACAGTTTATTCACAAAAGGAAGAATCAGTATTTGATACGTAGACTGGATAGTGACAGAATCTGCAAGAGAGTCTGATGTCCCGTAGAACTGGTTATCTTTACAGACACACGACTTTTGGTTGACAGACTTGCAGGTAACAGAAAACCAGGGCAACTGTAAGATCCTTGTAAGTGCTACTGCTCTGCTGCTGCTCTTTGCACACTATATTTTAAAAGGCAGCTGTTACTGAAATTCGGTGGTCTTAAAAATATTTTTGATTTTCTTGCTTCACTTATTCAGCATTAAAACGTTCAAGAGCTTGACAAATAAAATGGAACACAAGTACCATAATCCGATATGTAGATTAAAATAAAGGACTACAACACTAGTGGGAAGACAAGTATGTGACTTAGTTTCCTGTGCAGTTTTAGAATATTTTTCTTTCTGTTAATAGTCTTCTTGGGGAGAAAAGCTATATTTTTACTGCAGAGAAGCAAGAATTTTAAATATTTCTCAGGCACTTCTGATATTTCGGTAAATCATCACAGGCAAGCTCTACCAAAGTGCTATGAATAAGGACTTAAAACATAATCTCTATATCTGTTTTAAAAACAATATAATGTTGTCAGATTGTTAAAGGAAACAAGTGCCAATGTAAATTTCTTCCTAATCTTTGACTCTAGTAGAATTTATAAAAGTATGTCCTGTTGACAGTAAAAGAGAAATAAGAAATATTATTGTATTGTGAAAATGGTACTGGTAATGGTGTCTTGGAGTATTCTTGATTTCTGATTCACTAGTACTAAATGCCATTAGCGTCCCGCCTTGTACTTCATAGACTGCTTTGATTGAAAAGCAGAAGAGTTTTGAGTGGAAAAACTTTTTTTGCTGAAACAGAAAGAATTATACTATATCATCCTCCTACACTCAAAATCCATATGGGGCTATAAGCTAAGAAAGGAAGGTTGCTTTCCCTGGGTTAATACAATGGGTACTACTAGATGAAGAGCATAAATCACTACCTATGAGCATCTATAGCACAAGAACAACATTTAAGATGGAATATTTATATACCCAGGAACAAGTAGGAAATAATCAAGAAATTGAAAGTCTGTCAGCTGAAATATACTACGGTATAGTTAAAGAAAAGTTAGTGGCATAAATGTATTATATGAAATCTGTTATAAGATGTTTTTTATGTATTGTTGAGGAAGAAAATGCAAACAAGTAAAGTTAGGTGAAAATAAATTTAAGATGGTAACAAGTAATGTGATACTAAAATTATTTGAGTAGGGATATTGGGAATGAAAACCAACAATAATAGAAATACCTTCCTGGTGTTAGCTTGAAATCAAGATCTAAATGATTTAGGCTTTCAATTATTTGGTTAAAAGAAGTCAAATATACTTCAACAAGGTTTCACTTAGAACTCTGTGATCTAAAAAACAGTGATTCCAAATAAAGAATCAATATTTCATCTTCTTACTGCTGAACAAATTTGTAAAAAATATACAGAATCACAGTATCCAATAAGAATTTGTTACTTTTTGTAACTGCAGTAACCTAGATCAACCAATTCATGTGAAATTGAGTCACGCATTTGAAAAGGCCAGAAGGTCGCTCTCTGCCTTTTTAGGCAGCCAGGTATGTTATGGAATCGCACAAGTCCCCCTGTTTACCCTCCCTATTCTCACGTCAGAGAGTGTAGCAGTTTTGATCAGAGTTTCTGGACAGTACACTTGGATGTTGTTTTCTCATAACATTTCTTAATGCCTTGGTATAATCTCCCCAAGAATAATATAAATCAGAAAGTAGTTAACATACAAGTGAAGCGGGCTACCCTTAGAATGATTTCTTATTTTGTTTCTCATTGGACTACCTCGACAATCCTCTACGGTGCATTCCAACAGCCAAATGAGGAAATGTGGATCAAAGCTCCTGTTCTGCACCAGAAATACATTAAAAAGTGCAATAGACTGGATGCATGCCCAGGTAGCTACTGCAACCTGGCTAAAATTATTAAGAAGAAATCAGTCAGCAGTAAAAATCAGATTTACTGACATTTTCCACGTGGTTGTTAAGCTTCTCTGAAAAAAGCACTATGTCCTGACATAATGCTGCGGTGAGTAGCTTGGTCTATGACTCTATTTTTCTATTGTCCAGTCCCGTGACTGCACAGTGTTGATCTTTTACGTAGTATAAGACATACAGCAGTTGCAGCGAAGCAGTGAACTTAACCAAGGTTTCCTAAGTGCTAGGCTAGAATTCTAAACACAGAACTATTTCTTTTACTACAGGATTAATCTCAACCTATCTACTGTATTTGACAAATCCCTCCCTCTCCATCTTGCTTGTTACCTTGGACACTTCAGTGTATCATCTGCCTTTCCCAAACAGCTTTGCTTTCCACTATTAATGATTTTCAGAAAGTGTTCTGCCTTGACATCAGACTACTTGCTTCCCAGACGCTGCTGTAAATTAAATGAATTCCTTTAACAGCAAAGTCTTCATCATCAAGATGCTTTATTCTCAGAGAAATGAAGAGAGGCAGCTATGCCTTTCCTATGCTAACTGCTATAAAGCATAAAGAGTTTTCGATTTGCACATTCCAGTATATGAGGGAGGAAATTGAGCCCAGATTAAAGTTTTCACATACTTTCTGACCTGGAACCAATGAAGGGGAATTTGGGACCAGATTTTGCAAGATCTTGCATGAAACTGTGTTATGCATTTCCACATTTATTAAAATGGACAAACAATATGAAATAGTCAAGTGGCAAAACAAGAAGTAAATTTTATTAAGGCAAGTTGCCTACTCCTGTATGTCAATTACTTTCTGGTTTGTATTACTCTTGAGAGAATCCACAAGGAGAATAAAAAATGTCATGAAAAACTAACACCAGTGGCTACTGGCCAGCATCCCTTCTAGTGAGCTTCATAGCTGCAGTAATCAAACTCACTCTTTTCTCCTTTTCAAAACAGAGTATTTTTTGCATCTTTCTCATATTCATCTAACTATTCTGCTTTTTTTTGAGTGAAATAGCTTCATATATAAAGAGGACTTTTCTTCCAAGCAATTCTGAGCAAGAATTTAATAAATTAAGGAGCATTCCAAACCAACCATTAATTTCATAATTTCAAAGTTCTTTTTGTATATCATGGCAATTTAAATGGAAAACATTATGAACATATTTTGGAAAAAATAAATAAATAAAACTATGGTAATTCCACTGAAAATACAGTAAATGTATAATAATTTATAGTAATTCTTACGTCTCCATATTATAGTAAAGCTAATGTAATTCATTGCATATAATATAATTAAATCTACTAAAGATTATTTCCACTTTGAGAATAATCAAAGCCCTTTTCAAAAAGCATGGGCATATCAAATACAGCTAATGAAGCATTAGCACAGTTTACACACCAGTTCTTTCATGTGGGAACCACAAAGTACTTGACAAAGATTATCCTTCACTACAAAAAAAAAAAAAAAAAAAAAAAAGGCAAGAATATTTAACATTCTGTGTACCAGAAAAGTGAAGTGCTCTCTGAAAAAGAGATTAACCAACTATTCTAGCATCACATATCAAGCAGCAAAACTGGGAATCGAATCTAAAGGTTCTGGCACCTAATTCCCTGTTGAAGGCACCAGGCTACATTACATCCAGTTGTACAAAACAGCACTGACATCAGCAGAAGTACAGTTTATCCCCTCTAGCATTTTAGAATGTCAGTCTCCATAACACTCTCAGTGTTTTTTGTTACAACAGAGCAAGTATTAGATTTAATTGCTATTAATTGTAATTAGGAAATGTAAACAGTTCAGTTTAAGCAATTCATATGGTTTGTTTCTTACAGTATTTCCAACTTAGCATTGACTAGAAATTATGTGAAATTGTGCGTGTGAGAAAAACCTGAATATCTATGCGTTCCAGCCCTATTTTCAAGCCAGAAGTTTCAGAAAAGCATCTGAGCTTTGGATACTTGCTGTGAGTTGGCAGAAAGATAACAGACAATTTTTTCTTACATTTGCTTAAACCAGTCACAATTCTTTTTTAAACAAACAAAACTGAAAGCAGATGCTTAACGGATGCTGAGCATTATCAGTTAACTCCTAATTTCAGAGAAACAGCTGAGTTTCCAGACACTTATCTAAACTGAACCTCTGAGCTTGATATTTGTCCAATGCCTATTCTAGTACCATAACTCAAGATGGGTTTCTGTGTGTTATTTTTACCTATCTTCAGTGTAGAATTTTATAGGATTTCCATTGTAATGCCACAGGAAGTACCAGCCACTAATTATAAAGATCCAAATCAATCAGGTGACTGAAAGAGATACAGGGTCAATAATTATTGGATCTGACAACCTACTGACAACTCATCTCAGAAGAAGGTAGACGAAACAGAAATGTCAAAAGATGAGAAGTAAATTAGACAAAATTAAATGTGTATAATTAGATACCATAAAACATAATATTATAAAGCAAAAGGAGAACAAGAGAACATAAGAAAAAAGTGGACAAGTGAGTAATACCTGTGGTTTTGCTCTTTCTAGAATACAAAAAACCTGAAACATTAAAAAGGGTCCAACAAATTTAATAATTTATAGAAAGAACTCATTGTCCCAGGAATGTATCTTGCTTTGTTTTGTTTTGGTTTTTTTTTTTTTCAATGTATATATAATTCACCAACATAAGGATAATATTTTCTGTTACGCTGACAAAGATAAATACATCTCAATTTCCACATCAATAAGCATAAACAGGGCAAATGTTTGGAGGAATATGTTTTTCTGTTTGACATGGTAACGTACAACTAAATTGCAAATTTCTCTAAAGCAGAACTAATCTTCTTCCAAGATCAACTGGGCATTTTTACCATATTCCATTCACCAGAAAACAGGGTAGCTCAGCTTTGCAGGAGAAACCAAGTACTGTGTTGCCTTTATTTTTGGGGACCGTGGTGATACGCATTTGCTATTCTTTCTGCTGGTTTTAGCTGGGGTGGAGTTAACCTTCTTCACAGCAGCTCGTATGGTGCCGTGTATTGGATTTGTGACCAAAACGGTGTTGATAACACACCCATGTTTTAGCTATTGCTGAACAGTGCTTGCACAGCATCAAGACCTTCTCTATTTCTAATGCCCACCCCCAGAATATAGACTGGGGGTGCACAAGAAGTTGGGAGGGGCCACAGCTGGGACAGCTGACCCCAGCTGACCAAAGGGATAACCCAAACCATATGACATCGTGCTTAGCAATAAAACTGGGGAAAGAAGGAGGAAAGGGTGAGGAAGTTCAGAGTTATGGTGTTTGTCTTCCCATGTAGTGGTTATGTGTGATGGAGCCCTGCTTTCCTGGGGATGGCTCAACACCTGCCTGCCCATGGGAAGTGGGGAATGAATTCCTGGTTTTGCTTTGCTTGTGCACATAGCTTTTGCTTTCCCTATTAAATTGTCTTTATATCAACCCATGAGTGTTCTCTCTCCTACTCTTCCAACCCTCTTTCCCACCCCAGTGAGAGGGAGTGAGCGAGCAGCTGTGTGGTGCTTAGCTCCCTGCCAGACTAACCACAACCGTCCTCACGAGATCCAGGGTGTAATAAGAATTACAGAACCTGTGATACGATCGTGGAAGACACCATTTGATTACGGTCTTGGCAAGAACTGGGCAAAATTGAATTATCTATACCTGAGTCTACCATTTTGACTGCTCTGCTCTGATGCATTTGTGGCCAGTAGTGAGGAAAGCATACAGACCATTCATTTCTGAGCTGCTCTAACAGGGTAATTCATACAGTACCATGAATCAATTAATCTATAAAAGATATAATTACACTGATCTGCTACAAGACTTTGGGAAGTAAGACCAAGCAGCATGCTGGAGATCATAATGGTTCTGTAGAAATATACATAGTATTACCTCAATCTTGATGTTATTGCTAAACGTAAGTGAAAATTTCCAGTTTAAGTTGGAAAGACAATACAACTGTCCTACAGTGACATAAAGATTTCCATTATAATTTTTTTGTTTTACAAGTTCTGTGGCAAGAAATCTGCAGCTTTAATACTGTCCACATACACTTGCAACTAAAAGAAAAAAACATATCAGGTAAATATATCCATTGAGCTCCATGGCCTGGGAGAAGGGTGATGAAGAGTCTTCGTTTATTTAACAATACAATTTAACAGGGACTGCTACTTTTAAAGCATCTTGTTTTCACTTATCAAAGTATTTAATAAGATAGCCTCATGAAATAAAGTTATTAAAAAGACATTAGGGCAAACTTTACAAAAAGGATTAAGTTAATTCAGAAATTATTACAACAATCTGAATAATCACTAGTAGTAAGTAAACATTCTGCATGGATTAGTAGATTCAGATAGTTCACTTGACTTCTCAGACAGCAAACTGTTAAACTGTTCATGATTTATGTGAGAAATACTAGCCCTTTGGTAATATTTAATTCTTAAAAATTCTTAATATAGTAATCAGAAATGCAGCACATACTCCGTTTACCCAAATAGTCTGTACACCTACAACCTGGGGGGAAAAGAAATAATCTTTTCCCCTATATATTTTGCACAGCTCCAGAGACAATGGTGTGGGCAGAAGCAGGTGACTGGGAATCACAGTCTGGGAAACAGGTGAGAGCAGGACTGCTCTTTTCAACAACAGCAACCTGTGTTTACATCACCATTTTGAACTGATGATCACATTGTACTTTGGATCTCACCCCCGTTGTCTCCAGCCTCTACCCTGGTAAATCACATCCTTACGCATATTTCTACAAGACAAAATCTTTAAATCTGAATTCATCAGCCCACACTATCTATAAAAGATGCCATTACTTCACGCATATATGCGGACTTTCTCCAGAAAGGTATTTTTCATTCTAGTCTTTTATAAACTTGAAGCTTTATATTCACTCTGATAAATTTGGTCCATGATATTTTTCATTTTGCCTACAAGTATTTATAAAGAACAAAGCAGAAAATACTCAGTAGGAAATGGGTGAGATCAAGGGAAAAATTACCTTTGACAAGTGATGTCCAAGACCTGTGTAACCATTACAAACATATATTAGGCACATTAGGAACATAATCCATAACAGACAGTAGGAATTTTCAGAGGCAACAGATATTTAATGCAGCTTACATTATGCATAACTTTGGAAACCACTACACTATTTGCCAAAAAAATTTTTTTTACAAATGTGGTTACCTTTCTGGAAGAATTCCTCCAATTTCTCCTTGAAGGGCTGGAGATGCTCTTCAGAAGACTCTCTGCAAACTAACTTCATCTGCTTTTCAGAGGCTACAAAAAGAAGTTGAGAGACATTTGTGGCAGAATCTGTTTACCAGAAGTAGATGTCAACACTCTAGAAGCCTATATCTAAATTAGTCACCTAGATGTACTTTAGAGGAAATCGAAACAAATAAGCACTAAGGAATCCAGCAATTACATTAAAATAAAAAATACCAACACTGGTCTAGCATACCAAATAGAAAAAATTATACTTGTTTAAAGAGTGGAATTTGTCTTTCGTAATGACTTTGTCCTAAAACTCCAGCTGTGTGCTGAGAATTGTCACTAACACAGCGTGCCTCACACACAAATTCTAGATGGCGTTTAAAGCTCCAAACTTTGTGTCTGTGGTGAGTGGAGGATGCCTTGTATCTGGAATGATTTTAATCAGTCAGTGCCAGGCATCCTATACTCAACCATTTTTCCTAACACAGATGCAAGAATTCAGCTTTACTTAAGTATTCAAATTCCAGGCTATGACATGAAATAGTAGAAGTCTGTAAGAAAGTTAACTTAGATCTAACTGCAATTCGTTTACTATTTAATCTATTTTAAGACCCGATGCCATGCCAATTTCTAAAAACTCCAGGTTATTCACCAATTTTAACATTCCTAGAACATCTAGTAGCCTTTGTAGATTCCAGCATTTCACATTAAAGATGCAACGAGACTGTTAGAAATCAAAATGCAATTACGTTCCAATTAGCAACTGGATTTATGAACTACTATAAGATTTTTTTTTTCCACAACTCTTCATCCCCAAGAAGCTAAATTTTTAGATGGAAATTTATTTTGGAGTTAAACCCAAGAGTTACAGTTTGGCTGCATGAAACATATTCACACCATATTGCTACCACCATTATATAATTCAACTTATCGCAGCAAAAGTTAATACAAAACTGTGGAAACAGAAGTTGAGAATTCGTAATTAAAATGTCATATTAATGTAAGTTTGCAGTGCAGTGAAAAAAGGTTGAAAACAGATGCATACATTGTATTGTACAACTGGTAGTGTGCCTATAATACTCTTGGACCACCAGGACTTACTAAAAAACCCCCAGTTTTTCAATTAATTAAGAAACACATTTGGACAGTTGTTGTTACAGAAAAATACTGAAAAGATACCTGATGTCTCCTAAGTGTATATTTTAATTTAGCATCCCTCCACAACTCATGTAGGTCGTGGACTATGACATTAGTGGGGAGCTCCAGAGCTTATGTAAAATGGCCTTGGCTACAGTCTGAGTTTATCTTTAATCTCTAGTCTTGCAACCCGCAGCGTAAGACAGACCTTTGAAACGGTTCAGAGGAAAGTTAATGGATATTTGTTTGCATGCCAGATAGTAGGCAGAATGGAGCATTAATTTAAACATAACAGATTGGGAAAGAAAGTCGTTTATTAGGTGCTGAGCTATGTGTCTTTAATAAATTAAATTAAGCAAAACAAATCAGAAACCAGGCAAGTTTATATGACTTTTAAAGATTATTTTCTTATGATACATGTCTCTTACCATTAAAAATCTGAACTTTCCATGACTGTTATCAGACACTGAATGAAATTTATGTATACTCAACATTTATGTTTGTAGAATTAGAAGGAGATTTCTACAGCTATTGAAGCAAATTATAACACTTTGGAAGAAGATGGACACATTAGAATTGTATGGTGGAAAAAATCTAGCAAAATAACTGAGTATTGTTAAGATTCTGGCTGGAAGTTTGAACAAAGTAGCAGCTACAGGTTCATGGTTTTTCTTTGTGTTTAAAAAAACTGCAGAAAATTATATAAGACAATATTTAGAAACTTGTTTAGATGCATATAAAATGACAAAAGTGTAAAAGTACACATTGTTTTGGGCATTTGGTAAACAGTGACTATAGAATGCACATGATTACTACAATCATGTAAGGTTGCAATGATTACAAGCCAAAAAATATTTTTTAATAATCTTAAATAAATTTGTGTAAATATATACAGAGGTAGATTTCTATGAATATGTATCATAATAATAGCCTGGTAGCTCTGGTAGTAGCTAAACATACTCTAACATACTCTAGAAAGGTGTTTTCCCAAACATATGGTGTTGCTAATGCATTGTCTGGAGTATTGAAAGCTTCCTAGATATTTCCTACAAGCTTTAATAACACAAGATTTAGAAAAGTTACTCAGATATGTCCCATGTAAATATTTAAATGACTAAGACTAGAATGAATTGTTTCTAAAATAAAAACATATATAAACCCCCTTCTATATATATATATATATTTTTAAAATAAAGATGACTGACATTAACCTTAATCAGATGACAAAAGCTACAGGAAAATATGGACAAGAAGAAGTACCAGCATACAGAGAAAAAGTTGATTTGGATAGTGAATTCTTAAGAAGAATCCTAACATCCTTAACAAGAAGATTAACATTTGGAATGAGGGGAGAGGAAGAGTAAGAAGAAAGGCACAGAAGAGAAGAGCAAATGAGGCAGATGACATAGAATAAGTGAATCAGGGGTGCTGATTAAAACTCTAAAAGTTTGAGACAAGATGAAATGAGATGAGCTACCAGTTTGCATTGCTTAAGTCATCTTGAAACAATGAAACTGAAAGAGACAAAAGACGTCAAGTAAATGCTGGCAGACTCTAAGAATTTACATTATTGGAAAGCCTTAAAAAGAGACCTTTGGACGATTCTCTCTGCTGATGATATTTAGCTAGAGATATCTATCTAAAACTAAAATCTATCAGTTGACTTCCTGAAGTCTTTTCAGATAACTGCCAAAATAGGCTGAAGGGCTCTGAGAAAGTTTTAGCTTTCAGTTAAAGGAATCAAGGACAAGGGTGATGAAGTGAAAAATCTGTTAATCACAAAAGCAATGTATTTGCCCTATACTGCTTAATCCTCCTTCAACTGACTCTGAATTTAGGTTACACTTCTCTCAATAACCTATACTTTTGGACCACAAACAAACAAAAAGGTATCTGGGCAACTGAAGGTTAATGAATTCTATTTAAAGACAACTGTATTGAAATATTTGGGAAAAATGTCAATTTATTTACTTGCTCACATTAAAAATAAGACACTTCACATAGGTATGGAGTCACTGGCTGAAGGCAGTTCCACTTCAGCTGGAACTGCAGTCTCAAAAATTTTATACTCCTGCTGAAATCTCTCCGGTCTCGGTCTTCCCTTCAATAATGGATTGTCCTATGCAGAATAATGATTCATTGTTCAATACCTCTAAGAAAATGATGGCTAGGACCACCAACCAGATGTATCTTTTAGGCTGAAGAACCTTGGAGCATCATCAAATTTGCCTGGGGATAGATATGGCAAAGACCAGTGGCAGTGTGTTCAAAGGAATCACAAATCAGATACAAATAAAGACATACTTGGAAGAGGAAAAGATTTTCATGACAGGGCTAAATCAAAGGTTTTGATTAAAATGGCAGTTGTAATTCTACATATTAAAGTCAGCTGATCTTTGTCAATCTAGATTTGTAGTAATGGTGAAAGGCTACCATATGACTCTATGACCAGCCTCAGTTCTACACAACATAAGATAAAGGTTTCTGGTAACTAATATTACATAAGTTCGGGTGATTTTTGGTTTTGTTTTCTCAAAAATTTACTTTAAATATATTGTTTAAAAAAAATAAAATTACCAAGTCATACCAAACATTATATTAAAATTTAAACTGAAAAGTCCTGTTCCATCAGTTGCTCTGATTTTCTTTGCTACAAATGCTGTAACGTGGAAGGGAAGATTATATGATTTTTTTATATTTTGTTCTCATATTCACTACAATAGAAACCCTTTCCTTCTAAAAATAAAATTATTTTAGCAAGGTTTTTTTAGAATGACTCTGAGGTATTATGTATTCCTTCTTTGAAATAAATTCTGAAAAGTTCCTTTCTGAAAAAAATTTCTGTCTGAAATTCTGAGGAATCTGAAGGAATTCTGAGGAACCTGACAGCTAGCACACCACATGTACACTTCTCCTCTCATCATCTCATTCCAGAATAATCATATGAGAAAATAAACAACCTGTTTCATCATTACTGAGTTCAAACAGATGCAAATTCTCCATTACTGTAACAAACTTTTAGTTCATTTTCTTGGTATGCATTGTATGTTAGTGAAATTAAATGTAATATGCTACTTTGAAAATTGTTTATTTCTAAATGAGCTATTGCAAAAAAAAGAAAATAAGAGTGTGCAATAGTATTTGAAAGCCCTTACAAATTGTTGGATGTACATCATGCTTCACCCACTGCAAATCTTGGCCACAGAAATGGAAACCATTAGCAAAACATTAAAACAAAGCTGGAAACTGCTGATTATCAGTTTGCCACTGTCTTCAGATTTAATGCAGTACTTGGCTCAAAAAGTTCTTTAAAAATCCCCAATATAAGTGAAAATATTTACAAAATAGAATGTTTCTCACTTAATGCCTATTGGGCAATAGTCTTTTAAAACTCCACAGACACTTGTAAATCTGTCAAAAGAATCACTGCCCATAAACAAACTTTCACGTAAAGAGCATTTCAGTGTCAATCAGACAGGATTTGGAATTTTTTAAGCACCATTTTTAAAGTAAACGCAAAACCAGAAATAGTTTAATGTTGATAAAAGTGAATTACTAACTATCTACTCACCAGAACCCACCAGTAGCAGTTACAGGAATCATCCTGACAGTGAAACCAAGTATCAACACCGTGAATTCCTATAAACCTGTCACTGACACTATCCCCCGTGAGTTATGCCACTGTGAAAGCTCCAAAACGTCGTGCCCGTCCCCCCGCCACCCCGGCTGTTCGGAGCCCGGCAGGTTATACTGCTACGCTTGCTGGTTTACTTTCTTGTTGTAATGCAGGCTTATCTTTGACAGGAGCGTTGCTATTTGATAATTCTTTTTCACATCCTTTCTGTTCTGTTGTTTTAGAACCTTTTCTGCTTCAAAGGAGATTTGAAACCACAGCGCTAATGAATTCAATGTAGCACTAAATAACCCCAAATTTCTGTATGAGAGGATCCATGATTTTTTACAGTGCAGAAGCCTGTTACACTACTTGGGCCTATATACCCAAACAAGAATCTAATGAACTTCAGATAAAATGCATAAATTTAAATCATGCAGCAAGTGCTACTTAACTTCCTCATGATTCAGTTTGTTTGGGTTTGCTTTATTACATTTTCTTACTTGCAAACAACTTTCCAAGTTAAACAACAAGTTACAGGAGATGCACGTTTACCTGTTGGACGCTGTTGCAGGATTTGATTATATTCTCTTGTTAGTACATGCAACTTAGATACATATTTACTGCGGGTATGCCCGTAAGAATGTTAGCTTTATTACAATCCATTATAGCTGTGCCATCTACAGCTCTCGTGCTTATTTATAATCTTGCAAGTAAATGTTTCTTTTCAGACAGAATTTTAAATAAATGTGGAGAAGAAGGGAAGAGATTTATCTTGGTTCCTTTGGAGTACAGTATAAGAATTTTGACAACTTCTAACTGCAAATGGTTATGCTGTTACTGACCCAGAAAAGTTTCAGAGACCGTATTTTTTTTGCGTTTTTAGACACACATTGATAATCCGTACAAATCTCAATGACGGCAACAGAGAAAGGTTCAAGCACTCGCACCCTGGCTAGAGCTGGGGTGACTAATACAGAAGCCTCTGAACCAGCTAGAGAGGGAAATGCCATGAGGTGGGGTGTGAGGTTTTCTGAGACAAAAATATCTGAGAAAAACGTAGAAGAGGATCAAATTGTGGCGGTACTCTATTCTCAAGCATCGTTTTTATTGTTTTAAATAAAGGTCAACAATTTAATGCAAAAAAATGTTAGCACACATAAAACTAAATACACCGTTACATTACTAAATACATTTATGTAGTTACTGTTCTGTGAAGTTATTTTCAGCTAATTTAGAAGAAGAAACGTGCTTCTATGCACAATTATTTTCTTCCCTCATTAATAATTCGGTTTTCTTAAAAAGCCATTCCAGAGGATAGAAGCTAACCTGTAAAACTTTAAACAGTCCGATCTTTGTCTGGCTGAAAGAAATTTTCCTTGTGACACAGAGAAACCAGTATCTGTTTAGGTGCTCAAGCTCTCACGTGTAAATGAGACAGGACAACGTTTCAGTGATAAGTGCTAAGCTGTGGAAAGTGCAATAATTGAATTAGTGGCATACGAAACACGCTGTAAAGTTCACCTGTTCTACTGGAGTTTTAATGGCAGCTGAGAGGCAGTCATCTTGACAATTCTCACGAGTTTGATTGGATATTCTGGCTTTTTCTTTCAGATTTAAGATTTGTGAGTGGTTTTTGTTTATTTCTTTTACGTTTAATAACATTTTGAACTTTTACAGTATGCGATGGCATGCAGAGGAACTGTCAGACACATATTAGTTTCCAGTAACCTAAAAGAAAAATTTTTTTTGCTCCTCGTTTTGTCAAAGGGTATCAACATTTTATATAAATCTTTTAAAACCCTTTCTGCTAAGATTGTTTCCTAAGAATACATTTAACAAAATGAACAAAGATTGCTAGTAAAACTAAATATTTTTCACACCATAGCAACATATCTGAGACTCTGGTTAATGTATTCTCCCTGAAATGGTAGTTTACATTCAGCGCGCCCTTCAGCAGAGGAGCATACTGCAAGGGACGGAACAGCACATAGGAATGAATATAATGACTAAACCCTCATGATTTTCCAGTCGAGTTTGTAAGATTCCTTAAGAGATGCCAGCGCACATTATTAGTAGAAAGTTTTGGTTTAGTGTCAAGATCGAAACATACGGACCTCCACGCATCATTAAGATCCGTCAGAAGTGTAGAAATGCGCGCTAGCAGAACCCGCTGAGAAAGCAGAACATTTCCCTTCTGTCTGAACACTACAAAAAATGAATATTTTGAAATTGAAGAGTCTTGTCTGGCTAACTTAGAGGAGGACAAAATTTTTCAGAAGCAATAATAATAATATTTTTAATCAGATGAGCTTAAGATTTTTACACTGCTAGGAAAAATAAAGACCTTTCAAACACAGGAACACATTATTACTTAGCGTACTGAACAAGGCATTACATAGAAGAGAATTGCTGGGCAATGGCTGAAATACTATGTTTATGAGCTGAAATTGTAGAGGCCAGAGAAGCGATCTCCTGTTTCCCTCCGTACTGCTCGATCTCTGATTTTCTGTGCAAGACAGATCATAAAGTGCCACCTAATTAATTCTTCTACCAAGTTTATGGCTTTGGTTCAGCTAGAGCATCCTGCTTAGATTTAAAATAATGTAAATTCATAAACTACCTACAGTATCAGCAGGAACGCTTCTGAAAGTGCTAATTAGCCTCACTACTCCTAATTTGTATACCACTGTCTGAATTAACGTACTTTCAATCTTTGATCATTGGCAGTAAATACCTAAGCGACCGCCTCACTTCTAGCAGAAATCTGCTTTTTCCTTTTACTGTATGCTCCCTCAAAGAGGAAATGCTGATGAGATCCACAAATATGAAGTCACTGTTCCTCCCAACACTAGCATTACACATTCTCCAAACGACATCATTCATTATCCATCATCCACACTGATAGGGACAATATTCCTCCTGTTCCCAGATGTACACTACCTGCTCCCAGGTGTATACTACATAGCTATGCAACTAATGCTTAACACACACCCGCACCTACATACATTTATTTATTTATTTATATACAAGGGCATACAGAAAAGTGCACCAAAAAAATCATAACTGCAGTATTTGCAGGAGTCTTCGCATTTGGAGAATTATTTTTAACAATAAATTTCTGAAGATTCTTTAGCCAAAGAAAAAATATAAAAGAAAAAAAAAATAACAGCATGCCATTGTTTAACCAACAGAAAGCTTTCTCTCTCGCCTTTGTGCACACATGCAGACAGCTGCTTCCAGGGAATAAACTCTTCTAAAACATCATTGCTTTGCTCCTCTATTATATTTCTGAATCTTATTAAAACCATTCCATACAATTCTCTACTATCACAAACTAGAAAATCTAATGGAATTTTAAGAAATGATCCACTTAGGAAAATTTTCACTTAATGTATTCACATATGAACATTACCAATGGAACACAGTCAAAATGTTAGTTTTATTGTAAAATAGAATCCAGTGCACATATACAAAATGTGTTTTTTAATGCCTGTGTTGTATCTTTGCCAAATCAAAACAAACTGAAATGTATCTCATCCTGCTGAGGCAAGAGACTGTTCGACTAGAGGTCAGAAAACTCTGAGAAGGAAAAGAGTGTCGTTTTGTCAACTCCTGAAAATAAAATAACTGTTCCTGTACGAAGCTGACCTTTGCGCTTCTCCTTACGCCTTTATATATCACGTAAATGCTGGACAATGCAAAAATATAGCAATACTTACCAGGTACAAAACAATGTGCTCCATTTGTGCTACTGTCTAAAGAAATAAGACATGCGCCTCTTTGGCTCCTCATGTTCCACCAGCCAGTTCTAATTTCTATTTGCCTGCACTTCCAAAATGTTGAGGTGAATTTTGAAATTTAAATGTATAATTAACATGAGGAAAATTAAAGTGACTAGTTCCTGGAAAGTATCTTACAACTTCTCTGCTCCTGCTAGGAAAATTTTTCTAGAATATGTGTGTGACTCAGATGTCTAAATCCCACTTTTAAATTTAAATTAGACTAAGGTTTCAAATGATTGAAAATATTTTAGAAAAAGGCCTTTGATACTCTTTTGAATACTATCCTCCTGTAATGAATAAACAATCACCTTTTACTGAGAAATATCTATTGATCCAACAAATTATTCACAAAATTAACACTCAAACTGATATAGTATTTGGAATTTTCATGATGTGATCCCATAACCTTACTGTCTATAAAGCAAACAATAGACAAAACCTCTCAACCTTGTCGTCATTGCCCTACTGATAATTATTGTATCATGATTATACTAAAACTCTATTCCATCAAACAGACTTTATCTAAGTCCATATTAGGTATGAGGTAAGTATATAATTCCATGTGAATAAACAATAATATGTTCAATTAATTTCTCCATCTGTGCTTACACAAAAATCCAACAAAAGCTGAAAATATCCCAATTAATTCATTGAAAACATCAATTAATCTCTAGAACAAAAATAGTTTACAGTTAATTGGTGGACATTTTGTTGCAAAAACCTTTAACTCAGTTTGAAGTCTCTGATGGTAACACACACATTTAAGAATTTTAAATTAACTTCTTGTGAATAACACTGATTAAACTTTTCTGCTTTTGTATATCTCCCTATTGGTAAATATATTCCCTTATAATCCTTGATAAAAGTAGATGTTGTTCAGGATTTTAAATCAGGAAAATCAGAGTTTTAGTCTTAAATAAGCATGAGCTAATTAATTTTTTATTTTTGCAGCTTCCTCCTTGTCTCTATTTATAGTGATGGTGGCTGCAACAATCAAGAATGAGCGACCCTTTTCAATTTCCACCCTTTTCTCATTTCTAAATTCTCTTCCATTCTTACCTTAATTTTCTTACACACATCTGCTTTGCAATATAATGTAATACAGAGCTCCCCGAAGAGGCACTGAAGGAGAGCAACGTAGATGCAACAGTTTAGCCTGGTCTAGTCAGCCATGCTAAGAGACAGGGTTAATTAGCTACGATGCTGGTATCGGCACAGCAACACCATGCTAGTCACATCCAGAACACTACATCTGTTTCTATGAAAAAGAATATATATGTATCTGAAAATATATGTATACACACATAGTCATCTCTGAAAAAGAATATATATATTGTCATGCTGCCATTTGAGAATGAAAATAAAATGAAGCACTGGAAGAAGAGGCAGAGGAAGCCAGGTACGTTCAGCCTGGTGAAAAGCAAGCTAACTGGGGATCCAGTTTTTCACTTCAACTATCTAGCAAATAGCTACAGAGAAGATGCAGCCAGACTTTTCTCAGAAATGCACATCTAAAGAAAAAGGAGTAACAGTCACAAGTTGCAGCACAGGAAATTCTCACAAGGGATAAGGAAAAATATTCAAGAGAGTGATTCAGCACTGGAAAAGGCGCCCAGCGAGGTGTTGGAATTTCCATCCTTAGATTCAAAATTGAGCTGGCAAAGGCCTTGTACAACCTGATCTAAATATGAAGTTAGTCCTGCTCAAAGGCTTTGGACCACAGGACCTCCAGAGGTACCTTCCAACCAAACAACTTACTTACATTTCTCTATGATTTTAAGATACTTGTAATGCTTCTGTATGAAAACCAATGTGAAAACAGCCAATGTAACATTGTCATTTCTCATTTTTTCATGCATAGTTTTACTTGCTTCCCTTTTAATCTTTTATAAGGGTTATACAATTTTACAGGATTGGGTTGGCATAAGCTGATGTTTTGATGAAGTTCCACTACTTAAATGTGGAAAAGCTGGGGTTAAGATACTTATGCAAGATATAGATCTGTCAACAATTAGGTTAAGAGGCCCCCAGTTTGAAACCATGTCTCCTGGAGTACTGAAATCCAGCTGATTATTACAGGGAGCTGATCCACAAAGTCTTGTTTCTATTTTAGATGAAATTATTTCCTTTCAGTCATGTATGTGTGTGTGCAAACACCTACATAAATACTCTTATACACTTAGTTAAGTTAGTAAAACTTTAAAACATATATACA
Source organism: Grus americana (assembly GCF_028858705.1). Taxonomy (NCBI): domain Eukaryota; kingdom Metazoa; phylum Chordata; class Aves; order Gruiformes; family Gruidae; genus Grus; species Grus americana. The sequence goes on along the minus strand of NC_072856.1, from coordinate 36,070,713 downwards.
GTACTGAAAAAAATAGTATGAAAATGGCAACTAATATCTCTACTGGTGGTCCTGAAAGAAGGTGAAAGCAAAAGGTATGTGGATTTTCAATGGGATCAGAATGTTACAATCTCATAGGAAATTTAATTAATTATGAGAAATAAAGGTGTGACTCTTGAAAGCATTCAGAGCGGACCTACCCTGGTTTCCCTTTTTAACCATTCAATAAATATTTTTGCTCTTTCAGTTGTTAAGGTCAAGAATACTAAGAAGTTATAATGGACGTTACAGTAAATGATGCAAGGAATCTAATATTGCTTTCTTTTGACTAATGGAACAGCATTTTAAAATTTTACATTACAAAGAAGAGCAATGAGTATGACAGATGGAAACAATTTACAGTGTAACTAATTTTGAATAATTAAGATTGTTCAACATTGGAGAGAGGTGAATAAAAGGTTTATGGTAAAACTTATACAAGTCTATCATGCTTTGGTAAAGTGGTTTTCTTTCTAAAAATCTTCTTACGATGACACATTTCAAATATTCTGTGCTTATTCCAGAAGAATACCAATCAGGTGGCATTGTCCAGACTAGAAGGGAAATCACGTTTGGTCATAGGGAAAGGAAAAAGTGGAAATCATTGCCCTAGACAAGGAATAAGATATCTTACAATCTTAAAAGTATGGATACAAAGCAAAACCTTTTTTTCCTGTAAATACAAAGATTAGCTGGAAAGCTAATCCATACCTGTGAAACAAATAAATGTATCTGCTTAGGCTACTATGTAATATTTGAAAACCTTGGAAATACACAGACTATACAGACATGGAGTGAAAACCTGAGCTTACAGAAAACTTTGCTTTTTCCTGTGACTTGGAAGTGGAACCAGATTTCACACTAAAATTTTCACCTCACTAGTTAATATTGCATTCTTTTGCACTTCTTTCCCTTTAAACACCTATATTAAGTGCATATTCTTGTTTATCATTCTTTTTAACCTAAAAATGCTCGTGATTACAAAGTTTGTTCTGGAATATGTGCTAAAAACCTGTTGGATTAAGGTTCTTCAAAAATTCGTTTGAATTTTTGTGCCAATCCCTTTAGTCTAAAGTTAGTCTGTCCCTTTAAAGTCTAATCTGAAATACTTCAAAATAGCAAATTGTATGGAACTCAATCTGTTTATCTGAAAAGGATGAAAGGGTTTGTGCTCCATCTAGATTTGAGCTTTCGGTTCCACAGTGTCTAGGTATTTCAAACCAGAGGTTTACACCATTAAGACATGCCACTCATGATAACTCAATCTTTCCTATGTTAATATCCGTGCTAGAAAGATAAATGAATGCCTTGATAAACTAGAAAAAATATTTTTAAATACTGAATGACAACTATTATGAAAAGCGTCTATCAAAATTGCCATTTCGGGCACAAGAGGTGATATTTATCTTTTTTGTTTTTTTAATCATTCTGCACAAATCTCAGGAAAAAAGTCACTAACAGGAACATTAGTTCATTCACTACTGACACACAAGAAAACCCCTCTTTCATTTATTACCTTTATCTCATCCCACCTCCAAGGTAATCTGTTTAAGACTACCTTCGCCAACCACACTGTGAAATAAATCCAACGTACCCTATAACACAGGCAGCCCCAGTTAATATTGTTCAAATTATTTACATCTGAAGGGCCGCGCCTGTCTGGATAGCTGGGCCCGACGCTTCTCTGGACTTGGTTTCTGCTACTCACATCTGTTTCAGCTTTAGACTTTCACTGGTATTCTGCCAGCAGCCACAACTTTTTAATGGCTACAATAAACTACAGAGACTCATCAAATCTTTGTTGTACGTGTTAAAATTATAACCTCTTCAATTAAAATTTTGATTTAAAAATAAACTACAGCATTATCTGAAGACAAAAAAATTCGAAAGGTAATGTATGAAAGAGATAAAACATTTTTATATGAGTGATTCTTTCCTTGTTTAAATATAAGAGAAACTAATCACATGAATGCTTGTTAGAATTCTGCCGCATATTTCTAAGTGATAAAATACATCTGAAACATTTCCACAACCTTTTTTGTTTCACATCTCTGCTGTCATTAACTTTATATGTTAATTGGTTTGGCTGGGTTTCAAATACATCTTTCAACGAAGAATTACGAAAACAACCTCAACAGAACAATTTTTCTAGATTTTCTATAAATACCTAAGAAAATTTATTTTAGAAAAAAGAAATGTGATTATAAGAAAGCTGCAGTTTTTATTTTACGAGTTAGTTAAAGTGTTTAGCTTTCCCTACTTGCTGTCTGTGTCTTTGCAACGTAGAACAAATATGATGTGAATGCCACAGCCTCAGTGCAGATCCTGCAAGACTAAGATGCATGACAGCAGGACTACAAGCTGAAAAAGTACAAGATCAAACACAGATCATGTTTCTGCACAAACTAGCCCAAAAGAGGGCAGGCCAAGGGGTTTACAGGGCCAAGCGATGAGAGGAGATAGAGCACTCACTCATGCCCGGGTCGAACAAACAACAACCGATACTTTCCTACCACACTTAACCTTTGAAACCATCCGAAGGATGGCAGTGACCTAATGCAGCAATTTCTAACTGTAAGGATAAATTATTTTGTAACGGTTTTCACTGAATTAGATTGGGAAAAAAAAAAAAAATCAGAGTTCAACTCTGATTCTAAAAGGACTCTTCCATTTTGATGCAGAGATGTAAATGTAAATGAAGAAGTTTTTGTAAGCTTTTATGCAGATTCTCTCCAAAACTCTATTTTCTACAGAAAACTGCTTCAGTAAAAGTAGCAACTTTTCCTTAACAAAAAAAGTCAGGCTTAAAATATTCAGTCATCATTTGCTGGATTTAGTTTAGAAAGTCACATGAAGCACAAAATAAAAACGAAACTGCTTGGAACACTTAGAGAGCAACCCTTCCTACTTTATTTCCACTCAGTACCTTGATTGATAGATGAGTTGGGTTTCTGAGCCCCTCTTTATAATAAACATTTTTAAATGTTTATTTTATGTCCCAGGGTGAAAATATTTTGAACTGGAGCTTTCCATTTCCCTTTGCTGTGCCTTGGCAAGCTGTGTTTTATTTCTACATTAATAGTATTCAACTCTTTCTTGTAGCTGTTAAATTGTTGTTATACAAGTTCTGAAGAAAGTATTTATGTTATGGAACTAGCAGATATCTACAGTTAAACACACGGTTCTGGAGAAGCCAGAGGAAAATTCACACATAGCTAAAGAAAATTTCAGAAACATTTCTGCAGGGGCCTTTCGATTGTAAAAGGGAACATTACTTTTCAGTATCTTTACTTTCATTTTTATTAAGTCATGAATTTGAATTTTTTTTCCTTTTTAATTTATGTGAGTAATTTGTGCCACAGTGTAAAAACTCCAAATGAATCAACACTATAAACCTAATTAGCAATAAGAAAACCTCATAAAGGTCACATTTTAAATGGCACTTTGTTGTTCGCAGAACAAATGTGAAAGTTCCCAGTTACCTTCTAGATCTCTCTTCAGTTTCCTTAAGTCTTTTATTAGGTCTTCAAACTTAACTTGGGAGGCCTGGAAAAAATCCTGTGGTTCTGGTAAAGGAAAAATACTCTTGTCTGTTCCTGCTTCCTAAACAAACAAACAAACAAACAGGCCACTATGAAAATTAAATGCATTCGCAGTGAAATAAATTACTTTTTTTGAAATGTCGTCTATGAAACACTATTATAAAAGCGCAAAAAGAATATATTTTAAATCATTCTTGCTGAAACAACATATATATCATTTAAGCTGAAATCCTGACCATTCTGAGTGTTGAAACTTCCTTTTAGATGTTGTAAAGCAAACTGTGCTCAATTTAAACTACGAAACAGCACTGAGCTCACAACATTTCAGTTCATTTTATATCAATAAAGGTTTAGATAAGGGATTAGAAGTTTCTTAAAAACAGATAACACGAATGCCTATTTTAATGCAACAAGTGATCTTATGCCAAAAGTTTGTGGTTTCACTCTCTCTCAATTCATTAAATATACACAGACATTATAAGCATTAATTGAAAACAATATTTATATATTGCCTCAAGTATTTTATACAGATAAAAATATACAGTTGAAGGTTTATGTGGCTAAATAAATCACATGTCTGTATGGAACTCCTAAGTATATACCTTATTTTTAGCACAGTAAGAAAAAAAAAATCAGAAGTAAAACAAAACAAAACCTTACAAGGTTCAAAGCAATATCTCCAGTGGAAATTTAACAAGTATATAAATGGCATTAACATGGCATTAACATGACATTGCTGTGTATAAGCATATACTAGTGAGTTTAAAATACTACCTGTGCACAGATTTCAGTCTGTAATAAAGGAAAACCCACAGGTTGGAGAACTAATTGTTTTGTGAGCAAGGAAAAAATAATTTTATTATTATAAAGATATAAACGTTTGGGGGGGGGGGGGAGGGGGAAGTACAACAGATGACATTTACATTGTGTGCATTTCCCAAGGAAGATAAGCTGGTTTGTTTTACAAAATTCCCTGAAGTAAAATTACAGTATAGTAGAATGTTTGCAGAAATATTGAATACAAATAAATGAATTAGAAAGCATTAGTTTCAGCATTATTAAAAAAGGAGAAAAGAATATATATGTCAATACCCTGAGAACTGAGAAACATTACAGGCTGGACAAAATTGCTTTTGTTATAAGGCTTTTTACAAGATGGGTCCTTAGGTTAAAGTAATGACACTTTATTTCCCTGTTAAAAAAAGAAAAAGAAAAAGAAAGAAAGAAAAAAAAAGAAAGAAAAAAAAAAAGAAAACAAGCACAGAACTACCTGTCTGCTATTTTTTTAATCTCATCTACAGCTCAGCCCCAGGAGCTGTTCCACCGTCTCCTGACATACAGATCCTCCACTGTTAGAAATCATAGAATCATGGAGTGGTTTGGGTTGGAAGGGGACCGTTAAAGATGATCTAGTCTAACCCCCCCCCGCCATGGGCAGGGAAATGTCTTCACTTTGTCTTCACTTACTTTAGTCTTACTACTAGAAAAAATACTCATGACTACTACGTCATCAATTCAACATGCTCACATAAGGATTAAAAAAAAAAAAGAAAAAAAATAATTGTTTATATTCAACCAGACAGAGGGCCTGGTTACAGTAGTCTTCGATTCACAGACTAGGTAAAGGCATCTTCTTAATCTCAAGAATAAGCAATTACATACTTAAAATCAATTAATAGTGACATTTTCATTTAAAAGACAATAGTTCAAATTTTCCACTCAAAAACTGTGGGCACTGGTGGTACCTATCAAAAAGCCTCGTAAATGTAACTCACTCCAAGCAGCAGCCGCACCTCTTCCCACATTTTCAACCTCCAACTTCATCCCCACCACCTGACTCACCCATCTTAAAATCCCAACCTGTCCTTGCGTTCTGTCACGAGAGAGAAATCCCGCCTCTGTCTTCCATTATTACCACGTGACAAGAAGCTTTACAGCGTTCCAGTAAGCGGGACGCAGGAAGACAGGGCTGGAGTGACCACCTGTCCGGTCTACGACAGTCACAGGCAATTGCCCGCAGCGGGCAGTTCAACAGTTAACGTAAAATGTTCCAAAGCCTTCTCGGAAAACCTGTAGCAAATTTCAGACGTATTGAGGTCCACGACTATTATAAGAAAGCAACAGAAATGGATTTTCTTTTTCCATCAGAGCTACTGTGTTCAGATTTTAAAAAGCTAATATAACCCCTTTTGCAATTTCTTAAAGAAACCTACTTTTGGAGAGGCTGATACAGCAAATACATCTTTTACCTTATCACAATGGCGTAGGTAATATATCACGACATAATCCACAAGATTAATACCATTATCCTAGGAAAAAATAAATATATTATTAAAAACGTATGCGATTAACACTGTTCCAAGAGAGCGAAAATTTATTTCAGAATCAAAATATGTTACTATTTTATACTGCTGTGAGGAATAGGACTCGCAATGTCTTCAGCCCTAGAATTACTGAGCAAAAAGTCAATCTTTTATAACATAGGCTTGATCGTACCACCACAGGAGCTAGAGCTGCTTTTGGTTCTAAATACCAGGTAAGAAATATGCACTGGGAGAAGCTTTCCTTGTATTTTTTTAATAATACAAGGCGTTACTAAATAATAATATTAACTTGAATAATAATATTAATTAAGAATATTATTCTTGAATATAATATTAACTAAATATTACAGTCACCTCGGATATATCAAGGTGAATTGAATTTCTTGATTCCTCTAGTCTTATTTCATCTATAATGAAGATCTGAGAGAGGCATAGATATTTTTCTTATTTTACTCCCAATATAACTAACAAGTATATTTCATGCCCTGTTGCCATTTAAATATGAATTTCAATACTCAATTTGTGGAATCAACATTTCCACGGTCTTGCATACAACAACTGTACACAACATCATTTTATTTTGTTACGTGTCATTGAGTTGGCGTAGGCCAGATGAACTAAAGGAAAAGTGTAAAACTGCAACTTCTACATTACAGGGTTCCATTCAATAACACAAAAGAATCATAATATAGGGAATTATATCTGGAATGTCTATGAAGATTATTTTGGATGCGTTTTCATATTGTATATTGACAGATATCGGGGCAAACATTTGTATATCGTGAGCAATGCCTGATTTCCCGTACAGAGCTGCCTCACCTATATTAGAGCTGTGCAGCACATTATATTTTATTCATATCATACACCAGCAAAATTCTTGACCAAGCAAGTCATTGCTGTCATGCAGACAAAGCCACGCGGCTTGTATGACGGTTTTAGAAGACATTGCTGGCAGGTCATGTGACAAAATGGAACTGAGGTGACTTGTGAACATTTGATTACCTTTTTAGAGAAAAATACATCTATTATTCTATTTTCCATATGCTAAACTATCAAACCTATTACTTTGGTTTAAAGAGTATTTGCAGAAGACAGAAGACAGAGATTTTGAAGCGGTGAGCTACATTATTAAAAAAAAAATCTCTACATTGAGTAACTTTCTCATCTAACAACAAATGACTTTTATGTGAAATAAGGGATACTTATCATTGACTCTTTACCTCAGCTCTTGGAATTGAGCTTACCTAGATGTAATATTGCTTGCTGGCAATTCCCAAAAAGGAAATTGCGGGACATAGGAAGGATACCTTAGTGTTCAAATATACAAGACCCTGCATTCTTCTTCCTTGCAAATGTGGTCTACCAATTATCTCTGAGGTTTTGTGTCTGCCTGTAGCAGCTGGCCCCTTTGAGTTTTTATGCCTTTTGGAGACTAGTCTAAACTAATAATATATTTATTTTGGCTACTGGGAAACTGTAAATACTGTAATTTTTTAGCTTGTTTTGCTAAGGAACAAGTCTTATGCAATTATACTGTACATCTGTCACTCCTTTTCATAACTCATAATTTTGTAACGTGCTGGCTAAATTCAGCCAAATTGGAAAGTCCCAGAGATAATTAAATTCTTACAAGTTTATGGTTAGATAAAAAAGCGAGACTAAAATTAATACTTCTGCTGAGAAAAGTCAGGCAAAGCTCAGTTTTACATTCTTCTGCACGGCAGCTGCCCAACCAATGAACACCTGAGTACTGGGAAATTTGGCCTGGTTCTAGTTTAGCTGCAGCTTGTACTGTGTCTTGCCCATGGAGCAGGACTGGAAGAAAAGTGGTCATTGGGAACAGCTGAAACATTGCAGTGAAAAGGAAAGTAAAAATTAGAACCATAGCCTCTTCCAATACTTGATAATAATTTCAGTGAAGAAATTTTTCTAATATCCAATCTAAACCTCCCCTGGTGCAACTTGAGGCCGTTCCTCTCATCCTATCACTTGTTACTTGGGAGACGAGACCGACACCCCCTTGCTACACCCTCCTTTCAGGTAGTTGTAGAGAGTGATGAGGTCTCCCCTCAGCCTCCTCTTTTCCAGGCTGAACAACCCCAGTTCCCCCAGCTGCTCCTCATAAGACTTGTGCTCTAGAGCCTTCACCAGCTTCATTGCTCTTCTTTGGACACGCTCCAGCACCTCAAAGTCTTTAGGAAACAAAGGACTCAAATCAATTGGAAAAACTTTCATTAGTACAGTTGCTCACTGAACAATTCATCAAACGTGTTTTTAGACTTTGTTAATGACGGTATTCACAAGTAAAATAAAAAGCTCCCTTGACCTACTGCTTTCCTGACGTTGCCTGTCTCATAAATGCACTCCTACGTACATGAAGCATAACTGGGAACAAAAGCTTAAGAGCTACCTTTCTTATAGTTCAAGACAGCACATCGGAAAAGAGGAAGAACATGAAAGAATAAGTTTTTTCCTCACCCTCCAAATCTGCACCAGCATCAGCAGAAAATACATCCTATTCTTTGCTGCTTCATATATCCATGTGATGTCTAGGTATGCTTTGGCAAAGAACGACTTTAAGCAGTGTTTCCATTGCCTACATTATCTAGCACCTCCTCCCCTGCCCTACTGAAATAAGGAACAAAGTAACCTCATCTCAGAATGTGTCCAGAGTTTGTTTGAGCCTGACTTTGATCCTAGCATGACTAATCAAAAACGTGCTAGTGGTTCTCAATTTTTGACAAAATAATTTATTGCCATCTATGAGCATTTTCTCGTTCATATCATTCAGAATTCATGCCCTACATCCATTTAACTGTCAATTCAAAAGAAAGACTGAAAATATCTTGTTGGGTCTGACACATCTCTTCGAAGAGGATTAAAATCCTGTATATTATATGTTTATGTCCTTTACGTATAATTCCTTAGTATATATGCTACACTGAATTTTTACTGATATTTTGTTTTTAAACCTGACTTTTAGAACATTTTACTCACATAGAGCTACCTTAACTTTAAGACCAAGAAAAAAGAATGGGGACATTTACTGGAGAAGACTTCAGCAGTCTGTGCTCTCTCACTTCTCTCTAACCTCTTGTAATTAAGTACCTACTAGTAAGAGAGACACACAGAAGTTCTCACATAAGACAACTATCCTGGTAGTACTGAGTAGGAGAAATTGGAGATTATGGAAATATGCACATGTGCAGGAGAAAGAGGTGAAAAGTTGGGAGAAAAAAACCCCCAAAATGGTACAAAATGCCTTGCTCTTTCAAGCAAGAATGGTAAGAAATAAGAAAGGATTAACTTTTGACAGATGACGGAACAAAAAACGATCACTTGAGAAAAATTATCTTAATTAAAAATTAGTACTTACTCTGCTTTTGACATCCTTTAGTTTGGGGAGTATTTCCAAACCAAATCCATCAGCTTGACCTCGGGTCCTATTCCCGCCATTCATGTAATTTCCAAAAGCCAGAATCAAACCTAAAATTTCCTTTATGCTTGTCATGTTCAGCAAAGCCTGGAAAATGGATACTAGTCTATAACTTCCATTGGCACAAAAATTCTAATCACTAATATAAAAAACCCCTTTTTAAATTTCATTTTTTAATTTTATATTTTTAATTTTATTTTTATTTTTTTTTTAAATTTTATTTTTGCTAGAGGTTTTGTTTCTTGTCTGTTTTCACCCCTGTAGGGAAAGGAAGCTAAAATTGGTACAAGAATCAAACATTTAAGAGAAGCATTTATTTGACTGTATCCACCTAAGATACTATGTTTAACTTAATCCATACAAAGCAAATTATATGGCATCATATACTATGTAGATGACAAAAAAGATTAATGGAAGAAGATTACTAAACATTCTTAGCAGCCTTTAAAAATCTTACAGACAAGGTGGTTTATCAGGAGTTTACATAATAGACAGTCAAATGGAGATGTGCTGGGTTTGCTGCCACTATGTTAGACTCGGACTGTCATATTCAGTCTGCTTCTCATTGGTCCTGGCGCTCTGAAAATTCACATTTCTGAATCCATTCTTAATGCAAATATACCAGCAGTAAGGACTAAATTACTATGCCTCAAACCAGAAAAGAAATCCAGAAATACAGTGAAGAACTAATAAATTATTTTAATTTAAATATAAAGACATCTATCTTGACAATCGAGAATCTGAGACCACGGGCCTAATTCTTAACCATGTAGCCCTTATACTACCCATTGGATAAACCAGTAGTAGTGTCAGCTCCTCATAAGTAAACTGAGGGCAATATCACTTTCCCTATCTCATACAGAAATAATTCCTTATTTATGTCTCCTTTGGACAGGAAACACTAACTAACTAATTTTATTGTTAGAATATGCAAAGAAATCCAAAGGGGTAGAGCATGGGTACTTCGTGGCAGCAAATTTAACCAAAAGCTAATCTTCAAATTGGAAAAAAAAATTCAAACGCTGTCCTGGCCTGGACGCTATACCTTTAGGTCACTTTTTATTCTTATTTCATTCTACTTTTCTATATAGAAATGTATAGATATTAGGGGAAAGTAATAAGCTAATGAACATGACAGGCATCTGTTGCTGATGGCATCAACAGTGATATGCAAAAAAGTAAGTTTGCAAGGCCCTGTACTAAGCTAGTCTGATATTTAAATTCTGTTTTATGGAGATTATCTACTACCCTACTTAATGCGCAAAGTAATAAAAATCTGCCATTCAAATAAAAATATATTTTCCTATGTAGAGCACGGGGCATCACACTCGACTCGCCTTACCTCTTTCCTCCTCGTTTTGTTCTTATAAGCAGCTAAAAGATTCAATATATTTTTATTTTCCTGAAAAGCCAATGATTAGTCTTCAGGTTCATCACTTACAGTAAAAAAAAAAGAAGCATGAATATTCTAAAACACATTTATGTTTTTATTTGGCTTTCACTAGGACTTACCTTGGAAACACGAGTTATGATATCAACTTTCCGGTGCACTGATGTTATTCCTTCAGAGAAAACTGACTGGAAGATAATACACTGAGCTCGTTCTGTGAAGTTTGGGATCTGAGATAACTCATATAAAAATCTGTGGAAAAAAAAGAATATTAATAAATCTTTATATTTCTTATCTGTGGGGTACATAATGGATTAAAGCTGTAGTATCATGAAATATACATGCAGTCTTTCCTACTTTGAATCAAATAAGACAGAATTTATAATTGTTATATTCTTTATCCTCAATGTGTTAAGAAATCCTATTAAAATCCAGAAAAAGGCAAGACAATTATTATCACATTAATCCATTAACCCAGCATCACAGCTGCATAGCAATAAATAGAAGAACCACAAACCTAGATCATAGGGTAAAAAAAAAAAAAAAAAGAAAAAGAAAAGAAAAGAGCTAGAGAAACACTATTTACTTTTTTCATTCATGTGTTTTTACTTCCTTTAAAAATGTGCCCAGCAATACGTAACTCAATATATTCCTACAAAGTTATTTCATCATATAAAATATCTGCCAAGAAATTTCTTCTGATGCTCGGCCTCAATTTTCTTTTACTAATTTGCACCACACTTCCAATTATATAGCAGCATGTTTTATGGTAATGCACCTAGCCGTGTATTTAGCTCTAAACCACTTGCAGATTATATCTCTCTCCAGTCTTTGTTCAGCAAAGTTGCTAACTTTTTATCTTCTCTTTATCTGTCCTCATATACATATACTTTCCTCATGAGTGTATTCCAGCTTTCTTCCTTTAACTCTTTGCTAAATAAAAATAAATAGAAGCACATTCAACAACTCCAGTTCGGATATCATAAAATGAAAGCATCCCAAAGGCATGAGTAATTCCTCCCTTTTCTCTCCTTCAGTTTAAAATGCGAGAGCTTGGCTAAATAACAGAAGAAACTTTAGCATTTCTTATAATAACAGGGCTTGCATAACGTGCTTTGAGACTTTTAAGCCTCGGATTTCAGTGATGCACATGCTTTCCTGAAATCCGGAAACAGGCTGTCTTTTGCTCCAATATCACTTTAGAAACATTCTTCTAATCTCCTGTCTATGGATATCCTGAGATATCCTTTAACACAATTGCCATAAAGATTTTGCTGCCTCACTGAATTATGGGAAATTCTATGAACCATTATTAGCTTGAATTCTTATCAAATTTATTTTAATTATTTAAGCCAATACATCTGATTTCTCCAAATTATTTCTTTTTCATAATAATTAATATCACTGTCTTCAAATCCACTTTATAAATTTCTCATGTATTCAATGCTTTGCTGAATACATTGTAACTGTCAAAAAAATCAGCAAAATCCACCTGTGGTTGGTGTGAAATACTATGTTTTAATTGTAATATCATTTTTGTTCCTTCTTTTTCTTTCTTGCCGAATGAAAAAAGTCTATTGTGAGAGAAGGACTGGGGAGGCCCAGCTTGGCTCTTACACTTAAGCACTGGGGAAAAAAAGAAATGCCAAGCTGGTATTAATAAAAATGCTTCCTATTGGGAATGAATGGTATTGCCAGGAAAAAAAGAGGATACTTTGCACTTTGTGTGAGAGAAACAAAAGAAAGAAAAACCCAAACTGCTTCACTAATGTTCTAACATACATATATTTTTAAAGTTTAAATTGAAAGAGTCAAATGACACATATTCTTGCCTTCCCTTGAAAAGGGAGCTATCTCCTACACTGCTGGTCATCAAACTATGACATAATTGTGCTGAGAGTTAAAACAGCATCAGTATTAAAAAAAAAAGTCTCCAGATTTTGGAATTCAAAGTATTCAATGTAAATATCCAGATAGAACGCTTATAACTGAAATTGTCACGAAAAGGAATCTTAGTGATTACAAATGTAGTTACTAAACACAACGTCATGGCATGAATCTGTGGTTATCAAAGATAAACCACCAATTCAGGTGGACAAAACTTTTGGAGAGAAAAGAATATTCTTAGTTCAGTCACTTTTGCAATTTTAGCCTGAGAAAAGTATGATTTTGACTTAATGTAACGATGACATGACTGTGACATAGTTTTTTGATGGGTTTCTCATTGCTGCACTTCTTATGCCCTAAAGTAAACATAGAGAATTTGCTGCTCATCTCTGTGAGGTCCAATTTACTCCTCTCCTGCAGAAACTGTAAATAAAAAATGCATTTACCTGAGAACTCTTTTTTCCCTCCCAGAATCTTGTAGTAAAGGACTTGACAGTACTTTCAAGCCAGGCACATTAACATGTTGTTAGTGTAACAGAACATTCTTCCAGAAGATAGACAAAGGCAGCTGATTCCATGGAGGTAAGCTATTTATCAGTTCACATTTATCCAGATTTGCAGAATATAAAATTTAGAAACATTTTTTTTGGGGGGGAAAGGTGTATCTAATCCTGCAAGCTTCTAAGTAAACCGGCAGGATTTAAACTGAAGTCAAAGGGAAGTGCTCTTCAAAGAGAAGCAAATGACATTACTGGACAGCAATTATCAATAGCTCACTACGTCCTGAATTCAAACTGCATGCAAAACCTTATTTTGCTACTATTTCCTTCACTAGTATTTCTTTTAGTAGAGAGGACTTCACAGAGATTATATAGCAACTAGAAGGGTCTTCTTGGAAACTAGCTAAAGCATCTGTATCCTGCTAGCAAAGCCCCAAATTGTAGCCAATTGTGCATATAAATCTTTATCATGTTAATGAATATTAGCATTTTAGCAACTATTATCATGAAGCATAATTTAGGGGGGTATTGTCATGTTGCTATCATACTTACAGTATGTGCCAACAATAGCAAATTTAACATGTCAGCAAAACAAATCAAAATCATATGTGCACGACAGCATCAGTGATACCACTAAAGCCTTCTATTTGACTGCTAATCCAAGTATTTAAAAATGGCAAAGGTTTCCTTTAGACTTCAGTGAATTCATTATATGAATGCCTATTGCTACTATTTGCAACTATTTGAGAAATGGTTTAGTTTACACTTTTGTTCTGATCCTCATTAAAGAAAATACATTGACGATTATGCCCTGTAGTAAATACTTTTGTTCACACGTACAAATTTAGCACTTTTCTGTCTTTAACCTTTTATGGAGTTAATATGCATAGTACAGTTCCAACCAATCTCCAGTTCTGCATTTAGGTTGACTTAGAGGCTGACTTAGACAGCAAAACCAGCAGCACCTGATCTACTGAGTTTTCAGAATGGACGTTATTTTGAAGGCCCAATGAAATTTACATAAGTGCCTCATCAGCAACATGTTTCCCCCTTGAGGCAACATTTTAAAAAGCTAGTTTTCTTAACCTATGTAGTTTAATAATAGGGTAAAAATGTGAAAATTAAAACTTGCAGAGAGAACACAAAGAGTAATAATTGATAAAAAGTAGCTTTTGTCTTTGACACTACTATTTTATTCTGACTGATCAGGCGTAACTGCTTTATTTACAGTTCTTTACTTTTAATTATGGAACAATGATAGAATAAATCCAATGCTGTGTTTAATTAAGATCAACCTCTCTCCACTATAATTTACAAAACCAGACAACCTTTTATAACCCTAGAGCTCTACAAGATTCGTATTCTCCAGAACACAAAATGCATTAATATTTATTTCACTCAGACATACAGCAAACAGATTGCCAAAGATTCAAGCTCTGGAAAACATCAACTAGTCACACAATGTATTCTTATTCCTCAAGCCAATGCAACGAAAGCCATGGATATGGGATGCAAAAACAAGCTAGTATATACACTTTACAGAAATTTGCCGCCTTAAGCCTTACTCAAGAACGGTAGTCACTCATAATCAAGAGTACGCGTGACAGCTTCATGTCCCGGCATTAACCTGTTCCCTAGTGGACAAATGGGTATTTAGCTGCCTTGTGTTAGGAAAAAGAGAAAAAGCATTTCTGCTCTTCACCAACATTTTAATGGGAGAAAACGTATGAAAACGTAATACTTCTGACATCAACCAATCATGTACTCTCTCTGCTGTTTCAGTTCTTCTTCCCCCTACTCTTTCTTACGCCAAAGACAGCAGAAACAAGAGGGAAAAGGAAGCAAGACGACAGAGAGGCCTCAGGGCAGGAAACTGTACTGTGATTAGAAGAAGAGGATGGAAGTACAAAGGGAAAAGTAGCAAAGTAGCAGAAGACAAACACCACTGGTAGACCAAAATCTGAAATCAAATGTATATACTAAAATAAAATTCAGGATTACCATTCTGCTCATGGATTATTGTAACTTTCACATTGGTCTAAGGTATATTACAACAGAAGGAGCAACACTTAAAAAGTTGTCCATCCTAACAGTTGTCACTGCCCACAACAGTTGCAGGAGATGAACTGTGGAATCAGCCTTGTACGTCTTCAGTCAGCGTGACCAGAGTGTACATTGCGTCTTTGCCACAGGACTCACTAAAACCCTCTGTTTGTGCACCTCTTTCAAATAATGAACAACCAAAACCAGCCTGGCCCAGCTTTATGACACATTAATTTACCCCTAAAAGCTCTAAGGGAAGGATAAGCTGTTTACAAATGTGAGAATGGGAGCAGGAATTTTTATGGATTCAAGGCTACATATTTTATCAGTTCTGGTAGTCCAAGCTGACATAGTAAAAGCTGTCATGTCTGAAAAAAGTTATGTGATAAAGGCTAATCATGCCTTGAAATACTCAACAAAGTTAAAAATTAGTTACCGAAAATTATGTATCAAGATCCCTTTTAATATATCAGCAAAGGACTATACTATATAACGATAAAATATTACCAAAAAAAAAAAGAAATCTTACTGTTCTGGTTTGTCCAGAAGCTTCAGTTCTTCCTCTTTTGATGTCTGATAATATTGCTTGATTTTCTCCAGTTCATCCTTTTGTGCTCTCTGAGTGAATTAAAATATTTAATAACTAATTAATAACAAATTAATAAAATACTAATTTACCTGCTTGTCTGCTAGTAACTATTATATTTTTTATTAGGAAAAATTTAGGCTATGCAAAGGAGTGAGGCATAAAGATCCATAATAAATTCCTTCAAGTGCCTTGTGCTACCTATGGCCACAAAGCAGAGCATCCTTGTAGAGCACAGCACTACAAACATTGCTATAGGATGCTTCACAGTTTAGGTCAGAGAGGTAGCTCTGATATCTCTACAGCCAAGTGTAAATTAACCACAGCTTTACCCCAGCTTACTTACATTTTCATATAGTGCTTCCAGTGTTTCCAGATCTACTACGGAGTCATCAACACATAGAATAGCTGTATAGAATACAGTCACAAATTAGATGCTAGAAAACATACTTAAGAGTTCAGTTCTGTTTCCTGAGAAATGTCCGAAAGAGATCTGACCTAGCTAAAGCACACATTTGTATCCAGTTACTATTTTATTATTTTCAGCATTTTAATTCTGACTTCAAGGTGCAGCACTCACGCAAGAACTTACTACAAACTCTGTCTCAGGAGAAAGGAGTTCTACTTTTCCTCTCCAGTATACTCAGCAGTCAAAGATATGACGTGCCAGGTACTCCGCTGATTGTGTAGCTGGCCAGGCAGGAGAACATGAGAACAATGGATACCAGACTATGAACAGCACAGATTTCATGGTAGCTTAGGAGGCTGGGTAGGAAGGAATTGAGAGTTAGGGTATTTAAGTCTCCCAATGTGCATGGGAGATCAGGGAGATATGAAAACAGGGAGATCTGCTTGTCTTGGGGCTGGCAATCTTGGGAAGGAGACAGGTAGACAAACTTGCAAGATTTGCACATTGCAAATTTGCAAGCACAAAATATTGTGCTACAGATTTTTAAAGTATCTTCATACAGCAGCTCATGTTTGAGTTAACTTTATCCACTAGAAAAGTACCCACATGACAATTTCCAGATAAATACTTTTAAACATCACACAGAGACACCTAAAGTATACTCTTTGATGATTAATTATGCCTCATTACCAAAAATGAAAAGTCTCAAAAAGTTTCCTATCCCAGTTCCAAATGTTACTACGGTTGGAATATATGGCATTAGGTGTTTCCAACATTTGCAAATCCCATTACAATTTAGGCAACGTATTGAGACTCTTCTGAAAAGTAAATAGGATTGGTTCACGGTGCTTTCTAATGCTCTCTAATGTTAAATTCCAATAAGCTAAGAGATGCACAACAGAATAGAAATAACTTTGGATGTTTAGTTTTTCTGAAACCAGCATTTCATCAAGATTCATATTGGGACTGGGCACAATTTCTGAACTCCTGACTTATGTTTAAATGTTACTGGAAACATTAATCCCAAAAGAATCAAGCTTAAGCCCTCTACCAATTTTCCACATAACCAGTGACTCATCATTAGCTAGTACCTGATAACTTTTAATTTCAACTATATTATATTTCTTCAAAGGAAACTTGACTGCTTGTGAATTTAGAAGATTTTAAAAGCTCTTGCTGCATTTGCAATACATGTTTGAAAGGGGCAAGGCACACATCTTTAAATAATTATTTAAAAGTAATAAGCTTTCGCCTGCTCTTCCACCTACCCCATGATTTTACATTGTGAAATTAACCAGCAGGCTAGTAAATTTTCTCTGTGGCAGGCTAATTAATTTTATTAAAAAGTCCAATGACATTTAGAATGCTTTAAAATTTTGCCTGTCAATTATGATTCCATCTGTTGACATTGCACCTTGGTTAGAAGTAAAGAATTATACAGAAGAAGACAGTATCAGTGAAAAAAAGCAATATCTCCAACTATTTTTGTCCTGTTGGAAAGATTCAGAAAAAGCTGAAGAGTGTAACCAAATATAAAGCCCAAACAAGCGAGCTTGACAAAAATAATTGTTTAAAGAAAAATCATTAGAGACTGAATCTACGAGATCATCTGTTGGCTCTTGCAAGACGATTCCATGAGTTGCATTATCTGCTGTATTATCCAATGAAACTTCAAAATAACCTAAGATAACGGAAAATCTATTGGAAAGTTGGTTTCACAGTCCAATATATTTAATTGTTGAGATTTTAAAATACGCATATTGAGTTCAAAAGTTTCCCCTTGTGGTTTAACTTTCATCCTATTTTGGAATATATGGAAAACTGTTTGCAAGGAGAAATATATTTGTCCAGAGTTATATAGAAAAGCAACTTACTGGAGGTAATCTGAACTCGTACTAGAAATGCGAAACATGTAACTAACAGCGGATTTTTTTGTTTAGGTACAGAAGTATTACAATGAGAGGAATTAGTTTGAAAAAGGGAACACTTTAATAAGAATATCAGGATTTTTACATTTAACCGGAATTTTCAGTCAGGGATTTGTCACAAAAAAGCCCCTGAAAACACAAAGTGGGTTTTAATGCTGTTCCTTATCCATGTTTATGTACTCAACACCAGTTTGAACAAATCAGCGTTGTTTTGAAGTGACATAAATGTTTGAGATTAATAAAGTACAGTCTGATAAATGAACAATTTTTTAACAGAATTAATAATAATCCATGTTAAGAGACATTAATATGAATTATTTTCTCTTTTGGACAAGTATGTGATTGTATAAAAGTACCAAAAAATATTTTCCGATCTACTTGCTATACAACCTGTCCTGCTGTTAGTGGCAATGTCCATGCAGCCAGGCTGCAGTTAAAAATCTAGCCCCCATTACTCAATTCAATGATAGCTGGACATCTTAGGATGTTAACGTATGTAGAGACACACTTCCAAAACATCAGAAGTACTGCCAAAATCCACACAAACTCTTTTATTTCATCTTTATGTATTTCAATATCTTTATCCTTATATCTTTTTTCATTCAAACTGATCGAACTTAATGCCATACACATTTGGAGCAGAAGACAAAAACCGAAAACATGTAAAATTATGAAGATTGGCCTGTTTTTTAAAAAAGAAGCATTTTGATTTTGAAAATGTGGAAGAAATCCCCAAATTCACAGGTGTCAATATTTTTCATATTCTTAAAATACAGCATGTGCAAGACATTCACATTATGTTGTGTAAATTAACTTGAATTGGGGCAGCTGAAAAACCCCCATTACACTAGATCAAAGAAACTAATTATTTCAATTTTTACTTAAGAGTTACAAGGAACAAAAGCTTCTTACTTTTTTCTGTGAAAAACAAAACCCAGTTTCAATCATATCTATATTAACATTATCAAAAAGAATAAAAACCTTGATAAGTTTCTCAAAATGCTCTTCCTGATACAGTGAATTTAACCGTGATACTTTACTACATTAAATCTCATTATATCAAGACTCACGTAAGTGTAAGTAATATGGATGAAGTATCATAAATCCACAAAAGAGGCTCCAAAACAATTAATAGCTATTACAATATCAATCATCATTGGTGGTTTTTACTTTTATCTTGCTTTCTAGTTAGCTGTCTTCCTTACACTGTCAGTTCAGTTAGAATATTTCACCTACACCTCACAATATGTCGAAAGGAAGTAGACTCATGCTGTGAAAAGCTGGTAATTTTATTGGGTTCCTCTACCTTTAAAAAATCTGTTACTTGGCCAAGTCTGGTTTCTGAGATCCTTTTTTGCAGGGAAATTGAGGCAAACATTTTTATGTGGCCTATGGTGTCTGCTCACAACAAGAAGAATTTATATACACAAGGATCATTAGTGCAGGGTTGCACCCATTAGGATATAATAACCGTCAGCTAGGACAAAAAACAGATCAGCATCATGTATTCAAACTAACAGGCACACATAAAAATACTTGCCAACTACATTTCACATACTAAGGGCATTGCTTCGGATATAAACTTGTACCAAAGGTTTTTAACAGACTCACTTTTTAAAAAATGAATCTAACTGTAAAAACCAGATTCCTTACTGCATGGATTTTTCACATCGAAACGTACACCAAAGAAAAACTGAGAATTTAAAGCACACTGCGTGCAGTCTACACACAACTGTAGAACTCAGAGGTTAAATATGAAAAAGATACTTCTCTCCTCTTAACCAGCTTAAATACCAACAGTCTTAAGGCTGACTCTGATATACAGCCTCACTCCTACTAAACACATTTTGGTTAAATCAGGATTTAAGTCCTGCTGACAGAGCTTACATATACTCAGCAGTATCAAACCACTTAATGTGACAATTAAGCTATGAAATATGAAGAAATCACCTTAACCGCCCCCTAATGATAAAACAGAAATATGTTATTTAAATAAAACAAGCTTGCCAAAGGTACATTTATTTGACCTGGAAATACTTCATTGTTTTATGTAGTACCTTTTGCTGAGTAAGGCTTGATTTCATGGGAACGTGAAGCCTGTCCCTGGGAAATTTAAACTAAATTGTGCCCAATCGAGTCGATCAGAAAATGACAACAATTGTTAAATACAAATCTCTGCTTGGCAAAACTGCCTAAAATATGCAAATCACTCTGGTTTACTTCTGACAAATTGATATGTTCTAAACTTATTTATAGTTCTTTCCAGTATTTAACTGTCACACAACACAAAAAACATTAAAATATACGTTACAAAGAAGCACCATGGGCACAACGTAGGTTTAGAACACTAAGAAAGCTCAACTCCCGCAAGAAGTCATGAGCAAAAGACTCTGGCACTAATGTTAACCTACCCCATCAGGCTGGATGCCCAAGGCAGATTCACAAAAACATATGTTGTGAATTTTCCAGAACAAAGAAAATAACTTTTAAAGAAAATTGTTTCCCAACTTCTGAGTTGGGTATGCAGCTATCTCTGTACTTCATGCATACTACACAGTATATTTAGAATGCATACATGTAATATTCTGTGTAGGTGGAAAATTCACACAATTTTGGAACAAGTTTTTAAACCTTTATAATCTATGCTTCCAACCTGCAAAATATTTTAGTTGAAAACCCAGTAAAACTCTTTTCACATAGTGTAAGTAAGAGATATTCCAAAGCATTTATCTTTATCCAGAAGTATTTACAAAATATAATAGAGAAAGGAACTGTGAAACTATTTGTGCTGCATGATATGGTTAAAACACAAATTGGGATTCAGAAATTCTGAGCACGCTAAGATCTGCAGATTAGAGTTGCTTTGGAATAGTTTGCTTTATACATATAACACATAGTCTCTCATATGCTAAGAAAAGTGCCTGGTTAACAATGATACCGTTCTCTAAAGCTTAGATGTGCCACAAACCATAAATTGTATTAAGAAAATGTAACTTATTTATATAACTTCTGTGGCCTCTCATTAGAGGAAGACCACACAGAAATCCCAGGATGATTAGAAACGTAATATAGAATTAGAATGATTACTGGACTGATCATCAGGCTGGGCAAGTTAATCTGCTGTTCACATTCTTCCAATTAATTACTCCAGTATGTTGACAATGGAGGGTAAATCACAAAGTTGGAGAAGACCAATCAAACACTTTTCAACTGGTTGACTGACATTGTGAAATAGTACCATAACTGTGTTCTTTCTAGAAACTTGGTCCCCTCCTACAACACCATGCAAAAAATTTCGATGCGGAGTGCCACGATAGTTATTTGCATAGCTCACCATCAGAGTATCATTACTGTGACACTATAATAAAAACATATTCACATTTGAGGACCAACCAAAAAACCCCAAACCAATAATGAAGGAGAATCAAAAAAAGATGGCATGGCCTAGGCTTTTTTTAAAAAAATCCATCCCATCTAAGTGTGATCAGATACATTTCTCTAATATTTTCAAAGCTTGATGCGCCTCTGCAGAGATAATTTACATTGTTGGTGAACACAAGAATGTTCCAAATGCACAATAAACATGCCAGGTCCCACGTGCTATTACAGGCTGGCCAGTGCTACTCTGATTTAATAAATGGAGTCTCAGACATTTTATTTAATTGCTTAAAATCTAGGAAAGAAAAAACCATTACTAAATGAGCATTAGAAATAGTCTGAATGCCAAGGATCAGTGTTAAATGTCCCCTTTGCCATATGGGCTAAGTTCTGCCAGCGTTGCAGTGCTACGGTGTTAAACTCTTGCCTTGGTAAATGTACTAGCAAAGCCTGCAGGTGTTCTGCGCGGAGTAATACGGCACTTTATTGCCACAAAGAGTGCAACAGGCTATAATAAGTGTGCATCTGGTGTGACCTACTGCATCTCATAGATTTGGTCCCAAGGAAAATACACCAGCATGTGAGACTATCTAGTTAATGCATCCTGATGGAAATTAGGGGTATTAGACAGTGACACTATTTCCAGAAATGTACAGAAGCAGAACTTCTGGTGCCCCACAATTTCAGTGGCAAAATGTAGGTACTATGGAGGTAGGGAGGGATTTGGGAGAATCACTCTTTTGGACATAGGCATCTACATTTTATCTACATCCCATTTTCTGTAACTAAATTTTTTTTTTATCTGGGCTGCCCCAGAATTTTGCCAGTTTACTCTTGAACAAAATCTCAGTAGCTCATGGGAAGCCGGCACAGACGATATACACTGCAGAAAATAGTATTATTATGTGTTTTCCAGTATACTGCTGTTGCTAGCTACTATACTGGGAACTGCCTGAGTGACTGGAATATTGCCCTGTAAAAAGTTGGGACCAGTGCCCACAGAGGGTCTTTATACACAGTTATAACCAGCATTTCCCATTAGAAACAGAACTGAAACACCTCACCGTGGAGTTGTAGTATTTCAACAGCAACGCCACACAAGTAGTCTTGAGCAACAAGTTTGTCTCTCAAGCCGTAATCGTTCAGCTGAACAATGATAGCAAGACAGAGGTGCATTGATAGGAAATGGAGATTACTTCTCTGTGTGTAGTGTTAAACCATGTTCCTCACCTAAGAGATGATCTCCACTATTCCTCATCTCTTCTTTATAAAGGTTTTAAAAAAACACAGGGAAGAAGTCTGGAAAATAATCTCAAACTTATGCATAATTTGATTATTGCTATTTGATTTTTAAATATAAATACAGATCCTATATAGCATATTGAGACAGGCAGATTTTCTGTCTGCTGCTTCTGCTCAGAAAATGAATATTATTAGTAGTGGTCTAATCAGAAACTATATTATCCTCTTGAATACCAGATCCACCAATAAAATTTGTTAGTATTCTCAGAACATTACAGTACCTAGGATTTCTCCTCCTCTCCCACCTACCAAAAAGCTGAATATTAGGACAGGTGCAGCATGACAATGTTAACTTTCTCTCTGCATCATATAATACCATCACTAGCCAAAATAATTATTCCATTTTACATTGTCTTCTCCCTAGACTGTACTCAGATACAGCAAGAATTTAAACTTATCTGCAAAGGATGAACTTCACACTCTCCAACAAAGATGTGCGGAAGATTCCCTTCCTGAAGTGTGGTAGCTGGCTCATTATCAAATGCAAACTGAAACATCTGGGTGCCAGATATGGTCACTTGCTTGTTTCACACTGCTGAGCTCGCTACAGAATAAGCTGTGCAGCTATTTACTTTCATTTGAGAGGGTGATCCTACAGATACAGAAATCTCACACTATTTTAAAGAAGGATGTAATTTTTCTTGGGATTACTCTTGTTTTGTCTTCTCTACAATTCTGCACGCATCTGTATGCATAGGACAGTTGATTTGAGGACAGTTTTTCTATATCTCTATTTCCGTAACTGCTACTTAAGGTAGAGTAACCAGTACGCTATACATAGGCAGTAAATTAATTCGTACATGGCTTTTCAACAAAGATGGTCAGAAAAACTTGAAATAAAATCAGATATGCTTTTTTTTCATGTCAACTTTCTGTTGCTTCAAGTTTCTTCATTCTCTGTTGCAAGCTGCTAAAGACCATTAACTTTTCTCTTCCATGTCTTTCACATACTGAATTATGCAATGGAAATTGGTTTGAAAAAATGGACGAGTGCTCAATTTTCATGTTTCTTAGAGGTAGCTCTTTGTAACTTTACTTTGTTTAAAAAAAAGAACTTTGACATTCATCACTCAATGATCATGCGCTTTCTTGGTTAGGTGTTGTCATAAGCTATTCAACGTATTATGATCTTTTTTCATCCAATATGTTGACTATAGCTATCTTCAAAGAATTTGTCTGCTGATAGGCAGGACTGCGCACAGATTTAAATTAATTAAAATACTAGGGTTAAAGACACACTAAAAAAGAAACAAGCGTAATTCTACAGTTGCCTTCATTGTCGTATGCATTTCTAAAGATCCTTTCTAGAGAACAGATGTTTTCCTTGAGTCTGGTGGGTTTTTTCCCTAGATAGTCTCTGCACACAGATCTTGATTAGAGTCACTCCTCCTGCTTTGTAAAATATTTTTAAAAAAAAGTTCCACTAACATTAGTCCCAAATCCTGTTTGTATCTCCTAGCTGTTTCCATAAGCAAGAGGCAGCATATCCTATTGCTGCCTTGAGCAACACACGTGGTGACAGGCCAGTCATTTGCTACCTCAGAATGGAGAGGGTGATGAGTTATAAACTTTCCTTCAGTGACAGCACTTGGTTTGGTGTCTCTCTTCTACCACCACTCTAATTTTCATTAAACTTGTAGGACTACATTAGCTATGTCTACAACTGCAAGTAGTGTCATCTTTAGAAACGGATTTGTAGACAGCAACAGCTGGTACCGAGGATCCAGTGTTCACACTATACACATTTCGGGGAGTTTTAACTATCTCTCACCTGACCCTGTGGAATTTAAAGCCTGCTATAGGTGGAGACTGCTGGCACGCTCCTAGGGCACATCCCATTTAATTTAATTCTGAAGGCTCTTTGTGCACTCTGAGACTGCTCTGCAGCGCTCCGCAATGCAAACACAGCAAAGGGGGCAACTGGTAGATTTGATTCAAAAGTGCACTGCTGATTCAAGCTAAAATGCTAGTGTATACGTAGCCAAACATTTGACTTATTCTTTTCTCTTAAATTTGGTATAAATTGGCCAGAGGGTTTCAAAAGCTATAGAAGTGCAGCAAATGGCAGAGAGAGAGAGAGACAGAGAGAGAGAGAGAGAGAGAGAGATGTTCTATTTCAGTAGAACGTCATAGCATGGAAAATAAAAAGTCCTGAAAACATCTCTGAAGATACTTAAGAATACTACGCAGCTTTTATAATACAGCTGCTATCCTATCCTATGTTGCTGCAATTCCTGCCAGCAAATTATTCAGACCTTTAGTAATAGCAGGTTTTTTCCATCTCATTCTGATACCTTTCACACAATACTGGCAGGCACAAAGTTATTCCTTCTTTTTGTTGTTTCCCTCCACCCCAAGAGACATCTGTAAGCCCTTGTGCTTTTAAAGTGCGAGATGCTCAAAGGCTCTTCTGAAATTAATAATAATCAATGCCAGCAGCATCTCAACGCTCTACCCAGTATTTGCATGTGATGGAGCGAAAACAATAGCAAAAAGGAGACATCAACTTGAATTCTTCCAGCAGTTGTTTTAAATGGCGAATATTTTCCTTTTTTTAATGTGAAAAAGAAATAAACAATATCCTTAAACAATATCTTTTTAAATCCAGAACATAAGCAGAATCTGAATTACCCCAGTGTTCTGAAAAATCTGTATTTCTCTACAGTTTTATTGGCAAACTCAGATAATTTCTACCAGTAATGGAATTTATACAATGAGTAGCTCTATGCTTTAAAACATGCCATCCAGTAATCACCTTTCTGATTGCTACGTGGTAGCTGCATCAGTTTGGGATGTACTTTTTATATTGCTAATGAATCATAATTTAAACATTCAACAAATACCGACTGCGTGTTTGAAGCCCAAACGATTTATATATAAGCCCTCCATTTAAGTTTTGTCAGTGGAGGACTTGCTTAAGAAAAAGGAGGGGACTGTAGGGGAGGAATATGAAACAGTTTTCAGAAAACCTTGTACTGGAAGTGATATGCGAGCTGAACTGGTACAGAAGGAATTGTACCTAAATTCAATTCCGATTATTTAGGTGAAACTTTTACACATACTGAAAGAATGATTCTTCTGATACCTTAAAGAGGACTATATTCAAAGCACAGAATTCTGTAACGTAAGAAATTCTCTGAGGGGGGCTATGAGAAAATATACATCCAAATATGATACATTAAGTGTAAGAAACACTTACCTTGTTGAATATCCTTCATTTCCAGGTGCAAACTGGATATTAAAATTCCTACAGTTTGAGACCGTTTTCCATCCAACAGTTTGATAATCTAGAAAGATAATGCAAAATGATCTGAGATCAAACGAACACCCTACAAAGGATTCATTCAAATTAATGACAGAAGCTAATTTGTGAATTGAATTCAATGTCTCTCCAAACATCAGACCTTCATCTTATCCCTATGCTCTGCACCTTAACAAATGGCTGATAAATGTAAGCTTGAATTTTCACCAGGTCTAGTAAAGAGCATCACCTCTCACTTGTAGGATGCTATTAACGAAAAAACCCAAACAAACAAAAAAAGGTACAGCAAATATTTATTCTTGAATATACATCCCCCCCTTCTCCTTAAGGTGATCGGGGCAGAAGCACTTAAGACACGCTGAGTACATCACATGCTCTTTAGTTTGTCTGCTAGTTTATACTTCAGTGTGAAGACATGTAAGTCTAGCTTTTTCACAAAGGATCAATGTCTGGCCAAGGAGAATTGGAGAATTGTCTTCTTATGCCCTCTCAACTCTATTTCTGGAACACCAGGGGCTACTGAAAGGATTTCTTTTACTCTTCTTCCACACCCTTGACTTTTCATAAGGATTTGAAGATTTTGTTCACATTTTGGGTAACAGACCCTTGTTAGTATAATATACTGACATTCAGATTGTAATCTTTTCAGATGACGGGTGGGGGGAGGAGAAGAAAAAGGAGGGAGGGAAACCTTGGGAAAGTTATTTTGGCTGGTTGAAATTAGTGATACTGATGTGGATCAGTCCATAAATAATGAAAAGTAAACCATCAGAATTTTAGAAGTGTAGTTTGGATGTTAGAAATGTCAAAATCAAAGTTCCTACAAGGTTTGGACTGTTGGTATTTGTGATTTTGATTTGCATCGTAAGGAAGATATGACAGCAGCACATCACAAAATGCAATACAGACATAAGCACTTCAAAATAAGAAATGTTCAGATCCAAGCAGTTGGCTTACTTCATAGCATTGATGAACAAATACCATTAAAAATACTAACTCATATGTAAAATTAAAACTAATAGCTAAGTTTTCCTCTAAATTTATATTCCTAGTATCTAAACAGTATTTAATCGATATGTATCCAAATTTAATTTTAATAGTTGGGTGACACTAATATTTGGATGTTAAATATAATATAAAAAACTCCACGTAATTGTTATCCCTTGTCCCTGTAACATTCTTATAGATGCTCACATTACAGATAGTTAACTGACAAAATTTGTACTAACTCAGACAAATGTTTCTTATCTGTGTTTTATGGGATTTAGGACTATTTAACTGTGCAACTGCTTAGTTATTCACCTATGTAAAAGTAGATTTATAGTTGAAAAATACAGGAAAAACAGGAACGACAGTGACATTTTCACCTGAAAATGCAAAGTTAGTTCTTATTTATAGAATACTGAAATTGGACGATACATGAACAAGTTGGAATACATGTTGCGTTCAACAAAGATCTGACAGATATTTAATGTCCCTGTGGCAGGGACTCAACATTTACTGAACTGATGTTAAAGTAGATGTTGCATATTTTCTGCCAAAATTGGAAATCAATTCTATCCTGAGAGGTTTTTTCAGCCTATATGTACAGCACGTATGCTGGATATTAAGTAAGTAATAGCATTTAAAGTGTTTTCTACAAATGGGAAAGAATTAAAGCTCTTTATCTCCTGACTACACAAGCAGATTTGGCTACAAGTTACCATAAATGAATACTCTATAAGCATCACATCCCCCTGACTCTGATTTTTCAGAGCAAATGTAAGTAACTGCTCAGTTTGTCATGGTCATTTCTGAAGCCTTACATGAATTTGCTGAACTCCGCAGCACATTAACTTCTTACAGGGATAATTACAGGCTTGAGTAGTATGCAATTTGTATAGCATTCACTGACCTCCAAGTTGACCTTGTTCAGGGGCAAATTCATAGGTTGTCATAAACCCCATTAGACATGCCTAGTTTGAGGCAAAACCTTTCCATACTATAGCCGTTGTAGACGATATGACATTTGAAATCATTCTATTAAAGTATTTTTAAGTGCTAATATATTCTCCAGATATGATCAAACTAGCTCACATTGCTAAGCAAGACTTTCTCCTTAAAAGATTAGTGAAAAAAATTTTATGGAAGACCCTGTATAATTTC
This sequence comes from Grus americana, assembly GCF_028858705.1. Taxonomy (NCBI): domain Eukaryota; kingdom Metazoa; phylum Chordata; class Aves; order Gruiformes; family Gruidae; genus Grus; species Grus americana. The sequence continues at coordinate 36,042,563 of NC_072856.1, read as the reverse complement.
AAAAGCTAAAACAGAGATTCATGTTTTAAAACGGCCAACGAACTGTATGTTCACATGCATTTTGGACAAATGTACACATGGTCACAATTACCAGGCATCAGACTAGACTCAGACTACCTGAAATAGCTTCAACCAACTGAAATCTGTGACTGAAGGCTGATATTTTATTCATTAGAGAGCAAAAATGGAGCAACAAGACAACAGAATAGCTTAAATTGGGCATAAAACTACTCTAAAAACACAGTTGTAATGCCAAGTGTAGGACTTTTGTCATAGATTTTTAGAACCAATATGTAACTTGACAAAAATACATAATCAGTAATAAAACAGAGAACATATTTTCAGAGATACTCATTTTGCCCCGAATTATGGTTATTCTGGGGAAATCACTGTCAGGGAATTAAATATGTGTGTGAATTCCAAATGGAAAGGAGACACACAAAAATCAGCACTTTTCCAGGCCATAAAAACCATAAGGCAAATAAAATGAAAGTTTGTAAAGACTGCATTGAACTATTTAGTCTAAGCTTTTAAAAGACAAATCACTGATCACCTCTCAGCATATTGGGGCTTGCTTGTAGCTGGCAGTGACAGGTAAGCAGCTCAAATCCAGCTGACGCCAGTTGATGCTGCTACGCCAGCTGGCAGGGTTTGCTCCTCCAGACTATGAATGTATCGTTACAACGGATGCAGCATCTTCTGGCTCAGTGACAAAGTCGTGCCTGCTGGTGCTAATTCATTTAATTCACCGATCCATGGTATTATTTGCTCTATGTGATGTTCCCCAACTATTTTTTAATTGATTTGCTGTAGACAAGTGCCCCTTCTACATCTTTCAAATAGTTATCATCTAATTTAAAAGTGGAGACATACTGTGAAGCTTGAATACATTCATAAATTATTCTGTCATTCCCATTAAAAGGTGTTTCTCTAATGTAGCCAGAAATGTATTTCATTAAATATTATACGACAGACTTCACTGTTTTGTCTAACTGCAATGTCTACGTTCTGTCGAGGACGCTTACTGGTGCTGAAATCTGAACAGATTCAGTTTACTTTACTGATTAAAAGCTAAATCCTTCCTCCTGCTGGTGCACGGATTCTTTCCATAATATTTAAATTCATTGAGAGAAACCATAAGCTAAAACGCTGTCCTGCATATCACAGTGTTTCCCTCCATTCCCACTCATTAACTTTTATGGTGAAGTCAACAGCCTGGTCCCATAAGTAGTCTGCTGAAACCCTCTTCAAACGGAGGAAGAATATCCTGCACAAGAAGCAAGTAAGTAAGCCCCTCAAGCCATTCTACATAAACACCCCAAGAGTTACCAATGAAATTTCAGAAGCTTAAGTCTAGACATTACCTCTTCTACCCCTACTCAAAGGAGAGCCCAGTTTAACTATTTTTCATTTCACATGGATGAACCATAGCTTTATATTTTTAAAATATTTAAAAAATACTTTAAGAGACATGTAATTCTATTTGCAATTCTACCGGCTTAAACCCCCCCACTATTTTTAGCCTTTTGCTAAAGGACAAGCAAATGGCAATTTCTCAGGATAAAATAGGAGGTAAGAAATGAGCTAGTAAGAAACATATCAGTATCTTTATTCCTATCAAAACTGTAAAAACAAGACAAAGCCACAAAATAGATATTTACCCTTTATGGATACTTTCCATATCCTGTATGACTGCAGAGCTTTGTGGTAAACAAGGAAATGCCGTATTCATTCTTCTCAGTACAGCACAAAAAATAAAAAGAAAGTGAGAGTGCCTCGGAAGAGCACGCACTAGCATTTTACTACTTCTGCTCAAGTTTGAACATTGTTTATTATCTGATGCAGACAGCTGAAGACAGTCATTGTGTTTCAACCCTGCAAAGCTTCCAACATTTTCTGCAATATCTACCCTTCTCGCGGAAACCCAAAATTCATTAATTGTAATTCCTCATTTAGTTAGATGGACAAAAAACTTGCTGACAGACATATCCCTTTCAGTTAAAAAAATGCAATTCACTCAAAATATTGACACTCTTCTTAAATGAGAACACATGTTAATAATTATGTGAAGTCTGTTAGAGATAATAGACAACAGAAAAGCCATTATCTTTAATGTCCTCCTGTGTCTTTGAAATGATAATCATTGCACTAAAGGGCCAAAAATGATTGATGGACTTTCATTTGGAGCATACACCTGACACAAATTACTTGACTTTTACTCATTTTTTTGTAAGATGAAGACAGAGTGGCATCACAAACATCCAACTATCCTGTTTCTTGAAAAGTATAGAAAATACTTGAGTTTTTGAGGATAATTTACTAACAAGTGCTCAAATATATTGGAAAAACTAAGGCAACTTCAAAATATGTGTAAGTCCAGCAATGGAGGTACAGAATGCACATGGAATAAATCACAGCAAAGGAATGTCCTTCCCTAAAGTACCTCTTTTTCAGGCTTACAGGGTCTCATAGCTTAATATATAATGAATCATGGTTTTTATTTCATTCCAAAATATATGACCTAATTCTGCCTTTCTTCTATTTGGTACCACAAGAACAGATTTTCGTTCTGCAAATTTAACAGGAAACAGAACCTATGGCTTGAAAATAATTACATGTGCCTATCAGCTTAATAATTTGCATGGATATGTACAGACAAGAAATGTTAACAGTTTAGAATGAATGAAAGCAAAATTGTCTGTATGTAAGACTTAGTCCTTCATCTGACATGCAAATATCTATAGATGAATTTCAGAGTCTGGGAAGGATGTTTGATGCTTCAAATTATATTCGAATCTACTGAAAGCTGAGTTCTTTCAAAAACAATCAATGGCTGGGTTTTTTTCTTTTTCCTTCAGAAAAATAGCTTAGAGTTTTAATACGCTAATTTTTTCAGTTTTCACTGTTTTCATAAACAGCTACGGACCTCAATGGTACTCTACTGAACCTACTTGTGGTTAAATATTTTTGGTACATAAAACTTCATAGCTGAAGTCCATTTACAATTTCACAAATATAACTTATAATAATTTTTTTAAATAAACCATACATTCCTAGACAAATGCTTTAATGTGCGTGTTAGTGGATAACACAATAGGTGCAAAAACCTTATGTCCAGAATGCTACAACTGCAATCTAAGCATAAGAAAATACAGACATGATGATGAAAACAGTCTAGATTAACAATTGCACTTTCACAGCGTGTCAGTGATACTTTAAAAATAGGAGTTAAAAATAGGAGTCATATTCAAAAGGCTTTTAATGTCCAATAGAATCAATACCTAAATTGAAGTTATGTACTAAAATAACCTGGTGGATCTAGCCCTTTTCCTCTTCATTTACAAGAAGCTATAACTTCTACGTAATTTTGAAAAAGCTTAACTAAAGACTACAACACCTTACACGGCATAAATACTTTTAGAGTCAATGAATATTGCCAAGATGCGTCATACCAGTAACTGAACAGGCCAAAACCAGAGAGACATTTATGTGATTCATATTCAGGTGTCAATGAACTTCTTTTCTCCGGTAAACAGCTTTGCTGCAAATTCAACCACTTCAGAACTAGGAAACCACTAGGAAATAAATCCCAGTCCTTCTATACATCATTTATCCATCTAGAGTCTCTGGGAAAGTCAGGATGCAAGCAATAGTCTCTTTTCCATTTCATAGATATCACATCCAAAAAACCACTGCATTGTATTTTCTCGTATGAGATTACCATGCTTTTAGTCTTCCACTTCAAAAGCATTCTTATGAGAGAAGAATTACATTTATTAATTCTTAAATATATTGCACACTATTTTGCTCTCATACTGGGACATAACTAAATATTCATCCAGATAGTAAATTCTCCCCATCCAGAAAAGACAAATTCTACTCTCAAGACATAATACCTACAAAATTAGAATATTTATTTTTATCACTATCTATATAAAACTGTAGAACTTTTATTAACAAGACCGCATATATGCAGAGGAGATAAATGGACAAGAATGAGGGTTTCCTGAAATATTTCAGAGGATGTAGAGTTGAAAAAGAAAAGAGATTCTTCCAAAGCTGCTAAATTGTCCAAAGGAGTGCATGATCGAAGAAGCATGAACAGCCACACACTTTGCAGAGCTTCTAAGCCAGATAAGCATTACCATAACAAAGTTCAAGAATATATAAGTGTACCAGAAAGGTACATCTGACCTTCATTTAAACTATATTATTTTTACATTGTATCACTATCAAGTGAAGGTACTGTATTTTTCCAAAATGAGCTAATATATGCCTAAAAATAAATAAAATCACCCTCTATGCAGTTATTTAAGAAGTTATATTACCATTGCTGCTGGAAGGTTCTTAACTTCCCTTCTCACATACTTGTTAGAATACCTTTTTTTTTTTTAATAACTGCATTTCAAATTCTAATAATTTCATCCTCATGTCAGGATGATAGCCTCTAGAAGCTAGTGTAACTCAATTAATGAGCCATTTTCTGGCAGGCACGAAAGCAATGAATTTGGGAATCATGAAAGTGCTTCCACTTTGGAAAAAAAGAAAGCCAGCTGTTTCCATCCACAGGACAATGGACAGAAAGTGGACTTTATGCCTTTTAATTGAGTAACAGAATCATGATGTTGGAAAGGCACTCAAAATGTCATCCAAAGCATTTCTGCACGTTACGACAGTATCAACTATACGTATACCATTCGAAACAAATTTTCTTAAAGATCTCCCAATACAGAAACATAATTTCCCTAGCCAAAATTGTTCTGCATTCCTGTGTTATCCTTACTCTTAGAAAGCTTTTTATAATTTTTCTTTGCAGCAGCTGCATGCACTTGATGACACTTATCAACCTTCTCTTTTCTAGACTAAACAATCATCATAATTCAATTATTTTCTCAGAGACTACTTTTACACTTTTCATCATTCTCACTCTTCTTGATGCTTTACAGTTAGTAAATATTTTTAATGAAGGGCTGTAGCGCCTAAATCCGGATGCAGTTCTTAACTGAGACATGGCCGAGCAGACTGTCTTGCAAGCAATACTTGTAGTGATCTGTTTTCCCTTTTTTAGCAGTACCACAATTTGACAATTAGTGTTCCTCTTGTGAGCTGTTGTAATCCCAAGATCCTTTCTGCTAACTTATTTTACCAAATCAGTTAGCCATTTGTACCCCATCTCATTTTTAGGTAGCTGCATATCCTGAACTACATTATCTTTGTGCTTACCCCTATTTTTCAGACTGTATCTCTGATACATGAAAGCTTTCTAAAGGGTCTACTCCAGTACATTTGAAGCCTCTCACAACAAGGTGGTGGCTGCAGAGTTAATATTCCATTATCCAGGTTATAAATGAAAATACTGAGGTAACCAGACCCAGCGTAGATGCCCACAGAATCCTCAACGTATTCTCCTATTTTGACATCGAGTATATGTATGAGTATAAATATATTCTATATTATAAATACTTATTTTATAAATTATATATTCTATTGTAAGTATGTTATATACATATATATATGAGTATAAACATATATATGAATATAAATATATACTGAAAAGTTTCCCTTCTGAGCATAACTTGCCAAATGGTACTGGAAAACAGACCATCCGTTCCGTTTATATAGGACAAGTTTTAGGTATTTCTGGCTGAAAATGGTAGATGTCTATCAGCTGTAAGCAACAAAAGCACAGCATACAGTGAATATTTTAATCTGTTTGTGCAGAGGATAAGAGATATAATGCAGTGAATAGGTCAGCAGTAATATGTATTATTAAATAAAATAGCTCACCTATTCCAAACACAAAGTACTACTCCAGATTCTATCACTGCACCTATATCTTGCTCTGGAAGGCTTTCTTACAGAATGTGCGAAAGGGATGTACAAAGAAATGCAAAATGACGCAGCATCAGCTAAAAATTATAATATATGATGAACCTGGTAAGATTCATACGTCTTTCTTCATGTCTGTAGAAAGCATCTTTAACCAGACTATACAACTCCACACACCATGACACGTGTAGCATTCTAAAGACCAGACACGCACAAATTTCTGTACTGAAGAAAAGGATTGTTGTTAAAACCCTAGCAGATAAATACAGTTGTTAGAAAAGAGGCGAGAAAAAGCATGAGAAAACACAAATGAAGCCAGCAGAACTGATAGTTTCGCATTCGCCTACAGGAGCTTTCTGTTACTGTCTACTAATAAACCCTCCTGTAAGTAAATAAAATGCCTCTCTACTACTGTATCGCTTGCAGCCCACCACGACTGATCCATTGGAGCCAGCCTGCAGACATCTGGGCTTTCAGAGAGACAAAGCAAAACACAGGACCATCAAAGAGGAGTAACTCTCTGTAAAAATATTCAGCTGCTACGACGAGTAATTTAACAGAGAAAGATGGAAAGACAGGATACACAATAAGAAAAGGCTTCTGTACTCAATTAAATTCAAACATCATTTGAATTCTAAGAGATGATTTATTTTTAATTTTTAAATTGACCAAACGATGGAAAGTTTAATATTGTTGACCATGAGTTTTTTAATTTTCACAGAAAGCCCTATGAATCCCATGGTTTGTAACACCATGATCATAATTCCATAAGTTTTACCCAACTAAAGACATAGTAACAGATACAACTCTTAATTGACCTCTCAGGTGATTTGGTTTTGTATTTTCACACAGTATTTTAAAAGAACCTTTTTCATTTCATTAATTTCAGTAAACATATCCCAAGTCTTAAAACATTAAGCTTACATTTAATAACAAAACAGAATAATTCAAACAGCAACATAAATAAAGAAGATATCTTTGTCAGAAAATACATTGGTTTTTCACAAGAAATAGTACTTAGTATTATACCATCATTTCCTATATTGTATGGAGTAACTATTATCCAATTCGATTTTGGACGAAGTTAAGAGAGGTCTTTAAAAAATTGTGCTGCTGTAGCAAATAAGTTAGTTTACAGAGCAGCAAGGAGAAAAGAATAATGCAATTTCATGTTTCAGAATACAGATCTAATTCTCTACCTGGTTTGCTGTAATACACCTGGAGAAATAGGTATATTCCCCTAATTGCTGAGATTTTTAAATACAAAGGCAACTGTGCATATTATTTCCGCATTAAAGTTACATTGGTTACATTCTTCTTCAAAATTCTTTAGAAACTTGGTTTTTTCCTATTAAAATATTTTTTCTTCTGAAAGAGGCAAACTGATGAAATGTAAAAAGAAATTTTAGAACAAGGCCATCAGAAATGTGAACTAATGGGATTTACAGATACAGCTGAGTACTACATGCTTGAAACATGTAGTAGATACAATACTTGAAGCATTTCTCAAGTAAAATATGCCAAAATATTCTTCACAGAGATCTTCATGTCCAAACTGAACCTAACATTCGAAGGATTCTAACAATCGATAATTTCTTTAGGGTGTATTTACAAATGCCAGCATGCCCCCATCCTGGCTCCATTTTTCATTTTTCACTTTTTTGCATCACATGAATTTGAATTTTATAAATTCTGTAGCCTTATTTACACTTCTCGTGAACTATTGCGCTAAGACACAGTACAGGAATTTTATGATCAAAGATGTTTTGAAAGATCTGATTGCACTGATATGGTTCTACGTATGTATATCCATGTTATATGTATTATAAAATTGAAAAATGTAGGTAGCATAGCTTACATACAAAGTGCCCTCTTGTGGTTCCAAGCAGGTAAACTCAAAGAGATTTATGATAAAGTATATATTTAAATGGGTTTCTAACATATAATCACGTTGTTTTAGGAAAACAGTATCAATTATTATTCAGCCTAGAATTTTTCCGGCAGCAAATACTCCTAATGCCATATCTTTGTCGTATCTGCACATAGTAATGGAGATGTACAGTGTCTCTCTGTAATGGATCACGTCTGAGGCAGGCCATACCTGCGCTACGGTAATGACACAGCTACTGCATAAATTTTGGCCATTAAAGACATGACTGTCCTGCCCCTTCCTGACACAGCTCTTTAGCGATACTGGAAAAAAAGGGGTTTAGCATTTTTTATTCAAAATGTCTAACAGTTCTTCCTTGCTTTATACTTTATTTTTCCAACAAAATTAATCTTAATGGAAGAGAGGTTTGCTAGAGTAACTTAATGACAGCCTTTAATTATAAATCCACTCAAGGGCAGACATGGGCTGAAAGATTGGCACTTTTAGATACCTATTAGAACTTTCGTTCAGTTCCCCTATACAATATTTTTTCTACCTCACTGGGATGTGGAACTTTCATTTTCAATGGCAAGAAATCTTCCAAGGTAAATAATGACCCCGCTTTCTCAAGCAAGAGTTGAATCAGCAATCCACCTATTTTGCTTTAAAATTAGATTTACAAACCCATCTATTATCTATTACCTATTTGTTCAACAATAAATAAAAAAGAAGTTTTTCTTAAAATGTAAAATTAAACAGTGACGCAAAAAAGCAAATACAAGGAAACAATAAATACCTTTTTGGCCTTGTTTTTTTTTTCGTAAGTCTCTGATAATGGTTTTCGTTTTTCCTGAGTGGTGTCTTTGCAGAATAAATATTCAAACTCAGTAGTATCAAGTATATCAGGTTCTTCTAGTGATTCCCACAATGTTGGCATAGCAGTTTTCCTATAAAGGGAAAGATAATAATAAAATTTCCAATAAACATTCATGAAAAACCATAATAGATCTAACCACAACAGATGAAAATCCATAATAGATTTAAAACTCAAAGCAGCGTGCACTGCTGCTATACAGACAGCATTCCTTCCCTATACCGTGCTCTTGTAAGGAATCAAAATGTTTTGCAGAAGGCCGTACCAAAAAGTTTAGCTATTTAGTACCCCTACCTGCTAGACGATCAAAATGCATTATTTGTACTGTACAGGTTTTTTGTACAACAACCAAATATTACAACTGCAGTTTGTGCAAATACATCTTGAAAGATTTCTGCCACTTCAACTAGGATTAGGAGTATTTCGACAGCAGATTTTTTGAGAAATTCCCAGTAATCTATTTAGACCTATAAAAAAACCAGTATCAACAAATAGCGAACAAACTTTATTCCAGCATATTTTAACAGCACTTGGGGTCATTTGCATAGGGCTTGATTCGCTTCATGTTAGCTGCAGATGTTGTATGCTCATATTTATCCCTGCTCCAGTTCTCAGAAACTAGAGTAATTATTTGGCCTATATTTTGGGAGACTAACCAGTATTCTGCTCCATTCAACCAACTGTAAATTTTAAATGTGGATTCTCTTTCCTTCTTTTTTTTTTTGCCTTCCAAGACCAGATTTAGTTTTGGAACACTTTGCATCTTGTTTACACAACCCTCTAGTTTTATCTGGATTTGGGGCAAATACTATGTAACGCTGCAAACGCGGCACTTCAATTCTGAATGGGCTTTGCTTCAAAATTTCAATGCTTCAGGAAAATATGTGGGACAAAACCGAGTGCTCTTCTTGTCTGTTTATCAGCGGAAGGTGGGCCGCTTCTTCCAGCAGATGTCACTAAAAGGCAGTGAAATTATTTGCAATTAAAAAAAGGTGATGAAAAACCCTATAAAATACAAATGGCTGATGTCACTAAACATACTTTTATTAGACGTAATATGCAACAAAATGCAACACCCATCAATTTAAGGGGAATCAAAATTAATTTCTTTTTTCAAATTTACGATTTTTTCTACTTAGTACTCAACTGTACATTGACTATGATGAATGTTTAAGTAACTCTAATTTTTCCATTAGCATTCGCTGATGCTGCATATTCTGTGCACAGGACATGCTTACAGCTCCATAGCTTCACTCTCCTTGATATTAGCCACAGTGTCAGCCACACTGAAGAATGAAGGATTCTTCCTGGCTCCGTAAGAAGAACTTTGAAGTCCTGTATAGCTGCTGATCTGAGCAGCAGACCCTTGAAGAAGTTTCCAGTTCTAGTGCAGACTATGAAAATGCAGGACCATTACATCTGGTGACCAGCAGTTCACCAGAAAGCTACGACTTAGACCTTACCTTGCATTCAGCAAAAGCTTGATGAACCAGCAATATTTCAGAACAAAAATTTTTATGTCAGTGAATCAGTAGAAAGAATTACAATGTTTATTTATGGACCAACTATTCACTTACTATGAAACAATTTTTCACTAGGAATTTTGGGAAAGTAAAACCAAAATGCTCAGAATTCCTGCTCCAAAATATTTCAATGCCTTTAATTCTGAATTGTTGAAAGAATACGACTGATGTTTCATTAACTGTTTGTTTCTGTCAAACATTTTATATAAAATATTAAAACCTTACAATGCTTTATTATACCAGAATAATGATTCTTTCTCATCAAAATAAATTCAGACAAAAAGCTGTGAACTAAAATAAAACTCATATTTAAATACATTTAAATGCAGATTTAAATGCAGTGCCTAAATGTAATAATAAAAATAACTCAAAATAAAAGTTTAAAAATAATCATAAATAATTTGTAATACTTAAATAATTTAGTGACTTATAGTAATATAATAAGTAATCTGTAGCAAATCATATGCAGTATAATAATTCATTATATATATCAATATATTTTACAATATAATAACAAGATATAATACAGTATGTAATATACAGAATAACATATATAATACTATTACATTATATATTATGACTCTAAATCATATACAATAATATAATGTAATTTATTAAAATGTTTAAAATAAACTTAGCATCTTTGTAACTGCACTTATGCTAAAATAATTTTGAACACAGATAATAATGATTTGAATTTTAAGACCCGAAGAATTATGTCATTTCATTACTTGTATAACACAGGACCTGAATTTTATTTCAGGATTCTAGCAACTCGTAAAACTAGAAATAGTCTGTGTTGCTTAAGCATCCCCAGAAAATACTTTTTGAGCCAACCCTCTTAACAGAGCTCTATGTTACATTAATAAACACTTCAAGCAAAGTTACTATCAGCCAAAATCCAACAGAGCAGCTGAGCAGTACTGAAACCACATACCGCTGTGGCAGTAAGGTATGCGTCCTGGCATAGAAAGTGTAAATGGGAGTAGTTCTTTTCTTCTGTCAGCTGAATAAATGGATAGCATAAACAAAAGTTGTGGGATCATTTCAAAAAGACTGTCTAAAAATTGTTTATTTATGCCTGTTCACCAAACGATCCCTTATAAACAAATCAATAAACCAATATGTTTCATATTAGTTTTAGATTTGCTGCAACGGTATATGCTATTAGACTACTTTCACAGAATCATAGAATGGTTTGGGTTGTCTGGGACTTTTAAAGATTAACTAGTCCCGCCCCCCTGCCATGGGCAGGGCCATCTTTCACTAGATTAGGTTGCTCAAAATCCCATCCAACCTGACCTTGAAGACTTCTAGCGATGAGGCATCAACAACTTCTCTGGGCAACCTGTTCCAGTGTCTCACCAACCTTGTAAAAATTATCTTCCTTATATGCAATCTAAATCTACCTCCTTTTAGTTTAAAACCGTTGCCCCTTGTCCTGTCACTACAGGCCTCGGTAAAAAGTCTTTCTCCATCTTTCTGATAAGCCCCCTTTATATATTGAAAGGCCACAATAAGGTCCACCCTGAGCCTTCTCTTCCCTAGGCCGAACAACCTCAACTCTCTCAGCATGTCTTCATAGGAGAGGTGCTCCAGCCCTTTGATCATTTTCACGGCCCTCCTCTGGACCCACTCCAACAGCTCCATGTCCTTCTTGTACTGGGGGCCCCAGAGTTGGACGCAGTATGCCTGGTGGGGTCTTATGAGAGCAGAATAGAGGGGAAGAATCACCTCCCTTGACCTGCTGGCCATACTTCTTTTAGTGCAGCCCAGGATATGGTTGGCTTTCTGGGCTTCAAGCTCACTTTGATGGCTCATGTCCAATTTTTCATCCACCAATATCTGCTCTGCAGGCCCTCTCTCAGTCCATTCATCCCCTGGTCTGTATTGATACCGGGGATCGCCCCAACACAGGTGCAAGACCTTGCACTTGGCCTTGTTGAACTTCATGAGTTTTGCATGGGCCCACAAGGTCCCTCTGGATGGCATCCCTTCCCTGAAGTATATCTAGTGTTTTATCCCAGCACTAATTCACAATAAGATTGGTAATTTATTTTTTTTATATTTTTTTTTTTAAACTATAGTGGTCTCTATCAGTCCTGAGACTCCTCCATAATGGATACTTCATGCTTGAGGTTCCCGAGCTGCATATATTTATACATATGGTTTACTTTTCCTGCTCTGACAGAGTTATACACAGAGGTTAGGTTCCAGTTTAACTCTTTCTAGAACTGGAATCATAGAGGATGACACAATGTAGCACTCTGAAAATGGTATCACCTTCAGTGACTGCAAAGCAAAAATGAACCTCTAAGTTCTCACCTGACCAAAATTTAACATTTCAATTCTAATTCTAATTAACATTTAAAAAAAAAAAAAAGTCTTTCTAATCTCTTGGCTATTTTTTTTCTCTTTAGTGATAAGTCTAGGAACTACCTTGTCACTAGAGTTGTCCATGGAGCAC